>NC_140584.1:457995521-458595521 GCF_964204655.1 Triturus cristatus | reverse complement strand
ACATCTCAAATGACTTTACTGATGACCTCATCCAGTGACTGTGAGTGCTTTTAAAAAGTTTATCAGTGTTAAATATATATACCAAGGTGTATTGGTGAACCAGTGGGTGTATGAGTGTCTGTATGGATGATTCAGTGGCTGCGTAACTGACTGTATAAGTGAGTGATAATGTGTCTCAGTGAATGTATGGGTGAGTGACTGGTTGTGTGAATGTCTGTTTCAGTCAGTCAGTTGGTATCCAAGAGGCTGTATGGGTGTGTGAGTGGGTACATGAGTGCCTGTATTGGTGAGTAATTGGTCATTGTCTGAGTACATGTATGGTTATCTGAGTGTCTATGTGGATGGCTGAGGATGTGTGTGACTGCCTGTATGGATGAGTGAGTGGGTTAATCAGTGACTGCATGGATTAGTAAGTACATGTGTGAGGGGCTGTATGGGTCAGTGAGTGTGTGTGTATAACTGTGTGGGTGAGTATGTGAATGTGTCAGTGGTATATGGGTAACTGGGTATGTGAAAGGCAATTAAGGTGAGTGATGAGGTATATGAGTGATGGTATAGGTGAGTGAGTGCATGTTAGTATCTGTATGTGGAAGTGATTGTGCGTGTGTATCTGTATCCAGAGTAAGTGGGTGTGTGATTGACTATATGGGTAAGTGACTAGGTGTGTGATTAGCGCTATAGATGACTGACTCAGTGTGAGTGGCTGTATGGCTGAATGAATAGATATGTCAATGGCTGTATTAGTGACTGAGTGGTTGTATGAGTGGCTGGTTGGTTGAGTGAGTAGATGTGTGTGTAGATCTATGAATCAGTGAATGGGTGTGTAAGTACTGGTATGGGTCTGTGAATGGTTGTGTGGGAGTGGGTGTATGAAACGTGCAATGGGGGTGTGAGTGGGTACATCAGTGATTCTGTGGATGATATTATTAGTGATGTGATGAGTGATGTCATTTGAGATCTCATCAGTGATGTAATCAGTGATGTCACTGACCACTGACCATGTCATGAGTGATGTAATATGTGAGGTAATAAGCATTGCATTGCAGGGGCATGCATTATAGTTAGTTCAGCTAACCATAACTGGTAAATTTCTCTGGTTGTGTATGAGAGAAACCTGAGCCTAATGTCTCTGTAACCTTTGTTTTTTTCTATGAATTCGAAGGTTTTTTTAATCCAATTTCCTAACTATAACGTCCCTGTAACCTTTGTTTTTTTCAGTGAATCTCTAAGATTTTTAAATGCTAATTTCTAACTATAAAATCCCTGTAACCTTTGGTTTATTCAGTAAATTTCTATTTTATTTAAGCAGTAGTCATGTTTGCAGTGTGCTAGAGAAAGGGTGTGGGCCTCCAATTAGTAATGCCACTGTGTAGGATTTACAGGACATACCTGGAGAGCTTCTTGACCCCCATTGACCCTCAGAAGTAAAGTGAACTTCATCCCTCATTCAGTAGTGTGCTAGGAGCTGCGTTTGCAGAGTGGTGGAGAAAAGATGCCATGGCCTCCGAAGACCTCTTAGTAACTCTGCTGTGTGGGACTCACTGGAAGTAAAAGGAGGGATAGCTGGCCCTCAAGAATGTCCTTAGGGGCCATCTAGGCATCTACCCATCCTGTAGTGGTGGTCCATGGGGCCGTGGGTGTGCAACAGACCCCCTGCATATATATGATTTGAGCCCTGTGGTAATTATATATATATATTATCTACTGGCGGTCGCCAGTAGATAGTTATAGTTAGGACCTATTTTCCATAGGAAATCCGCAACATTCTATTTGAAATAACGCTGGCGCCAGTTGATGAATCCTTGCGAAATTTTCCAAACTTTTGGCCAGCTCCGCTCCGCTCCTACCCTGAAAGTTTTGCGGTGATCCGTCAAGCGGGGGCCGAGACAAAAGGGGGGTCCCAAAACGCGTTTTCCCCATGCAATTTCACATAGGATCTGTTGTCGCAGCTACAGCCCGAACCGCTGAACGGAATGACACCAAATTTGGCAAAGAGGTAGTCCTCAGTTCGGACTCGTGCCTTTTGCATATATGGTGTGAATACGTTCAGTAGTTCCTGAGAAAATTAGGGTAAAAAAGTTAGTGATATCTATGGCCGCTGAGGATCCGCGGACCGTACCCGCACCATAAGCGCACCTTCCTCGAACCGAGCGTGCACCCTCCCGATCGGGTGCTGAATGCTAATTGGCTGTCGAGTGTCTCTCTACATTCGAAACCAGGAACTGTTGGCGGCCATTTTCTGCCTCAGTAGAAGCAAGGCTGAAGAAGCAAGGGGAATAAGTGTGTAAAACATATAAAGGGGGCAGAGTGGAAATACGCTGACCCTCTAGAGGTGCTTAGGGGGTCCCAGAAGGACCCCCTGGGGCCCCCCTTATTTTTTTTTTTTTAAACGGCGAAATACGTGCACGGTGCGCGCATCCTAACGCGTTGGGTGCACAGATTCTCACGCGTTGGGTGCGCGGATCCACGGCAATGTTTTTTTTAAAAAAGACAAGAAATCCTTGGTTGTATGACTACTTTCTACACTGAAAGGTAGGGTGTATATTTCTGTTTTTTAAAGGTATGATTCTTATTGGTTAACAAAAACAGATTGTAAGGAACATTATATATGATAAGCTGATATGTTGAAAAGTCAAGCACACTTCCTGTCTTGTGTAGGAACATTGTGTGCTGAACTTGTGACCTGTGAGCTCAGTGCAGTGTTCCATGACCTGTTTCTATGGTAACAGGCAGAAGGCAGATTGGGGGAAGGGTTGAAATGTATTTCAGTTGGAAAGGGTTGAAATGTTTAACCAATAGAAATGTGTATTTGCTTTTGAGTTTATGTGTGAAGGATTGTGATTTGATGTTTACATGTATATGTGTGGAAAATGAAAGGGAAACTTTACCATTCTTTGTTTTTGCTGAGAGGTGCACAGTGCAGAGATTCTGTAAAAGAAAATATGGTGAGTGATTGATATACTTCTTAATCTACAAAAGAACTTGAAAGATGAGTTATTTAATTGTGAGGGGATGTATTTAGACTATTTTGATTTTAATCAGACTAATGTATTTCTCCTGCTAAAGTGTAGGGAGTACTTTTTTTCTCTACAGTGTTTGTGCATGTAGAAACCATTCTGTGATAAGCATTTGTGTTTTTCATGTGTTTGTAGACAGATAACTGTGCTGTTTTTATATTTTGGTAGAATTAGAAACCAGTCATTGTTTATGAATTTGTGAAATGAGTTATGTTTCTATAGTAAAATGTCGTACTACTTCTAGATGAAGAAATGTGTTTTGGTATAGTGCAAGGGATAGTGTTGTTTGTCTAGAATCACACAGTGAGTCTGTGTGCATTTGGGAACCACTGTGAGAGAAGCTTTTGGTAACATCATGTATTTGCTGACAGATAACTGTTTTAACTTGTCATGTTGTGCAGTTTTAGTAGCATTAGAAGACAGTTATGGCTTATGATTTGATTAAATGAGTCAGGCTTTGACAGAAAAGTGCAGTCCTGAAATATGTAGATTGTGTGCAGTTCCCTTACCACTTGCACTGTAGTGAATGAGTTTTGGTAAACTCCTAGGGATAGTGGTGCTTGTCTAGAATCACACTGTGAGTTAGTGTGTATTTGGGATCAGTGTGAGAGAAGCATTTGGTGACATCATGTATTTGCTGACAGATAACTGTTTTAAAACCTGTCATGTTGTGAAGTTTTAGTAGCATTAGAATCCATTCTTTGCTTATGTGTTGATTAAATGAGGCATGCTTTGACACTGATGTGCTGTACTTAAATATGTAGATTGTGTGCAGTACCATTAACTCTTCCAGACTAGTGACTGAGTTTTGGTAAACTCCTAGGATAGTGTTGCTTGTCTAAAATCACACTGTGAGTCTGTGTGCATTTGGGTAAGGATTCTGAGAGAAGCATATGGTAACATCGTGTATTTGCTGACAGATAACTGTTTTAAAACCGGTCATGTTGTCAAGTTTTAGTAGCATTAGAAGACAGTTATGGCTTATGCTTTCATTAAATGAGTCAGGCATTGACAGTAAATTGCAGTCGTGAAATTTGTAGATTGTGTGGAGTTCCCTTACCACTTGCACTGTAGTGAATGAGTTTTGGTAAACTCCTAGGGATAGTGGTGCTTGTCTAGAATCACACTGTGAGTTATTGCGTATTTGGGATCAGTGTGAGACAAGCATTTGGTAACATCATGTATTTGCTGACAGATAACTGTTTTAAAACCTGTGGTAAATATTTCATTACCGGTACTATTTTTTATGCGGTAAAGTCTATTAAGAATAACTCAGTAAATATAAGAGGCAGAATCCGTGGTATTAGAGGTTTTAAAAGGCTTTATTCCTATACAAAGGAATACAATTCGAATTGTAGGCTTTCTATTCCATCACCACGAAAGTTCAGGAAGGAAGGGCATACATTATTGACAGATAGGCAGTTTTATAGAAAATACATTACAGTGAAACAGATGCAAGAGGCGTAACAGCTGATAGTACAGATAAAAGGTGCATACGTAACTAATAGAGGCGGATGTATGGGCGTAATTTAATAAACGTCATTATACATGATGTCACAAGTGGGTGGATCCATAAAAGAATCCTGCAATGTCAGCAGAAATATTTGGCAGAGATGCGCGCGCAGCCGCATGACGTGTGATTGACGTGCAACTAGAGGGTGAAGGGGACTTGACATTTAGCTCTACATGTGGAGACAGAAGTCTGGGGGTCATGTTAACCTAATCCCAAATCATATCTAATATCCTATGTTTAAAGAACTGTGTTATCCAAAAGGAGAGGTCTCTAGGATAGAATCTATTCTATACTGACTGCTAGTGCGTGTACAAGCGTCTAAGTGTCTACACTAGATGCGAGGGGGTAAGAATATTCCATGGTAACGGGGCTATGAATTACTTGCATGAGGACAGCGAGGCCTGGCCCTTTGCACGGTAGCTGAAGGAATGTTTACCTAAACTACTAGACAGGAATGCATCGGATGAGGAGCGGAGTAGATAATCTTGAAGGTGAAATACAGTTTTTGGCAGGCGACAGGCTGGATCAGGCACCGTTAGCCGCGCAGGGAGTAGGACAAAGTTCATGGATACAGATGCAGGCTCAAACTGGAGCTTTCAGAAGCAGAAGGCAGGAAAAGGCTTGATGACGGAATTCGGGCCTACTCGCCTGAATCTGTAAAATGTGGAAAGTGAACCACATAAAGTCGGTGGCCTTTCATACTTAGGAATGGAATATCTGACCCATTCATGGCGGGTCTGAAAGAGGACATGTTGACGGTGGACGCACATATATTTGCGTCTTCAAAACTAGAGCAGGAGGGAACATACATGTACTTATAGCATGCACATGGAGCCGTTGGGGTCTACGATAGGGGACATAACTGATCACAAAATTCACATTTCCTCATTCCCTCCTTGTCCCCTACGGACCCTCAGGAGATATCGATCTTCATCAATCCATCGATCTGTTCATATAGCATCATTTGTTCTTCTTTCTTCTTCCGGGATCTCGAACGAAAACTTGGATGTGGGATACACGATGTGGCACACAGACCACAAATCGCTGGCCCACATTGTAGACATAAGCAGCAACTGAATAGTATGAGAAAGCCAATACCTAGGAAGGATAGGATTCTCCATCCCCAGGCTGACAACACGCCCCAGAACCAACCGGACCAAGTCCAGGTGCCTGGACTCTGGTGTATCTGGCTTACAATCTTATGAAGGCGAGTTATGGCTTTATATACTGACGGCGAATTTTCTGGTATGAAAATGCAGCAACTTGATCCGATGACCCTACAAGCTCCGCCCCTATCGGCCAGGATGACGTCAAGGACAAGACGATTTTGAAGCACAACAATCCGCATAGCAGACTGCTCTTCTGTTAAATTGCCTAAGGCGGAAATAGTTTCGTTCACTACTGCTTCAAGGGTTCTGGTTAATCTACGTATCAGCTTACTATTAGTGACTGTACCTATATAGGGGAAGAAACCTTTATTGAAATCTGTGTATTTTTCCCATGCTGTTTCAGTGTAATCGACAATTGGGAGATCTCTCTGCTGTCTATTGTGTACTAAATGGGTATTTCGGTGATAATCAGGAGGAGCTAGGAAAACAGGTGGCAGAAGGAATGCTATGTAACAGGTACCATCCCAATCTAGAGGTAGACATATATATGCGGTCTGGCCACATATGAAGTAGGAATGATGGGAAGTTCTAAATGTAGACTTGCCTTGATCACTGAATTTTATTACAGTGGTGCATTTACTATGACCCATGTGTATGGAACCATTCTTTCTTATACATAATTCCCCTTTTACTGGGAATACTGACATGGCGGGCAAGATTGGTGTAGCTTCAGATTCAACGTTCAGGATCATGAGGTTAAGTGTAAAATTACCTAATCCATATACTTCATTTTCTAGATCAGTTCCTGTTCTTTTGGGAAGTCCCTCCTTGTTAGGGTAGCAGACTTTAAGCAAAACTAGGTTCAGGTTTCCCCATACCCAGTTGTCTTGATAAACTGCGGAATTTGAATCTAGGGAATTAATCAAACTAAACCATGCTCCACAGGAGCCATTGTGTGTGAACGGATAGGGAAAGAGGGGCAAAACTCCCTTATAGTTCTGATAGGGAGGGAGTCGGCCACATATCCAACAATTTGTGGCATTGCTGGTTTGATGGGAATGATGTAGCATACTAATGAATGTGTTGTTGCGCAGCGCAAATCTATAGGACAACTCATGCGGAGGTAATTCGCTAAAAGAATGTTCTGCAGTTACATTATAAGCACGCTTAAGAATAGGGTAATACATGTGCAAGAGTATGCTGACAATGATGATCAGAAGACTTAGAAAAAACAAAATTAATAATGTTACTGTGCAGTGACTACGAAATGATTTACAATACGCATGCTTCTTAAGCTGCATTTGATGATTTCTTTCTCTATTCCGGTCTAGAGGATACATGTCAGAGACAAATTCAACCGATTCACCTTGGAGAGGACTTAAACAATCAAATTGTCTGACTTACTAGACCTTAATTTTAGTTTGTAAAGTTCTGGATTTGTTAATTCAGCCAAGGGGAGCTTTGAGTCTGTCTGTGAGGGAATACAGGGTTGAGTATTCACACTGGATGGTAGTCCATAAAATTTCTTGATATGACTCGAGTGCAACCACCCTTTCCGTCCCTCGATCTTCACGGCTGTCCTTGTAGTGAGTAGAACCAACTTGGGCGACTTCCACCTAGGGTCCAGTTGGGTCTTCCGGTCAAAATTCCTGACCAAAACCAGGTCACCAGGAACCACGTCATGGGGCTTCACCTCAGTATTATCGGGAAAAGCTGCGGTTACCTGTGAACGACAAGATTGTAGTGCAGACATCAAGGAAGCCAGGTAATCTGTCAGCATATTACAGTCAACATCAGTAATTTTGCGAGGTATAGGCGTCCCCCACATATTTGGTGGTCTACCGAAGATCACCTCGTACGGGGATAGCCCTGTTCGAGAATGTGCTACCATTCTCATGTAAAAGAGCGCAACTGGTAAGGCTACTATCCAATCAACTCCTTTTTCTCTACATATTTTGGACAATCTAATTTTCAGAGTTTGATTATGGCGTTCCACGAGACCTGCCGCCTCGGGATGCCGGACACAGTGGAATTTCCATTGGTAGCCTAATAGAAGGGAAACGTGTTTCATTAGTTCGGATGAGAACGGCTGGCCGTTATCTGAGTAGACAACACGTGGTAAACCGTACCGTGGGAAGAATTCTCGAACTAACTGTTTGGCAGTAGTCGGGGCAGTGTAATCTGAAACCGGGTATGCTTCTGTCCAACGGGAAAGAGCACAGACAACTACGAGAACATATTTGAATCCTCGACATCGTTCCATCTGGATATAATCCATCTGGAGGACTTCAAAAGCATGATCGGGAGGTTGAAATCCACCCTGCTCTACGGGGATGCTTTTACCTGGATTAAACTGACAACATATCATACAGGTACGAACTTTTTGTTTAGCTGCTGCTCGCAAGTGTTTGTTGAACCAAATGTGTTGAATGCTGTCTAGCATAGCTTTTTCTCCTAGGTGCGCTGGACTATGTATTGTGTTAATGATAACTTGAACCATTGAGTCGGGAAGAAACCATATAGATTTTTCCTTCGTCATCCATCCTTGATCCGTTTGGATCCCTCCTAATTCAGTCCATTTCTTTATTTCTTCTGGTGTAGCATGTGTCTGTATGTCAATTACATCAAGGGCGGGATCCTTAACTGTCATGCAATGTGTTGGTGTCGGAACTATTGTCTTTGTCATGTCAGTTGTGTGAGTCTGATTCTGAGCAGTCTGTTTAGCTGTTCTGTCAGCTAGGTCATTACCCTGAGAAATGATATCGGTAATTTTTGTGTGGGCCTTGCATTTCATAATTGATATTGCAGTAGGTAGATGAATCGCGTCTAATAGGGCTTGAATGAGGGGTCCGTGTTGGATGTGGGCACCGTGAGAAGTTAAATAACCTCTCTCTCGCCACAGTACGCCGAAGTCATGGACGACTCCGAATGCATAACGTGAATCTGTGTATATATTGACTTTCTTATTTTTGGCTTGAATACAGGCTTGTGTCAGAGCGATGAGCTCTGCTGCTTGAGCTGACAAAGTGTTAATGCAATTTGTTTCAATGACTTCAGTGTCTGTTGTGACTGCGTAAGCGGCCACTAACTCTCCTGTACTTGTTCTCATACATGACCCATCTACATACAATGTCAAGTCTGGATCTGACAAAGGGATATCTGTCAAGTCTTGTCTGGGTTTCGTCGTGATAGTAATGACTTCGACACAATCATGTGCCAATGGATCTGTTCCGCCCACTGGTAACAGTGTGGCAGGATTTAACGTATTACAACGTCTGATTTCTATGTGTGGTTGAAACAATGTTAATTCGTAACCGGTGAGTCTCGCTATAGTCAAGTGTTGTGTTTGTGTGCGGTTCAAAAGAACCTCTACTGCGTGTGGTACTTGTACTGTCAATTGATGTCCTAACACTATGGCATCGCTTTGTCTGATTGCTAAAGCTGTTGCTGCCACCGATTTCAGGCACGCAGGAAGTGCCTGAGCTACTGGATCTAATGTACTAGAGAAATAAGCACATGGTTTGTGTGATCCTGCTTGTTCCTGAGTGAGTACTGACAAGGCAGTACCTTCGCGTTCTGTAACAAAGAGTGTAAACTGTTTATTGTAACATGGTGTTGCTAAAACAGGTGCTTGGCATAAAGCTTTCTTTAAGCTTTCAAAAGCATGTGTATGTTCTTGAGTCCAAGGGAGGACAGTCGATGTGGCTGCCTCCTGTGTTGTCAACTGGATGAGTGGTTTTGCTAGAAATGCATATTGAGGGATCCACTGCCTACAGTATGAAGTGAGGCCTATAAAAGCCCGCACCTCCTTTTGTGTCTTGGGTGGTGGCATGTTAGCAATTAACTGGATACGGTCGGGTGTAAGCTGCCTTCCCTCCTTGGACAGCGAGTGCCCAAGGTAAACAACTCGCTGGACACAGAATTGCAGCTTAGAAGGGGACACCTTGTGCCCCTTGTCGGCCAGAAATTTCAAAACCGTCAGTGACGCTGTCTCACATTCAGGTTCGCTTCGGGCGGTGATCAGCAGATCATCGACATATTGAAGCAAGGCAGTGTTAACTGGCATGTGGATACTATCAAGTTCTCGTTTCAGTGCTTGGCTATAGATGCTGGGGCTTTCTGTAAATCCTTGAGGTGCGCGTGTGAATTTAAAACTTCGTCCATTTAAACTGAATCCGAACAGATATTGACTTACCGGATCTATTGGGACACTAAAGAAAGCATTCTTGAGATCAATTACAGTGAAGAACGTTGCTTCTGAGTCAATAGCTGTTAGTAATGAAGAGATATCTGGGACCACAGGGTATTGTGGTACAATACATTTATTTAATTCGCGCAGATCAATAACTAATCGATATACTGGTGGTGCTTTTGGATCCGTTCTTTTAAGAATCGGAATTATCGGAGAATTACATACATTGGAGTCGGTTTCGACAACCACTCCTTGTGCAATGAGCTCGTCAATGATTTGCAGTAAAGCCACTACAGCATCTGGTGGTAACTTGTATTGTCGCATTCGTGGTAGTACTATTCCTGTTTTCAGTGTAACTCGATATGGTGTAATGTTCATGCAACCAACATCAGTGGGACCTTGTGCCCATAAATGTGTAGGTAAATTCTGCAGTCGGTGATCCATGTCTCTGGACACGTAGTGACCTTTAAAGTCACGTAAAAATAGTTGTACTCCTTCCGGAGAACAACATATTATGGCTCCTAGAGCTTTCAATGTTTTTATGCCTAACAAGTTTTCTGGACATGATTTAGTAAGCAATAAATCTGTAGTACATGTCAATGGACCGACCGTAAGTGGAAGCGGTTGAGTTACGTCATTGATTATAGGTTTTCCTGAGAATCCAAGGGATATATTCTGTGAGCCTGAGAGGGGTGCCCCTGGAACTTCACTGCGTCTTATAGTTGTTCTGCTTGCCCCTGTATCAAGTAAAAACTTTCTGTCTTCCCCTAATAGTTCACTATGTACATAAGGTCCCTCTTGGTCTACAGGAACCTCAATAAGGGGTAAGCCAACTTCCCTCTCTAGGCTATCTCATGAGTATCGCTGATAATCGGGATAATCTGCTTGTGCATACTGATACATCTGTTGTGTCGTTGCTTGTGTTGCAGCTATAGGCTGCGCTTGTGGTGGTGCTACGATCTGTTGTGGAGCTGCCTGTTGCGGAGTTAGTTGTTGCGGAGCTAATCTAGGATGTGCATGTTGAGGGATTTGTTGTTGATTCTGATCCTGTCTAGGTGGACGTGGTCTCTCCTGAGTTCTACCTATGGCAATATTATGTTTCAGGACTGGACAATCGTGTATATAATGACCTTGTTGTTTACAATAGTTGCATGTCCCTTTCGTTGGACCTGCGGAATCACCCTTTTGATGACCCTCGGCTGGAACTGACTGTGCAACAAGCATTTTCATTTTTGTATCTTTCATACGTCTTTGTTCGTGTTCTTGTTCTTCTCTAATTCTATTGTGGTGATATTGTAACATCTGTAACATCTGTGATGGGGTATTACCTTGCCAGGTACTTTCGAATTTCAATACTCTATTCTTGACTTGCAGCAGAGAATTTTCAACTAATTTTGTCACAAACAGATGTGGATATGATTCACTACTTGCTTTTATGCCACTATTTATACCAAAACATTTTTCAAATCGGGAATAAAAATCACTAGTGTCTTCATCTGGCTTTTGTTTACAGGCTGAGATTGCACCCCAGTCTTCCTTTTTCGTAGTTAATAAACGTGGCAATACCTGTATTAGCAATCCTGCTAGTGCTGTAGTCTTTTCCCCAAGCCCTGCTCCTGCAGCTCTGGCCTTTTCTTCGTTTTCTAATGCTGTCCAATCTATCTTTTGGTCTCCCACCTCCCATTCCTTTTCTTTGAGTTTCTCATAAACACCGGCGGGTAATAGGACTTTTAATATTTTCATAATGTCGGGGTAGGTATACTCTCCCATGAGTAACATGTCCTTTATTTCACGGTGGAAACCTGCTGGGTCCTTGTCATGGCTGGGTACTACTTTCTTCATTTCTAATAATTCCAGTTTAGTTATAGGCGTGTACACAAACATGCGTGTAAAATTATTACCGTCACCTCTGATTGGGTGTACTTCGCGTAACGGGTTCTGTCTATCTATGTGATACATTTTTCTTCCCATGATGGGAACTGGAACGTGTTCTGGGCATACGAAATTTAAATATTGGTTTCGGGATTCTAGAATTTCCTTAATCAAATCAGTACCTGACCCTCTCCATATGTTCGTGAGTAGTTCTGTCAATATGTCAGGTAAGGGTCCTGGATCGGAGTGTTGGCTTTTATATAATATAAGGAGGTGTTGAATCATGTATATACTAGCTAAACGCTGTTCGTATGGGTCCAGATTCAGAAACGTGTGTGCAAGTACATCATCATTGTATTCGCCGGGACTGTCAGCCCATTGTACTGCTGACCTGGCTAATTCTTGTTCGTCCATGGAATCAAGCATATGGTACCCCCTTCGATCTCGGAGTAATTTATCAGCGGCTTGGAATAGGTGTTCAGGGGATTTTGTATTTAACATAGGGTTTGGAAAATGTCTATTATATTCTGGACGTATTGCACGTATCGGATCATTAAAGCCTCTGGTATTATTATGGGGTCTTCCTCTACCTACATAAGCTATCGTTTCTAATTGCTCTGATTCTTGCTCCTCCTCTTCTTCTGATTCTACTCTGTCTGTTTCTCGTCTTTCTTTATGTATTCGTTCTACTTCCTTGCGGATCTTTCGACACATGGCGATTATACACGCCTGTCTATCATGTTTCTCTTCTGATATGTTCTGACCCCATTTGACAAGTCTTTGCATGGTATCGTGATCTGCCCCAGGCCTGTCTTGATTCCTAATTACGCAATTTATGAAAAAACGTAGTAGTTGTCTTTGGACATCCACTTTCTGGTATTCCATAGCTTCGTTAATACTTTCTGGACCTCGCCCTGTTTGGACAAAGCGATATATTTCGTCTAGGTGTTCACCCATTCCTGGTATCGTCATTAAATATAATGTAGCTCGTCTTATACGTAGTGATGATATAAGCAATTTATCCTGTCTACCTGGTACTGGGTCGTATCTACAATCCACAAGCTGTTCTTTAAACATGTCGGATGTCGCTAGTTGGGGTGTACGTTGGAGTGCTAAATCTCTAAGGGTCTGTTTATTTCGCGGCGGTGTGGCAAACATGTCTGTCGTACCTCCTGTAGCACCATCTGAGGTGCTAGGCACGAAAGGATTCGTTGGGCGTAGGATAGAGATTGTAGATGCGGGAAAAACTGTAGAAACGGACGGACCTGTTGGAACTTGTGTAGGAGTTTGTAGTTGCGGGGATACAGACGAATGCTCTTGGTGTTGAACACCATCGGCAAGCGGTGTGGGTGGTATGGCATTAGCATACTCGGGAGCTGCGTCATCTAAATAGGAGGAAAGGAAAACGTCCTTTGCTGTTTTGGGATGTGTTTTGGGATGTGCTTTTATCGGGAGCAATGGAGGAGTTAAGTCTTTTGGTATTTCCGGGGTAGCCTTAGGTAACCCTTCGGCCAAAAGAGGATACATACCATTCATAAGAGTGTTTCTTTGTCTATCTACTTGTTCTGATTTTACTCGGGTACCTTCCTCAAGTAATAGATTTTCTCGGGTTTTATTTGAATTCTCTCTACCTTTCTCTTCCTGTCTGAGTGCTTTTTCTGTACGTCTATATGATTCTTTACGCCATAATTCAATGGCATCTTTCTGTGACTGTCTGGCTTTCTTTTTCCATAATTCTTCTTCTACTCTCATGATGCACTCTGCATCCCAGGTCCCCGCTGCGGGCCATCTCTGACTCTCTGATAATTCTTTGGTGTAGTCCACCCATAAATCAAGAAATAATACGGCATCTAGGCCATGCTTATGATACATAAAGTACCCTGGAGTGTCCCTAGGTGGGATGGGAACAGCTTCTTCGAGTACACCTTTTCTAGTTTTGATCTGTCTTAGTTTCGAAAAGAGCGGCATTTTTGGACCTTATTACTAGAACACACTTTATACAAGAAAATACAATAATGAACAGTCATTCACACCACAATATATAGAACATTTTTAAAACATTTAACACTTAATAGTTTTACGAACAATAATAACTAATAGAAAACTAGTTACTGACATAATACTGACACTAGATAATACTTATTTATATGCAAGACATACTATATATACTGCTAAACAGTACAGATACACTGCTAAAACAGTGCAGACCGGATTTGTGTACCCAAACCCGTCTTGACCGGCACAGACTATGTGCACGTTAAATGCCTCCCCGGTAATGGTACTCACCGGGTAGCTCGGAACGGAAGGCCTCGGAACGGAACTGAAACTGGACCGGACTGGACTCGACTCGACTGGACTCGGAACTTCGGAACCTGGTGGGCCTCTGTATACCTCGGATCTTGCTCTCTCAGCTAGGCTCTGGTCGGGATACTTCGCACTTCTCACCGCCTCGTCTGGGTGTTGATCGCAGCCTCAGTCGTCCCTTCTTGGCCGGAGGGAGATACAGGAAATCCTGCAGATACGCGTTTTTGTCCGTTCAGCTGTGGCAGGAGACCGGGCCTGCAACGCACCGCCGGCGCGTGAGATGAGAAAGTGTCCCTGTTCGGGCGCCAATTTATGTGGTAAATATTTCATTACCGGTACTATTTTTTATGCGGTAAAGTCTATTAAGAATAACTCAGTAAATATAAGAGGCAGAATCCGTGGTATTAGAGGTTTTAAAAGGCTTTATTCCTATACAAAGGAATACAATTCGAATTGTAGGCTTTCTATTCCATCACCACGAAAGTTCAGGAAGGAAGGGCATACATTATTGACAGATAGGCAGTTTTATAGAAAATACATTACAGTGAAACAGATGCAAGAGGCGTAACAGCTGATAGTACAGATAAAAGGTGCATACGTAACTAATAGAGGCGGATGTATGGGCGTAATTTAATAAACGTCATTATACATGATGTCACAAGTGGGTGGATCCATAAAAGAATCCTGCAATGTCAGCAGAAATATTTGGCAGAGATGCGCGCGCAGCCGCATGACGTGTGATTGACGTGCAACTAGAGGGTGAAGGGGACTTGACATTTAGCTCTACATGTGGAGACAGAAGTCTGGGGGTCATGTCAACCTAATCCCAAATCATATCTAATATCCTATGTTTAAAGAACTGTGTTATCCAAAAGGAGAGGTCTCTAGGATAGAATCTATTCTATACTGACTGCTAGTGCGTGTACAAGCGTCTAAGTGTCTACACTAGATGCGAGGGGGTAGGAATATTCCATGGTAACGGGGCTATGAATTACTTGCATGAGGACAGCGAGGCCTGGCCCTTTGCACGGTAGCTGAAGGAATGTTTACCTAAACTACTAGACAGGAATGCATCGGATGAGGAGCGGAGTAGATAATCTTGAAGGTGAAATACAGTTTTTGGCAGGCGACAGGCTGGATCAGGCACCGTTAGCCGCGCAGGGAGTAGGACAAAGTTCATGGATACAGATGCAGGCTCAAACTGGAGCTTTCAGAAGCAGAAGGCAGGAAAAGGCTTGGTGACGGAATTCGGGCCTACTCGCCTGAATCTGTAAAATGTGGAAAGTGAACCACATAAAGTCGGTGGCCTTTCATACTTAGGAATGGAATATCTGACCCATTCATGGCGGGTCTGAAAAAGGACATGTTGACGGTGGACGCACATATATTTGCGTCTTCAAAACTAGAGCAGGAGGGAACATACATGTACTTATAGCATGCACATGGAGCCGTTGGGGTCTACGATAGGGGACATAACTGATCACAAAATTTACATTTCCTCAGACAGATAACTGTTTTAAAACCTGTCATGCTGTGAAGTTTTAGTAGCATTAGAATCCAGTCTTTGCTTATGCGTTGATTAAATGAGTCATGCTTTGACACTGATGTGCTGTACTTAAATATGTAGATTGTGTTCAGTACCATTAACTCTTCTAGACTAGTGAATTAATTTTGGTAAACTCCTAGGATAGTGTTGATTGTCTAGAATCACACTGTGAGTCTGTGTGCATTTGGGAACCACTGTGAGAGAAGCATTTGGTAACATCGTGTATTTACTGACAGATAACTGTTTTAAAACCTGTCATGCTGTGAAGTTTTAGTAGCATTAGAAGCCAGTCTTTGCTTATGCTTTGATTAAATGAGTCAGGCATTGACACTAAAGTACAGTCGTGAAATATGTAGATTGTGTGCAGTTCCCTTACCACTTCCACTGTAGTGAATGAGTTTTGGTGATCTGCTAGGGATAGTGTTGTTTGTCTAGAATCACACTGTGAGTCTGTGTGCATATGGGAACCACTGTGAGAGAAGTGTTTGGTAACATCGTGTATTTGCTGACAGATAACTGTTTTAAAACATGTCATGTTGTCAAGTTTTAGTAGCATTAGAAGACAGTTATGGCTTATGCTTTCATTATATGAGTCAGGCATTGACAGTAAATTGCAGTTGTGAAATATGTAGATTGTGTGCAGTTCCCTTACCACTTGCACTGTAGTGAATGAGTTTTGGTAAACTCATAGGGATAGTGGTGCTTGTCTAGAATCACAGTGTTTGTTAGTGTGTATTTGGGATCACTGTGAGAGAAGCATTTGGTAACGTCATGTATTTGCTGACAGATAACGGTTTTAAAACCTGTCATGTTGTGAAGTTTTAGTAGCATTAGAATCCAGTCTTTGCTTATGCGTTGATTAAATGAGTCATGCTTTGACATTGATGTGGTGTACTTAAATATGTAGATTGTTTGCAGTACCATTAACTCTTCCAGACTAGTGAAAGAGTTTTGGTAAACTCCTAGGATAGTGTTGCTTGTCTAAAATCACACTGTGAGTCTGTGTGCATTTGGGTAAGTATTGTGAGAGAAACATTTGGTAACATCGTGTATTTGCTGACAGATACCTGTTTTAAAACCGGTCATGTTGTGAAGTTTTAGTAGCATTAGAAGCCAGTCTTTGCTTATGCTTTGATTATATGAGTTAGACTTTGACATAAAAGTGCAGTCCTGAAATATGAAGATTGTGTGCAGTTCCCTTACCACTTCCACAGAAGTGAATGATTTTTGGTAAACTCCTAGGTATAGTGGTTGTTGTCTAGAATCACACTTTGAGTCTGTGTGCATTTGGGAACCACTGTGAGAGAAGCATTTGGTAACATCGTGTATTTACTGACAGATAACTGTTTTAAAACCTGTCATGCTGTGAAGTTTTAGTAGCATTAGAAGCCAGTCTTTGCTTATGCTTTGATTAAATGAGTCAGGCATTGACACTAAAGTACAGTCGTGAAATATGTAGATTGTGTGCAGTTCCCTTACCACTTCCACTGTAGTGAATGAGTTTTGGTGATCTGCTAGGGATAGTGTTGTTTGTCTAGAATCACACTGTGAGTCTGTGTGCATATGGGAACCACTGTGAGAGAAGTGTTTGGTAACATCGTGTATTTGCTGACAGATAACTGTTTTAAAACATGTCATGTTGTCAAGTTTTAGTAGCATTAGAAGACAGTTATGGCTTATGCTTTCATTATATGAGTCAGGCATTGACAGTAAATTGCAGTTGTGAAATATGTAGATTGTGTGCAGTTCCCTTACCACTTGCACTGTAGTGAATGAGTTTTGGTAAACTCATAGGGATAGTGGTGCTTGTCTAGAATCACAGTGTTTGTTAGTGTGTATTTGGGATCACTGTGAGAGAAGCATTTGGTAACGTCATGTATTTGCTGACAGATAACGGTTTTAAAACCTGTCATGTTGTGAAGTTTTAGTAGCATTAGAATCCAGTCTTTGCTTATGCGTTGATTAAATGAGTCATGCTTTGACATTGATGTGGTGTACTTAAATATGTAGATTGTTTGCAGTACCATTAACTCTTCCAGACTAGTGAAAGAGTTTTGGTAAACTCCTAGGATAGTGTTGCTTGTCTAAAATCACACTGTGAGTCTGTGTGCATTTGGGTAAGTATTGTGAGAGAAACATTTGGTAACATCGTGTATTTGCTGACAGATACCTGTTTTAAAACCGGTCATGTTGTGAAGTTTTAGTAGCATTAGAAGCCAGTCTTTGCTTATGCTTTGATTATATGAGTTAGACTTTGACATAAAAGTGCAGTCCTGAAATATGAAGATTGTGTGCAGTTCCCTTACCACTTCCACAGAAGTGAATGATTTTTGGTAAACTCCTAGGTATAGTGGTTGTTGTCTAGAATCACACTTTTAGTCTGTGTGCATTTGGGAACCACTGTGAGAGAAGCATTTGGTAACATCGTGTATTTACTGACAGATAACTGTTTTAAAACCTGTCATGCTGTGAAGTTTTAGTAGCATTAGAAGCCAGTCTTTGCTTATGCTTTGATTAAATGAGTCAGGCATTGACACTAAAGTACAGTCGTGAAATATGTAGATTGTGTGCAGTTCCCTTACCACTTCCACTGTAGTGAATGAGTTTTGGTGATCTGCTAGGGATAGTGTTGTTTGTCTAGAATCACACTGTGAGTCTGTGTGCATATGGGAACCACTGTGAGAGAAGTGTTTGGTAACATCGTGTATTTGCTGACAGATAACTGTTTTAAAACATGTCATGTTGTCAAGTTTTAGTAGCATTAGAAGACAGTTATGGCTTATGCTTTCATTATATGAGTCAGGCATTGACAGTAAATTGCAGTTGTGAAATATGTAGATTGTGTGCAGTTCCCTTACCACTTGCACTGTAGTGAATGAGTTTTGGTAAACTCATAGGGATAGTGGTGCTTGTCTAGAATCACAGTGTTTGTTAGTGTGTATTTGGGATCACTGTGAGAGAAGCATTTGGTAACGTCATGTATTTGCTGACAGATAACGGTTTTAAAACCTGTCATGTTGTGAAGTTTTAGTAGCATTAGAATCCAGTCTTTGCTTATGCGTTGATTAAATGAGTCATGCTTTGACATTGATGTGGTGTACTTAAATATGTAGATTGTTTGCAGTACCATTAACTCTTCCAGACTAGTGAAAGAGTTTTGGTAAACTCCTAGGATAGTGTTGCTTGTCTAAAATCACACTGTGAGTCTGTGTGCATTTGGGTAAGTATTGTGAGAGAAACATTTGGTAACATCGTGTATTTGCTGACAGATACCTGTTTTAAAACCGGTCATGTTGTGAAGTTTTAGTAGCATTAGAAGCCAGTCTTTGCTTATGCTTTGATTATATGAGTTAGACTTTGACATAAAAGTGCAGTCCTGAAATATGAAGATTGTGTGCAGTTCCCTTACCACTTCCACAGAAGTGAATGATTTTTGGTAAACTCCTAGGTATAGTGGTTGTTGTCTAGAATCACACTTTGAGTCTGTGTGTATTTGGGAACCACTGTGAGAGAAGCATTTGGTAACATCTTGTATTTGCTGACAGATAACTAATTTAAAACCGCTCATGTTGTCAAGTTTTAGTAGCATAAGAAGCTAGTCTTTGCTTATGCATTGATAAAATGAGTCAGGGTTTGACACTAAGGTGCAGTACCATGTACTATTCTGTTCACTGTGGCAGAACTGAAAATTTTAAAGTTTTACCTAAGCACTGTCCTAGAAGTAGTCTGATAATTTAGTCAGTTTCTAAGTACCAAATGGATTGCTTCAAATGTCTATGCAGTATGCATGTAGTGTTCTAACATACTATACATTTGTCTTTTACACCTTCAATTCCCTAGTCAGTATCCATACACTTCCAGGAAACATCGTGTCACTTCCTTTGCAGTCCTCTAGAGACCCATTCAACAGCATGTACTAATCCATTCACTTTGCTAAAACCCAAACACTTATAAATTCACCAAGACACTCTCTTTCCAGTACTCTAATGATTCAGTCACTGCCTAAGTATTCACGCACTGAGCCAGGTCTTAGCACATGGACTTCTTCAAACCCGTATCCACTATGCATGCAGTCCTCTAACCATCTACACACTTGTCTTTCACACCTTCAATTCCCTAGTCAGTATCCATACACTTCCAGGAAATACCCTGTCACTCCCTTTGCAGTCCTCTAGTGACCCATTCAGCACCATGTACTAATCCATTCACTGTGCTAAAACCCAAACACTTATAAATTCAGCAAGATACTATCTTTGCAGTACTCTAATCATTCAGTCAGTGCCTAAGTATTCATACACTGAGCCAGGCCTTAGCACATGGACTGCTTCAAACCCCTATGCACTATGCATGCAGTCTTCTAATCACCTAGACACTTGTCTTTCACACTTTCAATTTCCTTGTCAGTATCCATACAGTCCAGCACTTGTCACTGCCTTTACACTCCTCTAGTGACCCATTCAGTACCAAGTACTAATGCATTCCCTGTGCGAAAAGCCTAGCACTTATAAATTCAGCTAGGCACTCTCCTTGCTGTACTCTAATCATTCAGTCAGTACCCAGGTAGTGATGCAGTGAGCCAGGCCTTAGTACATGGACTGCTTTAAATGCCTATGCAGTATGGATGCAGTCCTCTAATCACCTACACAGTTGTGTTTCACATCTTCAATTCCCTAGTTAGTATTCATACTCTTCTAGCAAACACCCTGTCACTCACCCAGTGTGTCTCCTTATAGTACTGTAATCATTTAGTCAGTTAGCATGTAGTCTTTTAGTGAGGTAGGCTTTAGGGCATGAACTGCTTCAAAGTAGTATGCACTATGCATGTAGTGTTTTAACGACCGTCACACTTGTGGGTTCAGGGCTATAGTTTCTTAGTCAGTTTTTATATAAAATGTGTTTGTACAGTAATGGAATAGTATAAATTTGAAAGTTTTTAATATACATTTATTTGTGATTCTTTTTTACAGATACAGAACAGGAGTGTTTCTCATCTGTTTGCACTCTTCTCGTGCAAGATTGTTTGGATGAAGGGTCCTTAGGTATTTCATCATACTTGCTGTGCCGCACAAGTATTTTTTGTTTGGATCCCCTCGTAACAGAACTCTTTGGCAAATCTTGCGAGTGATGAAGGTGGCATTGGTCTTTGTTTGCCCCTTGGGAAAAGTAAAACATTTCCTCACCACTGAAGAAAAACGTTGTGGGCGTGGGGCCTTCTGCAAAAAAATTGCCTCAGATTCGGTAAATATTTTAAAGCGGCAATATTTACAGTTTTTGTAAGTTAAACTTATAAAATGTTGTTAGCTGTATGCATTTTATATATCTGTGATTTGTTTCTTGTGGTATTTTGTTGAGAATACCATGTTGTTGTTTTTTTAACAATCTTTCTGATTTTCCAGGTCTGTCGTCGACATCCATGAGTCCCACAGGAGTGCTCCGCCTTGTTGTTTTGTATTAATGTTGTTACATTTTGTTTATTAGTTTATTGTTCATATATATGTTAATAAAAAAATAAAGTTTGAAAATAGTTTATCGTTTATATATTTATTATTATAAAAAACAAAGTTTGAAAAAACAATTAATAACGTTTTTGGTTGTTCTCTTAACTGCTGTGTGACTCTTTCTTGTTCTTATTACTGTTATTTGATGGAGTTCACCATGGTGTTAAATTTTGGGGCACTTATCGCTGGAATACTGGTGATATCTGCAGTTTGCACCAACTTCTGAATAGTGTGTTAGATTTATCTCAACTTTACTTCCGTTAAAGTGCTGATAATGAAATGGAGAGTAGCCATTCCCGTGCAAAAAGACACGAGGTGCACCTTTCCGATTTATTCTAAATACTAAAATCCTGTATTGAATTGCACTGAGGTATTGGCTGCACTTACAGTGTACACACAAAATCTATTAAGAAATCTCATTGTATTTATATTGATTGGGAATAGTGCGTCAGGTGCTGGATCTTGACGAGATACACTGCTCAGTTCATATATTGTTCTGCACACGAAAAAAATCACATCACAACTTTCACACCAATTGCAATGCGAAACAAATTCCGGCGATAAGACACGTTAGCACCAGGGATTTTACACCTGCTTTCTGCACCATGAAAGGGAACACAGCCAAGAGGCACACCAGAACACCCACAGGTGCCATAGAGTCAATGAGCATGATACAGGGATACCCATGAGGGCCACAAGACTCATCGCAACAACTTCAGGACCGCCAATGCCCCACAAACCTGCATCTGAGCAAGTGTGTCCCTGTGGTCATTGTGTTAGCACGATAGGCACGAGCCCTGCAATATCACAGTGTGCTGTCACCTCAGCTTTGGCAGTGAGCCTGGACATGTAGCTATGCACGCATCCTCCTGCATGTACAACCGGCGTGTGTTGGTCCGGGGTACACAGGTCAGCGCAGGGGTGTGCCTATTCGGCAAGGGGAACGGGGTGTCTCGGAAATGTCTGTGTACAGAAAGTGCGGTAAGTGTGTCTCTGTGTTCTGGTGTGGCCTGCCACAAGGGCCGCAGCAGTCGATGTTGTAAAGTGGCATGCACCACCTCCAAACGGCACTGTGATGGTGTAGTTGGAATGCAGCAGGACATGCGCGAATAGGCATTACAATGGTGTGCCGTACGAGTGCACGAGATACAACAGCGCACCGTACATAAGTGTGGGGGCTCGTGTGAGGGAGGAGCAGCTGTTTGGCAACGTAACAGACAGTGAACTCGCCCATGTGCCATGTGCTGGGCATCTCATGCATGATGACCACGGTCGCAGACATCCCACAACACCAACCACTGGCCTTTGTACACATCCTGTATGAATGCAGCGTGGTTTTCACTTCTATGCTCGTTCAGTGGTGTGATGTTGGTGGGTTGTGTGACTTGTGCTCCTTGTTGGTGTGTTTCATTTTGGCCATTGTTAGTCTATATGTGTGTTGTACTTAATTGTGCATGTGTGCTATTCTGCCCATCTCCCCCCTCCCCCACTCTCTGCTTCTTCCTCTTCCTAGTGCTGTTGTGTCTATAATTTTGTTGCTGCACACATAAATACATGTAAAGAATAAATTAGAATAGTTCCTTGATTCTTTTAGGTTTCAAAACTTCTCTATTGGTTTCTTTTTAATTTTCCATATGAACCGTTTTTTTAATATTCAAGAACACATAGAAGTCAGAAGTGCAATGTATTCTATCAACACACTTTCTAGAACATTCTACAATACGTGCAGGTTAAAAGTTCAATAATTTTTTAAAACTTTACGATATTTTTTTGTAACATTTTCTTGAACATTTAATGACACGTGTAGGTTAAAATTTGACGATTGTTTTAAGTTCGAACAGTGCCTTCCAAATGCAAGTAGCAGGTGTGGTTTAGCTGAGCAAATTTTATCCTATGATATGTACTCCACGTTGAAACTGCTTTTTCTTAACCAATCACAAAGATGCTTTTCCACAAAACTAATGTGCACCCTACTTTTAAAAAAGAATGCTTTTCATGATATCTTTAGAGATAAGTTATAGATAGGAATTAGCATTTAAAAAACCTTTGAAATTCACTGAAAAAACCATAGGTTTCAGGGGTGTTATAGTTAGGAATTGGCATTTAAAAAACCTTTGAAATTCACTGAAAAAACCAAAGGTTTCAGGGGCGTTATAGTTAGGAATTGGCATTAAAAAAACCTTAGAAATTCACTGAAAAAACCATAGGTTTCAGGGGTGTTATAGTTAGCTGGACATTTCCCTCGTACAAAACCCTAGAAATTCCCCTGTTATAGTTAGTTCAGCTAACTATAACTCGCGCCCCCGCAATGCACTGCTGATGACGTCACATATTACATCACTCATGCATGTGCATCAAGAGTGCATCTGTGAAGGGCTGTATGGGTGGGTGAGTGTTTGTATGGGTGTGTTGGTGAGTGAATGGATAACTCACTGGTAGATGTGTGAGTAACTACATATGTGAAAGGCAGTATATGTGAGTGTTGGAGTATATAAATGACTATATGTGAGAGTGAGTGACTGTGAGAGTGGCTGTATGGATGAGTGTGTGCTTGGGTCAGTGATTGTATAAGAGAGTAAGTATGTGTTAGTATCAGTATGAATAAGTGAGGTGGTGTGTATATAACTGTATATGTGAGTAAATGGGAGTGTAATTGATTTTTTGTAAGACTGACTAGGTGTGTGAGTAACTATGGGTGAGTAGCAGTGTGTGAGTATTTGTACAGGTGCATGAGTGCATGTTTCAGTTTCTATATTGATGAGTGACTGCATGTATGAGTGACTGTATAGGTGAGTGGATGTGTGTAGTCCTATGAATCAGTGAGTGGGTATGTACTAACTGGTATTGGTGTGCCTATGGTTTCGAGAATGGTAGTCTGTATTTTAAAGGGGTGTATCAAAGGTTATATTGGGGTGTGAAGAGGTGCATCAGATGATCTCGTGGGTGATGTCATCAGGGATGTCATTTAAGAAGTCATCAGTGATATCATTAGTGATGTCGCTGACCATGTCATGAGTGATGTAATATGTGAAGTCATCAGCAGTGCATTGCGGGGGCGCGAGTTATAGTTAGCACAACTAACTATAACGGCCACATTTCTCTGGTTTTGTACGAGTTAAATGTCCAACTGACTATAACGTGCCTGAAACCTGTGGTTTTTTCAGTGAATTTCTGAGATTTTTTAAATGCTAATTTCTAACTATAACGTTACTGAAACCTCTGTTTTTTTCAGTGAATTTCAAAGTTTTTTTTAAATGATAATTCCTAACTATAACGCCCCTGAAACCTACGGTATTAATATACACACACTCTCCCTAAATAAAGTTCTAGCGATTATAGTTCCATTCCATTCACATTTGAGATGTCATGAGTGATGTAATGGACCATGTCATGAATGATGTAATGTCTGAGGTCATTAGCAGTACATTGCAGGGGAATACGTTATAGTTAGCTCAGGTAACTATAATGCTGAATTTCACTGGTTGTGTATGAGTGAAATCTGAGTCTAACTATAACGTCCCTGTAATCTTTGTTTTTTTCAGGAAATTTCTAGTTTTTTTAACGTTAAGTAAGATGCATATCCAAATGGATGGTGGGGGGTTGGAAGCAGGGCCTGGTCTGGCCTGGCATTGTGCTGCCCCCCAAAAAGCTTGCTGCTGCTGCCTCCCCTCCTCCTAGCCATCCATTGTCCAAGTCCATGTTCCTGCTCCCTTATTACAGCCCTGTGTGGCCGTTGTTCTGCCACTGACCTTCCCGCCTTCTATGAACAGTTAGTTTCCTGCCCCATCTACCTCCTCCCTATCCTCTGTTGTCTGAATCCATGCACTAGCCTCCTCCCTCCAGCCATGCATGGTCTGATGTGCTGCCACTGCCCTCCATTTAGCATGATGTCCCAGTCCACTCCTCCTGCCCTCCATTGCCCAATTCTATGCCCCGTCATTGACCTCCTGCTCAGCCTCTGTGCTTAGCTTGCTGCCCCTACTCTCCTTCCCCCTGCCCTCAGATATCTGTGTGTATGCCCCTGCTCCATCCTTTTTGCCCACCATGTTCCATGGACCTGCCCTTCCTATCTACTATGAGTGTTCTGTTGAGCAGCCACTCCCCTACCACCTGCCTAGCATTGTCAGATGACTGTAACCTGTCCCTGCCACCTCCACCCTGCCTGTCCACGTTCCATTACCCTATCCCCTTCCTCCTGTCCTCCATGGTCCATTTTACTGCCACACCCTTCTGCCCTCCCTGGTCTGTTGTGAGGCCCCTTCCCCTGAATGTTCTTGTATGTGCCCAGCTCCTACCC
The DNA here is from genome assembly GCF_964204655.1 of Triturus cristatus. Lineage (NCBI taxonomy): Eukaryota > Metazoa > Chordata > Amphibia > Caudata > Salamandridae > Triturus > Triturus cristatus. The sequence goes on along the minus strand of NC_140584.1, from coordinate 458,570,173 downwards.
CTCGCTTCTATCCTCCATGGTCCTTTGTGCATGCCCCTACCCCCTCCTTGTTGCAGATCATGGCCATTGCGCTGTGACTAACCCTCCCGCTTGCCATGTATGGTCTTCTGTGCTGCCATGGCCACTCCCACCTTCCCTGTGTGGTCAGCTAGCTGCCCCTGCTCCCCTCCCACCTTTCCTCCATAGTCTGTGTCTATGCCATTATAGTCTCACTGTTGCTCTCCATGGTGTGTCTTGCTACTAGTGCCCATCCTGCCTGACCACCATGGTCAGCTTACTGCTCTTGCCCTGCCCCCTTGCCCTCTGCCCTCTGTTTTCCATGTGCATACCCCTATTCCCTCCCTCCTGGCTTGTCTGTTCCATTGTAATGCCCCTGATCCCTCCCTCCTGCCCTTTATGGTCCGTTATGCTGCAGCTTTCTCTCCTGTCTGTCCATTATGGTTAGCTAGCTGCCATTGCCTCTTTCCCCTCTGTTCTCTGTTGTCCATGCGCATGGTCCTGTCCCCTCCCTATTGCTTTCTATGGATTGTTGTGCTGCACTCCCGTCCCGCATGCCTTCTGTGGTGTATTGTGCTGCTGCGAACCCTGACGCCTGCCCTGTATGGTCAGGTTGGCGCACCTCTCCATGTCCCTCCTGTACCCATTTTCCCCATTGACTTACATTGAAAAAGAGGAGATTGTAGACAGGAGACAGATCAAATAAAGCCCATTTGGGCTTAAAAACATTGGGTGTTTCCTGGCTGAATCAGGTCTATTGGCATGTATGGTTGTAGTATCACTGCCTCTTCCTTCTGCCCACAGTGGTCTATTATATTGCCACAGCCTCTCTTGCCTGTCCTGTATTTTTGGTTTGTTGCCCCTGCCCCCCTTTCCACTGCCCTCCATAGTCTGTTGTGCTGCTACTGCCCTTCCTGCCTGCCCAATGTGGTCAAATTGTCGACTCTGCACCCTACTATCTGCCTTCAATTTTCTGAGTCCGTGCCCCTGGCCTCTGCCTCTCAACAGTATTCTAATGAACTAGATTGCTAACATTCTATATTTATTACAAAAGTGTGGCACTCCTGACGTCATCTTGATGTAATTAAAACTGTAATACCTAGAGCATTTCCTTAAGATAGATGAGAGGGTCTTATTTCCATCGAAATTATGATTAGTGCTCTAAAAAACTAAAATGAGGACATATTTTCAGAGTTTTCAAATAGCGACAAAGCACTTTTAAATTGTTATCTTTAGTTTTTTTATCCAGTTGACCACTTGATTAAATGTTGCACTTAGGGGAGAGGATGTGGTGTTACTTCCAGAGCTGTAGACTTTGCAAATGGGGAACCAGGTTGGAGTTTCTGCTTCAGCTCGACATTCTGTGATTCTGGTCAAATAACTTAATCTCCCCATGTCTACAACCAAAATGAATTTGTCCTTGTGTGATGTAACCAATGCTCATGTAAAGCTCTCCAATACCTGACAAGGTATTGTCTGCACTATATAAAACTGCAAAAACACAAAAAATAAAAAGTGTTTTGCACACTTCTGTCATTGGGCTACACGTGGGCTACATCTGGGTGATATCTATGCTTCTTTTGTCTCTGGTGGCCATCTTGGGAGATTTATTTGTTATGAAGTTTCCTAATTTCCTCATTTACTGCAGCCTCCTCAATAGGAAATACTTTCAGTTTTTTACTTTGATTCCATCAAGAAGGCATTCAGATGTGTCACACATTTTCCATAATTTCAGAATGTTAGCACTCTAGTTGCTCATTAGTTCACTGTAGTAAAGCTACTGCTCACCAGGGAGGTCTGCTGCTGGTATTTAAAGTGCATGTTTCAGTCTGCATGTCAGATTTTTTTTAATGAAATAGAGGACGATTTGAGAAGTCAAAATGTGCCCTAATTTTTCTTTCTGCAGCACTAATCATAATTTCTATGGCAAAATGAACGCCCTCGTTTTGTTTCTTTGCAAATTAAATGTTTTAAGTGTAACCACTTTATTCCAATCAAGATGGCTTCAGGTGTGCCATACTTTTGTCATAAGTAAGACTGTTAGCACTCTAGTTGTTCTTTAGAACACCCTGGGACATTCTGTCATTGGGCTATACGTGGGCTACATCTGGGTGATATGTGTGCTACATTTGGGCTCTTTTTTTTCTCTGGTGGCCATCTTGGGAGACTTATTTGTTATGAAGTTTCCTAATGTCCTCATTTACTACAGTATCCACAGTAGGAAATACTTTCAGTTTTTTACTTTGATTCCATCAAGAAGGCATTCAGATGTGTCACACATTTGCCATACATTCAGAATGTTAGCACTCTAGTTGCTCATTAGATCTCTGTAGTAAAGCTACTACTAACCATGGAAGTCTGCTGCTGGTATTCAAAGTGAATATTTGAGTCTGCATGTCAGAATTTGTTTTAATGAAATAGGAGAGGATTTGAGAAATCACTCAAAATGTGCCCTAATTTGTCTTTCTGCAGCACTAATCATAATTTCTATGGCAAAATGAACCCCCTAATGTTGTTTTGTTTTTAAATTAAATATTTTAAGAGTTACCACTTTATTCCAATCAAGATGTCTTCAGATGTGCAATACTTTTCTCATAGAAAGACTGTTAGCGCTCTAGTTGTTCTTTAGAACACTCTGGGAAGCTGCAGTAGAACACAAAGGAATTAACTGACAGTCTCTGCCCTTTTTGGATGTACATGTTTTACTGAGAATGTCAGACTTCATTCTCACATGACTGAGAAACAATGTGAATTTACAGAAAATATGCTCTCATTTTAGCTTCTAGATCACCTTCCAAACCTCTGTGGGAAAAGTATGAGAAAATAGTTTTCTCTCAAACATGATTCATGATATCCCTGCAGAAGGCTTTTTCACAGGGTAAAATCACCTTAGAACACACCACAATTCCTATAATTAGTATAGTACCATCAAGAAATGATTTATAATGTAACTAAAGTCTTATCACCCTTTATACGTTCTTCTTTTGGTGACCCTCAATACCTTCCATTCACTGCAATGCTTTTTAATGGGGTGCTATCATGTACATTGGTCCCAAGATGGCTGCCAATCAGATCTCACGATGAGATGTGTGGTTAGGCTCCGCCCAGATATATAAAGTTCTTTTTCCTTTAATATATAAAAAACTACTGAACCGATTTACACCATTTAACAAAAAGGACCTTTTTGCCAAATTTGGTATAATTCCGTTCAGCAGTTCGGGCTGTAGCTTTTTCTAAAGTTTCCTATGGAAAATAAGACGGGGAAAACGCGTTTTGGGACCCCCCCTTTATCTCAACCCCCGCTTGACGAATCACCCAGAAACTTTCAAGACAGGAGTTGACTGGAGCTGATCACTAGTCTTGAAAGTTTCGCGAAGATTCGTCAACCGGCGCCAAAGTTATTGGGAGAACAAAAAACACTTTTCCTATGGAAACTAGTTCCTAACTATAACTACCTACTGGCAACTGCCAGTAGGTAATATATATATATATATATATATATATATATATATATATATATATATATATATATATATATATATATATATATATATATATATATATATCTAAACCAGACTCCACAAGGAAGAAAAGGCACTTGCGTGCACGCATGGAGTTATCAAATCTGTTTAATTGTGTTTCACAATGCATTCAATTAAGCAGTTGCACATGATACATTCCCACAGCTTTTTATGCAAGTATCTGAAGTGCATCCCCTCAGGTAGACTACCTTTTGACAAAAAGAGAGGACTATAGGTCAATCAAGTTGCCATCTTACTTATAGATTCATGGTGTTTCAATTTATCCGTGCCTGCATTCCACATAGTAATATAAGCTGTATGCTGTAATATAAATTCACCCTCCAATATTTATATGACCTATGGTGTGCAAGCACAGCGATGTCAGTTCAATAAGTTTATCGCTAAAAATGTATATTATTCCTCTCACTTAATCCCGCTCTGTATGAGCTGTCCATTGCCACCTCAGGGACATCGCTCACTGTGTATGGGCATCAACACTCAATCCTGTGCGTCCATACACATCGCTATCATAGAACAATCCAGATGAAATGCATGTGCTTCTAGCTCATGCCGCAGACGTTGGGATCAGTATGTTGTCTGATAATTTCAATAGGGATCAGTTCAATAACAGTTTTCGTCTTAGATTAATCAATCCATGACTATCGGTGATCGATCATACAATAACACTCTCTGCCATGGTTCATGCAACTTCAGTTTTATGCGTTTCCCATTTCCATCATAGTCACTGAACTCTGACTGGGCGGGTGCCAATACAGGAAGATGGGCCCACGATAAAGTCATTTGTAGGCATGCACGGAGTCATCGTATCTATTCAATTTTGCAGAAGCGTTTCGGAGTGATGGACTTTTTCAATTACTTCAATTAAGCAGTTGCACATGATGCATTCCCACAGCTTTTTATGCAGGTATCTAATGCACGTCGCCTCAGGCAGACTACCTGTGGACAAAAAGAGATGGACTGTAGCAGCATTTTTTATTTGGCTGATAACTTTGGTGCTGTTTGACGAATCTTCACAAAGTTTTCCCAAAAAAGTGGTCTAGTTTGCCTACTTCTGCATGGAAAGGTTTGGAGTGATTCATCGAGCGGGGGCAGAGAAAAAGGGGGGTCCCAAAATACATTTTCTCCATGCTATTTCTAAGGGGAGTTTGCAATTTTTAGACACATCCACAGACCAAACCGCTGAACGTATTTGCATAAGATTTGGCAGAAAGCTAGCTCTTGGTTCAGGAAGAGCCCATTCTGTAATTTGGTTTGATATATTTAGGGATGTGGATCCTCAGCGGATCCAATTTTATATTACTTTATGGTAAAAGGTTACAGTGACGTTTATGTTAGGTTCGAAACCATACAAATTCAGCACTTATAGGTATACTTATAGTTATATTCATCTGAAGAAACTATAAGTTGTTCACTTACGTACCCTTAGACCATGAGTTTTAGTTTCTTAACATAAGTATAACTACTAGTGTAACTATAACTGCTGAATTTCTGTGGCTTTGTGTGGGTAAAATGTGAACCTAACTATAACTTCCCAGTTTACTTTGGGTTTTTTCAGTGACTGTATATTTATATACGCACAGAGTGGTGTTAGTAGTAGGTTATATTATGGGTTATATTTAGGGTGACCAGGGATAGGAATTTGTCTGATTTTTGTCCCTTAATAACTTTGCACCTGTTTGACAAATGTCTGTGAAACCTGGCAAACCTGGTGCCCCCGTTTCATTCTTGAAGTCCTGAAAGTTTCACAGTGTTTCATCAGGGGGGCGTAGAGGATAAAGGAGAGTCCCAAAACGGGCGAATAAGCCAATGGATTTTACATAGACTTTTGTATTTCGCATAGCACAAAAACTGCCAGTCAGATTTTGACGAAATATGAAAGGATTATATATGATGGTGCACAGATGATTGCAAGGGGTGTACTGCAGGGTACTAGGGAAATATTTAATCAGTTTTAAGTGTTTTCTAATTTAGTTATATCTGGGGACACTGTAGTACTGCTGTACGACAAGTCATTAGCTGATTGGGTAATGACGGCCTTTACAAAAGTTAAAGGCAGCCAACTTGTTTTGACCTCGAGTTTCCCTGTTTTCTGCATTACGCTGTTCAATGTAGGTAAGTATTAGGTTTGCTATTACTCACATACCTATTATGACTTTAGTGAAGTGGCAATAAGTAGGGAAAAATATTTATACGTTTATATGTACGTTGAATAAATATACAGAGTTTCAGGGAAGAACCGCGGTACCCATACAAATTTGTAAAAATTGGAAATACACTGTAAGACTCTATATTTTATTGATATAGGGGCACATGCATCAACAATGCCATTTGCGATTCCTTATTAGCGAAAAATAAGGAATCGCTAATAAGGAATAGCAAAAGGCTATGCATGTAGGAATCGCTATTCAAATAGCGATTCCTTAACTTTCCTTAATTGCTACTAGCAAATTGCGAGTAGCAATTAAGGAATGCCATCCCAATCATTTCTATGGGCCTCCAGGCCCATAGGAATGAATTGGAGATTGCATGAGCAAATAGCGAGTACCAGTAGGTTCTCGCAAATTGCTCATGCAATTTCAAGGGTGCAAGGGTGTCAAAATGACACCCTATTGCACCCCTGAAATTGATATGTGCACATATGTTGCACACACACATGCTCTAAGGGCATGTGTGTGCGCAACATGAAACGTTGAAAAATGCACAAAAGTGCATTTTTCAAACTTTTAGCAAATTACCATGCAGTTCATCTTCATGGTAATTTGCTCCCCCTATTAGCGAAATCGCTAATTTTTTTAACTTTCATGCATTGCATTTAAGGAATCCCAAATTGAGATTCCTTAAATTAAGGAATCTCAATTTGGGATTCCTTAAATGCTATCGCTATTTAAGGAATCGCTATTTAAGGATTCCTTAAATAGCGATTTTTGCTTTTGGGTTGATGCATTGGGATTGGGTATTTTTAACTCAATACTGGGAGCTATTAGCGAATCGGTATTTTACCGACTGGATTTTGGCTTGATGCATGAGGCTGATAGTGTGCTACAGTGTTTTTTCTATTTTTTATGTTTAAAAAATTGATGCTCTACTTTTAAAAAAATGCACTTTACTGTACACTGGAATAAAAATGTGGAAATCAATGATAAAGAAAAATGTGAACATTTGAAAAAAAGTGGGGTACCCCAGTACTCCCACGCTACTCTGCATTTTTAAACCTTATATTTGCCTATATCGGTAGGCGTAACGAACAATACAGGGAAAGTGTGCCTAAAAACAGCGTGGCTGCCTTTAACATTTGGAAAGCCAATGACTACCTAATCAACTATTGACTTCTGAAACTATGTACCATGCTACTAACGCAAATTACCCCCATAGTTCAGCACAATACCGCAATAAGAGATATCACTAACATTAAATACATAAAAAATATTTTTGTAATTACGGTACTTACGTGCACTACACAAAATAAACTTCTGCATACCATAATATCTAATCTGGACAAATTTAAACAAAATAGCATTTAAAGTTTTGAGACAATGTAAAAGGCTTAACACACATCACTAAATTCAAATACATAAAACAATTACAAAATATTTACATTACTTACCTCCACTAGATAAACTAAACATCTACACAACATAGTATTTAATCCTGCTAAATTTAAACAAAACTACATGGCTGAGTGTTAAATTTGGTAAACACAACCGTCATTCAAAACAAAAACCCTGGTGTGACACACATCTAGTGTACAATATACTGATGGGGTCACCCTACTTTATGTTCAGAGTGGGACTAGTACTAGCATTAACCTAACAATAACCATTGAGTGTGTGTTATGTTTTTAGAAAACCAGAACCAGAGCCTGGGGTGGACAAAGTACAAGTGAAACTGTACATAAAAAAAGGAGAAGGAAGCACATCACATACGCAACCACCAAGGAGCGATAGGCAGGTTCTCACCAATCTGCTCACTTTATCATCTCCAGCAGCTTTCCTATGTATGGGAAGGAAAGCAGCACTCAAACAAGTTCAGAACAATGTTACAAGAATGTTATTTGTGTGTATTTGTCCTACTGTCACATACATAATACACATACACATAATGTGTGGCACACATCTCAGTAAACCCCATGGGTCCTCTTAGAGGGAGGAAATTATTCCTCACAAGAGAAAAAAGATTTTAAATGATTTGCATCAGGCAGTAGGCAAATGTCTTTAATTATTAATGCCCGCACTCATGATTAAAAACAACATACCATGTTTAGACCATTTTAAACAGAAGCGCTGACATGTTTTATTTCCATATTCTACTTGCTGGCAATTTCTATGGGGCAAGAGGACCACAGATTACCATAAGTGCACCAGACCATATGGCTACAAGGCGAGTGCCTACCAGCAGGCCACAGGAATGGGACAGGATAAAATTCTCAGAGTGTTTGATTGCCAGTGGTGTCAGCATCTCCGTGAACAGCTCTATTTTGGTTTTGAATGATATTTTGAGAAGAGAGCGCACTTGGGGCCCGATTCACAGAACTAAGTTAAGAAAAAATCCTAAACTTACAACCATTTTGGTATACACAGAATGCACTTACTAATTTTGGTATTCACAGAATGCACTTTACGTCTGCAATCGGGCCGGAATTACCGCACCTGGAGCGGGAATTCCGTTCTTGGGCCGGAATCTTCGCTCTTGGGCCGGAATCTCCACTCCCGGGCCGGAATCTCAGGTTCCAGACCGTAATACACGCACTGTGGCCGTTGATCATTTTCCTCAAGGGTAAACAATTGTCCAAGTGCCTACCATCCCCCACCATGCATCAGCTGACACACGGCAGTCAATCCCAGCCCTGCAGAATGTATGAGTGCAAAGCAGACACACACAAACCCTTTCAACATGTCGCTGAATGTGTTTGTTGCTCTGCCCCTTGCCATGGGGCAAAACTACTTGAGGAGGAGGAGGAGGAGAGCAGAGAGGATCTTCAAACAGAGCATCAACCTATTTGGAATGTCCAGCCAAGATGTCAGGGCCAGGTACCGTTTCCCTCCAGAAGTCATCTTTGAGATGGTATGTGAGTGGGAGCAGGAACTTGACTCTGTGACCTGCTGCTCCCATGCCATACCAGCATATCTCAAGATCATTTCTGCTCTCCATTTCTTTGCCACTGGGTCATTCCAAAGGGTCTCCAGTGACAATGTGGGCATTTCACAGGCAAGTCAGTTGCGGTGCCTGCATCAGGTACTGAGATGCATCACTGCTAGAGCCCACAACCACATACAAATGCCCCATACACTGGCCAGGAGACAAAGGGCAGCACAAGAATTGTATCTCATTGCTCACTTCCCATAGGTGCTGGGTGCAATTGATTGTACCCATGTGGCCCTTCAGCCACCCCGCCGCATTGCACACATCTGCAACAGACACCGATGGTATTCCATAAATGTGCAAGCTGTCTGTGATGCCAGTGGGAGAGATTCATTGATGTGCATGCAGTGTTCCCAGGCAGTACCCATGACAGCTTCATATTCCGCATGTCACCCCTTGCCCGGCGGATGGCTGAGGGAGAATTTGGCAACATGTGGCTACTGGGTAAGAACCAAGCACTAAAAATGAGGGATATGTGTTATTGAAATGTCTGAATGCCACCCAACATTAACCATTGTACAATAAGAATCATAAAGCTACATACATGGTCTCAACAGACACTGCATGTACTAAAGTGTAGATCATGTCCTGTGTAAATCAAAGAGGGAAATGTAACCAACTGCCCTTTCTTCCCTCCTCAGGCGACACTGGGTATGCACTCTCCCCACAACTCCTCACCCCTTACAGGCGTGCAAACACCGGACCTCAGCGTAGGTACAATAGGGCACACATACGGACTAGAGCCATCATACAGCGCACTTTTGGTCTGTTGAAGTCGCAATTCAGATGTCTTGACCATACAGGGGGTATGCTGCTGTACTCCCCTGAAGTTGTGTGTAAGATCATATTAGCCTGTTGTGTTTTGCACAACATTGCTTTAACGCATGGCTTACACATACCTCTGGAACCTCGGCTAGCTCTGAATCTGGGAAACCAGGCCATTGCACATAACCGAGGTCAGGGTATGCAAGTCCGTGATCAGCTTGTTGCCACGTTTTTCACATGAGCAACCTGTAGTGCCATGAACAAAATGTGGTTTGCTGTCTGTTGTCAATGATGAAACTTGGATAAACACAACTGTGTCAATAAATTCTATCCTGAGACTACTTTGCAAGCCACACTAAGTGCATATAAATCACAACTGTTGACAGTAGTCAAAAGGTTGAGCGTGCCTCAGGTCATGTACCCATGTCAGCGATCAGTGTAGTGTATGTCCCTAAAGAATCTATTCACGCAGATGACAAACGATACATGTTCTGAAAGACCTACCTGGACCTTATGAGGATGGGTCACTTAACCACAAAAGGGCATAACCATTGCATTCTCAGGCCTGTGCCCTCAACAGATTTTACCCCCCCACAAATGATGGGCCCACAACATCAGTGATGATGTCATGGGTGAAACAGGCACCATGTGTCTGTGATATACAGTACTGCTTCACCCCAATTTTCCGTAACACAACACACAACTCTTGTAATGAGCACTCAATATGGACTACATGTACCATAATGCAAAGTAGGAGAAAACAAAACTGGGGTTTGTTGTTGTGTCAGCCCCCCCCCTGCCCGCGCAGAAGTGTCATTAAATGGCCTGTTTCCCCTTTTTGTTACATGTTTATGATTCTCACCTGCACTGTCATTTCAGGTTTTTCCACAACAGAACAGCAGGATGCAGTGGATTTGATTAGTGATTGTGGATTGATCAGGATGAATACAAAATGGCTGCCAACAATTTTCTATGATGTATTTCCTGTCTCCCACTTCCTGTATAACATTTCCTGTATGAAATAATGGATTAAACCCAGATCAGTTGACTGGGGGTGAGTGCTTGCAATGTTCAACACTCTGTCCATCATCCCCTTTGGTTTTGCTTTGTGATTTTGGCTGGCACAGGGTGAGTTACTTCTTGTATAATTTGTGGCAGATTAACAGGCCGCTTGCAAAACATTTAAGCCGCCGTTTCGTCACTTCTGTGACACAGCTGCGGCGTAAACCATGCGCCACGTTGCGACTTATTCACAACGTGGCGCATCGAGGGAGATGTGTTATGTTGTAAAGCCCTGTGCAACATTAAACCTGCATCAGGTTTAATGTAAGCAGGGTGGGCGTTCCTTTGGGAAATGCCTCGTAAAATTGATGCAGTGAAATCTACAAAATTTCACTGAGTCACTTTTCAGAGGCCGCTGCGACGAAACCTTACGCCTACTTGAAACAGACGTAAGGAGTGGCGCAGCACGTTCGGTATGGGCGGTCCATTGGAGTTGCGTTGCACTTGCGACACAACTCCAGCAAAGCGCCGCCCTTACGCCATCAGATGCAATACACATCTGCCTATCCCTGCGCCATGGTGTGCAGCATTGTAAATGCAACACATCCGTGGTGGCGCAAGGCTAGAATTGCGTGTCGCATCGGTACTGGAGCATCCCTGCTAATATGCAGGGATGCGTCAGTCCTTGTAAATCTGCCCCCTTGTATTTTCCCAATTTATTTGTCAGTTGATTTTCATATGCTCTGCAACCCCTTACGTTTTTGACTGACTCAAACACATCTGGATGGGTGGAGAGGGCACTTTGTCAATTGCTACTTAGCAGGGTTAGGTTATACGGCAGCAGTACTGTGCCCATGTTTTCAATAGAGGGAGAGGGATTTGCCATTTCTAATACAAAGGATTCTGGGACTTGCAGTGCAAAATACAGAGTGTAACACATGAGTCTCTAACTGACTATATTTTTATATACACTTTGGACAACTTCCTTACTCCCAATGGCAGTGCAACACACACAATCTTTTCATACACTTTTTCTTGTCACTTCATTTACCTGGTACCACATTGCGGACATCACTCACAGGCAGCCCATGGACCATGTGGGAGTGGATTGTGGTGAGGATATCCTCCTCTAGTGGGGTGAGACGGAGGCGGGGTCCAGAGTGTGGGGCAGGGAGGATCCTGTTCAATTCGATCCTGGAGTACTTCTCCTTCACCTTCTGCTTTTCATCCTGCCACTTCTTCTTGATGTCCTGGACTGTGCGCCTCTCCTCCCCCAATGCTGTGACAGCAGTGGCTAATTGCTGCCATGGAGCTGCCTTCTGTGTGCCACTGGTGCAGTAAGGTGGGAGACCATATAGACGTTTGTGGTACCTCACTATGTACTCCACAAGCATGGTGGTCTCCTCAGTGGTAAAGTTCTTCTTCCTCCTCATTTGTTCCATTTTCCTCTGGCGATGTACAGCGATTGTAAACACAAACTCTCTGTGGCCAAACCTGTTCCTACAATGTGTGCTGCTTTTATATGTTTTGTGGTGCTGGTCTTGCAGTTAGTGTTAATTGACTTCAGCTGGAGTGTGGTGGGGGATGGTAGGCACTTGAAACGTTCATCAGGAGGTATTCCGGCAAAAAATCGGGAATTCCGACCCGGAAGCGGGGATTCCGGCCCAGGAGCGGAGATTCCGTCTCGAGAGCGGAATTGCCGCTCCGGGTGCGGGAATTCCGGCCCGAGTACAGACGTAAAGTTAATAGTGGTAAATCCATTCTGTGAATACAAAAGTAGTAAGTGCATTTTGTAAATGCCAAAAAGTAGTAAGTGCATTCTGTGAATACCAAAAGTGGTAAGTGCATTCTGTAAATACCAAAAGTAGTAAGTTTAGGATTTTGACTTCAGTTAGTTCTGTGAATTGGGCCCTCTGTGTTGTTCTCTCTAGAGCTCCCGTTTGTGTATCGGAACACAGCCATCACCTTATCACATCACCAGTTCTAAGCCCTATATATCGTCATATACCGTGAACTATACACAGTATAGTATAGCACAATATCTAGGTATGTTTTATACAGCTTATAAGTCTACAAATACTTGCAGTAATGATATATACAGCCCTAAAATGAACATTTCCATATTATAATTGATAATTTGGAGATATAACATTGAGATATTTTGATATAATTTTACGGTACCTTTTATTTAATGTACACACTCCACTTTATGCTACTCCAATCTATTAGTTGACTTTATGCCACTGAAATCTACACTTTTTACAGTATGCCAGGGCACTTTACGACACTCCCCTATATGTTACAAAATTCTATTGTAAACCACCCTATGTCACTATACTCTAAGCTATTATGCTGTTCACTACTTTATTCTATTACAATTTCATGTATGCCACAATGCCCCTATACTATACTGCTCCTAGCTGTATGCTATCTCACTGTACGCAACTCCATTTTACACTATTTCATTATATGATACTCCAGTATGCCCCACTTTATGATACACTAATGGATAGTACACTATTCCAGTGTACGCTACTCCACTCTACACCAATCAATTCTACTAGAGTGCAGTATATGCCACTGCAGTGTACCACAATATACTATATGCTATTTCAGTTTTAAAAAACTACATTCTGCACCACTCCAGTCGACAACACTTCAGTCTACATTACTAGACGCTATGCTTCTATAATTAACTCTATTTATTACTTCAACACTCTGCTGTATGCTACTCCACTATATGCCACTGCAACGTACGTCTCAAGACTTAACACTAATAAACTCAATGTTATTACACTAAACAGTACTTAATTGTACACTACTCCACTGTACAACACTACACTTCATGGTACTCCACTGTACACTATTGCACTGCACTCTATTACACTGTACCCTGCTGCAGTGTACGCTATTCTAGTCTGCTCTACTCAACTGTATGGCACTGCAGTATGAGCCACTACACTTTACACAATTTTAATTTACAACACTACACTATATTACAGTTGACTTAACGCAAGCCCACTGTACATCATTTAACTGTACTCTACTGCACTATATGGCACTCCACTGTACCCCACTTTAGTGTACGCTATTCCAGTTTTCACCATTCCACTCTACCACACTCCACTGTACACTATTTTAGCATATGATATTCCAATATATGCCATTACAGTATACAACACCCCACTCTATGCCACTCCACTGTACGCCACTACAGTATACGCAAATTCACTCTACAAAGTTTGCAGAATGTAAAGGGAAACATACTTGTTATCTCACTATTACACTGCAAGGTGCAGGGTACCACAAAACAACTCTGTTTCCATAAATATATCAACATTTATATGTCAGTGGCGCCATATCAGACCAAGCATAAGTCATGCACAAATTACTAGAAAAAGTCAGCCCAACTGGGTAAATACTGGTGTCATGTGTTCACCTTACTCTAATATTGCTTTTGGATCAATAAATCATATCCATGTGAATAAGAGTCCTCTTGTAATGAAACAATAAAAACAACATTAAAAACACATTAAAATACATAAGAAAATGACCGAAGCAAGAATATATGAGCTAAACAATGATGTGGAAAACATAATTGTTATCATAATCTAATAGTGGATTGAAACCATCTGGGAATTTTGTCTCAGGATTGATAGTGTATTCTGATTCTAACCTCACCTGTAGTATCCTGTCTGTTTCACTAGGGTGATTAATGGCAAAACCAATGCCATAATATTGTGCCTGACTAAAAACATGTTGAAATTGGCAACACCTCTGATTGGCACATTTAACTTACCTAAAGGTCCCTAGTATATGGTACCAAAGTGTACCCAAGGCCTGTAGGTTAAATGTCACATATTGTTCCGCCACTTAAGTGACAATGCAAATTATGTCCCCAGGCATGCCACTGTAGAGTGAGTATGCAGTTTTAAATCTGCCAATGGGACCTTGCAAATTAAAGCTCTTGCCAGACCTAAACCGTCATTCTTTTTTTTTTTTTTTTTTGAAAAGATTTTATTGTGCATAAAAGGGTTACAAACACGGGCCTACAACCACCAGGGCCGGCCGCTAGTAGTCAAAGTGTTCCAGCATATCAGAAACAATGGCTAGCCCAGAGGGGCTCCGCACTATCACAGTAAATCAGACTGCACAGAAAGGAAATCAGAATACACACTTTTAGTATAAATAACAACAAAAAAAGAAAAATACAACAAACAAGGCGAAACGACCTATGAAGGGCGGCGAACACCAGCCGGGGGAGTCAACACCCAACCACCCGAGGGCGGTCAAGAAAAGAAGACCTGAGAGGGAGGGGGGGGCAACGAGAGAACCAAATCTGTACTCCGAAGTACGAGATGCACAAGGAACCCTCAAGGATCAGGGGGATGAGGCAACCCCGGACGTATCTACCAAAGGGGGAGCACAGATAGACCCACGATACGCGTTCCACTGCCCCCAAATTTTACCCCAAGCCCCCGGTTTACCACGGGCCACATACACCGTTTTTTCCCTGAACATGCACCAGTCCATGTTTTCCTTCCAAACGGACACGGTGGGAGGCCGCTGGGAACCCCAAAGCTGCGCAATATCTCTCTTTGCAATCATGTTCCCCAAGGCCGCCCACCGAGCCTGAGCCGCATTGCAGTCATTGGGCTCCCATACATTCAGCACACAACGACGCACCTCCGGCAGCAGAGCGACCCCGGTGACTCGTCTCATAATATCATGCACCCGGCGCCAGTATTCCGCCACCTCGCGGCATTCCCATAGGATATTTTGAAAAGTAGCACTGAGCCCGCAGCCACGCTTACAGAGTCCGTCGTCTGAGAACCCCATCGAGACCAAGCGGGGGCCCGTCACATATACACGATGGAGAATCTTAAGCTGGACCAGGCGGAGACGGGCCGGGATGGCCACCTCCTTAGGGGATGACAGTGCAGTCTGCCAGTCCTCATCGTCCAGCTCCACCCCATCTCCCGTCCATGCCTCCCGAAGACGCACCAAGAGGTCAGCCCGATTGTTTATCAGTTTTTTGTAAATCAGGGAAATGGTACTGTCGGGGACGTGACTGTCGAGTATGCGGTCCTCGAGAGGCGAAGAAGAAGGGACCGTGGTCCCCCTCCCCAAAGACCGAAAGCAGGGCGTGCCGAACCTGTGCATAACGGAAGAACTCTCTGTCACTAAGCTCATACTCGCGCTGAAGCGCCGCGAAGGATTTAACCGCACCTTTAACCCACAGGTCCCCCACTCTGCTGATGCCGATTGTATCCCAGCGCTCGAAGCCTTTCGTTGTCCAGAGGTTTCCCAAGCGGTCTGAGTCGAATAGAGGAGTGGCGCACGTTAAACGCTCACTCCAGCCCATCGCCACGTTAGCCGCCTTCCATACACGGACCGCAATCCTGGTAGGGCCCGTAAGGGCCCTACCAGCAGACCGCGAGTAAAGCGCTCTGTTATAGTTACCGCCGGGGAGCAGGAATTTATCCATCTCATATGCCGGGTTCGAACCAGGAGCGTACGTAGCATGGTTAATGGCAGACAGCTGGGAGGCCCAATAGTACCGTCTAATATCAGGAAGCGCGATGCCCCCGTCATACCAGGAAAGAGTCAGCTTGGCCAACGCGATACGCGATCGCCCGTCCCAAACCAGTCTCCTCTGCAAACTCTCCACCTCCCTAAAGTAGGCCGCAGGAATGACATCGAAGAAGTTCTGGAGTGCATAAAGGAATCTGGGAAGGGACATCATTTTAAACAGCGCCGCGCGACCAAGCGGAGACAAGGGCAGCTTACACCACCGAGCCGTATCCGCCCTCAAACGCCGAAGTGGAGACAGGAGATTCTGCTCATAGCGGACCGCCGGATCCAACGAAACGTACACCCCCAGGTATTTAAAGCCGGACTGAGATATTTGGAGCGGAAGCCGAGGCGGCAAGAGAGGAGAACCACCAGAGATAGGATACACACAAGATTTGGACCAGTTGATTATCAGACCCGAGTTTTTCCCGAAGGAAGTAAGGACATCAAAGAGAACATTGAGCGACTTCCGCGGCGAGGTGAGATACAAGAGAATATCATCCGCGTACAACGAAACCCGATCCTCGAAGCCCGGGGCCCACCGGAGCCCTCTAATCGAGGGCTCCCAACGGAGCCAGGCAGCGAGCGGCTCCAGGGCGAGACCAAAGAGCAGCGGGGACAACGGGCACCCCTGCCTAGTTCCCCTCCCGAGAGCGAAGGGCCGAGAAACCCGCCCATTGACAACCACCTGAGCCATTGGTCCAGCATAAAGGAGCTTCACCCAGCCAAGGAACCCCTCCCCAAACCCAAACTTCGCCAAGACGGCCCAAAGAAATGGCCATTCAATGGTATCAAAGGCCATCGTGGCGTCTAGGGAAACCAATATGGCCGGTTCAGCCAAGTACTCAGCCCTAGCAAGGACGCCGTGCAGACGCCGTAAGTTAAGAGCGGTATTACGATGTGGGATGAAGCCACATTGATCCGGATGTATCAAGTCACATATAACGCTCAGCAAGCGATTAGCGAGGACCTTAGCAAGGATTTTGGGTTCGGCATTCAGCAGGGAAATAGGCCTATAGGAGGCACAGCGGTCACGTGGCTTACCCTCCTTGGGAATCACTACTATAGTAGCCAGACGCTGGTCGTCAGGAAGGGAACCCCTCTCGAGCGATTCCTGAAACATATGACGGAGGAAAGGCGCGATTTTATCCGGGCGCAACTTATATAGTTCAATCGGCAGGCCGTTGGGGCCCATAGCCTTGCCCGAGCGGAGGGAGCGAATCGCAGTAGCAATCTCTTCGACAGACAAAGGGGCATCCATCAGCTCGCGGTCATCGACGGATAAGCCGGGCAGGGCAATATCCCGAAGCAGAAGACGAGAGTCGTCCTCATCTCTCTCGAACACCGGGGAGTACACTGCACGGAGGTGGTCAGCAAAACACTCACCAATCTCACCAGGCTCAGTCACACACACTCCATCCGACACCCGAAGCTCCGGGACCACACGATTCACTCTCTCCTTCTTATCCAACCAGGCAATCAGCCTACCCGCCTTGTCTCCGGCGTCATACAACCTGCCCTGCTGCTCCCTATATATAGTCTTGGCAGCATCAGTGACGAGAGACTTATATTCAAACTGCTTCAGGCTGAGGGCATGCAGCCCATCCGGGGTGACACCCGCCTCCAAGGCTGCCTCCAGCCCCGATATTTCAGTCTCCAGCGTCACAACAGCCTCTCTCTTGACCCTCTTGGCCTCCACTATCTGGGACAGGGCATGCCCGCGGAGCACTGCTTTGAAAGCTTCCCACAGGGACACCGAGGACAATACCGACCCCTCATTCTCAGAAAAATATTGATCAATCGACTTAATCAGGCTATCACGGATCTTGGGGTCTCGCAGGTACCAAGGGTTAATAGGAGCGATCCGCCCCGCGGACCGCGACCCGGTGTCAAAAAGCAACCACAGTGGGGAATGATCAGAAATACCCCTGGCCAGGTGTTTGACCTCTCGAATCCGAGTAGCCTGGGCCGCGGGCATAAGGAAATAGTCCAGTCTGGAGAGACTCCCATGGGCCCCAGAGTGAAAGGTGTACTGACACTGTGCCGGATGCATTAACCTCCAACAGTCCACCAGACCGAAGGTCTCCAGGAGCCCGCCCAGCCACGCCTGGGCAGCAGGGAGGGCCCTGGGCGGATGACGGTCCAGGTCACCCGAGACAACCGAATTAAAGTCCCCACCCATAAGCAGAAGACTGTCAGGAAGCCCAAGCAACATACGACCCAAGTCTGAGAAGGTGGAGTTCTGGAGGCCCGGGGGAACATAGACTGAGATCAAGGAAAGGGACTGCCCCTCCCACCTCCCAGTCAGAGCCACATAGCGCCCTCTATCGTCTGGGACCACCCTGGTGATCTCCAACGGAAGTGAAGCTCGCAAGAGAATGCCCACCCCTCTCGAACCAGTGGTGAAACCAGAGTGGGCCACAAGTCGATATCACCCCCTGTTCATAGCCCGACAAACGTTGCCAACCAGATGCGTCTCCTGTAAGAACACCACATCAGGAGTCAAGCGACGCAGATATTGCAGCACAACACCCCGTTTGATACGGTCCCCCAATCCATTGACGTTCCAAGACATCAGTCTCAACCCGTCCCCCCCCCATCCCATCCAGTAGATCAAGGGCCCCCTAGCAAAGAGCTCAACACCCAAGGATGAACCATAGCCAATACTTCGCCTTGAAAACAAAAAACACAAATGCAAACAACCCCACCCACCCACCAACCCCCCCCCAACTCCAACACCCCCCACCCTGCACCCCTGCAGTTCAAACCACCCCAACTTGCAGTGTGCCTGTCGCCCTACAAACCCCATTCTACGAAAAGACCCCGGAGGAGGGAGGGGACCCGTCCCCGCCCGCTCCCCACATACAACATAGTGAAACAAAATGCACAAAAGAAGTAGAACCCAGCCGAACAGTACAACCTGGCAGAGTTCGGGACCATAAGTCACTCCGAAGGAGACCCACCACCCTCGGTACCGGCAGAGGGCCAAGTCCGGTCACCCCGGTCTGGCAGCGAATCCAGCCAGTCACTCACAGTCACAGGAGAGTCAAAAAAGGTAGTCCGATCTTCATGTTCCACTCGGAGCCTTGCAGGATAAAGCATAGAGTACTTGAGACCGAGGTCCCGGAGACGCCGCTTCACCCCCTGGAAGCCCATCCGCTGTTTCTGGACAAGTTGGGTGAAGTCCGGGAAAAAGTTAATGGACGAGTTCTCATGTCGGACCGGGCCATGACCCGTGAGGCCTGCAGAATCGCGTCTCGGTCTCTGTAGTGGAAAAGTCTCGCAACGATAGGCCTCGGGGGGGCACCCGGTCGCGGCCGGCCACCTGGGACTCGATGGGCCCGCTCCACAGCGAAAAACTTACTCAGGCCAGCGGGAGCAAGATGTTCGAGGATGAGCTCCTCGACCAGAAGATCAACCGGGCGGTTATCGGAGGTCTCCGGAACGCCTATGACGCGGATGTTATTGCGGCGGGCCCGTCCCTCGAAGTCTTCCAGCCGCCGGGCCATCAGATCATTGGCCGACTTGAGATCGCCGAGAGTGGCCTTCAGGTCCGACACGTCCGTCCCAAGGGAGGACGTCCGCACATCCAGCGATTGAACCCTCTCGTTGGTCTTCGAGAGATCCGCCCGGATTAATAATAAAAGGGATCTTGTTATGCGCGAACATAGCCCAATGGGCGTCAAGGCGCCTAATTCCAAATCCAGCTCATAACAAAGCTCCTGCAGCTCAACCTGTGTAGGCTCTGGAAAAGCACCAAGTTTTTAGGGCCTTTTTAAACAGCGCTAAAGAGGGCAGTGTCATCAACTCTATCGGCAGGTTGTTCCAAAGTTGTGGAGCAACAACTGAAAAGGCCCTGGCTCCCCATCTGGTGAGCTTAAAGCGAGGAACAACAAGTTGAAACAGCCCTGAAGAGCGCAGAGGCCTTGAGGGGCGATAACGAGTAAGCAGAGAGCTGATAGCGCCTTTAGATTCATCCTCCAGTGCTCTATATGTCAAACACAGAATTTTAAAATAAATTCTGTGCTGAATAGGCAACCAATGAAGGTCTCTCCTCGCAGCAGTAGCAGAAGAAGCCCTGGAAAGATCCAGGACAAAACGTGCGGCAGCGTTCTGCACGATTTGCAGTCGATGTATGAGGCCCTTGTTGGCTTCCATGTAAAGAGAGTTGCAATAATCCAGCCTGGAACCAACAAGGGCGACTGCAATCTGCTTACGAGCTTGAGGTGACAAATAGCTGCGAATTCTATTGAGCGTCCTGATCACGCCCCAGCAGGTCGACACAGTCCGATTCACCTGTAGGGACATCGAGAGTGAGGTATCGAACATTACACCCAGATTTCTGGCAGATTGAGAAGGGGTCGGGCAGATGCCAAGAGAGGGAGGCCACCACTCACTCGACCAAATCTCTTGGTCCTTCCCGAAGATCAAGACCTCAGTCTTGTCGCCATTTAGCTTCAGGGAGTTGGCAACCATCCAGTCTGCAACATGTTGCATGCAGGACCTGAAGCTAAAGGCAGATGTTATGACAGAGGATTGAGTCAGCGAGACCATAATCTGGGTGTCATCGGCGTATGATACCACCTCCATCCCCTGCGATCTTACTAGTCTAGCAAGGGGGGCCACGTAGATATTAAACAGGGTGGGACTTAATGCCGACCCCTGTGGCACCCCACATTGCAGAGACTTTGCAGGGGAGAGGTGGTTGCCGAGCATCACTCTCTGTTCCCTATCAAGGAGAAAGGAATTAAGGAGACTCAGTGCCGGACCAGTGACACCCATTACCCTAAGGATTAGGGTAATGTCAATGGCCACCGTGTCGATTTTACGGGCCAAGGCCTCGTACTGTGTAGCGATGGTCTCTCGGATGCCCGTAATGGCGCCCATGATGTCCTGCAGGGACAGATCCGGAGAAACGGACGGGCCACCACTGGTGTCATCCGGGGGGACATTGGCTGTCCCGGGGGATCCTTTACCCTGAGTGTAGCGGTCCATGTTGTTCGTCTGGACCGGTCCCCCACGTAGGGATGTCTTGGTCTTACGCCTCTCGGGGTCTCCCCTGCCTCCCATGAGAACCTCGATCGCCGAAGGGGACCACCAAGGAAGCGTCGAGGTGGCACAGACCAGGCAGACGTGTGTCGCACCACAGGCCGCAATATGGCGGAGCGAAGGGACCACCGTCAATGAGCACACTGGCAGCAGACGAAGCCACCGGCATCAAGCGAAGGCAAAATGGAAGCCCAGTCGCACCAGGCAAGTCCACAGTCCAGCCCCTCAAAGACCAAAAGTGAAACCGAAAGTGAGGTGACGGCCACTGGCACCGCTCCGCTGCCGTTGTTGTTCAACTACGCCCCGGCTCCACAGATCACCCTCGCATCGGGCACTGCCGTAGGGTGGGCCTCAAAAGTTCAAACCACCATAACTCCGGATTGCCAGGTCCGATTTGATTTCCGAAAGGAGTTTAGTGTTCAGCCAGCATTCGTCTCCCAGATTCCATCAACCGGATCAGGATAGATTCAGGATAAATTCCGAGGAGCAGCGAGGGTCCGGGGAGCCCTGTGCTCACGCGACCATCTTGGATGCACGCTAGGCTCCTCCTAAACCGTCATTCTTACTACTTATAGGGCAGGGTGCATGATATTTAAAAAGTAGGATATGTTTGTTATATGCTCACATGTCATGGCAGTGAAAGAAAAGCAAAGTTGTTTTTCACTGTGGCAAGGTTTGATCCCCCATAGAAAAGCAGTGGGGTGCATTATAATACCAAAAATTGGATTGCTCCTGCTCTGAGCTTTTCCACAGCAGCAAATCCTTCTCAACGGGATGTTGTGGAGAAGGTATCCAATCCTGTGGATCCCATTTCAGCTACAGCTTCAGCCTTTCCAAGAGGATTCCGAGCTCTAAAAAAGTGACTAACTCCAAAAATATAACTCTTCAATGGGTGAAGACACCAAAAGTATCTAGCTGGCGAGGGAGGTTCCTTGCTTGTAAATTTAGAATTTCTCCCACTCAGAGGTTTCCTGCTAAAAGTCAACAGCTACATCGGGACTTCGGCAAACGGATATCCGGCCTTTAGGAACCCACCTAGGCCACAGCCTGCTGCCTTGCCATGCTGATGATTTTTTACTTCCATTTCAGAAGCTAAGTCAGAAGGTAAAACATCCGGCCTGGGCAAACCTGGTCTCTGTTCCTCCTGTGCTCTATCTCAATCAGCCTTAAGCCTTACCCATGACCCGGTCTAGCCCAACCAGTTCCAAGCAGTTAGCCCTTTGCTCTTGTTTGTGATTTTTTTAAAGTAAAACTTTAGATAGCCATATCTCTCTGTTCCCCTTAGTGGATTCTTGTCATTTTTTCACAAAACATATTCTCTATTGTAATAAATTGAAGTGGTATTTATATTGTGTTGTATTTTCAAATTTGTAAATGTTTCGGTACTTGAAAACGCTTTGCACATATTTTTAAGTAAAGCCTGTCTGCTCTGTGACCTAACTACCAGGGGATGAGCTCATATTTAAATTAGTGAAACTTTTACTGGACTTAACAAGAACACTGATATTCTAGACTGCCATCTATCCCCAAATAATGATCAATGTTCTCGCAATTAGCATAATCCCTTTATCTTGTTAAAGCCAAAAGAATTGTCATGAGACTGGCCATATTCTGATGTCCAGTAGCAACTGTTAATGTTCAACAACTTGAAATGCTAATCAGAGACAAAGGTTCACATATGACCTGAATATAATAATGCAGAGATCCAAGAGGCGTGTGTTAAATCACAATGTTGAGTTTCTGACAGAAATTAGGGGACAGTACAGGGCCCATGAGGAGTCCTATTATCTAAAGAAGTATTAACTTACTCCTATATTTTCACTAACTGAGGCCTCAGAAGACAGTGCTGGGAGAGGACTAATAATTCCAAGGATGCAAGCAAAACCTTAGAATTGATGGTGAAGAAGCAATTTAAAGAAGCACCACAAAGATGCTCTCGATGTCTGACTTGAAGATTATCTTGACTGGAGAGCCAGGAAAACAGGGGAAGAGCTGAGACAAAACAGAGGAATACAGGTGAGGAGTGGATCCCTAGCAGAAACTTCCTCTCATCAACAGACTAAAAAACCAAACACTTTGGGTGTGGCTTTTAGAGGCTGTAAAATCCTTGAATCTAGCAGTAGAACTTCATTTCCCAGGATCTTCAAACCGTGCAGTAGATTCTCCAATACATAACTTAGTTGCCACTGGGTTACTCATCCTGGTACGACTTCCACTGCATGGTGGGAAGCCTGCAGGGTATGACTTGGCGCATGTTTCTAGCAAACAGGACACGGTCTAGTTCTTGCAGCCACGTCCTGTGCATCGGAGACCCTGTCCACCTTGCACACTGTCCACCAGTACACTTCGCAGTCATGGTTCTCAGGCACAGCAGATTATAAAACCTGTGTCTGAGAGCCAAAGAGTTCCTTGCTATTGCTATAAACCTGATTTATGATACTTACCTGTACCAAAGCATTCTTGCCCTGATTCCTCGACTACAACACTTCTTCCTGCCATGCCCTAGAGACGTGGTGCCTGGTATTTTCAGCTGCTCCCTGCCTTCCTGCCTGGATCACTGCTCCTTAGAAGGAACCTGGGGACCTGGAAGACAAAAAGTTAAAAAAGCACTTACCAATGGAGGACTGTTGCTAAAAAATGGTAAAGTGAAAAGTATAAATGTAGTATTGACAAATACTTACCGTTATGGATACATTTTATCTGTGCATCACTTTTTCCAGATTCTGAGGCTCTTGAAAGTTGTAGACATAGCTTGTGATTAGGAATAATGTGTTTTTTCCAAAAACTATTGCTTAAAACTTTCTTTTGGGCTATTGGAGATTTATATCTTGGTAGTCTTACAGCCATCATGCTTCGGTCCCAAGTACTCCATCTAGTTGACGGCAGCTCGCCTGCCGTATTTAGATGTTGTGACAATAGGCAGGAGACCACCACATCACCGGTCTTCTCTGCTGGCTAGCAGTACTCCATTGCCATCAGGTTGTTGGGATTGTGCTGAGCTGATTTAGAGGTTCCCGTTGTACTGGCGGTGTTCTGGCGGCGGAGTCCTGACGTAGTGGGGCAATGGTGGCATGGAGACAGGTACTTACTACTTACTTACATCTCAATACACATTTATGCTGTGTATATCTCAATATGTAAATGTGGGGAATGTGTACTGACCATCGTTTTTACATATAGCATTGCATATCAACAACATACACACACCATTGATTGTACATGCACACCCACCATGAAAGCCTACCTTAGAATCTGGTGACAACGGAGCGGCTGAAGACGGAATTAGTGGTGGGACCCTGAAAAATGGTGAGTTTTTAATCTCTTTTTCTTGCTTTACGCAACCCAGAGCTTGGAGGTGTCCCCGCCACAGTTGCCTTGACGGAAAGGCAGTTTATAATCTGGAGGGCGGGAATCTCAGCAGGACTCTCTTTAACAGCCGCTTCAGCCTTTGACGCCATCGACGTGGGGGACAGATCCTGGCAGGGTTGGCAGGACTGCAGCAGTCTTCCCTCCAATGCTCAGCCAACAACTAAATCGGGCGGGCAGACCGCCAAGGTGACGGACGGGAAGACTGCCAAAAAAGCAACAGCAAAACCAGTCCCGCCAAGATTTAAATTAGGCCCTTTGATTTGAATTTAATCTGATCCAGCCTTCATTTATTAACAGAAAAAAATTGGAAATGCATTTGGAAATAATTGCAGTGGTGAAGGGGGGGATTATTGTGATGGACTGAGAAAGGCAAGGTTGGCTTCTTTTCGTCTGATAGAGCGGGAAGCTTTTAATGTGGCTGTTAAAGGACAGTGCCTAAATGCGCAAATAGGGCCCGCAGAATTAGAAACGAAAGTCTGGTAGAGTTGAATCAAAGAGCCCAGCGTGATGCCAGAGATTCAGAGTCCCTATGGCAGACCAAAGAACAACACACCATCTGCAGTGTATGGATCACTCCGCCTTATCATCCAGGGCTCATACCAAGGGGGATAAAGCAGGCAGTCTATTAGCATGGCAGATGAAACTGGAAAACAGGGGAGCTCCTATCATAGCACTGAAAGTGAACTCAGATGACATTATGCATGCCCAAAGGGAAATTAATGGGGAGTCGTATAAATACTACTGTCAGTTTTACAAAGATATGAAAGGCCTAAATGTGGAAGCAATAGAGACATTCTTGAAGGAACTGGTTTTTCCTCACCTCCCCTCTGAAAAAGCTGAAGATTTAGAGGAGAAATTACAATCTAGGGAATCCGGGAGGTCTGCTGAAACTAGCAGTTTGGAATACTCTGGGTTCTGAATTCACTTTATCAATACCTATGCAGCCCAACCATCACAGAAGCTAATGGTAATATACAGGTCGGCATTCAAGGCTGGCTATCTACTGCCCACTACCAGTAAGACCTTGATGATATTACTGCAGAGACCCACTAGATATGTCAGCCTATAGACCATTATCTATTCTGAGCACAGATTGCATAATTCTGAGCAAAGTACTGGCGAAGAGACTGCTCCCAGAGTTGCCCAGGTTGATACATGTGGATCAGAATTGATTAATTCTAGGCCAAAGCACCTGCCAGAATTTAAAAAGGTTCTTTCCGATCCTTGAGGAGGCCCTCCCTTACTTGCCACCACTGTTTTTTTTACCTTTTTATCTGGAAAATGCCTTTGATACCCTTAGCAGGAAATATATGTTTAGTGTACTAGAAACACTCAGTTTTGATAGAACATGAGAAAATGGATTTCTCACCTTTACGCAAGATCCATGGCATGAGTAAGGATAGGCAAACTATTCCAGCCATGCAATCGGAATATCAGGGGAAGGGGTAATTTTTAAGATATCTGCAGGTCAGACATTCATTACATTGCCATCTGAAGGAGGGGGAATGGTTACTGGAGTATTCTCCGTTAGAAAATAGGCTCTTACTCGATCCCATGGTGGACAAGGCCATCTCACTTGCATATAAAAAACGAATAAATAACACGCCAGATCCGCTGGGACCGTAACGAGAGGCCTGGGAATACGACGTTGGACTCCTTGAGGATGACGACTGGGCAGAGGTCCTACAGAGACCCGGAGAAATAGCGGTCAGGGCACGGTTCCGCCTGGTTCAGCTCCAGATTCTTCATTGTTTCTATGCCCCAAGGACAGTGCAGCATCGCATTGGGTTTTGTGGGTCTGACAAGTGTATGAGGGGATGCAACGAGACTGGGACGTTTTTTCACATCCTGTGGGCGTGTCCACTGATACAGAGGTATTGGGTAGCCATTGCGCAGGTTATTTCTGAGGTGTTGGGCTCCGAGGTCCCGGTGGATGCCAGATGGTTTATCCTGGGAGTGGCAGGGGAGGTAGTGTGGGCCAAATGGGCTACTATCTGGCTCGCGCTGGCGGGGTGGTGGCAAAACAAAATGTAGCCTGACTGAGGGGGTCTATGGAGGTTCCGTCAATAGAGGGCTGGAAAGAGAATCTCGACTGGTGTCAGTGAGCTGGACACGTTGTGTATCAGAGTAGAGGGTGCCCGCATAAATGGGAAAAGATCTGGGAGGCATGGATATCATAACGGGGGGACGTATTGACTGAATGAGGGGTATCGCTCACACGGGTGCCGGGGGGGTTCATGGGTTAACCGGAAGTGCCACGGGTTATTAGCGAACTAAGGGTACTGCACAGGATGACTACTGCCATATAACTGTTCGGCTGACCCACTACTATGTATATTGTCTCACTGAATGCAAAGCTTTTATTTCTGTTACTAAAAAGATGTTTAAAAAAAAAGAATCGGCAAACTAATATCAGATTCCTGTGGGGTGAGCAGGGCCAGTAAACAGGGATGCTCACAGTTCCCTTTCCTGAACGCCATGCACATAGAGCTATTTTCGATCATCCTTAAATTGTAAGAGGATACACAGGGAAATACACTGAGGTACCCGATACAGGGTGCACCATTATGCACGGAGGATATAGTGTTATTGATCAAAGATGAAGGAGCAGCCCTGACTCTTGTGGCACATTCTTTGAATGATTTTGCAAACGGATTTTGTCTTTAGGTAGATTGGACACAATTTTGTCCCAATAAGAATCCAAGGTAGGCAAATCCTGGGGGGAAGGTAGATAATTAAATGAAAATAATCAACCTTAGGCTACCTGGACATCAAAATCTATGACACAGATTCAGACTTGCATGATGGTAACCTCAGATCTACCATGAGATCCTTGAGGTCTCAAGTGGTGTTTTGAAAAACAGTACCATTGGCTTTGGCCAATATGATGATGTTGCCCTGACCTTTATATGATTTTGTGACTCTCCTCTTTTTAATGTTTACTACGTTCTTTAGAGAAATGGGTGTAGTACTGGGTGTCTTTATCTGGAATGCCAAAAGACACACAATTTTGAACTATATTATCTAGCCACTCAACTATAATGGCTTGCCGGAAGACTCGTGACTGAGACAAGATAGACCCACAGCAAATTCATGAAGGGTTACTAAATGCACTGTTTCTCCCTATTGCCAAGCTGGGTGGGTGTGTCCCCTTATTGCAAATAGCCCTGGGATCGTTTTAGAAAGGCCTGTGATTGATGCAGTGTACGTCGATCTGTACTCTAGCAATTCCCCTGGCTGGCATACATAAACAGGGCGGTTACGTCACAATGACAGAATTCTCACAGAGGGGAACAGCTGGGATATCAATTCTGTTCAAAGGGGGAAACTTAGCTGCATTTGATGAAGTGGTGGGAAGAAATGAGCTCCATCGGGGCCAGTTTCTAGCTTATGAGGGGCTAACCAATTCTGTAGGCAAGCTCTGACGGATCACAAGCAACTCACCAACACATATGCCCTAGTCCAAGCTCACACAGTATGGGGAGTGGCAGGACGCTGATTAGCTGGCTGTATGTGGCTGGGCCAGAGCATGCATGAATCTCACTAGCCAATCTCAGAGATAAATGGAGGAAACACCACATACCACATAAATGGGATGAAATATTACAAGAAGCAATTAAGGTGAATAAGGACAACAGCATGCCCCCATAACTTCCTCCTGCTGCAATGCAATGATAGGTAACTTCGCTGAGGATTAAATCAGCATACCCACATTTCAAAGTCAAAAGTGGGCTCACAGTAGGCTTCAACTCTAAATACACAATCAAAGTACAGAAATATCCACCGTTTCCCGTGATGGCATCCCTTACATGCTCGTTGCTTGACTGGATACAAAGATGTTAATCGGTGTGAATCTCTTCCTAGAAGTTGTTTCTTACTTTTGTATTCAGTTAAGCTGTAATTGGCTACACATACGTTGTCTGAGAGTGTCTCTCTGTAAAGGAGCAAGGCGGCCTGATGCATCTATATGTATTAAATCAAAATACAGTAACAGAATGAGACTGTAATCCAATCAAAATCAAAACGTTATGTTGATGGAAAACCCAATAAAGATCTGTTTAAAAAAAAATAAGTCAGTTTTGTAGTGTCTTAGCCTAGGGAAATGATAAAAATGATAGAGCCGGCAATAAAAGTTATTTTCTGCTTAATTTTAAACATTTAATTCAATGGAGAAAGTAGACTTATGATAACTTTAGTAGAATAGCAACTTTACATAAGTATACTTTGTGCTGCCTGACAGCAAGCTGGTTTAACAATGGCTCGTCTTTTGGCAACCGGACGGCAGGAGTTGTGTTAACAGTAGCCCTTTCACAGGGATGAGCAATCTGGGAGGGGAGAGAGTAACAGTCAGCAGTACAAAGGACAGCTTTCCTTTGAAGTGGAGATCCCAAATGATGCTGTCCGGACTTAAAACCATTCATGAATATAGTCCCCCTACTCCTTCTGTGTGCAGTGAGAAAGCAAGTGCTGAAAAATGAGTTTGGGATGTTTCAAGAAAGGTACCAGGACAAGAACAAGAAACTTGTCCAGCCACTAGCTAGTGCACAGGGTACGCCTGGCACGTCACCACTACCTCCTCAGACCATTCCTGAATTTTGGAAGACAACACTTGAGTAAACTCTGCCTGACAGGTGGGAGATAGAAGACCCAATGACTTCTGACATAGCTGGCCAACAGAGACTGGAAGTGCTTTTCAAATTGTTGGTCTCCTGTTGCTAATAAAAAGATAATAATAATAATAAATCATCTTTATTCGGTTATGTATAAACAATTATAACTATAAAAGAAAATACAAGGATCATATCATCCACAATATATACAATACATACAAATATTTAGAATAGCAGGGAATATTTCAACCAAGATTTGTTCTATGGTTATAAATACATTTTAAAAAAGTGACCACAGTTTTTGTAATCAATGTAGTGTTCAAAAATTGTAGGTGCAGCATAGCAGGACGACATCTTCTAAAACCAAGGGTTCTTAACAATGGAGTCAACCATAAAGTGCGGTGGTCAGCATAAAACTTACAAAACAAAACAGTATGCATTGTTGTTTGTTCTGAAATTTCGTCACAAGGGCATGCCACTGAGACCTCTTTCCAAGAATTACGTTTGGGAAAGGCCACGAGTTTGTGAAAAACATTCAATCTGAAACGTGTCAGCAGGAAGCGCTCAAATCGGGACTCAACATAGGTCAAGTATGGTTCAATGTTCAGAGTGGTCGCAACAGTCAAGGAGTGTTGAACAGAAGACTTTCTTATCTCCGTGGTTAGGCGCAGTTCTTCCAAGTGCGAGAGAGCTCTGATTTTTAACTCTTTTTTTAGAGATCTCAGACATAGATTCAGGGTTATCATAATATTTGGCACAACCCAAATCAGTAAAAAACCTTTTTATATATAATAGCCACTCGATTTTACCCACGTGCTCCAAAGACATGGAGTCTGCTACAATCGCCTTTGTAACTAGATTTTTTGATGACATCCAAATACGGCGCCACAATAGAAGAGGTTGGATTTTTGCCAAATCCTCGATGTGGGCCATGCCTAATTCAGCATGGCACGAAAAAGTGGACACTCGTTTCGGAGTCATCAGGAGAAATCGCATGAAAATGTTCTCTGCGACTTGCAATGCATTTGTGTTTTTATGGCCCCACAAACCTGTCCCATAAAGTGCGGTCGAATGGCACTTTGCTACATAAATGCAAAGTAATTCTGCAGGGGGTCTTTTTCCCAATTTTTGGGAGAATTTTATGAGGGCCATTATTGCTCGCAGGAGGTGGTGTTTTCTAGCGTCAATAGCAGCTTTCCAATTGAGCTTTTCATCAATCATGACTCCAAGGTACGGGTATTGAGTAGTAAACTCCAACCTCTCTTTGTCTAGGAAAATGGACTTTCCCCGTTTCCTATCCTTCCCTGCCACCATCACATAAGTTTTTTTTATGTTTATTTTAAGGTCCAAATTACCCATGAACTTTGAGTACCTGTCTAGGGATTTCTGCAACTCTCGCGGAGTGCGCGCTATAATTACTGCGTCGTCCGCGTAAAGAAGCACTGGGATGAGGCGGTCTTTTATTCGAGGGAGGTCCTGAGCCCCTTGCAACATCTCCGCCTCCAGACCATTGGTGTAGAGAGAGAAGAGAAAGGGGGCCAGGACACAACCCTGCCTCCCACTGCGTTCCACCTTAAAGGTCTCAGATACTTCGCCCTGTGCTCCAAAACGGACCCTGGACGAAGCATTGGAGTATAGTGCGCGAAGGAGATTTACCAGGGCTAAATCAATGCCCATAGCAATAAGGACAGACCATAGCTTTGAATGGGAAACACAGTCAAATGCCGCGGAAAGGTCGACATATACCATGTAGAGTTTGCCTTCTTTTGCTGTTACATATTTTCCCATCAATAAGCTTAAGTTCAGTGCCTGTTCTATTGTACCAAAACCCTCCCGAAAGCCGAACTGTATATCAGATAATATGTTATGGTCTTCCGCCCACTCTTGAAGTCGCTGTAAAACCACCCTCCCCAACACTTTACCAAGAGAGTCCAGCAATGATATTGGCCGATAACACGACACATCATCTCTATTTCCCTTTTTAAAAACCGGAATCATGATCGATTGAGACCACGTTTCAATTAACCCATAACGCATAGTGGCGTCAAAGACCCCCTTTAAAATTGGGGCCCAGAGATCAAGTTTAAATTTAAAGAAATCAATTGGTACTCCATC
Organism: Triturus cristatus; assembly: GCF_964204655.1. NCBI lineage: Eukaryota > Metazoa > Chordata > Amphibia > Caudata > Salamandridae > Triturus > Triturus cristatus. Next base: position 458,539,011 of record NC_140584.1, on the reverse strand, counting down.
TGGGCCGGGGGCTTTCCCACTTTTACTTGCCTGCACAGCATTTATGACTTCCTGGAGTTCAAAATTTAGGGCAATCGGAATTAGAGTTTCTTGGGGGCTATCGTTTTCTTCCTCTAATAAGGCAGCTGCTTGTGTTTTCCTAAATACTTTGGAGAAATGATTTACCCATGTTGGGCCATCAATCGCTACCTCAATTGTTGGCTGATCATGACTATCTGTCAGGAATGGAGTCTTCACTACCCTCCAGAACAGTGCCCCGTTTCTAGACTGGGAGCTTTCATGTAATTGATCCCATAAAGATTGTTTTATTTTCTGCTTCCTTGTTTTGCAGGCTAGACGGTATAACCTCCTTAGCCTGCGAATCTCGTCTTGATCTCTTACGGGATTCGTCAGGGCCCTTTTTAAAAGTTTGTTGGCTGAAGTGCATTCATGGTTAAACCATCCTCTTTTCTGGCCTATTTTCCCTTTGTTAGTACGTGTTAACAGGTTTTTGACTTCCTCCAAAATAATACCAAAATTGTACAACAGTTCTTCTTGATTGGTGTCACTGTCTAGACATTTCACAATGGCAGGATATGCTGCTTGAACCACCTTCGTAGTTGTGGCTTCTGGGTCTATCTTCCCCCACCCTATGGTGAGCCCATTTAGTTTTGTGAGGTGAATATTATTCTGGGCAAGGGCAGTCATCAATGAATATGGTTTGAATTTTCCTGTTTCAGTAATCAAATTAAAAGCCAAGGCTGCATGGTCACTTAGTGTATTGATTATTAATCTAAAGTTCTGAGCTCTGCTTCCCAGGGTTGCTGAAATCAGAAAATAATCAATCGTTGTCGCCCACCCCCTACCCAAATAAGTGGCCTGTAGCTGGCCCAATGAAATATCGGTTTTATTTAGAATCATTAGACCCAATTCCGACAGTATTTCATTCAGGAGGTCTCCTATCTTTGTGTGGCTAAAATGGGTCACATGATTATCTATTTCTTCCCCTACCCCACAAATACTACTATTTTTCACACCACAGGGATGATGGTTGAAGTCTCCACCCCAAACAATACTTGGGACGTCCGGCCCTTGTGCTTTACTTGTCAAGGTGGAAGAATTTGGTACGTATGGACCCGAGCAATTCTAAACTCTCACATTCTGGGTGGTTATCATAGGAGTTTACTAGGTAAATTACCCCCTTCCTTATAAATGAGAGTTTCAATATTTGATGATTAGTGTGAAGTCTAAGACTGGTTACTTTTAGTCCAGGAATGGTGTTTTTATGTTTAAAACGTTTTTATTGAGACAAAACAAACCATGGGGGAGGGGGATAGGAGGTCAGGATACATGGAATACAGTCAAAGAAAAAGGGTGCAACTCCAGAGGGTTGGCAATAGGTAGCGCGGTGAGTCAGGGGGAAAAACACAGTAAATGAAGGCTAGAAATGCAAGCTATGGAATCCCCGCCCGCGTATCCGACACCCCAAATCTAAGCAATGAAAGCCATCAGCAACTCAACAGAACACAATCCCCCCCCCCATTCCCCATCCTCCCAGTAACGAAAAAACAACACCCCCCCCCCCCGTCCTATGGTCCCGCACCAGAGTAATCCTCACCAGGAAGCCCCGCACCCCCCCCCCCTCCCCGGGATGTCCCCGCCTCACATGTAAACTAGTCCGCCGGGGTCACCGGCGGCGTCAGCCTGAGAAGCCTAAGATACCTCGGGCAGGTGAGTTCCCGGAATTCAGTGGACAGCAGCGCTAGAAAGGGTTGCCACAGCTCTTCAAATTGGTCTATCTCCCCCGCAACCGTAAGCGACAGCTTCTCCATCCCCAGCACATGCCAAAGCCTATGCAACCAACCGGTGATGGAGGGGACGGTGGTTGTGCGCCAGTGGATTAGAATGTTCTGAACCGCAGACCCCAGCGCAATTGCGATCTGCCTACCCCTACGGGACTTCAGTGGGTACATTAGGTCATTGGGGAGGCCCAACAGGACATACGCCGGGAGTCGCGGCAGCTCTATCCCAAAGTGCTTATCCACCTCGTCCAAAACTTCCTTCCAGTAGGCGGTCAGCACTGGGCAATCCCAAAGAATGTGTGAAAGGGTACCTTCCTGCCCGCAGCTCCGCCAGCACCCCCTGTCAGTGTGTTTATGCATTTCATACAGTCTCTCCGGGGTGTAGTACCAGTATGTGGACACCTTAGTAAAGGTCTCCGTAAGGCCCGTGTGATATGCAGAGTGCCGCGCCCGATACGCAATTTTGTCCCATTCCTTGTGGCTGAGTGTCCTACCCAATTCCCTGTGCCAGCGCTCCCTCCCCGGGTTGTAATAGTGAAACGGCGGGGGTTGTAGGTATTTGTACAGATCGGTAATTAGCTTAGCGTCGGAGGTCCGAGTAGCCAACCACCTCTCATACGGTGTAATTGGACGGGCGGCGGTGGCACGCACCTGGGGCTGGAGGGCCCAATGCCGAACCTGCATGTAGCGCAATCTGTCCAGCTCCGTCAGGCCGAACTCCTGGCGGAGTTGCCGAAAAGGAACCACTCCTTCCAAGCCATAGATCTGGAAGAGTGCCCTGCAGCCCGCCTGCACCCAGTGGGAGAAAACCCCCGGCTCCATCCCTGGGGAGAAGTCCGGGTTGCCCACAATGGGCGTGAGCGGCGAAGGGAAGGTGGTAAGGCCCCGGGCCTCACAGACCGCGTCCCACACACGCAGGGGGACCCGCGTAACAAAGGAAGCGTAAAGATTAGGGGGGCGATGCGCGCGGCGCAGGAATGGACCCTCCTGTAAGGTGCGGCCCGCCACTGCCTGGTCTTGGAAGAGCCAATGTTTGTCGGACTCCCACCTGCTCCACTCCACCAGATAGCGTAGCTGTGCCGCCTGAAAGTACTTACGGAGGTCTGGAATGCCAAGACCCCCCGCCTCCGGAGCAAGCGTGGAGAGGACCCTCTTCATGCGTGGCCTGCGGCCCTGCCAGACAAAGCGGGAGATGTCAGCCTGCATTTGTCGTATCCAGCCCACCGGGGGTTGGAGCGGGAGGGCCCGGAAAAGATATAGTATCTGGGGCAACACCGTCATCTTGACCGCCGCGATTCGCCCCAGCCAGGACAGCAGGCCTTTGTTCCAGCGGCCAAGCTCATCCTTGATCTTCCTGCTGAGGGAGGCATAATTGGCCGTAACCATCTCCGGTAATGTAGGTGCCAGCAGAATCCCCAGGTACGGCACCGTGGACGAGGACCACTGCATGGGGAAGAGCCGCTGAAGATCCCTCCTGGTATCCGCAGCCAGGGACACGTCTAACGCCATCGACTTGCTCATATTCATTTTGAAGCCGGCCACCCCCGCAAAGGCGTCCAGTTCCCGGAGGCAAGCAGGCAGCGACCTCCTAGGGTCGTCCAAGGTCAACAGGACATCATCCGCGTAGAGACTGACGGTGTGGACGTACTGGCCCATCCGGACCCCGACAGCATCCGGATTATTACGAATCCTCTGAGCAAACGGCTCCATGTAGAGGGCAAACAAGAGCGGCGAAAGAGGGCAGCCCTGCCGCGTGCCGCGCTCGATGGCAAAGCCACCGGAGCTACACCCGTTGACCCGCACCGACGCTGAAGGATGCTTATAGCAGTTAAATACCATGGTGCGGAACTTATCGCCGATTCCCAATTTCTTGAGGACCAGCTCAAGGTACGGCCAGTGAACTCTGTCGAAGGCCTTCTCCGCATCGACGGACAGCAACATCCGCTCCCCCGAGATCCTTGAGGCCTTCTCCAGAACATGCGTCACCCGCTTGGTGTTGTCAACCGTCTGTCTGCCGGGCACAAAACCAGCCTGGTCCGCCTCCACCAGACCGGGGAGGTGTGGACTCAGCCTGGACGCGAGAATCCCCGTGTACAACTTGAGGTCGACATTTAAAAGCGAGATGGGTCGGTACGAGCCGCAGAGGGCCCGGTCCTTCCCAGGTTTCGGGATTACCGCGACCGTCGCCCTCAGGAGATCCGGAGGGATGGCTCCCGGTTCGGAGAAAGAGTTAAATAGCCGAGTAAGGACAGGGGCCACGACCGTGCAAAAAGTCTTGTAAAATAGCGACGTGTACCCGTCCGGGCCCGGGGCCTTGCCATGTTTCAGCCGCGCGATAGCTGAAATCACTTCCTCAACATGGATGTCCCGCTCCAGGTGGTCCGCCTGAGCCGGATCCAGTACCGGGAGGGTCACCGACTCCAAATAGCCGTCGGCATCCCGTGGCGAGGAGGGCTCCTCAGCATACAGCGCCTCGTAGAAGCCGCAGAAAGATTCCGCTACCTCCGCGTCCCCGGAGACAACCCCCCCGTCCGTGCCCACCAATTCTTTCACAACGCTACGCTGTTGCGCGACCCGGAGCCGGTGTGCTAGGAGCTTGCCACATCTGTCCCCCCCAGTGTAGTAGGCATGTTTCAAGCGTAGGGCGGCGTACTCCGCCCTGTCAAGATCCAGAGCCGACAGGAGCTTCCTCGCTGCCTTCAACTGCCTCCACACCCTCGGCGCCCCTGTGCGGCGGTGGACCTGCTCAAGCTCCCGGACCTGAGCTGTCAGCTCATCCCTCTTCAGTTGCCGCTCCTTATTTTCAGCTGCAGAGATAGAGATAAATTCCCCCCGGAGGACGGCCTTCAATGCCGCCCACTGTGTCGCCTGCGAGGTGTCAGTGTTGCTATTGTGGGTGAGATAGTCCTGTATGACCTCCCCGATGCGTTGCACCACCGACTTTTTGTGTAGAAGGGTATCCCGGAGGCGCCACACCCCCCGAGAGGGGGAGGCCGCCGGCCACTGGAAAACGCCGGTGACTGGGGAGTGGTCAGACAGGGTCAGGACCCCGATGTCCGCCGCCGTGGCAGCGGCACGCATCGGTCCACTCACCAGGAGGTAGTCCAGCCGTGAGTAGGTTCGGTGTGCGTGCGAGAAATAAGAGTAGTCCCTATCCGTGGGGTGCATGGAGCGCCAGAGGTCGTGCAAGTCCATTTCCGCAATCCGGGCCCTCCCAGCCTGGGACAGTTCCCCCGTCTGCGGGGAGCGCTGCGCCGATCTGTCCATCACAGAATCGAAGACAATGTTGAGGTCCCCCCCCAAGATAATGTGGCGGTCGGGGGAAGCAGTGACATCCACCAGCGCGGAATCTAGGAAGCGCTCTTGGTGATCGTTTGGGCTATAAACGGAGCCGACCGTAAATGCTATGCCTCCCAGGCGCATGCGATACGCAAGGAGCCTCCCCTTCTGTTCAGCACACTTACGCAAAACCTCCCCCCGAAAGGAGCTCGCTAGGAGAATGGCTACCCCCGCCGTCTTGTTCGCTGCCGAGGAAAAGAACTGGGTAGGGAACTTAGCAGAACGCATCCTATGGCAATCTCGGGGCAATAAGTGTGTCTCCTGCAAAAGGCAAATGTCCGCCTGCGTCCCCTCCAGCAACGATAGGATCGCTCTGCGCTTCACCGGGTTATTCAGACCCTGAACATTAAGGGTCACTACCTTTAGGCCCGGCATTCCTCGCGGGGATCGGGAGCGCCATGCAATGGGCAAGGAATCAGCGGGTGGGGCGCGCGGGGCCGCCGCGCAGGACAAGCCAAAACAAAGCGGGCATAGACAACATCAGACGGGACCTTCCCAACCCCAAAACAACCCCCTCCCCCACCCCAAACACAGCCCTGGCAACTAGCCACCCACAAACTCAAACACCCCATTGTCTCAGTCAAGCCCCAAGACGGGCAAGTCCGTAGAAAAGAACGAAGTGGACGTCCAGCCACTCACCTCTATCCGCTCCCCCCCAACCCCCCCGCCCCGTACCAAGCATGTAAAGAAGCTAAAGACATCTCCCCCCGGAGTGTGTGTTAGGCCGTCAAGGCCACGCCAGAGGAGCCGGTCGAGTCCCCGGCCGCCGCTCTCAGAGCGTCGGCCATGTCCGCCCTGATGGTAGGGGAGTCCGGACGCCCCACGCTGGCCGCCGAGCGCCGCCTCGTTGACCTCCGCCGGTTCCGTCTCTCCGAGGACCTCCACGACGGCGTAGCTCCCTCTTCCTCCGCCGCCGTGAGCCCCAGGACACCACAAATGTCTTGCAAGGAGCGTAGCTGGTGTAACACCCCATTCCACCGAAAAATCAGGCGGAAGGGGTGACCCCAAGAGTACGGCGTCTCGTGTTCGCGCAAAAAGTCAGTGGCAATCCTAAAGGACCTGCGTTTCTGCAGCGTGATGGCGGAGAGGTCCTGGTAAAGCGCCACCGGCCGATCCCGGAAAGTCAGGGGCTGTTTCCTGCGGGCCTCAGCCATGATGCGTTCCTTCAGTGGAAAGTCGGGCAGGAAGGCCAGAACGTCCGGCGGAGGTGCCGATGACTGGCGCTGCCGGCCGACCCTATGCGCCCTATCAATGCTGATGGGAAAGTCCGCAGCTTCCCCCAGGATCTCTCGGAACAGGGCCCGTAGGTAGCCCCCCAGATCGGACCCCTCATCCGCAGTCGGCACACCACGCACTCGGATGTTGTTCCTCCGAGATCTGTTCTCAAGGTCCTCAGAGTGGGCCTGGAGCTCCACACACTGCTCCCGGAGGCGGAGAACGTCCTGCTGAAGGTGGACTATCTCCTCCGCTCGATGTTGGCCCTCCGTCTCCACCGCTTCAACACGTTCGCCAAGGCCCTCCACCTCCCTGCGCACTTCTCGGACCTCGCTGGCCACCTCCCGCTTCAGCGTCTGGAAGTCCTCCCTGAGGGAGCTAAACAGTTCCTCCATAAAGGCCCTCGTGACGGGTGGCTCCCCCCCAGTCACATCCGCCGGAGCCCGGGAGGACCCCGGCGAGGGCTGCGTCCTGTTCCGCAATTGCTGGGCCCTGCCAAGCATGTCCGGCAGGGTACGGTCCCCTTTCTTCGGGCCGCCTCTTCCAGACATCGCTATCTCCGCAGTCGGACACAGATCCAGGCGCCCCAGGGGTGCTCAGCCACCGGCAAGCACTCGACGTGGGTATCCCCCACGAGCGAAGTCGCTGCGTCACAGGTGACAAAATGGCGGCCCAGTCCGGTCACCGTCAGCCGCGGGAGCCCGTGCGAGACAACCAAGGGGGCCGCAGTGGGGGGGTCTCATCAGCACATCCCTCCGAGAGTCAGCCCAGCAGCAGCGGGGGTCACTTGCATCCAGCAGCCAGGACTCCGGCGAAGGCTGCCACCACTGCTCCTTCGGGGACAAAATGGCGGCAGGGCGGAGCAGGCCAAAACGACCAAGCCCGACGACACCACCGGGGCCCCTGAAGCACCCCACAGTCAAATAAGTTCCGCCACCGGCCCCAGTCCGTCACGCACAGGGGCCCAGATGGTCCAACCCCGTCAGGGAGTCCGCTGTACCTCGGCTAGGGGTTAGGGGCCCCCGCAGTGCGAGGTGTCGCCGTCACAAGTCTGAGTGCCGGGGCGCCCGTCCCAAGCCTTCCGCACCATCGGGCCCCCTCCCGCAAGGCTCCTTCAATCTCCGTCGAGCGGCGGGCCAGATCCCCTCCAAATCGCAACTTTCAGCACCAGGCCCAACCGAGGCGCCCGGACAGAACTCCAATGCGCTCCGCCCCTCGGGCTCGCCGTCGTCCCTTGAACTCGATCGGACTTTTTTTGGGGGGGTTCCCCCGAGGCGATCCGAACCAAAACAGCACCAATGTGCACCCCTGATGCTCCGCCACTCTCCTCTCCCGCGCTGAGCCTCAGCAGGGGGAGAAAAGCGTAAGAAAAGGGCTCAAGCTTGGCCGGGCCGGAGGAGCCACGGGAGGAAGCGTCCGCTCACCCCGCCATCTTGGCCACGCCCCCGAATGGTGTTTTTTATGTAAACCGTCAAGCCCCCCTTCGCCCTTCCACGAGGACCTGCAGTTGCCGCTGAGAAATATGTTTTATAGCCCATCAAATGTAGTTCATTGATGGACCACGTCTCTTGTAAACAGATTACGTGATAGTCTTGGACAAAGTCTATTAGGGTCCCGTCCATTATTTTGGTACGTAGACCCCCAATGTTCCATGACATAATCTGTACTGTAGTGTCAGCTTTTCTTGTAGCTGGGCTATCATTTGTGTGAATTACCTTCGCAACGGGGGAGTTATCTAAGTCTCTTTGTACTATACCCCCCTGCTGTTTAAGTGGTTCACTACAAATGTTCCTCGTTGTGGTGGTATCAAAACTTCTATACTGTGAGAAATTTGGTGCTGAGGGGGAAGGACCAATTTCTGTTATATGAGACGCTGCGTTTTCATTTACACGGTCAGTATTGCTCCTAAGGGATTGATATGGTGCTGAGGAGTTTTGTGGTTGGGCTACTACAACATTGAGTCAATCTACGTCTTCCAGACCATAAAGGACTGCATAAGAGTTTGAAGTGGGGATGTTAAATCTCTGGTTTATCTGGGGCTGATTATTCCAGTATACCTTATTTAGGGGCTGAAAGGACTGATAATTGTTATTCGAGAACCTACCTATCGGCTGAAAATGTGAAGAATGGTTACGAGCAGCTTGATAGGAAAAACGGTTATCTACTTCCCTCCAATTCAGGTAAGAATCTTTTATACCATAAGGTTTGAGGTGAGAGATCAGTTCTCTAGGATAGAAGTAGTTAACGAAATGCGTAGTAATCGCATCCTCCCCCCTGGATTCAAACCAATCACCTATACACCTGACCGCTCTGTGGTCTCTAAAATTTATGATTATAACATCCCCCTTCTTATCTTTTGGTCTTGTTCCTACCCAGCAAGTACGTCTCACCATGAGGATTTCTCCATTTATATGCGCTGGGAGGGGTCTATTATGATTCAGACAATGGATGGTTTTATTTTTCAAGGCGTAGAAGTCCTCCCTTACACCCTCCGATAATTCAGGAACCCCTGTCATAATAATCGTGTACGGAGCAGATTCAGGGGGTAGATCCACTCTGTCTGAGAGTGTCTCTCTGTAAAGGAGCAAGGCGGCCTGATGCATCTATATGTATTAAATCAAAATACAGTAACAGAATGAGACTGTAATCCAATCAAAATCAAAACGTTATGTTGATGGAAAACCCAATAAAGATCTGTTTAAAAAAAAATAAGTCATTTTTCTAGTGTCTTAGCCTAGGGAAATGATAAAAATGATAGAGCCGGCAATAAAAGTTATTTTCTGCTTAATTTTAAACATTTAATTCAATGGAGAAAGTAGACTTATGATAACTTTAGTAGAATAGCAACTTTACATAAGTATACTTTGTGCTGCCTGACAGCAAGCTGGTTTAACAATGGCTCGTCTTTTGGCAACCGGACGGCAGGAGTTGTGTTAACAGTAGCCCTTTCACAGGGATGAGCAATCTGGGAGGGGAGAGAGTAACAGTCAGCAGTACAAAGGACAGCTTTCTCAGCTCTTCCTTTGAAGTGGAGATCCCAAATGATGCTGTCCGGACTTAAAACCATTCATGAATATAGTCTCCCTACTCCTTCTGTGTGCAGTGAGAAAGCAAGTGCTGAAAAATGAGTTTGGGATGTTTCAAGAAAGGTACCAGGACAAGAACAAGAAACTTGTCCAGCCACTAGCTAGTGCACAGGGTACGCCTGGCACGTCACCACTACCTCCTCAGACCATTCCTGAATTTTGGAAGACAACACTTGAGTAAACTCTGCCTGACAGGTGGGAGATAGAAGACCCAATGACTTCTGACATAGCTGGCCAACAGAGACTGGAAGTGCTTTTCAAATTGTTGGTCTCCTGTTGCTAATAAAAAGATGCAAAAGGCATAAGTACTCCAAACTCCAAGAAGGTCCAACTTAGCATGGTGGACTGGAGTCATGAATACAGAAAGACCTGTTGCCTAGATGTCTGCCCTGAAGGCCCAAGGCCTGCAAGAGTGACCTGGAGGAACTTTCCCTGCAGCTAAGAGACTGTTAGCAAAGGTATCCAGCCTTGTGTCACCATGGCCTGACTACAGCTTCCAGTATTGTCACACTGACTGATTTTGAGAACCAAAAATTTGAATAATTCTGAAGATAAAACCTTGGACTAGGGCAAGACTGAAAATCTACACCAGCAGAAGTGACCTCTGCAGCTACAAAATCCAACTTTGCCTATCCCTAAATTTTGGTGCCAAAACTGAAGGTTTCAGCTGGAGTGCAATGACTTATCTGGATTCGAGGAACATTTACCAGCATCCGTTACCTTCCTAGGCCCCCTGGATGTATAGGAATTCCAGACAAATGTCCAAGTCAGAAGATAAAATCTCTGACCGGTGGCCCACTTGTATAACCAAACCTCCACTCTACAGCAATAAGCCTTAAATGATGCCTAGGTCCCAGTCAATTGCGAATTGTGGCATTTAATTGGGATTTTGTGTTCTTGTGGTGAATTGTTTGCCTAACAGCTTTAAAAATTCACAATTCCAGTTCCCCTAATAAGATTTCAATCGTTTTTGTCATTTTTTGCCTATTAGTTTTTGCATATTTAGCTGAAGTGGTTTGGGATTGTATTCTGTTTTCTTGATTTTAAAATTCTTTGGTACTGCTTGAACTTAACATGTATGTTTCAGTAGAATTGCATCTGCCTGTGCCACTAGAACCAAGGGTTGAGCTGCTGAATAAAATGATACCATAATTACTCTACATCCCTCTCCAGCTAACAGACAAACTTAAAAAAGTTATCTTACAAGCATTAGGTCATGTACACGAAATGTATATATCTGTAATCCTCTTTCTCCTCTAGGGGACTCTGCATTTAAATCACAAGCACTGAATTTCCCTACCCACGTGCAAAATTCCAAAGCACTTTACAAACCATTTGTATTGCAAAAAAACTCTCGACTAGAAAAATGTATTTTTGATAACCAATATGTAGGCTATAGTGAACAATTTTCATTAGCTTTAAAAAAAAAAATCCAGTATGTTTTAAAAATGTCATAATCTTAGAAGAGTTCCCAGAAAAAGAGTTATTCATAAACATTTTTCAAAGATCACAAGAAAGCAGGGGCGGCTCTTCCTTGTGGGCAGAGGAGCGTTGCCCCACTGCTTTCTCGCAGTGAGAGAAGCAGAAACATAAAATGGTATTATAAATACCATTTTATGTTTCTACTTCTCGCACTGCCAGAAAGCAGAAGGGTTTGGTTGGGGGCGGGTGGGTGGGTGGTTCTGCTCTAGGGCAGGGGAGGAGTGGCTTACCCACTGCTGAGGGCACCGACTGTTTGGTCAGCCCTCTGGGGCCAATCAAACCAGTCATGCGCACTCTGCCTTTTCTCCATGTAGGCTGCATGCAGCCTAAATGGAGAAAATGGCTTCCCCATAGATGCCTGGCTGATCAGCGTCCCGACCAATCACAACGCGTCCATTGCAGCATTGTGATTGGCTTAGAGGAGGGGAGGGAGGCTGCCTGCTTCTTGTTGTCAGAGTCCCACAAGTCTTACCTTATACTTGTGAGGCGATCCTGCAGAGGCGACATGAACCACCACCACTGTCTCCCACCTTACCCTAGTAGGAGTCACAGACAAGACACAGACAAGGAGAAGTAAACGTCTTCTAGTAACAAGTCTGAGGGTCTCACTACGTCTCTGGAGTCTTTCTTGACGCTAGGGCTGTAATGGATGATAAGGGAACAACTGTTACTTCAATGCATCCCAAAACTCCCTATTGCTCTAAGGGCTGTCAAACCCTATTAACTATAAGATTAGCTCATACGTGAGACCCGTGAAGTCATCAGTGGCAAACAGCCAACCAGCACTCCTGCGCCAGTAATAGGAAACAATATGTACTTCGGTGCCCTTAATCAGCATGGGGAATTGCTCCTGCGTGCGAGAACCAAAATGAAAAACCAGCGCTCCTGCGCAAATAATAAAGAAGATCTGCACAGTAGCCCACCTAACACACTCCTGTGCGTAAGTGGCCAGGGACAAGGAACAAGGCTTCTACTATGATGAACAGGTACGTAGGACGCCTGCACGTAATGACAGTCTAGGACAGTCAGCGCTCCTGCATGTGAGAATCAAAATGAAAAACCAGCGCTACTGCGCAAATAATAAAAAAGAAAAAAAAATGTACCTTGCCCAACATACTCCTGTGCGTAGGTGGCACGAAATAACAGAACAAGGCTAATCATTGCCAGACAGACAGGGAAAAGGCCTGCACGTGAAGGCAGTCTCGTAAGCACAGCTTACATGGGCAACCGCACTTGGCAGGCAGCTGATGTCCCAAGAACAGCGCTCCAGCTAGGGCGTCAACAACAGCACCAGAGAAAGGAACAGCTTCTCAAGGCACGATACCTGATGGAGGACGGTCTCGGGCTCAGCGTGTCTTCAGCGGTGGCATCGGCGTTAATCCAAAGCGCCGAGGCAGCTGGAATCCCCGTCTGTTAAGCGCTTCCGCCCGGAACTGTTGAGGCATGGTGACGTCAGGTTCCGCTCCAGGAGCATAGACCGCTAACCCGATTTCCCCTCGGGCAGCAGTAGTGATGCTATGCATGCGTGCAGAGGTCACGCTACCAGCTCGTAACCATGACACCTGTTCAGGAGAGGAGCAGTGAAGCAGAGACAAGCAGGACCGGGCCGGCGAAGGTAAGAGAACTTTTAAAAAAAAATGTATTAACCCCTCTGCAACCCCCTCCCCTCATGACCCCCGTACTCCCACCCACAAGTCATTCCAGCTGCAACTGCAAGAGAGAAATGAAAAAGACATACAAGCAAGACTAAGTAGTCAGATAGGGGAAAGACAAAAAAAGCTAGAAATCTGACGCTCCACCAGTATCTCGTCATTCCCTGTCAGTCACAGTTATCATGGATCACTTGTTATGAAAATCAAGGATCATTAGCGTCAAATCAATAATTTCCCTAATCTGTTCTCCGCGGAGGCGAGAGGGTTGCTTTCGACTTTAATGTAGATTCCACTGGAGGAAAACTAAGTGTGACGTTTTCCCAAAAGAATGGGACTCAGTGCATATAAAGCTTCTTTATATATGTTTTATTAGGCACTTTAACAACACCCTTAAATGTCTTTTTCTTTTATTGTCTCCTTTTCCATAGGGTCTTCTGGGTAGTCCCTTCGAGGAGTCTCCCTGGCCGCCGTCGTCCCTCGGACAAAAGAAAGGCTCAGGTAAGTATTTTGTTCTAATGTTTTTTTTCTTCTTCGTTTGAGCAAGGGAGGGAGTGAGGGATATACACAAAAAAAGAGAATAAAAAATTAGCTAGCATTCGCGCCAAGAATTTTCAATTCTATTATGGACACGGAGGCGAGGATTATGCTTCTCTTTCTATTTATTGCCACTCACAGCAGCCAATGAAAACTTTGCATTATGTAAATAAAACTACATTTCTCATGATGCACATGTAACACATCACATCCTGCAAGGCCCCATAAGAGCCACCATGACCGGAAATCATCCTCTTTCTTTGCTCGAACCATAAAAGTCCTTAAGTCCATAGAACTGCCTCCAGCGTGGAAAAACCAAACCAACTGGAAAATAACGTCTTCTTAACCAGAAGTACTCTCAATCCATCTTCTTCTCAGAACCTGGAAGAATGAAAGACAGGAAAACCCGTAACTTCTGTTTTAGACAGAATATAAATACAGACGGGTGGGTAAGCATTATAATACTGTAATCCAACCGGGTGGGATAATCCTCACCTCCGTGTCCTTAATAGAATTGAAAATTCTTGGCGTGAATGCTAGCTAATTTTTTATTCTATTATAGGACCGGAGGCTTCGTATTATGCTAGTTTAACGCTGATCAAACACCACAGAGGGAATATCACCCACCGGTTTATAATAACATTGTTTAAAGGTAGACTCCGAAGACCAATCGTCAGAATGCATGATATCCTGAATAGTTGAACCTAACATGAATGTCTTAGAGGCCATAGCGCCCCGAACAGAATGCGCCCCAAAAAGTTGGGTATCAATACCTGCTTCTTGCATAACAGATTTTAACCATCTGGCTATGGTAGCCGGATGTATGTCGTTACAACGCACACTTTTACAACGCATGCACTTACAACGCATTTTTTACAACGCAACATCCATTACAACGCATTCCATTACATAGCATGACACTACAACGCATTTTTAAAAACTACCTTTACAACGCATTCCAATACATCGTTACTACCTTTACAACGCATACCATTACAACGCATAATATTAAATTGCATTTAAGGTAAGTATTAGATAGTATAGGGGTAAAAATTACTTTTCTAACTCCAGGGGGTGCAACAGTAGGGTAAGTGTTGGATAGTATAGGGGTAAAAATTACTATTCTAACTCCAGGGGGTGCAACAGTAGGGAAAGTGTTGGATAGTATAGGGGTAAAAATTGAGATTCTAACTCCAGGGGGTGCAACAGTAGGGTAAGTGTTGGATAGTATAGGGGTAAAAATTACTATTCTATCTCCAGGGGGTGCAACAGTAGGGTAAGTGTTGGATAGTATAGGGGTAAAAATTGCTATTCTAACTCCAGGGGGTGCAACAGTAGGGTAAGTGTTGGATAGTATAGGGGTGAAAATTACTATTCTAACTCCAGGGGGTGCAACAGTAGGGAAAGTGTTGGATAGTATAGGGGTAAAAATTACTATTCTAACTCCAGGGGGTGCAACAGTAGGGTAAGTGTTGGATAGTATAGGGGTAAAAATTACTATTCTAACTCCAGGGGGTGCAACAGTAGGGAAAGTGTTGGATAGTATAGGGGTAAAAATTACTATTCTAACTCCAGGGGGTGCAACAGTAGGGAAAGTGTTGGATAGTATAGGGGTAAAAATTACTATTCTAACTCCAGGGGGTGCAACAGTAGGGTAAGTGTTGGATAGTATAGGGGTAAAAATTACTATTCTAACTCCAGGGGGTGCAACAGTAGGGTAAGTGTTGGATAGTGTAGTGTAATATTATGCGTTGTAATGGTATGCGTTGTAAAGGTAGTATGCGATGTAATGGAATGCGTTGTCAAGGTAGTTTTTAAAAATGCGTTGTAGTGTCATGCTATGTAATGGAATGCGTTGTAATGGATGTTGCGTTGTAAAAAATGCGTTGTAAGTGTAGTGTGTTGTAAAAGTTGCGTTGTAAATGTTGTTCCCCATGGTAGCCACAGTAACAGGTCTGTAAGGTTTTTGCAAGGCAATCAATAATTGCACCACACCATCAGGCCGAATGGACCTGGTACATTCTTTGTAAGCCTTGAGACATTGAACTACACAGAGTTTTGTGTTACCAGGAAAAGCATGATATTCCACACTACGTGACATTGTTTAAAAGAAACTCCTTCAGGAATAAATACTCTACCTATAATGTCCAGAACTTTAACATCCGAAGAACGCCTACATGTATACAGACATAACAGCATGGCTAATTTGGATGAAAGTTGTTTCCTTGTCAACATATTGTTGTGTGGCCATTGATTAAATAAGGAAAGAACTAGCGAGACATCCCACAAGGAAGAATACTTCGGCTTGGGTGGATTTGCTACTCTAATACCTTTCAAGAGTTTACATACTAATGGGTGCATCCCTATTGGCTTGCCCTCAATTTGGGAATGACCAGCCGAAATTGTTGATAGAACGGTATGCCAAACCCTCAGAAGCCTTTTTGGAAAAAAAATTTACAACATAGGGTAAGTCTGCCCCCACGGGATCCACGTGTTGTTCCACGCACCAACTAACCCAACACTTCCAGGCTGAAGAATATCTTTTCTTGGTTGAGGGGGCCCAAGCCTGGTTGATAAAGTCTGAAGCCTGTTCCAAAAAAATCCTGGCATTTGCCAAAATTGCCGGAAAGTCTCCAGGCCATCAGGGACAACTGCCCCGATAGTACCATTGGGTGCTTCTCTCGTGAGGGCCCTGGAGCATCGTTGAGGACCACGGAATCATCCTGGGGGAGTCGCAGCTTGCCTCCAATAATATTGGGGACCAGGGCTGCGACTTCCACAGAGGAGTCTCTAGCATCACGTTCGCCCTCTGGTGCATTATCTGTGTGAACACCCGGGGAATCAGAATGAAGGGGGGAAAAGCATAATTCAGGTTAAGGGACCAATCCTGGGAGAAAGCATCCGTCGCCAGAGCCAACGGATCCGGCCACCAGCTGAAAAACGTGGTTATTTGACGATTCAATCTGGAGGCAAACAGGTCGATCTCTCAATGTCCCCAGTTCGCCTGTAGCCACTGGACTATCTGGGGTTGGAGTTGCCAATTGCTGTAATCCTTGAGATGTCGGGAGTTCCAGTCCGCCACTACATTCGACTGACCCGAAATGTACTCGGCTATGACCGAGATCTGATGACTCAGGCAATAGTGTCAAAAGTCCTTCGCTAGAATGGAGGACCTCGTGCCTCCCAGCTTGTTGATGTATCGAACCGCTGAGATGTTGTCCATCTGCAAGAGGATGCAACACGAGACCTGTTTGGGTGACAGAGTCTGGATTGCGAACGACCCTGCAAGGAGTTCTAGGCAATTGATATGGTGGTCTAGTTCGCGTAGGGACCAACGACCTCCTGTGGAAATATTTCCGCAGCGAGCCCCCCAGCCCCAGCGGCTGGCGTCGGACTCTATGATGACCTCCGGCAGGGAGCCGAATATAGCCCTGCTGTTCCATGCATCCACGTGGGCAAGCCACCACTGGACCTCCTCCCGTACCTCTTGGGAAAGAGGAACTAGGTCTGTGTAAGAGAGGCCCTTCTGCAGGTGCTGAATCTTTAGCCTCTGAAGGGCTCGATAGTGGAGGGGCCCTGGAAAAATCACCTGAATGGAGGACGCCAGCAGGCCCACTGTCCTGGCAGTCACTCTGAGTGAGACCATCTGTTTGGATAACAGGGAGCACAGCTGCTTTTTGATATCCCGAAGTTTGGAGCGAGGAAGACTTAACTGGGCTGTTTGAGAATTTATGACGAAGACTAGAAAATCTATCGTCTGGGAAGGACACAGAACCGGCTTGGATTCGTTGATCATGAACCCCAGGTTGTGTAATGTAGCAATGGTCATGAGTAAATGCTGAACCGCCAGAGTTGGAGACTGCGCCATGATAAGAATGTCGTCCAGGTAAACTATCATGCAAGCTCCCTGTTCCCTGAGGTACGCTATCACTGGCTTCATCACCTTGGTGAAGCACCACGGTGCTGAGGAAAGTCCGAAAGGAAGGACCAAATATTCGAACCATCAGTTCCGCCAATGAAATTGCAGGAACCGGCGATGGGTAGGAAAGATGGGAATAGACAGGTAGGCGTCTTTCAGGTCCAGACAGACCAGCCAGTCCCCTTGTTTCAGGAGGTCCGCCAACAGATGGATGCCCTCCATCTTGAAATGTTTGTAGGTCATGTAATGATTGAAATCCTTTAAATTGAGTACCAACCTGTAACCTCTGCCTTTCTTCTGCAAAGAAAAATATTGCTGCAGAAACTGCGAGGGCCCTTGTCGCAATAAACTATCGCGCGTTTCTGCAGCAATTCTTCGAGTTCGGAATCTATAAAATCACACTCTAGTTGGGAAAAAGAAAGCTGTCTGGGTAACCTGTCCTGATAAGGGGTCTGAAAGAAATCTAGATGAAAACCCTGAATTGTCTGCAATATCCAAGCATCCTGAGATAGTTGAACCCAATTGTGATAGAAATATTGAGTACGACCCCCCAATGGTAGTAGGAATTTGTCTGGAGCACTTACCCGAAGATTCAGGGGTCTGGAAGCCTCCACGATACGATCCTCTGTTGAAACACCTCTTGTTGAAGCGCTGTCTGGTTGGGTAAAAGATTCCCCCACGGGTGGAATCCCGCTCTCCCCTGCCTCGACCAAAGTCTCCTCTCTGAGGACCTTGGGAGAACTGATGGCCAAACGAGCGTCCTCAGCCTCGTTCGGCCCTGTTGAAAACACCAGCCTGAAAGACCCTCTTAATACCCTACTGTGCTTTGTCAAGAGTTGTGAAGGTGCCCACATACTTGGCCACGTCTTTGACGAATCGGTCCCCGAACAGGTTCCTCTCCACCAAGGAACCCGGTTCCGCTGCAGCCAATTCTGTGAGATTGGAGTCCATGCGCATCAGGATTGATTTGCGCCGCTCAGTGGAGATGGCACAGTTAGCATTACTCAAAAGACATATGGCTCTCTGTGTCAATCCTGCCAGGACATGGGGATCCACTGCAGTACCAGATTCCTGCGCTTCTAAAGCCATTTCCAAGATCTTAGCTAGCGGGCCGACCACATCTAAGAGCTTGTCGTGGCACCCTCGCCAGGCACGATCAATACCCTTCTTGGGATCTTTTGCAAACTTTTTCAAGAAGGTTAAGAGACTGGAGTCTATATCCGGGGTTCTGCCACCTTATCAGAAATATCTGGTCTAGGACACTCCGAGCGGAGTCTATTTTGCACCTCTTTGTCAAAGCTTTTGCAAAGGTTTTCGTGCAAATACGCCGCAACCTCAGGGGCAGGTAACCAATCGGACGACCTGGGGTGAACTATATCAGCTGGGTTAAAGGTGAAGGGAGTGGGGATAGCTTGAGGTGTTTCCACATTTTTTTACTTCTTTGTTCTTTTCTTGGGGGAAACGACTAGTCCAGGGTGTCAGTTCCCGTAGTATCCGGGTCTGTGTCAGTGTCTGGGTCTTGCATTTGTCGGTGTCTGGGGCAGGCAGTGAAGAGAATGTGGAAGAATGAGGCCAGGGTTTTGGCTGAGGGGCGTCTTTGGGGGAGTCTGCTGGAGCAGTGAAACCATGACGTTTCGCGAATTTTTCAAGCTGTTTTGTTATTGGTTTTAAAGTAGTAGCTAGCGCCTGCTGCACAGTTCCCGGAACTGCTTTCTCAAGGGCCTTATTGACTGACACCTGGACTGAGGCGTCCAGTGCCTCATCAATGTTGTCTTCTAGGAAAGGGGTTGCTACTTCCTCTTCATACAAGTTATCATTCTCATCATAAGTGACCCAATCCTCCATTGTGGGACAGAATTTGTATATATATTTTCACATTAGGTGGGACACACAGAGGAGTAAGGGGGGAAGCCAATCCACAGCACAAAATTTCAAGAAGGCACCTAGCTCCTCAGCAAAAGCTGTAGCCTGTTGTTGCATCCCTCAGGGCGTATGTGAAGCCAAAGAGCAATATCTTGCAAAGGAGGTGTGCACCCTCCAGGCCCAGAACGTTCTTCCAGCCAGCCAGGCGTAACAGGCGTTGCTCGGTGGGGATCGAGGGAAAAATCGGCAAAAGAATGAATAAATGGGCAGTAGCGATGTGCGTAGCCCAAATCCGACTAGAAAATAGCCCAATTGGGCTATGCACATCGAAACCTAAGGGAAAACGAAAGGGAAAGGCTCCTCGCACGTTTCGGCTAATTAGGGTAGCCTGTGCGCATGATGAAAGGTATGCAGTCCACCGCCGTAGGCAGCGCGGTGCCAAAAGCTCCCAAGCGGGATTACTAAGAAGGCCGTCCGAGCGGCTGTGAGCGCTGAATACAGTTCCCCAATGGCAGGAAATTTAAAGATGCTTTTTGCAGCTGGGAAACGCACCGGCATGAAAGCGCATAACTCCCCGATGTCAGCGGGGGTGTGTTCTTGCCGGGAACCCTAGCGCGAGGCACGCGCTGATAAAGTAATGTAACCCCAGTAGCGACACAAGGAAATCAACATCAGAGTAGGCAGAACACAGCAAGCACTATGCGCAATAAGCGCGGTAAAGCAATTACATAGCGGTGCATGCCTAATCAATATAACAAATAAAATTTCTGTTCAAATATGTCATAATGACCGAGAATACACTTAACTTCCTGAGTGAGCAGCAAAGAAAGAGGATGATTTCTGGTCATGGTGGCTCTTATGGGGCCTTGCAGGATGTGATGTGTTACATGTGCATCATGGGAAATGTAGTTTTATATACATAATGCAAAGTTTTCATTGGCTGCTGTGAGTAGCAATAAATAGAAAGAGAAGCATAAT
This sequence comes from Triturus cristatus, assembly GCF_964204655.1. Lineage (NCBI taxonomy): Eukaryota > Metazoa > Chordata > Amphibia > Caudata > Salamandridae > Triturus > Triturus cristatus. Next base: position 458,519,162 of record NC_140584.1, on the reverse strand, counting down.
ACGAAGCCTCTGGTCCTCTATTAGAATTTATCACACCTGATTTCACCCGTGTCAAGCCATGAAGAGAGCCGAAATGAGTAAATAAAAAACAAATGATCACAGAAAGAACTAAGCAACAAATTGTTCTTCTCAATTTCTCTTTCATTAATTTTGTTCTTTCCCACTCCTCCCTACCCAAACCCTCAATTACTTTCTGTCTTCTTTCCCTTTTAAATACCGCCGCAATCGCTCACGCACCTGGGAGAGCCACTTCCCTCCGGGGTCATGGCGGGGTGCTTCTAGTGTATTCTGTTGTACTGGGTCTCCGGCTTCTTCAGATTTCAGATTTTCCCCACTTAAGTCGCTTCGATCTCTGGGCTCTGTTGGGTCTCCGGTTTCTAGTGTCAACTCCTCCTTTGGTCCCGATCCTCTGAACGGTCTTCTATCCACGCTGCTCCTTCCGCTGAAGATTTGTGTTTTTTCCAAAAACGTGCGCTCTGTCATCCGTAGACGACCCGCATATACCATTTGACCCCTGACGTCAGCGTTCTCAGTTCCACTTAGATTCAGCTTAAAGGGACCGCTTCTTAGTAAATGCTCCTCGGTCTCCAGCTGATGGGTGTTATGCCACGTAATGGATGGGGGCTGTAAATACAGGAGGGAAGATATGCATGAAGGAAATAGATCATGCTCTCATCCTCTTCTACTCCCTCAATTGGGTCAGGTACTTCCTGACACTAAGATTACAAATAAGGATTTTCCTTTTCTACCAAAGTATCTTCATTAACTGCTTGAGTGCTAAGGACATACTGTGCACATCCTTAGCACCACTTCTTAGGTGCTATGGACGTGTGCAGCACATCCGAGGACTGACCCAAGTGGGAAGCAATGCCGCTCCCCCGCTGGCCGCCCTGCCACATGCCCTCACTGGGATTGCAGTTGAAGCGCTTCTCTTGCCGCCCCTGATTCCTCCCCCGGTAAAATTATGATTTCATCATGTGCACTGTGTGCCAACGTCATCATTACTCATCAGGGATGTGCTGGAAGCCATTTGCTTCCAGCGCATGGAGCAGGGAGGACTTTTTCTAGGTATATCCTCTTGCGAGGGGAGGGAGATTGAGCAGCAAGAGACAGACTGAGGCAAAGGAAACAAAGTTTTTCCTTTCCCCCAGTGTCTCTCTTGTATGCATTCCTGCCGGGGACTCGCAGGTGGGGCTGCCATTGCGCAGCAGGAATTAATCCACTAGACCACCACCATGGATTTTTATTGGCTTTGGGAGCGGCCTCCTGGGCAAGGGTCGCCACCCTAAAATATAATATATATGTTCTGTGTTTTCCATCCACCCATGGGGATAGATGGGCCATTGTTTAGGCCGATCTTCCCACTAGGGGGGACTTAAAACCACTAGACACCAGGGATAATTATTTTATGAGAGTAGGGGAGCGGCCCCTTGGGCAACGGTTGCTCCCATGAAGGAGACTTTTTTCTTTTGTCTTTTGTTTTCAAGCTCCACGCCCCACTGGTGGAAGCTGATTGGTTGTTTATTTGTATGTAAAAATCCACTAGACACCAGGGTATTTCTTTATTATATGTATCTTGGGGAGCAGCCCCTTGGCACCCCTGAAGGGGGGATTTGTTGTTTCATTCGCTACCCCCCGGGTGCAGATCAGCTGCTTTTTAGGCCGATTTGCCCCTACAGAAGAGGGAACCTACTAGCCACTAGAAATGTTTATATTTGTATGTGGGGGTATCAACCCCTTTGGTAAGGGTCACTACCCTAAAAGGCCTACCGATTTCCTTTGTTTTCTACCCCTTGTGGCAGATTGGTCATTTTTTAGGCCAATCTGCCCTCAGAGGAAGCATAAAACCACAAGACAACACGCATTTCTTTTATAGGTATATGTTTGGTAGAGCAACCCCTGGGGCAAGAGTCAGTCCCCCAAAAAGGGCTTACTTACTTGGGGACAGAAAATCACAAGACACCAGGGAATATGTTTCTTTATGTTGATTCCAGAGTAAGGGTTCTGAGACCTCACCTCCATGTTCCGCAGTTTCCTCTGGGCCCCCGTCCACCCGCATTGGTGGAATTAATGAAGACTATCGAAGTACAATGGTGGTATGGCGATGGTGGATCTCCAAATATACTACAGAGCCACTTAGCTATTGGTGAGTAATGACTGGCTAAATGATGGGTGGGATAACCCTGCGTATCGCGCCAAACTAGCCCTATTAAATTTAGATAAGGTCATGAGACTGCTTTATGCAGATCCAATCCCCAAAAATCTCCCTGAGGTGACATGAGTAATCTTTTTGATTTGGTGGTGGGCATTGCGGTCCATGAAATCGCAGAAAACACACCCACACAACAGACCTCACTGGGGCATGGTCGCCACCTAAGGCATATTTCCCGCCTTCAGGGTTTCCAGACATGGAACAACATTGGCATATCGAGCATGGATGACATCTCGACAGGGAACCTTATTAAAGGCCTCATGTGCAAAAGGTTTTAGCGGTCGCAATCAAAGAATTGGGCCGTTTGTGACTACTAAATAGCCTTTTGACAAGTAGTAACCCTATTTTGTGAGTTGCTAATCTATTACCAAATTACAAAATAAGGTTTGTGAGTCAGTTTTAGGAAGGTTTGTGTTAAAGGGGTCCCTTCCTAATGGCGAGTCGCAGGGAAATCTATGAATGTTTTGTGACTGGAATGCAGTCACAAACATTCGCAGTTTACCACCAACTTTAGGTTGGTCGTAACCCATTTGTGCATGGGAAGGGGTCCACGGGCCACTGCCTGCTCTTAAAAAATGAAAAGAAAACCTTTGATTTTTGTTTTTGGAATGCATCTGGTTTTCCTTTAAGGAAAACGGGCTGCATTACCAAAATAAATTGCTTTATTGATAAAGCAGTCACAGATGTGGTGGTCTGTTGACCCCAGCTGGCCACCATACCTGTGATTTTGGTCATTCCAAAGGGGTTGCAAATTGCAACCTGCCTCATGAATATTGATAAGGCAGGTCCATTTGGGACCCACTGGAAATCACGAACAGTGTTAAACACACTGTTGTACAGCGCAATTTGAGACATTCTAAAAAAAGTCTAAAAAAGTGGCAATCAGGAACTCTCAAAATGTAGCGATTGCACATGTGGCCCCATGACCTTTCAAGACCTTCAGACACAATACACTCTCTTTAAGACCCAATTTCACAAATATTTTCAAGTTAGACATGCTTTTGCAATGTACATAGATGACTTTGTTGCATTCTCTGAATACAATCCACTGGAAACTCAGTTACTCATGGGGAAACTGGAAAAAGGGGATCTCACGATTTCCCCGAAGTCTTTACTCCCCTGAGGACAAAATGGATGGCATGGATCGACCATTTGGATGGCACAGACCGGCAACTGGCCCATATGGCACCCGACGAGACCACAATATCCTCCTGCCTAAGACTAATTGACCTGCCCTACCTTCACTGCAGGGATCCGCGACAAGGCCCTGGACTGGATCACTTCCTTCCTCACCGACAAAACCCAGAGAGTCCACCTCCCTCCATTTCGATCCGAAGTCACCAAGATCATCTGCGGCGTACCCCAGGGATCATCCCTCAGCCCGACCCTCTTCAAAATCTACATGACACCACTCGCCAACATCGTCCGATCGCACAACCTCAACATCGTCTCATATGCCAATGACACCCAGCTGATCCTCTCCCTCACCAAAGACCCCACCACCGCCAAAACCAACTTCCACGAAGGAATGAAGGCCGTTGCTGAATGGATGAAGAACAGTCGCCTGAAACTGAACTCGGACAAGGCGGAGGTCCTCATCCTCGGATCCACCCCCTCCGACTGGGACGACTCCTGGTGGCCGGCCTCGCTGGGAGCTGCACCAACACCAACCAACCACGCACGCAACCTGGGGTTCATCTTGGACTAATCACTGTTAATGACCCAGCAAGTCAACGGCGTCTCCTCCTCCTGCTTCAACACCATCCTCATGCTTCGCAAGAACTACAGATGGATCGCCACCGGAACCAGAAGGACGGTCACCCAGGCACTTGTCACCAGCAGGCTGGACTACGGCAACGCCCTCTAGGCTGGAACCATGGCCAAACTTCAGAAGAGACTCCAACGCATACAGAACGCCTCCGCACGCCTCATCCTCGACATCCCCCGCCACAGCCACATCACTGCCCACCTGAGGAACCTGCACTGGCTCCCTGTCAACAAGAGGATCACCTTCAAGCTCAAAAAGCACTCCACAATGCCGGACCAGCATACCTCAACAAACGACACACCTTCTACACTCCCAACCGCCAGCTTTGCTTCGCTGACCTTGCCCTCGCCACCATTCCACGCATCCACCGAATGACCACTGGCGGCAGATCCTTCTCCCACCTCGCCGCCAAGACATGGAGCACACTCCCCATCCACCTGCGACAGACCCAGGACCTGCTGACCTTCAGGAGACTTCTCAAGACCTGGTTGTTCGAGCAGTAGCAGCTCCCCCCCTCAGCGCCTTCAGACCCTCATGGGTGAGTAGTGTGCTCTACAAATTATTGATTTATTGACTATACATATATCTCCCCCATTAAAGTATGACAAGCAGGGAAGATACACTCCCCCACATGCTTCCACTGCTGGAGTCCAGATGCTTATTTCTTCCATATGACATTGCAGTGCCCTCTAATTACCATTTACAGGCAACTCATCACATCCTCTCTCTCTTAGTCCTGGGGTACACAATCACACTGACACTTAGAAAGGCCCTTCTAGGGATTCTGCATGACGTTGGAAATAATAATGGGGAAAGGTACTTAAATGGGATGGCCATGATGGTGGCAAGAAGAGTCATTGCCAGTAATTGGAAACTGACAAATACACAGTTGATATCCGAATGGCGGAAAGGGATGGACTGGTGTGTGACACAAGGGGAACCTATTTCTGCAGCAAGGGGTTGCCCTTGTAAGCATGAATGAATATGTGAAAAATGGTTGGATCACAATGGGTTGCTGGCTTGTACATAGATTATTCAACATGTCTTCCTCTGTGAAATGTCAGGTGGGGCGAGAATATCATATATGAAAATGTTCATGTTCTATTTCATAAATATTCTCAAAATCAATGAAATTGTTTATTAGAAAAAACTGTTTCAGTAGTTGCATGTGTTTGGTAAGATAACTATTTTTCTAAAGTTTACTGCAAATAAGTATCATTGCCATACGTGCATGTTTTCTTTACTGTTGTAATAGTTATAGCATAGTTAGCTGAAGTTGTATTGGGTTTCAAATTCATGTTGGGATTTATTTAAGATATGTAATATGTTGCCTTGTATGTCATTGTTTTGTGTTTGTTTTCTTTCTAGTGGGATATCTTTGGTGCTTGCTGTGTTTGTGCAGAGTAGTTTCTTTGAACATGATACTCAGTCTAGCTGTCTGTGGCAAGTGAGAGGTATCTTGGCATCCTTTTGTAGCAGAAAGTTCCCTGTGTGGTTTGAATTAGTAGTCTTTCTCTGGAGCTTTATACTACAATTGCCATTTTTACTGTTAGATACAGCCACAGCTTGTTGAGTTCTAATTTGACGAAGTGCTGTGTATTGCTGTCTGTTTTTTGTGACCGTTTTAGCAGTAAGCATCATGGCTACCCACAGACTGAATATCCCGCATGTTCTTGGTTTGCTTTTTGGCTATACCTCAGAACATGGTTCTGAGACTGGTGCTGCATCTGTGGCAGAGGAACAAGTGCAATATTTTGGCAGTGCATTTTCTGTTCGAGAGGAATCATCTGATGTTGAATCAACTGTTATCACAGGTGAAGTGCCTCATTTAAAGGAAGACATTGGAATGCCTGCACTGCAACACGAGCAAGCTGGATCGCAGTTAGGGACTGGAAGGCTTCCCAATGAAAGAGCTGCATGCTGGGTTGCCCCCAACATGGTGTAGACTATCTTGCCTGCCTTTAGTGTTCCTGCAGGGTAGAGTTAGTTAAGAGAACCTTTTGCCTACCAAATGTTTGCAGCTCTTTATCGATTATGTGTTTTTGGATGATTTTGTTGAGCAGACAAATTTATATGCAAAATATTTTTTAAGGGACAGCAATGCCATGCTTAAGAACGACTCTAGAGCTACCCAGTAGACTCTCACATATCTCCAGGAGATGAAGCACCTCTGGGCTTTAACTCTATAGATGGGATTGCTAAGGAAGCCATCATTGTCTTCATATTGGTCTTGTTGGCAACTGCTATTTTTCCAGCAACCATGAGTAGAGATTAGTATTTACCTCTGCAGCAGGTGCTACGTTTTGTGGATAATGCTATAGCAACACCACAAGAACACTTAGTGAAAGTCTCTTCAAGATTCGATCTGCCCTTGATCATTTAATTGGTTGTTTCTCAAAGATCTATGTTCCAGGTCAATATATATATGTGAACAAGTATCTGGCGTTGTTCAAAGGCTGTTTGGTTTTCAGACAGTACATGCCCAACAAGAGAGCACATAATGTGACTAAGCTGTATATATATTGTGTTTAAGTGCCACTGGATATGCATGTAATTTCAGAATGTACACTGCTAAAGATTCTTCACTTATAGTCCTGGTTGTCCTTTCACTTTTGGAGTGAGTGAAAAACTTTTGTGGGAACTTGTGAGAACTGTTTTTCACACACACCACCATTTTGACAATTGCAGCACAAGATTACATTATAAAAGGAATTGTTCAAAGTGGGCACTGTGGCATGTGACACAATCCACTTCAAACTTCAAAGGGGCAAGGCAACACATTGCGTGGCAATGAACTACTTGCTATGACATTTTTAGACAGAAGGAATGTCTACATGCTCACAACTATTCATGATAAAAGCACTTCAGCCATGACTGTTTGGGGTCAGAAAGCAGTAGTGCACAAACCAGTGTTCATTTTAGACTACAACAAGCACATGGGAGGGGTAGATCGAGCAGATCAAAGGCTGGGGTGTTACAGTGCTGCTCAAAAGTCATATATCTGGTATAAGAAGTTGGCTGTTCATTTGTTTCATTTGGCATCCTTCAACGCTTACGTTGCTTTCAAAGATCGTTCCCCAGATTCTAAGATTGCTTTTGTACAGTTTAGGCAGTCAGTAATGGGCAGCCTCGTTGCAGTAGAACAAGCAAGTGTTCCTAGAATTGGAGTGGTTGAGGATGTGGATAGGTTGAGAAAACACAACTTTCTTGAACACATTCCTCCAATATCCAAAATTTTTTTCCTTGTTAGAAATCTCGTGTCTGCATCCAAAGAGGAGTACGAAAAGAGAGTTACATGTACTGCCCTGAATGTCATTCTAATCCTCGACTATGTGTGCCCACATGTTTTAAATCGTATCATACGCAACAGAAGTACTGTGAGCAACCATGGTAGTAAAAGGCGACTGACAGTATCGTCTATATGTTTGACACCAGGTACCAAACTGTTTAGTACTACCTATTGTTCATGCAAACATAGTTGGTTTTTCATCTTCTACCAATAGGTGGGTTATTTTAAATTTGAACCAAACATGAAAATAATGTGTTATTATTAGTCAAATCTTTTTTTCTGTATGCACTTTATGAGTGTTTTCTGGTCATAGCAGGGGTGGTTTAGAAAATAACAGTGAATGGAGCTTCATGGTGATGTGAGTGTGTAGTGACTTGCTAGTGGAGTGTTCGTAAGTTGGCTGATGTCTGGGTGATTGGTGTTGTGATTGGTATGTGAGTCCTGTGGGCATATGAAATTGAGGGGCCCTTGAATGGCACCATTTGTTATTGTGAGTGTTGTATTGTTTTGGGCCCATGGCTGGCGATGTGAATGGTATTTTATGTGTGACACATGAAAGGCATGAATGGCCTGGGAAGCCGTTGGTCCTGGACATGGCTTTAGAGCTCACAAGCTGTGTGTCATAGGTTCAATATTCTGAAATTACAATTATCTTATTAGCAGTGATTTCTCCACAATTTGAGCTTTTCACTCATCCTCATGCCAAATCCAATTAGTATGGGTGGGTAATTGAGTAGTGGATGGTTGTGCAATAATAATTGTCCTTTCTGACTTTCACTGTCAGCTTGTATATTGCCTTGAGGGCAGTGCTTCCCAAACTTTTTAGAACCATGACACAATTTTTAGAACAGCAAACGTTTGACCCACCTAGTTTTAGTAGACATGAGGTGGGCAATTTTTTCACTGTAACTAAAGAATTGTGTGATAGCTCGCTGTCATTTACAAACAGCACGTTTTCCATAGAAATGGATTTTAAATGTGTACAGACATACAGCTTTACTCATAAAACTGTATTGCACATAAATGATAATGTGTGGAAATCAGGTTTCAGTGAATAATTATGATTTGTGCAACATCAAGTAAAGTGTCTTGATTTGTTTTGATCTTTTTAAAATCTTTCTTCCATCATGTGTCAGAGTTGCAAATAAATGTAATTCATTCTAATTTTCTAACTGCTGAATGTGTACAGTTAATTTAAAGTTATTTACATTTTCTTGTGTGTTAAAAAAATGACATCCTACAGCATTTTCTTTCACACTTTCTGTACCCCAGAAAGAGGATCAAATAAATCATTTGACTTTTCTTTCTCTCATGGCAAACTGAGACAAGGTTGTAAACACCAATCTCCATGTTAAGAAGATAAGCAGCAATTTGTCAGAAGACAAACACTGCAAATGTGACAAGATAAATGCAGAATTTAAAGGCATCTTTATTTATTGCTTGGACTTCCACAATCTAACAAAAATCAGCTCAAGACCCACCAGTGGGTTGCGACCCACAGTTTGGGAAACACCGCTGTAGGTAAAACCTACCAACCCCAGATGTTTTTGTAAACTAGACACCAGGGGGCACCACAGTGGTGTGCCTCACATGGATCTCACAGCGTTTTCTTCCCCACAATGCCCTACAAGTCTCAAACATTCCCTGACATGATGCATTTCTCACACATTTGTGTGAGAAAAATTTCTGGAATCTGCGGGGAGCCACACATTTCCTACCACCCAGCGTTCCCAGAGGCCTCCTGATAAAAATGGTTCGCTACCTGTATAGATGGAACTAGCAACCGCAACAAGAAATGGGCCAAAACGCAATGTGGCAACATCAACAAAAGGAGTAACTGTGGTATTTGGAACTGGGTTTGGCAGTGACGGATGGAACCCTACCAATCCCAGATATTTCTGAAAACTCGACACCTGGGGGAGTCCAGGGTGGTGTGCCTCATACCTCACATGGATCTTATGACATTTTCTTACCCACAATCCCTGAAAACTTCAAAATGTGCCTAAACTGGTACATTTGCCTAGCATCTCTGTAATGTAAACATTCGAATTCTGCAGGGATCCACAAAAATCCTACCACCAACATTTCCGTATTTGTCTCTGGCTTCGGGTTAATAGACACTCCTGTTACCAATGGGTGGGTTTTCAAATGTCCCACGACAACACCTCCCAGAGCTTGGTTTCCAATGGGAGACAGAAAGTTTTCGGTAACTGGGGTTTATGGTAAACCATACGGAAGCACAGCAATATCGCTATATTAGAACAGGAGCTGGGAGGCCTCCACGTATCCATTCAGTTTCGGAGCATGGATCCCCTCTCTGTCATGGGTAGGGTGGCAATAGCCAAGATGCTCTTTCTCCCTAGATATCTGTAGGCTGTGCAGAATTCTTCATGTCCCATTGATCGGGGGTCTTCTGGAGATTGGACACCCTATTGATCTTAGTGTGGGCAGGTCACTGGAGCAGAGTAGCTTTATAGGTGTTGAAGAGAGATATGGGTGTAGGGGTGCTGGCTCCGCCAAATATGCAGCACTACTATTATACAATATGTAGCACAGTGGCATGTGGATTGGGAGAATTGGGAAAAATGTTTACTGCAGGGCATAACCGGCAGTGAGATGCTGGTTCAACCACTCGCCCTTTCGGGTGAGTATTCGCGCTTTACAAGCCACCTAAATGATTGATTGATTGAGAAGGGAATGGGCGAACTTCCCAGTTCCCTTTCTAGTGCAACAGACTGTGGCAATTTGGGAAGGGAGGGTCACTAAAGGGATCCAAAGAGTCCCATTTGATCAGGAACTGCGGCTGTAGGATATTGCTCCTTTCCATGCTATGAACGCAGATATGCCCATGGATTGGTTGAAGAGTGATGGTTTCCTTTTGGCTGGAGACCTTTACCTTGTGGGGGGGGGGTGTTGTTACTTTTCAGGAGGCCTAGGATACATTTCAACTGGGGCATGGTCAGTTTGTACAATATGGAGAGTTCGAACATACCGTAAGGGAATTGTGGTACACATTTTTTGCTTCACCGGTGCCGTCACAAGTTCTGGGTGGGCTTCCTAGATGGGGGTAGGGAGTGCACCTAATCACACTTCTGTATAGAGCTCCAGAGGAGATCTTTTGCCACCCCCACTTTGAACTCAATGAACCTGGGAGACAAAACTGGCTGAGCTCTTCTTGAATGCGGACTTGGATTTGGCGTGTGTATTGGTCTGTAAGGTTTCTTTTATTTGGCATGGGGGGATATAGTGCATTGGATCAAAGCTGCCACCAGGTTTCCACTCCTAGTTATGCCGAAGAGCTGGGGGGGGGGGTGACACAACTTAGAGGCAGGAAAATGCAATATAAATTCATTCAACTTGCTCTTCTCTTGCCAAAGAGGAGAGTGAATATTGGTTGGATGGGAACTCATACACCTCAGGTGGTCCTGTGGGTCAAGGATGCCCTGTAGTGGGCGGTGGCTGACGAACAGCTTGCCAGACAGTCTAGATTTTGCAATAAATTTTAGAATGATATTGTGACATGGGTGATGGTGTTGTAATACTTTTGGGGATATGGAGACAATGAAGACAGTTCAGATACAGACACCAGATCGGAGGAAGGAAAGGGGGGGTCAACTGGTTAAACATTGATGTGAAGTGATTTGGACTCCAGGAGTTGTAATGAATGGGCTGGTCTACATGAGACTTCTGCCCTGGTACGTACTATTGCAATGTTTATATCTATCCCAATGTAATTATATGTTGTAGGTAATGCTTGGGATTTATATGGCTGGTAATATGTTTCCTTTTATCTTTTATGCTCCTTTTCTTACCCACTGTAACAATGTAAAACTCAGAAATAAAGGTGTTTAAAAAAATAAAAATGCTACAGCTCTTGTGTGGCTGGGTCTAGTGCCTGCAACAGGAAGAGACTCCCATTCACCCAGGTTAATCGATTCCTGTCACAGTTAGTATGCCCAGCCACACAAGAGACATAGCTTTTTTTATGGGACAAGTGGGGGAACACTAGGTGTTAGGAATTTCATGGAACCCTGTGGATTCCAGAATCCACACTCAGATCTAGAAACAGATAAATGTATTGCAAGCCCACCATTCACAAACTGCACTTCTATAATTGCAAAATGACCCAAAACAGTAGTTACTCCAGCTCAGAGCTGGAGTAAGTCCAGCACCTACACGACCACTCACAGGTATTGCAACACCATCCTGTAGAATATAATGGTGGTAGGGGCTTAAGATAACTCCTCATAGAAAAAAATGTTAAATTAAATTAATTAAAATAATTATAAATATAAATAATTTTAATTAATCTAAAAATCGAGTTAAAAATAAAACATATTTTTTTATTTTATTTTCACACAATTTAATATCTTCTTTTAAATTTAGGGTAACATTAACTTTTATTAAAATGTAATTAATTTGCTTTTAGTTAATTCTTAACAACACTTCTAACAATAACTATTGGTATATATTATAAAACTCTTTTTTTTTTACTTCGCTAGTTTTTTTACCCGTGTCCAAGGACAGCACATTCTTGTGAAGTCATTTCAATGGCGAAGGATTCGAGCTGCACTTTAAAAGTTTCATATCACACTCATATATTATATGTGAATAATGTAATATTTATGTTTTTACGTTTACAGCGAAGATGCTGGAAGTATGGGTCCTGGCTGCTGCAGCATCCCCAAAATAACCATTTTAGTGTTCAGAAGGCGAATGAGCAATAAAGCTGACTTTACATTTTGTATTTATCTTATCACACTTGCTGTGCATTCAAAGTCAGAAGTTAAATGGCAGGCCATGTCTTATGACAAGTTACTGCTTTTTCTTTTAACGTGGAGATTGGTGATTTCTTTTCTTTCTTTAACTGCAAAGAGAGAGGATTTTGCAAAGCGAGCTGTGTGACAAACTTGCTAAGGTACAGGGTGTGAAAGGAAGGGCTGCAGGGTGTCAATTCTGTTCTAGCACACATCCACTTTTAAAGGCTGAAGATAGAATTATTTCAGAATATATCAACCGCTACTAAAGCACAGGAGGCAATTTTTTTTCAATAATTTGAAGTGTGACAAATCATAATATTTTTCTTGGTGATTCGAAAATAATACATGTTCTCTGAAACCCAATTTCTACGCATTATCGTATGTGCGTTATAAAGTTTAGCAGTAAAACGGCATGCCTATGCAAATTTAGGGGTCATTTCAATGGAAAACGTGCTGTCTGCAAATGACGGTGCACTACTACACCATGCTTTGTGGTATATTTGCGACGGTGTGCTCCAATATACACTACCAGCTATAAACTATAGCTGTACACTTTTCTGCTAAGTGGACGTGGCTCGTTTGTTCTACTTGTTCTTTGTGTGAGGCTTGTTTTTTTTTTTTTTTACAATCCCTATGACTTCAGTGAGGTAACATTGATGACAGAACCCCCCATTCTGAAAAACGTCCCAGCCCCAGTGATGCTCGCTCCGACAGACCGCATTGTTGAACAGGGCCGTCGAACAGTTTACTGCTGCTCTCAAACCTCCAAGAAATGCCGCTCAGGAATTCGAGCTCTAAATACCACAAGTGTTTGCAGAGTTTGGGCTCTTTTCCAAGATTCCTTTTTCACACGCACTATGGAAAGTGTGAGGTGTATTATCAGTCAGCAGCAGCATGCTCCTCCGTAGTAGTGAACAACTGTCTATGAAAATGAAATTTCCATTTTTCTTTTTCTTTATTAAATTATTAACAATTCCTACTCTGCTTATGCAGCTGATGAGATACGTGTCCAATGGTCTGACTTCAGTGTCATCCCTCTCGGGGAACCAGATTCTTATTTTGGTTTTGAAGTCTGAGCCAAAATCTAATCACGGATGGCCTGACTCTTTCATAGCTAAACTGGGAAGGAATTCTTGGCTTCTTTTTTAACTCGCCCCAGTGCACTCGGCTGATATGGGTATTGAGCTTTTGGTGGCATGGTTCTGAACTGTTTCGATTAATTAAGTCACGGTTCATCATTAAATTATTGAATGTTGGCCAAAGTTAAAAACAGTCTATGCCAAAATACGACACACAGACTATGAAAGACGACTGTCAAAGTCTGCAGCACTGTACGAACCTTTCTCATTTGATGGAATATGTGCCATTAGTATTGGTATGTTCTGCTCAAACTGGACGTTAAATATTCCATCCAATGAGTTATTTTAGGGCCGGATTACAAAACATTGCATGTTCTTGGTGGCGAGTGAGGCAGTCCCTGATCCAAACAACCTTTGCTACCGTGTTATGAAACCATGATTCTGCATGTGATAGTGCCTGGGTTGTTGGGTGGTTGGGTTTTATTTTGTTGTTATGGTGATATGTTCTGTTGTTTTTTGTCTTGTGCTTTTGAGGTGCTTTATTGCAATTCGATGTTGTTCCGTTGTAATCTGAGTGTTGCTTTGTTGGATGGGCCCTGTTATGTTTTAATTTTTTTATGTTACTTTGTGTGTGTTATTGAGTTGTTATTATTTGCTTACTTGAAATATTCAATACATTCTGCTACACTTCCTGGCAAAAGACTCAGGCCTTGAAAGCTCCTGTGACAAGCATTCATTTACCCTTGTCTATGGTGGTAGAATAGCACTGCCTCAACTCTTCAGCTTCTGAACACACAAATCAGCCCAAACCTATGGCATAGACCTGTCTTAAATTAGCGCTTCTACTGCTCTTGTCAATTGATATGGCTCACAGTGTGTTCATTAATGTGTATTTGTTCTCTATTGAAGTGACACCTTTGCAAATGGATGGCAACTCTTGAATCACCTGTATCCAGTTGAATTTAAAGCCCCTTTTTTTGAGACAGGAACATAGTTGATGTTTTTATTGACTAGCAGGATTTTTGTGCTAAACACCATCCTAAAGCCAGATTTACTAAAATATCCTTTGTAGTGCTGTGTACAAAATAAATAAATAAGTGGAGCACCTTTATGCATGTAAAATGTTAGCATGCGTGCAAACTGCTTGCTTATGTACAACTTGATGCTGTGCGATGACACACGGATGTGGAAAAAAGCGTTGCAATACGGTGCTAATTGTTGATGTGTGACACAATCAATCAAACATTTGTAGAGCGCGCTACTCACCCGTGAGGGTCTCAAGGCCCTGGGGAGTTGGGGGGGAGCAGCTTCTGATCAAACAGCAAGGTTTTGAGGAGTCTCCTGAAGGTCAGCAGGTCCTGGGTCTGTCGTAGGTGGATGGGGAGGGTGTTCCATGCCTTGGCGGTGGGGTGGGAGAAGGATCTGCCATCTGTGGTTGTTTGGCGGATGCGTGGGACGGTGGCGAGGGCGAGGTCAGTGGAGCAGAGCTGGCGGTTGGGGGTATAGAAGTTGAGTCGCTTGTTGAGGTATGCTGGTCCGGCGTTGTGGAGTGCTTTGTGAGCGTGGGTGAGGAGCTTGAAGGTGATCCTCTTGTTGACGGGAAGCCAGTGCAGGTCCTTCAGGTGGGCGGTGATGTGACTGTGGCGGGGGATGTCGAGGATGAGGCGTGCGGAGGCATTTTGTATGTGTTGGAGTCTCTTCTGGAGTTTGGCCGTGGTTCCTGCATAGAGGGCGTTTCCGTAGTCCACAAGCGTTATAAAAAACACAGAGACTGTCCCTAAGCATGCACAAGTATTAAGGAAAAGAGTTCACTGACAAATGCCAAAGAATTAGAGTGAGGAGGAAGTTCCTGGGACACTGAGGTAGCCCAGGACCATGCCAGGGGCTATCTCTGGAAGGGAAACAGGTCAGAGGTAGAATACAGGGACAGACTGGGAACTTAACCCCTTCGCTGCTAGGCCTTTTCCTCCCCTGTGCTAAGCCTTTTCTTGGCTATTTGGGGTAGTTTGTGCTTAGGCCCCTGTAACTTTTTGAACACATAAGGTATACGTGCCAAATTTGTGTCCTTTTCTTCCAACATCCTGGGGATTCTAAAGGTACCCAGGGTTTGTGGGTTCCCCTGGAGGGGACCCAGAAATTAGTCAAAACACAGAAACATTTTGTTTTTTGGGGGGGGGAAATAGGAAAAAAGTCTTGCAAATGAAAGCGTCTGAGTTTTTCCCTGCAAATGGTATCAAAAAAGGGTTTGTGGGGCTGAAATCACCATTTCCCCAGCTTTTAGGGAATGACAGACTTTTGTCAGAAAACCAAAATCTTTTACACAGTTTTGGCATTTTTCTGGGATATAGCCTATTTTTGCAATTTTTTGTGCTTTCAACCTCCTTCCCGTTAATGGTAGAAACGGGTATGAAAGCAATAATGGATCCTGGAAAGCTATACATTAAAAAAAAAGAAGACAAAATTTTGAATTCAGCAAGGGGTCATTTGTTTAGATCCTTCAAGGTTTCTTTATAGAAACTAACAGTTAAATATAAGAATTTTTTTTAATTAGTTAAAAAAAAAAACCTTTTGTGTCAATGTTTTCACCTGTAACTTCTTCTAATTATGACAGCTCTTTGAAAACAATATACCGTTACATCCGCTGGACCTTACTGGTTGTGGGGATATATAGGACTTGTAGGGTCATCAGGAACCCGACGAACCCAGAGCCAAAAACTGAGCAGCGACTTGCAAAGGTTTTTTATTATGTACCGGGTATATAGCAATTATTCTGGGAAAAAGTATATGTGGGAAAATTGGTATGAAGACACCTATGTATTTCTGAAATGGGAACAAAATATAGAGTTTAGAAATAGTAGATATTTGCACATTTCCGAAATGGGAATACTCATACTAGCATGAGAATTATCGCTCATTTTTCAAAATGACTTCTTTTTTACACATTGTCTTTCATTTGGAAGGTAGAAATGCATCAAAAGTCAATAGGTAATAACAGTTGCTTTACAAATCTGAATTACCCTAAGTCTCCCAATAAAAATGGTACCTCACTTGTGTGGGTAGGCATAATGCCCACAACAGGAAACGGCCCAAAACGCAACGTGAACACACCACATTTTCACAATGAAAAATTACCCTTTTTTGGCAAAGTGCCTAGCTGTAGTTTTTGAACCCTAGCTCTACCGGCACCTAGGGAAATCTACCAAACCCATACATTTTTGAAAACTAGACACTCAGGGGAATCCAGGATGGGGTGATTTGACTGGCTCTCACCAGGTTCTTTTACCCAGAATCCCTTGCAAACTTAAAAAAGTGTCAAAAAGAAAACATTTTCCTCACATTTCTGTGGTGAAAAGTTCTGGAATCTGCATGGATCCACAAATTTCCACCCACCCCGCGTTCCCCAAAGTGTTTGGAGAAGAATGGTACCTCACTTGTGTGGGTAAGCCTAGTGCCCGTGACAGTAAACGGGCCAAAACGCAACGTGAACACACCACATTTTCACAATGAAAAATGACCCTTTTTTTGCAAAGTGCCTAGCTGTAGTTTTTGAACCCTAGCTCTGCCGGCACCTAGGGAAACCTAGCCAACCTATACATTTTTGAAAACTAGACACCCAGGGGAATCCACTAGGGGGTGACTTGACTGGCTCTCACCTGGTTCTGTTACCCAGAATCCATTACAAACCTAAAAAATTGTCCAAAAAACCAAATTATCCTCACATTTCTGTGGTGGAAAGTTCTGGAATCTGCCTGGATCCACAAAATTCTACCCACCCCGCATTCCCCAAAGTCTTCTGATAAAAATGGTTACTCACTTGTGTGGTTAGGGCTAGTGCCCGCAACAGGAAACGGCCCAAAACGCAAGGTGGACACACCACATTTTCACAGTGAAAAAGGACCCTTTTTTTTAAGCCTAGCTCTGCCGGCACCTAGGGAAACCTAGCAAACCTATACATTTTTGAAAACTAGACACCCAGTGGATTCTAGGGAGGTATGGCTTGCGTGGATCCCCTAATGTTTTCTTACCCAGAATCCCCTGCAAACCTAAAATGTAGCTGAAAAAATCACTTTTTTCACATATGTTTGTGAGGGAAAGTTGTGGCATCACCGGGCTGAGACAAATTTCCTACCACCCAGCGTTCCCCCGTGTCTCCTGATAAACATGTTGCCTCACTCATGTAGGAGGCACAAGTACCCGCGACAGGCAAGGGCCCAATCGTATTGAGGCGACATCAAAATTGCCTATCACAAAACGACCTGGTTTTGCAAGGCGGGTCACCTGGGTTTTTTGGCCCTGTGCTCGGCGGCCATCTAGAGAAACCTACCAAACCCACACATTTCTGAAAACTAGACACCCCGGGGATTCCAGGGAAGTATGGCTTGTGTGAATCACCCAACCTTTTCTTACCCAGAATCCCCTGCAAACCTCAGATTTAGCTGAAAAAAAATCACTTTTTTCACACGTTTGTGTGGGAAAGATGTGGCATCACTGGGCAAACACAAATTTCCTACCACCCAGCATTCCCCCAGGACTCCCGATAAAAATGGTGCCTCACTCGTGTAGGAGGCCCAAGTACCCGCAACAGGGAAGGGCCCAAAACGTATTGAGGCAACATCACAATTGCCTATCACAAAACGACCTGGTTTTGCAAGGGGGGTCACCTGGGTTTTTGGCCCCATGCTCGGCGGCCATCTAGGGAAATCTACCAAAGCAACACATTTCTGAAAACAAGACTCCCGAGGGATTCCAGGGAGGTATGGCTTGCGTGGATCCCCCAACGTTTTCTTACCCAGAATCACCTGCAAACCTCAAATATAGCTGAAAGAATTACTTTTTCACACATTTTTGTGTGGGAAAGTTGTGGCATCACCGGGCTGCCACAAATTTCCTACCACCCAGTGTTCCCGCGGGTCTCCCGATAAAAGTGGTGCCTCACTCATGTAGGTGGTAGGAAATTTGTGTCAGCCCGGTGATGCCACAACTTTCCCACACAAAAATGTGTGAAAAAAGTGATTTTTTCAGCTTAATTTGAGGTTTGCAGAGGATTCTGGGTAAGAAAACGATGGAAGATCCACTCAAGTCATACCTCCCTGGAATCCCCGGGTGTCTAGTTTTCAGAAATGTGTGGGTTTGGTAGGTTTCCCTAGCTGCCGCCGAGCTCAGGGCCAAAAACCCAGGTGACCCCCCTTGCAAAACCAGTTTGTTTTGTGATAGGCAATTGTGATGTTGCCTCAATACATTTTGGGCCCTTGCCTGTCACGGGTACTTGGGCCTCCTACACGAGTGAGGCACCATTTTTATCGGGAGACCTGGGTGGTAGGAAATTTGTGTCAGCCCGGTGATGCCACAACTTTCCCACACAGAAATGCATGAAAAAGGTGATTTTTTTCAGCTAAATTTGAGGTTTGCAGGGGACTCTGGGTAAGAAAACGTTGGGGGATCCACACAAGCCATACCTCCCTGCAATCCCCCGGGTGTCTAGTTTTCAGAAATGTGTGGGTTTGGTAGGTTTCCCTAGCTGGTCGCCGAGCACGGGGCCAAAAGCCCAGGTGACCCCCCTTGCAAAACAAGGGTGTTTTTAGGTCTAGCCTGACCCAGCACATGTGCTGTCTGGCGAGACATTTAGGAGTGGGGCTTTAGAAATCCGACCGCAAAGGCCTAAAGCTTGCGGTTACGCGCGCGTGCACGCGCAACCAAGCGCATTGCTGAAGCACATCGCTCGTGGTCACCCTTTAAGCGCGCACACCAAATCAGCAAAGATACTCCCGGTGTTCCTGTTTTTTCATGGGTCAAGTTACTTATGTAGACAAAGCACCGCACTTTCAATAGGGGGCCGTCTGCTTTTATTTAGTTTTGCATACACCACAGTATAAGCACCTATTGCTGTTGCATTTATCCCAGGGAGTGGACTGCAGCGATGGTTTATTTCATCTGCATTGCTGTTTACCAAGGTGTGGATAAAATGTGGCATCTAATCGGGTATTTACGTGCACCTTACCTCTCCCCTGCAGTGCATCCCCTCCAATGCTTGTTTATTTCATTTTAGCGCACGCGCGCGCACACAACTACCGGGCTTGTTTTTTATTTTGTGAAAGGCAATTGTAGAATAATACAAATCTATCCTCCACCTTTGCGGAAACGTTATCAATTTTAACCCTTCTGCTTTTTTTTATCTTAACTGACTTATCCGGAAGCACCGTTTAGAGGGTATGTGTAAAAACGCTGTAAAACGTAAAATTAAAGACGGATGCGGTTTCCGATACTGATGACTCAGTGTAGATGGCCGATTAGCAATTGTGATGGGCGTGTCAGGCCATTGAAAAGGAGTTCTGTACTCACTTCCGCCTTAGGAACACGTTGGACGGTGACGGCTTCTTAAAGCCCCAGCCGTGTACTACTGTCGCTCCTCGTTGTATTGAAAAACGTTTTGCTATGTTCATTTAACTCGTTTAGTTTACTGTGTATGAAGTGGCATATTTTAGATTTGTTACGTGTTAAATCACTTTTAAATCCCCGAACTCCGTCCCGTTCGTGGGTTCTTAGCAAGGTGAATGTAATGCATTTTGGTCCAGTAGCCCCAGCACCATTTTGCTAGTTATTTTGCAACCATCCAATAAATTGAAAACTTTTACTCTAACATAAAGGCTAACCGCCCTACCTAATTGGGCTCTTTTATGGGTCCTGGACTAAGGAGTTTGTGAAGTGTTGCCGCCAAATTGTACTTTTTGTTGTATTTTTTTTTATATCTGTAGCAATGCTTCATGCTGAAATGCAATGAATACTGATGCCTAATAACCGTACAGCACTCCCCACAAACATGGCTGGCGCTAGGCACTTTAACTACCTGCTGATTTGCAGCAGAATGGTACTCATGTTGTCCATCAGTTTAGGATGAATGTCATAGATGTTGCAGTAAGCTATCTAACCTATTGGGGTAAGATACATTTTGTTTTATTTATTTGGGGGTGTTTTAAAGCGTGGGCTTAGTTCCAAAACAGACTCGAAGAAACACTAGAACCATCTTATTTATTATGCATTTTATTTAAGAGTTTTATATAGTGCTGGCAAGACCCAAAGGTATCCAAGCGCTTTACATCAAATAACATGTTCAATGTAGATAACCAATAGAGCAGGAGTACATCTGTGACCCATTAAATCAATGTTACACCGAGAGGAATTAAAAAATAACAAATGGGGGGGAGGGGGACTGGCTCTAACCACTGTGGACAGATTTCTCCTTTTTGCCAAAAGACAGTGACCACAATGTTTTGGCCACCACTGACAGATGTTTGCTTTGTGTCATGAGTTAGGACCAGCTTCTGAACACCTTCTTTTGTTCCCTTGGGCCACTTATCCAGCAAATAACCCAAGCTTCTTCATTCCATGACTTGTTCACTACCACTTTGAATTTTTTGGACGTCTTTAGTGAATGTTCAAAACATGTTTTGGCTGAATTTTCCTTAATGCTTATGGGCCATTTGGTCACTGCCTGCATAGGGTTGAAAGGCTAACGTCCAGTGCTGAACAGTATATTCAGGGCACAAGTCTTAAACAAGCATTGGCATAGCCAATAGGTCTCGCCTTTGAGACCTTATAACTGTTTAGCCATGCAACAGTTGATGTTGTTGCACCAAGGATATTGTACTGCATAACTAAATACTTATAAGGTCACAAAAGCGAGACCTATTGGCTATGCCAATGCTTGTGTGTTAGGTAATTGTGATGTCGCCTCAATACGGTTTGGGCCCTTGCCTGTTGTGGGTACTTGGGCCTCCTACACGAGTGAGGCTCCATTTTTATTGGGAGACCCGGGGAAACGCTGGGTGGTAGGAAATTTGTGTCAGCCGGTGATGCCACAACTTTCCCACACAAAAATGTGTGGAAAAAGTGATTTTTTTCAGCTAAATTTGAGGTTTGCAGGGGATTCTGGGTAAGAATACATTGGAAGACGGCTGAAATGCCAGAAACCGGTCCTAGGAAGCTTGTTTCCGGTCCAGGGAAGGCATGGCTTGGCAGTTCGGGCTGGACTGTTCCCATGAGGCACAGGGTCAGACTGATTTGCATATGGCCATGTCTGAACTGGGGTGGCAGAGTGGGCTAAAGAACGGTGATGGATCAAACCCAGATCTGTTGACTGGGTGTGAGTGTTTGATTGGTTCTGATGCTCCGTCCATCACCACCCCCATTTGTACCGCTTTGTTCGCCATAAGTTGGCAGGGTATGCTCAGACGTGAGTCCCTTGCTCACTTTGCCACTGGATTCAAGCAAGCCTGGCTGAAGACGGCTGAAATGCCAGAAACCGGTCCTAGGAAGTTGTTTCCGGTCCAGGGAAGGCATGGCTTGGCAGTTTGGGCTGGACTGTTCCCATGAGGCACCGGGTCAGACTGATTTGCATATGGCCATGTCTGAACTGGGGTGGCAGAGTGGGCTAAAGAACGGTGATGGATCAAACCCAGATCTGTTGACTGGGTGTGAGTGTCTGATTGGTTCTGATGCTCCGTCCATCACCACCCCCTTTTGTACCGCTTTTTTCGCTATAAGTTGGCAGGGTATGCTCAGACGTGAGTCCCTTGCTCACTTTGCCACTGGATTCAAGCAATCCTGGCTGAAGACGGCTGAAATGCCAGAAACCGGTCCTAGGAAGCTTGTTTCCGGTCCAGGGAAGGCATGGCTTGGCAGTTCGGGCTGGACTGTTCCCATGAGGCACAGGGTCAGACTGATTTGCATATGGCCATGTCTGAACTGGGGTGGCAGAGTGGGCTAAAGAACGGTGATGGATCAAACCCAGATCTGTTGACTGGGTGTGAGTGTTTGATTGGTTCTGATGCTCCGTCCATCACCACCCCCTTTTGTACCGAACAGTATATTCAGGGCACAAGTCTTAAACAAGCATTGGCATAGCCAATAGGTCTCGCCTTTGAGACCTTATAACTGTTTAGCCATGCAACAGTTGATGTTGTTGCACCAAGGATATTGTACTGCATAACTAAATACTTATACGGTCACAAAAGCGATACCTATTGGCTATGCCAATGCTTGTGTGTTAGGCAACTGTGATGTCGCCTCAATACGGTTTGGGCCCTTGCCTGTTGTGGGTACTTGGGCCTCCCACACGAGTGAGGCTCCATTTTTATTGGGAGACCCGGGGGAACGCTGGGTGGTAGGAAATTTGGGTCAGCCGGTGATGCCACAACTTTCCCACACAAAAATGTGTGGAAAAAGTGATTTTTTTCAGCTAAATTTGAGGTTTGCAGGGGATTCTGGGAAAGAATACATTGGGGGATCCACGGAAGCCATACCTCCCTGGGATCCCCGGGTGTCTAGTTTTCAGAAACGTGTGGGTTTGGTAGGTTTCCCTAGATGGCCGCTGAGCCCAGGGCCAAAACCCCAGGTGAGCCCCAGTTCAAAACCAAGCTGGTTTGTGATAGGTCATTTTGATGTCGCCTCACTAGGTTTTGGGCCCTTGCCTGTCGTGGGTACTTGACCCACCCACACAAGTGAGGTACCATTTTTCTCAGAAGACTTTGGGGAATGCGGGGTGGGTGGAATTTTGTGGATCCACGCAGATTTGTTTTTTATAAATTTTGAGGTTTGCAAGGGATTCTGGGTAACATAACTTGGTGCGAGCCAGATAAGTCGCATCATCCTGGATTCTCCTGGGTGTCTAGTTTTGAAAATACATTGATTTGCTATGTTTCCCTAGGTGCCGGCTGCGCTAGGACCCAAAATCCACAGGTAGGTACATTCCGAAAAAAAAGTCAGTGCCTAGTGGGCTTTCTGCCACCCTGGGGAGGGGGCAAATCAGGGGCTATAGCTCCAATATGCCCCAGAGGGGCGCAGAAAGACTGTGGCTATTCTTTTGGGGGTTTGGGGGCATTGGGATGCCCATTCTGGTCAGCTTCCACCCCTTCGTATAAAAAAGCAAGCATGTTATCTGGCGCATAGTGGGCTTTATGCCCTCCGTGGGGATCAGGGGCTACTGCTCCCATCTGCCTCCTGGGAGGGGCAGAAAGACTGCAGCATCTTTTTTGGGGTGGGTGGGGGCATTGGCATTTCCATTCTTGGCAGCCCCTACCCTGAAATTTAGAAGAAAAACAATCTCTGGTGGCTAGTGGGCTTTTTTGCCCCCCGGGAAGTGCAGATAAGGTGCTATTGCCCCATATGCCTCCCAGGGGGGTGCATAAATACTGTGGCATTTTTTATTTGGGTGGGTCATTGACATGCCCATTCTGGGCAGCCCCCACCCCTACCTATACAAAAAAAAAAATCCCTGGCGCTCAGTGGGCTTTCTGCCCCCCAGGGGGGCAGATCAGGAGCTATTGCCCCTATCTGCCTCCTGGGGGGGCAGAAAGTCTTTTGTTTTCTTTGGGGGGTAGGGTGGGGGCACCCTGGGCCTATAAAAAAATTAGCTCTGGCATCTAGGGTGCTTTCTGTCCCCCTGGGGGGGCAGATAGACTGGAATTTTGTGGGGGGAGGGCTGGGGGCATTGGGGAAAAAATGTCTAGTGGGCTTTCTGCTACCCGGGGGGGCAGATTGGAAGCTACTGTCCTGATCTGCCCCCCGGGGGGCAAAAAGACTGTACCTTTGCGGTGGGGGCATTGGAATGTCCATATTGGGCAGCCCCACCCCTAATTAGATTTTTCTTTAAATCCCTGGTATCTAGTGGGCTTTCTGCCCCCCGGGGGGGCAGATTGGGGCAACTGCCCCCATCTGCCACCCAGGGGGGGCAGAAAGACTGTTCCTTTGCGGCGGGGTGGGGGCATTGGCATGCCCATATTGGGCAGCCCCACCCCTAATTATAATTTTTTTTTAAATCCCTGGTATCTAGTGGGTTTTCTGCCCCCCGGGGTGGGCATATTGGGGGCTACTGCCCCATCTGCCCCCCAGGTGGGGCAGAAAGACTGCGATTTTGCCGTGTAAAGAAGCCCCACTGCCGAAAGCAGACCCGGAGTCAACGCCAAGCGGCATAACTTGAATCGAGACAGGTGCTGATAATAAATTACTGTAAAATGCCCGCACTGTGCAAGGAGTGTTTGTACAGCAACCCACTGTGGTGACTTGGACGTTTTTTGATATTAGCGTGCAATGCAACTCACTGAAGGAAGACTTTGGCATAACGAGTACCATGAGGCCGTGCGGCCACGCCCACTGGGGCGGGTACTATGATGAATTAAAAGTGCTGGAAACCTCCATTGCACGCTTAGATGAACTTTGCCTCTGAAGAAGTGCACACGCATGAAACGCGTCAGGCATATCGAGATTTCTGCTGAAGAATCCTGTTTTCACATGTGTGGCAGCTTTTATTAAAGTGACTCAACAGCGAATCCCTCCTGTGTGGGCCTTTCCGTTTGTGGGCAACCTCTTGTGTTGGATATATATATAGATATATATATTTTCACTGAAAAAAACATAGGTTTCATGCACGTTATAGTTAGGAATTGGCATTTAAAAAACCTTAGAAATTCACAGAAAAAACCATAGGCTTAAGGGGCGTTACAGTTAGCTGGACTTTTTCCTCATAAAAAACCCTAGAAATTCCCCTGTTATAGTTAGTTCAGCTAACTATAACTCGCGCCCCCGCAGTGCACTGCTGATGACGTCACATATTACATCACTCATGACATGGTCAGTGACATCACTCATGACATCTCAAATGACATCACTGATGACATCACTGATGACATCATCCATTGACTGTGAGTTTCTCTAAAGTTTAAATACGCTTTAATATATATAGGGAAAGGCGTGTTGAAGAATGAGTGGGTGTAAACATGTCTGACTGGATGATTTACTAGGTGTTTGACTGACTCTATAAGTGAGTGATTAAACATAAGTTACTGAATGCATGGGTTAGTGACTAAACTGTGTGAATGTGTGTATTCGTCTGTCTGTTGGTTTGTAAGCGGCTGCATGGGGGATTAATTGTCTGAGTATCTGTATGGTTGCCTGAGTGTTTGTGTGGGTGGGTTGTGTATGACTCTGTGCATAGATGTGTGAGTGGGTGATTCACTGGGTGCATGGTTTTAAGAGTGCATCTGTTATGGACTGTATGGTTGGGTGAGTGTATGTATGGGTGTGTTAGTGATTGTATGTATATCTCCGTGGTACATGTGTGAGTAACTACATATGTGAAAGGCAGTATATATGTGTGTAAGAGTATATAACTGTCTATAGGTGAGAGTGTGTGATTGTGAGAGTGGCTGTATGGATGAGTGTGTGCTTGTATCAGTGATTGTATAAGAGTGTAAGAATGTGGTAGTATTTTATGAGTAAATGAACTTGTGTGTGTATAACTGTATAGGTGAGTAAATGGGAGTGTGATTAATTATTTGCATGACTGACTAGGTGTGGGAGTACCTCTATGGATGAGTGGCGGTGCGTGAGTGTATATATAGGTGTATAAATGCATATGATAGTCCTGTACTGAGTGACTGTAAGTATGAGTGACTGTACAGGTGAGTGAGTGGATGTGTGTGTAGACCTAAGAGTCAATGAGTGGGTTTGTAGTTATTAGTATTGGAGTATCTATGGTTTTGAGAATGGCCCTCTGAAATTTTGAGTGGGTGTATCAAAGGTTATATTAGGGTGTGAGAAGATGCACAAATTTATCACATGGATGATGTCATCAGTGATGTCAGTGATGTCATTTGAGATGTCATCAGTGATGTCATCAGTGATGTCACTGACCATGTCATGAGTGATGTAATATGTGACATCATCAGCAGTGCATTGCGGGGGCGCGAGTTATAGTTAGCTGAACTAACTATAACGGGGGAATTTCTAGGGTTTTGTACGAGGGAAATGTCCAGCTAACTATAACGCCCCTTAAACCTATAGTTTTTTCAGTGAAATTCTAAGGTTTTTAAATGCTAATTCCTAACTATAACGTGCATGAAACCTATGGTTTTTTCAGTGAATTTCAAAGGTTTTTTAAATGCTAATTCCTAACTATAAGATACCTGAAACCTATGGTTTTTTAAGTGAATTTCAAAGGTTTTTTAAATGCTAATTCCTATCTATAACTTATCTCTAAAGCTATGATGTTTACTGATTTTCATAGGATTTCTAAATCTTTATATTTCAGTGTGTCAATTCCTTTAATTATTTTTTTATATTATTTTTTCACCATTTTTTAAACTTTTTTTTTCAATTAATTCTTTAAAAAAAATTAAAAAATAATTTGTTTTTAATTATTTTTTTTATGAAAAATTGTAAATTTATTTAAACTATTTTGTATATTTTGAAAAATATTTTTTAAACTATATTTTTAATACTTTGTTATTTTTTTTAACAATTTTTTTTGGATTCTCGCACCCTATGCGCACCTTTCTCGATCCCTGAGCGGAACATAGTCACCATTTAACAAGTGTAGTGTAGGACCCGCGTACAGTATGTTTTGGGTACGTATTTTTGTGCGCGATTACTATGTGACCGGTACGCGACTTCAAGCCCATACGCGACACGTACGAAGCACGTTACGCGACACTCACGCACTTCCGCGTGACGTTATGTGCGTGTTTGACGCGGTGGGTGCGCGAATCCCACGAAATATTTAAAATATCAAAAAACATATATATATGTATTTCATGTGAATATTAATTGAAGACATAATCTAAACTACTAATAAAACTAATATATTTTTACTTCTAATACTATATTCCTTTTAAAAGCAATTTCGCGTATTCGCGCTCGGTGCGTGCTGCCTCTGCGCACGGTGCGCGGATCCCATGTGACCTGAAAAAAGAGATTTGATTGGTTCATTACACTTCCTATTCTAACTATTGAAAGACCCCACCCATTTTAATAATTCTTCTTTGACCTTCTTTGGAGGAGCATCTCTCTGCAGAGAAGAACTTTTTTTGACTAAGTTTACACTTAGTTCAAACTTTTTTCAAAAACAATGGCTTCAGGGCAGCAGGCATCACCAGCATCTGCTCATTCATCTGAGGATGAATTTTTGGAAGAACCACCACGCCAACCACGATATACATCTGTGGTTTGGAAATTTTTTACTTTTCCTGAGGGGCAAACCAAAACCAATGCCACCTTACTGACCTGTAAGATCTGCCAGCGAGTGCTCTCCCGTGGGGATCCCAACAAAAAATATTCCTGCGGTACAGCCAGTATGATGAAGCATCTGAGGACCCTCCATCCGGTGAACCTTGCTCAAGAGGAATGCAGAAGAATGCGAGTTCTTCCAGCTCCATCAGACGCATCGCAGCCGAATACTTCAGGGGTGGATCCATCTGTGCAAAACTTGGACATCCGTCCACAGTTTGCAACCCTAAAAGTGCTCTGCATAAAATGCAACGCTGTACTATGCTATGGAGAGCAGTCGATTGACCTTATCTGTCGAAAGCAAGAGAACCATCATTGCTAGTTTTTTTTTTTCCTGAAGTTCATTGTTTTGTTCCTCCAGTTCTGTTTTTTCCTTTTTTTTCTTCAAGAAAAACCAAAAAAAATTAAAAAATGTTCAAAAAACGAAGAAAAAAAGTACTTCTAAGAACTAACTTTCCTGGTTTAAAAAAAGAGCTTGTTAGCAGAGATTTGTTAGTGTGTGAAAGTTTAGATGAATGTATGTGTAGTACGTAATTGACTGAACGAATGCATTAGTAGCGTATGGTGAATGTATAAGTGCAGAACTATGAGGAAGTGCTGTAGCATCACACAGTAACCTCTTTAACTGCAGTGTGCTGTAGTACTTCCGAAGCACAGAGATGCAACATATGTACATAAATATGTTGCAAATCTATGCTTCTCTCTGCACGGCTGCTTAAACTGCAGCCATATGGTGACACAGGCACCCTTGCGCCATGTTGCAAGGATATCTGTGTCATGTGGTGTTTGTTTTTGTGCAGGAAGACACACCTTCCTGCACAAAAACAATTAGAAAACGCATTTTTCTCCTTCAATGTATGCTGAACATTTTAGCATGCATTGAAGGTTAAAAAATGAGGAGAAATGAAAACAATTCTCCTTGTTGTGCTTTGCTACACCAATTAGAGAATGGTGCAGCATTCACACACATGTCGAGATTTATGATTTATGATAAATCTGGAAATGTGTCTTGTTCTATGAGTATTCAGTGCAATCACGCACAACAACACTTATAGAACGCCCTTTCAACGCAAAGTGGTGTGTATGATGAGGTTGAATTTACATGGAGAAGAAAAGGTACACAGAGTGCCTTTTCCTCTCTTTCTAAATATGAAAGAGTGTCTTGCGCTATAACTATGTTACAAAAATTGACATATTTCTGTTTGAAAAATTGCTTGTGAATGATAGGAGGTAAGCACAGAGTTTTGTCTGCAAAGATGTTCAAAGAAAATGATTGAAATTATTGCGGTCCTTCAATAGGTACAATGGTAAATATTATGAACCACTCAAATCTGTTTTATTGCAGGTCACATGATATCCTATGACAGGGAGATTAAAAAACTACATAGGTATAAACAGGGTGTTTTGAAAAACGTATTCAAACTTTGTAGCATCTTCCAGGTCTGCCCAATGTACATATTAATACTTAGTTAAACTTACCTTCACAGTAATAGAAATAAAAAATGGTACACATTTTTTTCAGATGTTTTTTGTAATGTAAATTGGGGTAAATTGCTTATTTTAGAATTAGGATCTGTGAAAGAAAAGAAAAAACAGTTATAACATGTAATAATACATTTCTAACAACACAGCATAATTTAAACAAAGTAATTTGTTTGCCTTTTTTGCTGTTCTCAGAATATATTGAATTTCACTAGTGATTTCAATCGTCCTCATCACATAACAGCGGGCAACAAAAACAATCAAAAAGATTGTTTAAAGAAACCAACATGCTATTCTCAATAAAATACCAGAAAATACAAATCACACATATATGAAATGCTTATGGCTAACAAAATTTTATAACTTTAACTTATAAAAACTGTAAATGTTGTTGCTTTAAAATATTCACAGAGTCAATGAGCTCGAAAAAGTCCATAATTCAAACATATACCTTTCCTTGAGGCCAAATGGTACTTTTTGCACTCCTTTTTATGTAAATTGTCCAATGGTAATCCTATTAAATTATAATAATAAATTCCTCAGAGAGTGAATTATCTTCCTAAAACTTTGGCTCTAAAAATATTAGGGAGCAATATGGTATTAAAAACCAACAGGGCATCATTACAAAGTGTCCAGCCTTTGTCACAATTTAAATAGGCAGTGTAATGTCCAGATGTTGTGGAAGGACCATCATGGAAAATTATTGCAATTGCTACAAAAGTCCTTCCTGATATTGATAGTTGTGTTGCTACAAATTGCTTTATTAAAGTATTCAATTTTCTTCCATCAGCTGTACAACGTTGCATCATTAAAATTATATATTGTCCATATTTTTTTTTAAATAATGTGGATAACATTTCTGATTTACATTGGCTACACTCCATGTTTTGATTTGCACCTTTAACTAATTTATTGAACGACACTGATTTACAGTCTGGTAATGTTAAATTCAGAAATCTTTCAGTGTCTACATTAGTGCTAGATGTATACATGCAATTTTTTCAGTGATGTTCCCATTTGTAAGAAAGGCCAAAAATATTTTCTGTTTCAACACCTTCATTTTCAAAAATGGTAAGCATATATATTAAAAATTCCGGAACATCTTGTTGGATATGTTGCGTAAATTGTGTAGAACCAGAACACACATCCAAAAGATTACGAACATCTGAAACAGTTTGTATTTTACTTGTATCTGTTGTCAATTTTTCATAAACAGAATGCAACAAAGAACAAAATCTGTTTTCCCGATTCTGCATAATTTGTTCTTGCAAACCTTCAAGATAAAAAACAACATTGATCACTACATTAGCATAGCAGTTAACACCTGAACTATTTTCAAACTGATAACCAACAATCTCTTCAATACTGTCCTTTTTCTTTTTACTTGCAATCACAACATTATCTTGTTCTTTTCCCTTCTCTACACCTTCAGTACAGATATTCTCAAACCTTCTTTTTCGACCAACCACACGCTTTTCAAATACAGGATATTGACCTAAATTGGGAGCATACACCCTTCTTAACCTATTATACACTTTTACACAGTTTGCATCTGCAGTAACCTTTGTGTCATCAAAATCAATCAAAAACCAGCCAGATAATGTTCTGACTCGCGACAAAGCAACATATGCCATACCCTCTTTAAACACGGTAGATCCAATGTTCACCAATGCACTGTCTACACTTAATCCTTGAGATTTATGAATAGTCACTGCATATGCCAGAGAAAATGGAAATTGTTTCCTACGGACATATAAATCTTTAACAAGCAAAAAACGAACTGCACAATGACCAATTTCTTTAACTTCTTCAATCTGATCAAATTTAATTTTTAAAAATTCAATTCCTTCTTTTTTCTGATAATTAACAAAATCCACCATTTACCCATTGCTCCAATAACTAAACCTTTTTCTACATCCAAATTACGCCTTAAAATTACCCGACAGTTTACACATGCATATAGTCTTTTCTAAACCAGCCGTTTTAGATATTTTTTCTAAAGAATCCAGTTTTGTTTTCAATTTTACAGTCAAAATAATAGTGATTCCTTCATGCTCTATTTTATCGATGGCTTCCATTTTTATAATTTCTTCATTTTCCAGTTTCAATAGTTATTCGTTGAATATAGAACACTTGTACACTTTCTCAGGAACTACATTTTCATTTGGAAACAAATTGGAAAGTAATCAACTCTCCAAAGCTTGTTTGCCATGCTCTGTCAGAAGTCCAATTTTTATATCTTGAAGAATACTTCCATATTCAGCATCATTTGCTTGTCACATATTTGTTGTCAGTTCCTTGTATTCAAAATATGTCCAAATGTTCACGTTACCAACACTACCAAGAGACTTTCTGGTATCTTCATGTGCAAGTGTTTTAAATACCAGTTGTCCTATTACCGGAGTCAGTTGCAGTAGATCTCCAAAAACTATGACGTGTTTTCCTCCAAATAAAACATCATACTCTGTTTTAAGAATTTGCTGCATTCTTAAATGCACAAAGGCAAGCATCAAGTTTGAGACCATGCTTACCTCATCAATAATGAGAAGTTTCATTTTCTTCAGGACTCTTGAAACTTCACAACAAGCTTCTCCAGATAGTTTGTGGTATTCAAATTTGTTGTCATGCTCTACTGGTAGCATTAGTAAACGATGTAAAGTAATTCCTTTAATATTATGTGCTGCCAACCCAGTTGGAGCAGTGACAGCACAAGACAAATGCGACTCAGTTGTTGTCTGCAGATAACTTGTAATTACTTTAATTAAGAAACTTTTTCCTGTTCCAGCTTGACCACTCACATACGTTCGGATAGGTTGAAATGATGTACATGGGCACACTTTCTTTTCATGAAGTAATCTATGGTCAATCTGCTCTTTCACTTGTTGATATATTTGTTTCTGTTCAACATTTAGTTGTTCTTCCAAGTTTCCTAACTGAATTACATCTTCTTGAGCTTGATACATTGCTGTTTCCACCTCATTCATGGCAATTGCTGCTTCATTTTCAACAATTGGTTGTCCTAGTGGATCTTGACTCAGTGCAGCAGAACTTTGACTGTCTTGAGAACTGTCTCTAGCAATCTCAGCTGCAATTGTAGCTTCTTGATCAATTTCATCATTCAACATTTTCACATAATTTGCAAAAGCACTGCATTGTATGCTATCATTACAAGCATTAAATGTATCTGCATAGCTCTGAAAGTCTCCAAGTAATTCCAGTTCTGAACGCCATGGTGTAAACATTTGCAAAAGGGCTAAATTGTAAAATTCCCTTTTATCAGCAGTGTCGCAACTCAGTTTCCTGTGATTAATTAAATTTCCTTTCCTTTGTTTCACCAAACATCCTTCGGAACCAATCACTGCATATTTTCCATCATTGATGTTCTCTGTAGTATTCCATTTAACAGTGTAGTTTTGCAGCACTTCATAGAGACACATGTTCTCAAGATGATGACTTCTGTTTTGGTAATATGTGTTCAACATATTCGTTTTCAAAATATCTGTACTTTCTGGTTCTTTTTCTGCTAAATATTCAATTTCTTGAACAGATTTCAGTACCCGATTTCGCATTGCTGCAAGACCTAGACTCACCCAAATGATTCTTCTACTTTTGGAGTATAGGCTTGCAGATGATAACCGATCTGAGCATTCCTATGCTCCAATTTCACGATGCGATAACATCTTCAAACTGAAACTGTATAATTTCTTACTTAGAGTCTTCTCGTGAGAAATCTCTTCCTATATTTCTTTCAATTCTGTCTTTTCTGATTTAGTAACGTAGGACGTTACATATAGAGCAGTAGCAATGAAATTGTCCACAACATACTGAATATCCATGTTTGCGTTCCACGTGGATAAAATAACTGGATTGTAGTCATTTATGTATTTTGAGTCTTTGCTTCTTCTTAAGTTGTAGGTATTTTTCAGAGACTTTCTTGTGATGGTATGTTGCATAGCTGACATAAAACTGTTCACTCTTTCTTTGGATAATACAGGACGTGGAAATCCAAAACGACATTTGGTATAGAACTTCTCCTTTGACTTGTACTTTCGACGACAGTATTTTCCACACCTATGGCTTTGGAATCGTAAGACTAGTTGTTTTAAGTTTTTATCTTCTCTGGTATTAGGTACGGCACATGTGGCATAATCTTCAATGGAAGACAAAACAGTATCATCTGAATCTGTTCCAAATTTGGGGGGGGCCTTGATCCATAACAACATATGTATATGAGGAGCACCTCTTGCTTGATACTCCTTTCTCCAAAATAAATCCACAACTTCTCCAAGAGGAGGATTCTTTTTATTGCAGATGAAAGACATCATAGTTTCAAATCTATGATTGTAATATCTACATACATTAACAGGATCCAAAGAGCACAATTCTCCAGGTGTCTTGTATTCAATATTTTTTATATTGGAATTTGCCTCTCGAAGAAATTCAAGTAAATGATCCCAAGCATACTCAGCACAGCTTAGTGTAACAAAACCATGTAGGAGTTCCCAAGTTCCGTAGCATACATTTCAGTTTTCCATGACGACGGTACTAATATTCGTTAGTCCCACGCTGACATGCCATCAGATTAATCAACTGAGATTCTAAATGATCATCTCTCTGATGCACTTTATCCATAAAATCCTTTGCAGTTACATTTTGCAGATGCATTCCAGTTTTTAAAATGTGATTTACTGCATATGAAAGTCCAGACAAATCACTTTCAAACAGAAGATGAAACATATAAGGGATACATTGTCGAAATCTTGGATCTTCTGCATATAATCTTGTTGTCCGATATTCAGATGCAGGAATCTGCACAGGACGTTCATCATATCGTCCACCTTTTCCTGTTGGAAACAACTGCGGGAAACAACGAGCTTCCAAGCTCTCTTCCCATACACTCATGGGACTTCCTCTTGCTTTTTTCATTTGGAACAACTCAATCGTATTCCCCATCACCTCTTTGGAATGAAGTGGATGTACACTGTAATGTGCATAGATTTCTTCACATCTGGACATGTCCACTTTTTCAATTTGTCCACTTAATGTTTCAGTATCTTCTGCTAAATCTATTTCTTCTTCTCCTACAAACACATTTCTATAGTACTCATTATTTTTTTATCAGATACAATGATGCCTTTTGCACTTTTCTAACATCCACTAACTCTTGCCAGATTGTCTTATTCTCAGTAGGAACACCATTAACTAGAATGACTAGTGGTTCATTTTCTGCATGGTCTACACCAATAGTTTCAATGTTTTTCTTTAAATCTAACGGTAAATACACAACTCTTCCTTTCAATCCTCTTTGTAACTCTGATGGAGGTAATTTACCTGTTTTATGCTCCATACGAACAATAGCCTGAAACAGGTGCACACATTGAATGAGAATAGACTCATACGTATTTAAATTTATCAGCTCTGGAGGAATAGCAACCAACTCTAGATTATTATGAACAGCTCTAGCATGCATTTTATTCTCATCTAATTTGTTATAACAATATTTGCAAATACACTGCTCAGATCCCAAATCAAAACAATCCTCTACCAACAAATAAGTTGCAAATTTCTTCCACTTATCATTATTTTCTATTTCACTTTTTAAATACAGATTGACACTCCTAGTCTGATTTTTATAGTGACTTCGCCGACAACAAATACAAGAAGCATTTGGTCTTTCACCTGAAATTACCTTAAACTTTGTGATTTGATCTTCAACATTTTTTGTAATCACGGGTTCTACATTGTCTTCAACATTTTGTTCTACTAATGTGTCAGTTTCTGCACTCTCTTGCTGAGGACCAAAGTAACAAAACTCAATATCATCACAAACCTTCTTCACATCTGATACTGACCCACGCAAAAGAGCACTGTTCAACTCATTTAACTTTAGTGCTGGACTTTTTGCATAATACAATCTTCTCGCTAACTTCCGCATTTGAGTATGATGTACTGCCAACATCCTGAAATGGGGAAAAACACTTTGACATACTTTCCTCGAAAGACAAGCCAGAGAATGACCTTGCAAACCAGTATTTTTTCTCACTCTGCAAGGGTCTAGTCCTTGCAACACCTTAATCTTTTGTTTAACACTTTTTTTACAATATGCTCGTAAAAAACTACATAATTTATCAATAGATTCTTGTCGTACACTACAAATACTACTGCAATCCCAAGTGTACACGATGGGCCCGATTCACAGAACTAGCTTAAGACAAAATCCTAAACTTACTACTTTTGGTATTCACAGAAGTTAGGATTTTGTCTTAAGTTTGTCTTAAGTCTGTCTTAAGTCTGTCTTAAGTCTGTCTTAAGTTTGTCTTAAGTTTGTCTTAAGTCTGTCTTAAGTCTGTCTTAAGTCTGTCTTAAGTTTGTCTTAAGACAAACTTAAGACAAAATCCTAACTTCTGTGAATACCAAAAGTAGTAAGTTTAGGATTTTGTCTTAAGCTAGTTCTGTGAATCGGGCCCAGGGTGTTTAGGACGTCTCCCTAGAACTTCATCAGCTATCACTTCTTCTGCATTTCTTTCAACCATTTTCTCTTTGTCAATTGGAAATCCATCTCTAACCTCATAACCTCGACCACTGGTGTCAACTGCATTAATAAATTATTGCTCTGTAAATAACTCTCTTCATTAAATAAAGGCTCAGAACTGGAACTGTGTTTCCATTCTCACAAAAAAAATCACAAAAATGTGTTCTATTAATTACTCTTTTCCTCCTACTTTTGGCCTTCATTAAATGGATTAGTTTATCTAGTGATCGAATTCTGTTTAATACTAAAATGAATAGTTTCCTTTTTACTTCAAAAGCCTTTTCAACAATGGTTTCAATATGCTTCTTCTTTTTATAAAATAGAGCTCTCTTTTTATATTTCTTAGTATCTTTCAGCAAATTATGTACTACTCTCTTGTAAAATATTTTATTACGTATTTCCTTACACTGATTTTGCCTTCTTTTACCATACTTCGTCTCCTTTGACTGTCCATTTGCTTTTTTGCTTTGCCTATTATTTTGAATGTTTTTTCTAGTTGAAGCATTCTCAGAGGTTTCAGCATTCTGTACATTCTGTTTGGTCCTACAAACTCTTTTAATAAATTGCTTTGTGATCTTACCAGAAGATTTTTTCTTTTTAGCCACATTATGTTGTTCATTCAATACTTGTGGTTGATTTTTCTTCAAGTAACTCTCCTTTCTCTGTTTTTTTCTTTTTCTTTTTCTTCTGGCAT
Organism: Triturus cristatus; assembly: GCF_964204655.1. Taxonomy (NCBI): domain Eukaryota; kingdom Metazoa; phylum Chordata; class Amphibia; order Caudata; family Salamandridae; genus Triturus; species Triturus cristatus. The sequence goes on along the minus strand of NC_140584.1, from coordinate 458,483,288 downwards.
GATTTCTCTATTTTAATGGTGAAAAACAGTATCTGTAAACAATACTGTGTTACTATAAATGTATATTAATAACTTTAAAATGTATACTTTTCTATTACTGTACAAGCACATTTTATATAAATACTGACTAAGAAATTATAGCCCTGAAGCACAAGTGTGATGATGGTTAAAACACTACATGCATAGTGCTTACTACTTTGAAGCAGTTCATCCCTAAAGCCTGCCTCACTGAAAGACTACATGCTTACTAACTGAATGATTACAGTACTATAATGAGAGACACTGGGTGAGTCACAGGGTGTTTGCTAGAAGTGTATGGATACTGACTGGGATATTGATGGTGTGAAAGACAAGTGTGTAGGTGATTAGAGACCTACATGCATAGTGGATAGGTCTTTGAATCAATCCATGTGCTAAAGCCTGTCTCACTCCAATAGTACTTGGATACTGACTGAATGTTTTGAGTATTGCAAGGAGAGTGCCTGGATGAATTTATAAGTATTTGTTTTTTGGCGCACTAAATACATTAGTACATGGTGCTGAATGAGTCACTGGAGAAGTATAAGGGGAGTGACAGGGTGTTTGCGGGAACTGTATGAAAATTATTATTATTACTAAAAGATTTATAATGCGCATGGCTGCCACAGCAAAGAGGCGTCCCAGCGCAGCAGCAATACTGACTGGGGTATTGAAGGTGTGAAAGACAAGTGTGTAGGTGGCTAGAGACCTGCATGCATAGTGGATAGACGTTTGAAACAGTCCATGGAGTAACACCTGGATCACAGCAAAACTACCTAGGTACTGACTGAATCATTAGAGTACTACAAGGAGAGTGACTGGTTGAATCTTTGTAAGTTTTTGGGTTTTGGCGCAGTGAATAGATTAGTACTTAGTGCCAAATGAGTCAGTGGAGGTGTGCAATTGAAGTGACAGAGTGTTTATTGGAGATTATAGATACTGACTGGGAAATTGAAGGTCTGAAAGACAATTGTGTTGGTAGTTAGAGGCCTCCATGCATAGTGGAAACACGTTTGAATCAATCCATGTGCTAAGGCCCGCCTCACTCCATTAGTACTTAGGTACTGACTGAATGATTAGACTATTGCAAGAAGAGTGCCTGGGTGAATTTATAAGTGTTTCAGTTTTGCCGCAGTGAATGCATTACTACATGGTGCTGAATAAGTCACTGGAAGAGTGCAAGGGGAGTGACAGGGTGTTTGCTGGAAGTACACGGATACTGACTAGGGAATTCATGCTCTTAAAGACAAGTGTATAGTAGGTTAGAAGCCTGCATGCACACTCGATAGACCTTTGAAGCAGTCCATGTGCTAATGCATGGTTCACTGCATGAGTACCTGCGTACTGACTGAATCATTAAACTACTGCTAGGAGACTGCCAGGGTGAAACGTGTAAGTTTTTCGGTTTCGGCACAGTGAATATATTTGTACATGGTACTGGATCAGTCACTGGAGGAGTGCAAGATGAGTGACAGGGTGTTTATTGAAGTATATAGATACTGACTAGTTAATTGAAGAAGTGAAAGACAAGTGTGTAGGTGACTAGAGGCCTGCATGCATAGTGGATAGACATTTAAACAGTCCATGAGCTAAGACCTCAGACACTGCATGGTTACCTGGGTACTGACTGAATCATTACACTACTGCAAGGAGAGTGCCTGGGTTCATCTTTTTAAGTTTTTGTGTTTTGGTGCAGTGAATAGATTACTACATAGTGCCAGATGAGTCAGTAGAGGTGTGCAAGTGGACTGAAAGAGTGTTTACTGGAGTTTATAGATACTGACTAGTTAATTGAAGAAGTGAAAGACAAGTGTGTAGGTGACTAGAGGCCTGCATGCATACTGGACAGACGTTTGAAGCACTCCATGGGCTAAGGTTGGGTCACTGCATGAGTACCTGGGTACTGACTGAATCATTAGACTACTGCAAGGAGAGTGCCTGGATGAATCTTTTAAGTTTTTGGGTTTTGGCGCAGTGAATAGATTAGTACATGGTGCTGAATGAGTCACTGGTGGTGTGCAAGGGGAGTGACAGGGTGTTTATTGGAGTATATAAATATAGACTGGGCAAATGAAGGTGTGAAAGACAATTGTGTAGGTGGTTAGAGGCCTGCAGGCATAGTGGATAGACGTTTGAAGTAGTCCATGTGCTAAGGCCAGATTCACTACATAAGTACCTGGGTACTGACTGCATCATTAGAGAACTACAAGGAGGCTAACGCCCGAGAAGATGGCGGCTCGGCCGTGACTCTCCCGAGACGGCGGAGAGAAAGACGACCATGGCATAGCTAATGCCTGCATTTGGATTCCCAGAGTAGCGGTTTTGCAGTCGGAACCATTGTAGCTTCACCGGAGCTAGTTTTTATCACCTGTGGTGCCCCATGACGACGTCTGCCTTCTCGCCACGCTGTAACGCGCTTCTGTAACGACAGCACCCACCATCTTACATCGCGCCTGACGCATTTCGGCGCGCAACCGAAAACCACCGGTAAATGCTTTATCCGTGACCGGCAGTCACTTGACATACACGTGATGTCTGAAATAGGAGCTAATGGGTGACACACTACTCTTTCCTGAATGCTTGGGCTTTGAAACGGAAATTTTCTTTTTCCTGTCAGCATTTTTCTTTTTGTGAGGAACTGTCTGACTTTCAAGGGTTTATGTGCCACCAACACTCTTTAAACGAAGTAATTTCATGCAGATATTTGGTTTCTTCTGGGATTTATGCACTGTGAACATTATTTTATTAACCAACTGCTCTTCTGGTGAATAACTGTGCTTGTTTCTTGCCTGTCATGCCGTGAATTCTCCTCAACCTCTCTTAGCCTATTTGAAACAGTTTGTTTTGTTTCTCAATTTTTCTATCTATATCAAGCACTATTTCAACACAAGGCGAACATAACAAATATTACTTTTTTTTTTTTTTTTTCAAAAACCTTTATTGTACATAAAAATCAATACAAACATGGGCCTACAACCACCAGGGCCGGCCGCTAATATGTACATGATCAACAACATCAGGGCAGCAACAGGCCCCCTGGGGCCCAGCCGAATTCACGAGTTACTGAGTACACCTCAGAGATTATCAGGATACATAGATTTTTAAAAATACAAACAAAGAAAAAGAAAATAACACCAAAAAGCAAGGCGGAAACCATCGAAAAAGGGGGCGTCTAACCACATCCGGGGAACTGCACAATACATACTCCACCCTCAGGTGGGCAATGAGGATGAGCAAGAGGGAGGTGGGGGCGACGGGAGAACCACAACCGTCTACAGGTAAAATGTAATAGTCCGGGAACCTCAGGATCAGGGGGACAAGGCAGCATCAGATGAGTCCACGAGGGGGGGCGTGCAGATGTTCCCTCGGTACGCGTTCCACTGACCCCAGATTCTACCCCACGCCCCCGGCTTACCCCGAGACACATACACAGTCTTCTCTCTGCACATGCACCAATCCATGCTCTCCTTCCATACTGACACGGTGGGAGGCCGTCGGGAACCCCAACGCTGTGCGATGTCCCTCTTAGCAATCATGTTCCCAAGGGCCGCCCACCGAGTCTGAGCCGCATTATAGTCATTAGGCTCCCACACGTTCAACAAACATCGGCGAGCCTCGGGCAACAAAGCGACCCCAGTGACGCATTCCATGACAGCATGCACCCGGCGCCAATACTCCGCTACCTCACAGCACTCCCAGAGAACATGAAGAAAAGTGGCGCTGAGCCCACAGCCGCGCCTACAGAGCCCGTCTTCAGAAAAACCCATCAAAACTAAACGAGGGCCCGTCACGTAGACACGGTGGAGAATTTTAAGCTGGACAAGACGGAGACGCGCGGGTATGGCCACTTCCTTAGGGGAGGACAGCGCAGACTGCCAGTCCTCATCGTCCAGTTCCACACCATCCCCGGTCCACGCCTCCCGAAGGCGCACGAGGAGATCCGCCCGCACGTTTATTAGTTTTTTATAGATAAGGGAAATAGTACTGTCGGGCAAGTGACCGTCAAGTATGCGGTCCTCGAGTGGCGAAGTCACAGGGACTGCAGTCCCAGCCCCGAAGGCCGAGAGCAAGGCGTGCCGAACCTGGACGTACCGAAAGAACTCCCGCTCACTCAATTCGTACTCACTCTGCAACGCAGCAAAGGATTTAACCGCACCCTTCACCCAAAGGTCACTTACTCTACTGATGCCAATCGTGTCCCAACGCTCGAAGCCCTTCGTCGTCCAGAGGCTTCCCAATCTTTCAGACGCAAACAGAGGGGTCGCACCCGTCAAACGCTCATTCCAGCCCATGGCCACATTCGCAGCCCTCCACACGTGCACAGCAATCTTAGTGGGACCGGTAAAGTTCCTCCCAGCCGATCGAGAGTAAAGCGCTCTGTTAAAGTTGCCGCTAGGCAACAAAAATCTATCCATTTTGAAAGCCGGATTCGGACCAGGTGCGTACATTGCATGGTTAATAGCAGATAGCTGGGAGGCCCAATAGTACCTCCTGATGTCCGGGAGCGCAATGCCCCCGTCATACCAGGAGAGAGTCAGTTTTGCAAGAGCAATACGTGCACGACCATCCCAAACAAGCCTCCTCTGTAAGCTCTCCACCTCCCGGAAGTAGGCCGCCGGAATAATATCAAAGGAGTTCTGAAGTGCGTAAAGGAATCGGGGAAGAGACATCATTTTAAAAAGCGCCGCACGACCGAGGGGAGACAAGGGAAGCTTACACCAACGGGCCACGTCTTACCTCAATCTCCGAAGTGGAGAGAGGAGATTATGCTCGTAGCGGATCGCCGGGTCCAATGAGACGTACACCCCCAGGTACGTAAAGCCGGAGTGGGACGCCTTAATAGGAAAACGAGAAGGCAAGAGAGGAAAGTCACCGGATATAGCATAGACACAAGATTTGGACCAGTTAATAATCAAACCAGAGTTCTTGCCGAAGGAAGTAAGGATGTCAAAGAGCACATTGAGTGACTGACGTGGTGAGGTGAGGTACAAAAGAATGTCATCCGCGTACAACGAAACTCGATCCTCGAAGCCAGGGGCCCACCGGATCCCTCTTATCGACGGTTCCCAACAAAGCCAAGCAGCGAGCGGCTCCAAAGCCAGAGCGAAGAGCAGGGGAGACAACGGACACCCCTGCCTAGTGCCTCTCCCAAGAACGAAGGGCCGGGAAACCCCTCCATTAACGACAACCTGAGCCAACGGAGCAGCGTATAAGAGTTTAACCCAACTAATAAATCCCGCCCCGAGTCCAAACTTTGCCAGGGCGGCCCAAAGATACGGCTATTCTATCGTATCAAAGGCCATCGTGGCGTCCAAGGAAACCAAGATGGCCGGCTCTGAGAGATATTCCGCCCTTGCAAGTACGCCATGTAGGCGCCGCAAGTTAAGGGCCGTATTCCGGTGCGGGATAAAACCGGATTGGTCCGGATGCACCAGGTCACAGATAACAGTAAGCAGGCGATTAGCAAGAACCTTGGCAAGGATTTTCGGCTCAGCGTTCAACAGAGAAATAGGCCTGTACGAGGTGCAACGGTCCCGAGGCTTACCGTCCTTGGGAATCACGACTATAGTGGCCAAGCGCTGGTCAGCAGGGAGAGAACCAAGTTCAAGTGACTCCGAAAACATACGACGGAGAAATGGCGCAATTTTATCCGGTTGCAGTTTGTAAAGTTCAATAGGGAGTCCGTTGGGGCCCATAGCCTTGCCTGAGCAAAGGGAACGAATCGCGGTAGCAATCTCGTCGACCGACAACGGGGCATCTAACTGCTCACGCTCATCCACCGACAGGCAGGGCAAAGCAATATCCTTCAACAAGTGACGGGAGTCAGCCTCATCCCTATCAGACACCGGGGAGTACACAGCACGGAAATAATCAGCGAAACACTCCACAATCTCACCAGGGTCAGTCACACTCACTCCCTCCGACGTCTGAAGCACGGGGACCACTCAATTCACTCTCTCCTTCTTATCAAGCCAAGCAATCAATTTACCCGCCTTATCCCCAGCATCATACAGTCTACCCTGCTGTTCCCTATACATGGTTCGAGCAGCCTCCGTAACAAGGGATTTATATTCGAATTGCTTCAGGCTGAGAGCGTGGAGCCCGTCCTGAGTGACAGCCGTCTCCAAGGCAGCCTCCAACCCCGATATCTCGGCCTCCAATGCAACCACCTCCCCGTTCTTAGCTTTCTTGGCCTCCACGATCAGGGATAGGGCGTGTCCTCGGAGAACCGTTTTGAAAGCCTCCCACAAGGACACAGAGGACAAGACGGACCCCTCATTCTCAAGAAAATACTGGTCAAGCGACTTAATGAGACCCTTGCGGATCTTGGGGTCACGCAGGTACCAGGGGTTAATGGGGGCGACCCGCCCGGCGGATCGCATCCCAGTATCGAAGAGGAGTCACAATGGGGAATGATCGGAAATGCCCCGGGCCAGGTGCTTAACCTCCCGGACCCGGGTGGTCTGGGCCGCTGGCATAAGAAAGTAATCTAGTCTGGAGAGACTCCCGTGAGCCCCGGAGTGAAATGTGTACTGACTCTGTGTCGGATGTAACAACCTCCAGCAGTCCACTAGGCCAAAAGTGTCCAAGAACCCGCCGAGCCACGCCTGGGCGGCAGAGAGGGCTCTGGGAGGGTAACGATCCAACTCGCCAGAAATCACGGAATTAAAATCCCCACCCACAAGCAAGAGACTATCAGGAAGTTCAAGTAACATACGACCCACATCAGAGAAAGTGGAGGTCTGGAGGCCCGGGGGAACATAGACCGAGACCAATGAAAGAGTCTGACCCTCCCACCGTCCAGTCAAGGACACATAGCGCCCGCTATCATCAAGAGTAACTTTGTCAATCTCAAGCGGGAGGGAAGATCGCAGTAAGATGCCCACCCCTCTGGATCCAGTGGTGAAGCCAGAATGCGCAACCAATCGGTAGCCCCCCCTGTTCATGGCATGACATACATTACCCACCAAGTGCGTCTCTTGAAGGAATACCACATCAGGGGCCAATCGGCGCAAAAATTGCAACACCACCCCACGTTTGATACGGTCCCCCAATCCGTTGACGTTCCAAGACATGAGTTTCAACCCGTCCCCCCCCATCCCAACACAAGAAGCTGGAGTCCCCGGGCACGCAGCCAGACACCTAAAACTGAAAGGAAACAAACACACCGCCTTGAAAAGAAAAAACACACAACCCAACAACCACTGTCCCCCTCCCACCCCCACGCCATTACAACTCCCCCCACCCTGCACCCCTGCGGACTATACAGCCCCCCCAACTTGCAGTGTGCCTGTCGCCCTAACAATCCCATGCTACAAAAAGACCCTAGAGGAGGGAAGGGACCCGTCCCCGCCCGCATCCAAACAGCACATTAATAGACAAAATATACAATTGAAGTAGAACCTGGCTGGGCGCAGAAGGAAATGTCAAAGTAGAGGACCAAGAATCATTCCTGCGGAGGCCCTCCGCCCTCAGCACCGCCAGTACGCCCAGATCGTTCGCCCCGGTCCGGCAGGGAGTCTAACCAGTCACTCACAATATCAGGGCGTTCAAAAAAGATAGTCTGATCTTCATATTCCACACGAAGCCTGGCAGGGAAAAGCATAGAGTATTTTAGTTCCAAATCTCGAAGACGGCGCTTCACCCCCTGAAAGCCCATTCTCTGTTTCTGAACGAGTTGGGTGAAGTCCGGAAAGAAGTTAACGGAGGCATTCTCATAGTTAACTGGGCCGTGTACCCTCGAGGCCTGCAGGATCGCATCCCGGTCTCTGTAGTGAAAAAGTTTTGCAATAATAGGCCTCGGGGGAGCTCCGGGTCGAGGCCTACCGCCCGGGACACGATGAGCACGCTCCACGGCAAAGAACTTGCTCAGGCCTGAAGGAGCAAGATGATTGAGGACTAGATCTTCGACCATGAGGTCCACCGGACGATTGTCGAGAGTCTCCGGCACACCTATGACGCGGATATTATTGCGTCGTGCCCGACCCTCGAAATCCTCCAGCCGGCGGGACATCATGTCGTTCGCCGACTTTAGATCGCCAAGAGTTGCCTGGAGGTCTCATACATCCGTGACAAGCGTGGATGTCCTCAAGTCCAGCGATTGAACCCTCTCGTTAGTCTTAGAGAGATCCGCCCGAATTAGCGTGACATGAATGGCAACCGTGTCAATTTTACGGGCCAGAGCCTCGTACTGCAGGGCGATGGTCTCCCTTATGCCGTTGATGGCACCCATAACGTCTTGCAGCGACAATTCCGTGGGCACGGACGGGCCACCACCAGAGTCCTCCACGGCGGCACTTGCTGGCCCGGGGGATCCTTTACCCTGGGTATAACGATCCATGATGTTACTCTGGACTGGTCCCCCACGGTGGGATGTCTTGGTCCTCCGTTTCTCGGGATCCCCCTTGCCCGCCATGTTAAGCGATGCTCACCGGAGGGGTCCGCCAGGACCGATAGCAAAGGGGTGCCAGCAGATCAGATACCGACTGTCCGAGAGCCCGCTCGGAAAAGTGGAGAAAAAGGCACAAATCAGTCCAGTACAAAGGCCGCAGGACGTCCCAGTCGCGCGAAGCAGCTCCTCAATCAGGCCATGCAGAAGTGCAAAAGCGAAACTGAAAGTGGGGGCGCGGTCATTGGCAAGGCTCCGATGCCGTTGTTGTTCAACTACTCCCCGGCCCCACAGTTCACCAAAGCACCGGGCACAGCTTCCAGGTGGGCCTCCAAAATGCAAGACGCTATATTTCAGGTCTCCCAGGTCCGATTTTCGTTCTGAAAAGAGTTATGGATTCAGCCAAGGTTCATCTTCCAGAATCCGTTCACAAATCCAGGATAATGTCAGGATATGTTGCGAGGAGCGGCAAGGGTCCGGGGAGCCCTGTGCCTACGCGTCCATCTTGGTTGCGCGCTAGGCTCCTCCCCCCCACAAATATTACTTTTGAATATTGCCTGACTCTCCACTTTACTGAGGAAATGTCATTATGAACTATGGTTGAGCCTTGCAGAAGCTGATGTGTGTGCCTGTAACTTTTGAAGCATTATTTTAGTGGCACTAAGAAGCCGTTATTGGCATCCGAGGAGTATGGCGGAGCGACATTCCTGAAGTTGGAGCTGCTGTAACGAGCTTGAGTCTACGAGCTGTTTTTGATATGTAGATCATCGGGGTTGTACTTCGCTGAGGTTTCACGCACCCTCAAGAATCATAGTTGGATGCCCCTCGAGACAATAATGTGCCGTTTTTGCAGGGCGTAAACACCATTTTGGAGAGAGTTTTCACATTCGGGCACTTTGTGAGGAGAACTTCACTTTCAGGGCTATAACTGGGTCCCCTCTCACACCTCTTAATATTTAGCCTATTTTTGCATGACCAGGCTTGCTTTGCTTCGGCTTAGCATTGCTTCACCTCAGAGTGACTTCAATCTACCTTCTGCGTTTGCCTGTTCTCTTTGATTCTGGATCTCCTATATTTTTCATTATTGTCCTATTGCTTCGTCCAACGGTTTCCTGGCTCCTCATGGGGAAACTCCGGAATTCAGGACTGGCTGCTTCCTCTCAATTGTCTGTGGACTCGGATTCGGGTCCTTCTCCTCAGGCCATGGTGGATGCCACGGCACCAAAATCAGATTTAATACGAGGAGCCATCCCAAAAGCACGCAACAGAGAGAAGCTACCATCCTCTACAGCCTCCTCTAAGCGCCTGAAAAAGGATCCTCCTTCTCCAGGAAGTAACTCCTCATCAGCTTCCATGGATCTCATTCTGGAGGAAATTCGTGCGCTCAAAACTTTTATGGAAGCTACAACAAAGAGCATGCAGGCTATGCAGGAAAAATGGTCATCCTTGGAGTTGCGTGTTCAGACTTTGGAAATTTCCGCTGATTCTTTGCAATCCTCTTGCTCCCATATTCCGTCAATGGAGGCGGAGATACATCTACTTAAACGTCAGACAGAGGATTTGGAAAATAGGAACCGTAGGAACAATCTTCGCCTTTATGGCCTTCCGGAACTCACAGAGGGGTCAAACCCCACCATCTTCTTCCAATCCTTTCTTGCCAAGATCTTAGATGCTCCAGCCTTATCTTCTGTTAACATTCAAAGAGCCCATCGTCTTGGCCTGAAGGTTGCCAGTAAACCCAGAGGTGTCATTATGTTATTCCTGCAATTCACAGACCTCCTACAGGTCCTTTCAGCCGCCAAGCTCAAGAAGCAAATTATGTGGGAAGGTCATCTCCTCTTTCTTTCACAAGATGTCTCCAAAGCCACTGCGGATCGAAGGAAGAAGTTCTTGGACATGCGGCCCCAACTACGGGCCCTGAATGCTAGATATGGTCTACTACATCCTTGTCTCTTTAAGGTCACTTATAAAGATAGAACAACTACGTATGAAGACCCGGCAGCCCTGCAGGCGTTTCTCCAACGACATGGCCCAGATGTCATGGATGTATCCAGACCTGGTTGACAAGACTTACTATTTCTTCCTGGATTTCATTGTGTTATGATTTTGTTATTCTCTCCGTTATAGTTGTTGCTGAGAATCTCCTGCTGTCTTTTCTTCTGGCAGCAGGTCTCACTCTCATTTTTCTGTTTCTTTGTGGCACATATTTCCCTTTTAATTGTTAATCTCTTTTGTCTTTACAGACATTTTCTCCCTCCCTCACATCCCAATGTGATCTGCCACTTTTTCTTTCTGCTGCGTTTTTGGATCCCTGGTATTTGAGGTTTGATGTCTACTCTGGATGTCGTCGTCGTTCTTGGGTTCTTTCGTTCTGTAAGTATGTCCCTCAGTCGTTCGTTTCGAACGTGTACTGTCTCTTTGTTGATTTTTGTTTCTGTCCTTCTTTCTACACCTGATCCCTTCCCCTTTGCCTTTTCCTCCCTTCTTCCACCTTTTTTCACTTTCTTTCACATTCTCTTTCTTTCTCTTGCTCCTACCTTTCCTTGGATTCAGTATTATATCCATAGCGGTTCCTCCCTTCTTTTCCTTTCCCTTTTTTCCTCTTTATTCTTTCTCCTTCTGCCCTCTCTCTTTCATCAATTTGTTACAATTTCCTTAGTTTCCTCAAGTTATTTTTATGTCATAATAAGCATGTTGCTAATAGTTGTTTTTCTTGGTTATTCCATTCCGTGTTACATCGTGGAACGTTAAGGGTTTAAACAACCCCATTAAAAGGCAAAGGGTTTTATCTCATTTAGCGAGACTTAAATCCGATGTTGCCCTCCTTCAGGAGACTCATCTCTCGGACACGGAGGCTCTGAAACTCAAGCGTTGTTGGGTGGGTCATGTTTTCTGTTCCCCCACAGTTTCCAAGAAAAACGGTGTTGTGATTTTATTGCATAAAAAGTTGAATGTTTCTTCAATTTCCTATGAATGTGATGATGATGATAATGGCCGATGGGTTATTGTTACACTGCTTATAGATAATATTCCTATCACTCTTTTTAACGTGTATGCCCCAACTGGAATTGACAGATTATTTTGGCCCTCTATTTCAACTAAGCTGTCCTCCCTTTCTGGAGATTACATTCTCCTCGGGGGAGATTGTAACCAAGTTGTTGATCCCTTCCTTGACCGTCATTCCAATGTTAAATATGTCCCCTCTAAGATGCACTCCCAATTTGTTAACACTTTTCAAAACAATGCCTTGGTAGATATTTGGAGATTATGTAATCCTGTTCTGAGAGAATACAGTTTTTATTCCCCCCCCCATCAATCACAATCCCGCATTGATCATATCTTCCTTAGCAAATCCCTTTCACAACATGCCATTCGCTCTGATATTGGCTCCATCCTAATCTCAGACCTTGCTCCAATCCATGTAGATCTGGACCTCCTTCCTTTTTCCCCTCACTCTGGCAGATGGCGTTTCAACAATGCTTTACTTTTGGAACCAATTTTCTGTTCTGAATTGAATGCCTTTGCCACTGAGTTTTTTCTTCTTAACAATACCCCTGATTCCTCTTTTGTCACTGTCTGTGATTCTTTTAAAGCAGCCTCGAGGGGTTTTATTATTAATTTTGTAGCACGACGGAAGAAACTCCGAGTAGCCGAGTCCGAACGCATTTTAGCTACTATTAAGACCCTAGAGCTTGATTATCATGCTTCTAAATCTGAGATTTCTCTTAAAAAACTTATCGATGCAAAACTTTCCTTCAATAAATTTACAACGGATGCAGCTTCTAACCTTTTGCTAACATGTAACTCAAGGTACTATGGAGGTAAGAACAAGATGGGGAAACTTTTGGCCAATTACTTAAAGATAAGGAAGGAGCGCACAAAGATTGAATCCATTAAGACTACTACTGGGATCTCTTGCTTTAAAGATAAAGACATTCTTTCTGAGTTTGTTAAATTCTATGACAATCTTTATACCCCCGAACATGTCCCGGAGGCTACGGATCTCCTCTCATATTTTCACTCGCTTCCCTCCCCCCGGCCTCTCACGTTGATTTTACTATTCTAGAACGGGACATTTCGCTTTCTGAGATCTCCCATGCTATTTCTAAATTGCGTCTTGGTAAATCTCCAGGTCCTGATGGCTTCACTATTGAGTTTTATAGCCATTTTGCTTCTCTACTTCTCCCTAAACTATTGCTATTATTTCAATCCTTCTTTGCAGCGGGTTCTTCAAGTGGTTCCTTCCAACAAGCTTTAATTTGTTTGATTCCCAAAGAAGATAAGGACCACTCGTTATGCAAAAATTACAGACCAATTTCCCTGGTCAACACGGATTATAACATTTTGACTAAAATTCTGGCATTACGCATGGATACCCTCTTACCTGATCTTATTGGCCCTGAACAATCGGGTTTTATCAAGGGGCATCTCTCGTCTGACAATTCCCGTGTTTTTCTTAATATTCTTAGTAGGTCTTCCTCTATGTCGCTTCCCTTCGCGGCTATTTCTTTAGACGCGGAGAAAGCCTTTGACAGGATCGGCGTTGGATCGGCTTTTCTTCCAAATTTATCTCTATTATTTCTTTACTCTATTCTAACCCCCAGGCTTCCATTTTTGTCAACGGGATGACCTCGGATTATTTCTCGTTACATAGAGGAGTGCGACAAGGCTGCCCCCTTTCCCCTCTACTTTTTGTTTTAGCCTTGGAACCCTTTCTTACCAAAATTCGTCTGGATAACAGTATTTCTGGTTTTAAATTTGGTTCCCATCAGGTTAAACTCTCGGTTTATGCTGATGATATTCTTCTTTATTGCTCTGATCCTGCCTCCTCTATTCCCTCTTTTCTCCAACAGGTGTCTTCTTTCTCCGCGGTCGGTCTCTGGTTATCGCCTAAATGCGGATAAGTGTGAGATTCTACCTTTAAATCCCATTTGTCAAAACACCTTTTTTCCCAAACAGGTTTCTCATGGCAACCATCGAAGATCAAATATCTGGGTGTTTGGTTCACTCCTCTCTTGTCCGATACGCTCAAATTTAATTTTGATTATGTCTTCAAAAAAATGGACACAGCTATTCAACGTTGGAACCCGCTTTTTCTGTCCTGGTGGGGTCGGCTCAATACTATAAAAATGATGTTATCTCCCCTTCTGCTTTATACCATTTCCATGCTTCCAGTACACATTCCAGTTTCTTTTTTTAAACGGATTGATTCTTTGCTGCTGAAATTCTTATGGAATGGCAGGCGATCTCGGATAGCTTTGGTTTCATTGCGTAAGGATAAGGCCCAATCTGGTGTGCGTTTTCCGGACTTAAGAGAATATCATCGGGCTTTCACCTTGAAACAATCGGCCCGTTGGCTCTCTTCTGACCTCCCGCGCTATCCACCGGTTTGGTTAAATATGGAATCTTCCTTTTTATCCCCCTTTACCTTCCGCGAGTTCTTATCCTTCTCATCTTCTTTAGTTCGCTTTCGTACTCCTGTTATCTCTCATTCCCGTACTCTTCTTCTTCCTTACATAACATCATCCTATCCCTCCCTCCTTTCTATTCACAACCAACCGATATGGCACAACTCTCTTCTCAAAATCCGTAATCGCACCATATTTTGGAAGTCATGGCATTCTCGAGGACTATCTTGGATCTCTCAATTACTTTCCCAGGAAACCCCACTTTCTTTCCACGAACTTCAATCCGGTTTCTCACTGCCCTCTTCTGCTCGTCCGCAATATCTTGCTCTTCTCCCAGTTCTCATCTCATACCTTCATCCTTAGTGCCTCTTACCGATATTCCTTCGGACCGCAAAGCTACTTCTTTATTATTGGAGGTGTCTCCCTCAGCTTCTGCCATTTATAACTCTTTCCGTCACTCCCCTGACAGACCAAAATCTAAAATTGAGAGTACTTGGGAACGGGATCTTTCTCGGGATTGGCCAATACCCCTCTGGGACAAATTATGGGCTAAGCTTCACAAGACCTCTAGAGCTGCTAACACTACCCAAACCTTATATTTCAGTTATAATAGAACTTTATGCACTCCACTTGCTTTACCGTTTTTCATCAAACCCTTCCCCTATTTGTTGGTCCTGTTCTTGTCCTACTGCAGATCTTAAACACATGTTGTTTGAATGCCCTCATATCTCCAACTTCTGGCACCTAGTTTGGATGCAAATTCAAAAGATATTCCAATTTCAAATCCCCTTTTCCCCTTCGCAAGTTTTTCTAGGTTCCCTATCACCATCCCTCCCACGATCTCCTTCCCATTACTTATTACTTGACTTTTTAATTGCTGTGGCTTTTCATACCATTACTTCTAACTGGAAGCAGGCTGCAAATGTCTCCTATCAATCTTGGTGGAATGCAGTTTGCTTCCATCATCGCCTGGATACTAATTACGTATCCCCTATTTCCCTAGCAATTAAGCGCGACCTGATTTGGCTTCCTTTGGTATCCTATCTCTCCTCCTTTGCTCCAGCACATGTCCCTCCAGACCCCGACACAGTTGAGGTGCGTAAACCACCATGATTTCCTTGTTCTTTATTGCCTTTTTGATATGATATTGCGTTCTACTATATTGTATGGTATTTTTTGTTACTATACAGAATTTTGGTTCTGTAGACTTCATGCTTGTTATGTTTGCTTTTAATGAGAGTTTTTATTGAACTGCTTATTCTTTGTACATGCTTATCACGATGTCTTTACCCCTTTCCCTCCCCCCTTTTTTCCTTTCTTTATTTTTCAATAAACTCAAACTTACAAAAAAAAAAAAAAGAGAGAACTACAAGGAGAGTGCCTCGGTGAATTTATAAGTGTTTGGCTTTTGGGGCAGTAAATGGATTAGTACATGGTGCTAAATGGGTCACTGGAGAAGTGTAAGGGGAGTGACAGGGTGTTTGCGGGAACTGTATAAATACTGACTGGGATATTGAAGGTGTGAAAGACAAGTGTGTAGGTGGTTAGAGGCCTGCATGCATACTGGACAGACATTTGAAGCAGTCCATGAGCTAAGGCCTGGATCACTGCATGAGTACCTGAGTACTGACTGAATCATAAGAGTACTGCAAGGAGAGTGCCTGGATGAATCTTTTAAGTTTTTGGGCTTTGGCGCAGTGAATAGATTAGTACATGGAGCTGGATGAATCACTGGAGGTGTGCAAGGGGAGTGACAGGGTATTTATTGGAGTATATAGATACTGACTGGGCAATTGAAGGTGTGAAAGACAATTGTGTAGGTGATTAGAGGCAAGCATGCATAGAGGATAGGCGTTTAAAGTAGTCCATCTGCTAAGTCCGGGTTCACTACATAAGTACCTGGGTACTGACTGAATCATTAGAGTACTACAAGGAGAGTGCCTCGGTGAATTTATAAGTGGTTGGGTTTTGGTGCAGTCAATGGATTAATACATGGTGCTGAATGGGTCACTAGAGGAATGCAAGGGGAGTGACAGGATGTTTGCGGGGACTGTATAAATACTGACTGGGATATTGAAGGTGTGAAAGACAAGTGTGTAGGTGGTTAGAGGCCTGCATGCATACTGGACAGACATTTGAAGCAGTCCATGAGCTAAGGCCTGGGTCACTGAATGAGTACTTGGGTACTGACTGAATAATTAGAGTACTGCAAGGACAGTGCCTGAATGAATTTATAAGTGGGTGGGTTTTTGCACAGTGAATGGATTAGTACATGGTGCTGAATGGATCAGTAGAGTAGTACAAGGGCAGTGACAGGGTGTTTCCTGGAAGTGTATGGATATTGACTGTGGAATTGAAGGTGTGAAAGACAAGTGTGTAGATAGTTAAAGGACTGCATACATAGTGTATAGGCGTTTGAATCAATCCATGTGCTAAGTCCTGCCTCACTCCATTACTACTTGAATATTAACTGAATGTTTACAGTATTGCACGGAGAGTTCCTGTGTGAATACATAAGCAATGACTGTCTTCTAATTCTACCAAAACTTGAGAACAGGAAAGGTTTTTAAGCAGTTATCTATATGCAAAGATATGAAGTACCCAAATGCTTCTCTCACAATGGTTCCCAAATGCACACAGACTCACAGTGCATAACCAATGACTGGCTTCTAATACCACTAAAACTTCACAACATGACAGGTTTTAAAACAGTTATCTGTCAGCAAATACATGATGTTACCAAATCCTTCTCTCACAATGGTTACCCAAATGCACACAGACTCAAAGTGTGATTCTAGACAAGCAACACTATCCCTAGGAGTTTACCAAAACTCATTCACTACTCTGGAAGAGATAAGGGGACTGCACACAATCTACATATTTCAGTACTGCACTTTAGTGTCAAAGCCTGACTCATTTTATCGATGCATAAGCAATGACTGGCTTCTAATGCTACTAAAACTTCACAACATGATAGGTTTTAAAACAGTTATCTGTCAGCAAATACACAAAATAACCAAATGCTTCTCTCACAATAGTTGGCCAAATGCACACAGACTCACAGTGTGATTGTAGACAACCAACTATCCCTTGTACAAAATACATTCACTAGTCTACAAGATGTAAGGTGACTGCACACATTGCAGAAAATGTTCTACTAAACATTAGTACCATAATGTTTCTCTCAAAATGATTCCTAAATGCACACAGACTCACTGTGTGATTCTATACAAACAACACTATCCCTTGCACTATACCAAACCACATTTCTTAATCTAGAAGAAGTACTAAATTTTAGTGTAGAAACATGACTCATTTTGCAAATACATAAACAATGACTGGTTTCTAATTCTACCAAAACATAAAAACAGCACACTTATCTGTCTGCAAACACATGAAAAACATAAATGCTTATCACAGAATGGTTTCTACATGCACACACACTGTCAATAAGATTGTAGACAAAAAAGTACTCCCTGCACTTTAGCAGGAGAAATACATTAGTCTGATTAAAATCAAAATAGACCACATACATCCCCTCACAATTAAATTACTCAATTTTCAAGTTGTTTTGTAGATTAAGAAGTATGTCAGTCACACACCAGATGTTCTTATACAGAATCTCTGCACTGTGCACCTGTCAGCAAAACCAAAGAATGGCAAAGTTTCCCTCTCATTTTGCACACATATACATGTAAACATCAAATCACATTCCTTCCCACATTAATTCAAAAGCTAACACACATTTCTATTGGTTAAACATTTCATCCCTTTCCAAATGACATCAATTTGAACCCTACCCCCAATCTGCCTTCTGCCTGTTACCATAGAAACAGGTCATGGAACACTTAGCTGAGCACACAGGTCACAAGTTCAGCACACAAAGTTGCTAATCAAAACAGCAAGGGTGCTTGACTTTTCAACATATCAGCTTACCATATATAATGTTCCTTTCAATCAGTTTTTGTTAACCAATAAGAATCATGCGTTTAAAAAACAGAAACATGCACCCTAGTTTTCAGTATAGAAGGTTGTCAAACAACCAATGATTTCTTGTCTTTTTTCAAAACTGCATCTTTTAGAAAAATCTTACTTTTCAAACTGCCATTTCATTTACAGAGACCATCTGAGTGCATCCAGACCTCCCTTCAAGATGCTAAGAGTGTGGATTGTGGGACACAGCTATATTTTCTGGAGCCAAAGGTATGCAGAAAACAAAGGCATTCACAAAGACCTAGGTTTGCCAAATGTAGACATTAAATGGATTGGACAGAGAGGGTTAAAGTGGCAATTTGAACCCCACCCCCAATCTGCCTTCTACCGGTTACCATAGAAACAGGTCATGGAACACTTAGCTGAGCACACAGGTTACAAGTTCAGCACACAATGTTGCTAATCAAAACAGCAAGGGTGCTTGACTTTTCAACATATCAGCTTATCATATATAATGTTCCTTTCAATCAGTTTTTGTTAACCAATAAGAATCATGTGTTTAAAAAACAGAAACATGCACCCTAGTTTTCAGTATAGAAGGTTGTCAAACAACCAAAGATTTCTTGTCTTTTTTCAAAACTGCATCTTTTAGAAAAATCTTACTTTTCAAACTGCCATTTTATTTACAGAGACCATCTGAGTGCATCCAAACCTCCCTTCAAGATGCTTTGAGTGTGGATTGTGGGACACAGCTATATTTTCTGGTGCCAAAGGTATGCAGAAAACAAAGGCATTCACAAAGACCTAGGTTTGCCAAATGTAGACATTAAATGGATTGGACAGAGAGGGTTAAAGTGGCACCAATGGATGCCATTGGTAAAATCCTTTATGCATCTCCAACACCCTGACCTCATAATAGTGCACTGTAGTGGCAATGACCTAGGCACTTTGACTCGGGTAGGTCTGGAAATACTTATGAAGGACACCTTTGCAGAATTGATTTTGCTTTATCCCAAAACTGCCTTTGTGTATTCTAACATATGCCAAAGGCAGAAATGGAACTGGTCCAATCATTTTTGTCCACAGATTGAGAAAGCTAGGAAACGTGAATAAATCTGTTTCTGCTTTTCTCCGAGACTATAGAATGGGGTCCATTTACAATAACAATCTGCGCTTTCATATGCAAGAGATGTATAGGAGAGATGGAGTACACTTTACTGATGAAGGAAACAGAGTCTTCCTCAACAACTTTAGACTCTGTATAGGTACTTACTTATAAGTACCAAAAACTCTCAATGAACACAACAGCTCTTTTTAGAGCCACTCAAGAACAAAACACTTAAGCTTGATGTTTATCTTAAAAAAAATTCAGTTTTTTTCCCTTGGAGTCGCGCACCCAACGCGCTTGGAACCGCGCACCCTACGCGAGAGAAATCGTGCACCCAACGCGTTAGGATGCGCGACTCCTAATTTTACCGTAAAAAAAAAATAGCCCCTATCACTAATTTTTATTATCCCCGGGGGCCCCATCCCCCAGGGTTTATTAAAACACGTTGGGGACCGTGGGGGTAGCCCCAATGCCCCCACAGTTCCAGCCGGCTCCCCACGTCTTTCGGGAGCCGGCATTGCATTTCCACATGGGGAGCTTCTGACATGCAGCTCCCCGTGTGGAAAAGCAATATCCTTTGGATTTTGAAAGAGAGAGTAGGTTTGCCTGCTCTCTCTTTCAAAATCCAAACAAAGTTTGCTATGGGAGGTCAGGAGACTCCCGCCCTCTCATAGCAAACAACCGTGTCCTGGGGGTGTGCACCCCAGGACACTGTAGGAGCCGGCCCTGGGGGGTGGAGGGCCCCAGGGCCCTCGAGGGCTCCAGGAGGGGGGCCACACAGCCCCCTCCCTCAAACAATAAAGCCCTGGGGGGTGGTGGTCCCCGGGGCTTGGGGAGCCATTCAGCCACCCCACCCTATTTATTTTCTAGCCCCGGGGGGTAGCGGTACCCTGGGCCCTCCATTAATTTTTACTGATTTTGCCCCCGGGATTTTGCCCCCCCGGGGGCTAATTATTAAGGAAGTGTGGAAGCCCGCACTTCGGGGGTTTTTTTTTCAGGCCGGACCCGCGCACCCTGCGCACATTTTGCCGTTTTAAAAAAAAAGGGGGCCCGAGGGGTCCTTTTGGGACCCCCTAAGCAACACTAGAGGGTCAGAGTATTTCTACCCTGCCCCCTTTACATCTTTCACACACTTATTTCCCTTACTTAATCAGCCTCGCTTCTACCGAGGCACAAAATGGCTGCCAACAGTTCCTGGTTTTGAATGTTGACAGACACTTGACAGCCAATTAGCATTCAGCGCGTGATCGGCAGGTGTGCGCATGGTTCGCAGAGGGTGCGCTCAGGGTGCGCATACAGTGCGCGGATCCTCCGAGGCCATAGATATATATGTACTTTTAACTCTAGTTTTTTCTGGAACTACTGAATGGATTTACACCATTTATGCAAAAGGCACAAGTCTGAACTGAGGACTACCTCCTTGCCAAATTTGGCATAATTCCGTTCAGCAGTTCGGGCTGTAGCTGCGTCAAAAGGTCCTATGGGAAATTGCATGGGGAAAACGTATTTTGAGACCCCCCTTTTTTCTCAGCCCCGCTTGATGAATCACCACGAAACTTTTAGGATAGAAGCGGACCGGAGCTGGCCAAAAGTTTGTAAAATTTCGCGAAGATTCATCAACCGGCGCCAGACTTATTGGGAATAGAATGTTGCGGATTACCTATGGAAAACAGGTCCTAACTATAACTACATATATATATATATATATATATATATATATATATATATATATATATATATATATATATATATATAAATTTACATGTTTTTTCATTTGACATCTGAGAAGCCTTTATGTTAGAGAATGTTGCACAAATAAAACCCCACGCTTTATTCTGGAAACTGTCTTTTCTGTCATCTCACTTTATGAGAGTGAAACCCCTTTCCAGATGTTTTCTTGTTTTACCGTGTGTGGGGGATGTTTTGGGAGTGTGAAGCTGGACAATGACATACTCTAGCAAGATGACTTTCTACTAATATCACTCGATGTAACATCTTTGTATACAAGCATTAATCACAAGGATGTGTTTCGTACTATTGAACACTTCCTCAGAAGCAGACCATTGTGAAAATACAATCATGTCAAAATGTTTATTAGCATGATTCAAGGGTGCCTGGAGGACAATTGTTTCCTTTTTAACAAAGAGGTGTACAGGAAAATGTGTGGTACAGTGATGGGCACCTGCTTTGCTGCCAGCTATGCAGGTGCTAACCAATGTACATGGGGAAATTTGGAACAACCATGTGATAAGCAGGCTATGGTTCATTCATGACATTTTTATTGTGTGGAAGGGTACCGAAGAGGCTGCCCAAACATTTGTATCCCAGATAGCTTGTAGTGAGATAAATCTACATTTTACAGCACACATTAGTAAGAATGATGTCAACTTTTTAGATTAGATAGTATACATGAAAGCTGAGAAAATTGAAATTAGGTTGCATCGGAAGGAGACGGCAGTAAATTCTACACTGCATGCCATTAGCTCCCACATCTCAAAGACAGCATTGCCTACAGAGAAATGCTTAGAGTGAAAAGGAATTGCAGTGAGCCAAATGAATTAAAGACATGCCAGGAAAAAACTATACATAGATTCCTAGAGAAAGGTTAAAGTAGAGATAATCTAGAAAAGGCGAGTAGAGTAGAGAATCTATTCTGTTCAATCACAACAAAGAGTGAGGAGAAAAAGAAAATTAGATGAATGACAACTCACAACAAACATGAAAGACAAGTGAAAGATATTCTCAAAAATCATTGGTATCTGGTCAAGGAAGCTGCTGTACTCGGACATACAATAGGAAAATCACCAACTATATCCTGCAGAAGAGGGTTCTCCATGTGAGATGCGTTAATCAAAAGTAGTGCGGAAAAAAACAGAGCAGACCAGCTGGCTAGAACAACTGACAAGCTTCCCCAAATGCAGAAGATGTACAGCATGTAGTATAGGAGTACACAACAGAGTATCACTCACCTTTTAACAACGCTCCAATTAAAATCAGGGGGAGCTACAATTGTAAAATGGAGTATGCGATATATGTTTTAAGTTGTGGTTATGAACTCAGAAACATAGGAAGGACCATAATACAGGTCCATCTACGAGTACTCCAAAACATGAGGGAGATAAATAAGAAAGACCACACCTATCCAGTGGCATGCCATATACTGGAGTTTCACAGCAATGACATAAAATGCCTCAGCTACTTTGTAATTGATGCCATCCCTAAGAGCTTGAGAGGAGGCAACCGAGAGCGAGTACTTAGGCAGACTGAGGCCAGGTATGTCAGTCTAGCCACCAAAGCCCCAAATGTGCTTAATTTGAGGGAGGAACTATACACATTTTTATAGCTTCATTTGAAAGGTTAATAACTCTTTCTATATCACATTTTTTAGAAACACTGAGGGTGGAACACCTTGACCGAGGAGAGAGGTAGCAAAATATGCATTTATCAAAGAGCCAGGATTTGTGGTTGGGAGTGAATCAAATATATTAGACATATGCACAGAAAATTCGATGTAAACGTATGAGCAATCTGGGGTTCTGTATTTGTGTAGCTAAACAAGGGGATATTGCCCACTTGGGCTCAATTGTGAAGAGCAGCAAATAAAGGAACCGACCGGTAATCTCTAAGGTGATATATTATTCTATGTGGCTTTGATGATGAACATTACGCACATGGTACAAGTTTACAAATGTTACTGGAATATGTAATACAATATGTGCTTTTGTTCCTGATAGTTGGTGAAAACAGAGAATGTCACTAATTGAATTTAGTGTGACAAATCCAAATCAGCGTCATAAATGTTTTAACACATTTCTGTCCAGTGATTATAACCAATAGATGTAATTGCAAAAGAATGTTTTACATAGTCAACATATTGTGATTGAAATTAACATAAACTGAAGCAACCACCAGATGAAATGAAGCAAAAAAATCTTACCTCAGTATCCTTTATCATGTGACACTATTTAGAGGTTTTTGTAATGGCGCTATAAGCATGTGAACAAGGCCAGTGTTGTGGGCAAAACACGTCATGGTGGATGAATTGTGCAATAAAAATATTTTGTGAAAAGAATTTGGTGTCTGCGCCTGGTCCACAAGGATTTGAGTTGAAGATTTGAAGATACGGGAGGTACCTTGGGAGTACCACGAACTCCTTGTTTTTTTATATATATATTACCTACTGGCGATTGCCAGTAGGTAGTTATAATTAGGACCTATTTTCCATAGGAAAAGCATTTTTTGTGTTCCTAATAACTTTGGCGTTGTTTGACGAATCTTTGCGTAATTTTCAAAACTTGTGGGGCGCTCCAGTCAGCTCCTGTCTTGAACGTTTTGGGGTGATTTGTGAAGTGGGGGCCGAGAAAAAAGGGGGGTCCCAAAACGTGTTTTCCCCATGTTATTTTCCATAGGAAACTTTAGACACGGCTACAGCCCGAACTGCTGAACGGAATTATACCAAATTTGGCAAAAAAGGTAGCCCTTGTTTCAGAAAGAGTCCTTTTTGTTAAATGGTGTAAATCCATTCAGTAGTTCCTGAGAAATTTAAAAAATAGAGGTCGGAAAATCAATTTCCCATAGGAAACCTTAGACACGGCTACAGCTCGAACTGCTGAAATGAACTACACCAAATTTGGCAAAAAGTAGTGCTTCGTTCAGAAAGCGGCCTTTTTTTTTTATAAATGGTGTAAATCCGTTCAGTAGTTGCTGAGAAATTTAAAAAATAACAGTTTTGATATATAGAGACGCGGTGGATTCGCAAACCCTCCCGACCACGAGCTTCACTGTGATTGGCTGCCATCACTACAAACCAGGAAGTGTTGGCAGCCATCTTGTGACTCGGTAGAACCGAGTCACAAGACAACAGTAAAAACAAAGTGAAAAATTAAGAAAAGGGGTCAGGGTAGAAACACCCTGACCCCCCAGGCCTGCTCAGGGGGTCCCACAAGGACCCCCAGGGCCAAAAAAGCATTTTTAAAAATAATTTTGGCTGAAATCGTGTTGGGGACGTGAATCCCGCTGAAATTATTTTAAAAAACTATGCGCGGGCTCCTGAGCTTCGTTTTCTATAAGCCCCCGGGTGGGCCAGGTCCCGGGGGCATTGTGCTAATTTATATGGGGGGCCTCCAAGGGCCCCCCAAGCCCCGGGGACCACCACCCCCCCGGGGCTATTCTCAAATATTGGCAGGGGGCACACGGCTCCCCCGCAGCCCCGGGGACCACCACCCCCGGGGCTTGTTTAATTTGTTGGGGGCCTCCTAATCCCTGGGGACTGCCACTCCCGGGGCTATTGTCAAATATTCGTGGGGGCACACAGCCCCCCTACAGTCCCAGGGACCGCCACCCCCTGGGCCTTCCGATTTAATGTATGGGGGGCCTCCAAGGCCCCCCACAAGCACCTGGGACTGTGACCCCCCGGGGCTTTTCTAAAATATTCACGGGGGCACCTGGACCCCCCACAGCCCCGGGGACCGCCACCCCCGGGGCTTGTTTTTTTAAAATTAAATTAAACATGTGTGGGGGGCTCGAGCCCCCCACCATGCCCCGGGGACCGCCACCTCCCCGGGGCACTAAGATGCAAATGTAACGGACCCCGAGCCCCGGGGACCACCACCTCCTTTCTAATTGGAGGGAGGGGGGCCGCCCGGCCTCCCTCCTGGAGCCCTTCATGGCCATAGGGACCGCCACCCCCCAGAGCCAGCTCCTGCAGTGTCCCGGGGTGCCCACCCCTGGGACACTGCTGTTTGCTATGGCAGGGCGGGAGCCATGCGGCTCCCGCCCTGTCTTAGCAAACTTGCAGATTGCTTTTCCACATTGGGAGCTGCATGTCAGCAGCTCCCGATATGGAAAAGCAATGCTCGTTCCCGCAGGAAGTGGGGAGCTGGTGGGACAGTGGGGGCATTGGGGCTCCCCCCACGGTCCACAACGAAGTAGCCAGGCACCGGGCGATGGGGTCCCCGGGGCCAGGAGTGGCCTGGGAGGGGGCCACGTGGCCCCCCTCTCAAAAATACATTTTAAAAAGGATGGCCAGGCCCCGGGGGATGGGGTCCCGGTGCCAGAAGTGGCCTCAAGAGGGGGGCCACAGAGCCCCTTCCTTAAAAAAAAAAATGTGGCCATGCCTCGGGGACTGGGGTCCCCGGGGCTGAAATTGGCAATGGGAGGGGGGTCCACGCAGCCCCCTTCCCGTTTAGATTTTTTTTTTTTAAAAAGGGGTCAGGCCCTGGGGGATGGGGTCCCCAGGGCCCAAAAAAAGGAAAAAGAAGGGTGGCCACACAGTCCCCCTTCTAAAAAATAAAATGAACAAAAAAGACCTGCATAATGCCGGAGGCCCCGCCCCCTCCCAGCAATACTCTGCAAACGCGCCCTGTGGCACGTTTTAAGTCGGGGAATTAATTCCTTTTCAAAACTGGGGGTCCCTGGGGGCCAACTAGCCCACCAAGGACCTTCAGTATGCACCACAGGGCTGCCTTGCAGAGAGGTGGTCCGAGGCCATGCCCCTTTTTACACCTCTCTGCAATGCAGCGCTGTGGTGCTTACTGGAGGTACCTGGTGGGCTAGTTGGACCCCAGGGACCCTTATTGGACTCAAGGGGATTTAATGCCCCAATTTACAACGCACCAGGGGGCGCATTTGCACACTTGTCACAACAGGCCCTGCCTCCCTCCCTCCACCACAGTGCAAACACGCCCTGTGGCGTGTTTTAAGTTGGGGGATTAATTCCCCTTTAATCCTGAGGGTCCCTGGGGGGCAACTAGTCCACCAGGTACCTCCAGTAAGCGCCAGTAAGCTGCGTTGCAGAGTGGTGGTCCGAGGCCACGCCCCCTTTTTACACCATTCTGCAATGCAGCTCTGTGGCGCTAACTGGAGGTAGCTGGTGGGCTAGTTGGCCCTTAGGGACGCTCAGGATTCAAGGGGACTTAGTTACCCAACTTAAAACGTGCCACATGGCGCGTTTGCACACTTGTCACATCAGGCCCCGCCCCCTCCCTGCACCACAGTGCAAACGCTTCCTGTGGCGTGTTTTAAGTTTGGGGATTTATTCCCCTTCAATCCTGAGGGTCCCTGGGGGGGCAACTAGTCTACCAGGTACCTCCAGTAAGCACCAGGGAGCTGCATGCAGAGTGGTGGTCTGAGGCCACACCCCCTTTTTACACCACTCTGCAACGCAGCTCTGTGGTGCTTACTGGAGGTAGCTGGTGGGCTAGTTATCCCTTAGGGATACTCAGGATTCAAGGGGGCTTCATTACCCAACTTAAAACGCGCCACATGGCCCGTTTGCACACTTGTCACATCAGGCCCCACCCCCCTCCCTGCACCACAGTGCAAACGCTCCCTGTGGCGTGTTTTAAGTTTGGGGATCAATTCCCCTTCAATCCTGAGGGTCCCTGGGGGGCAACTAGTCCACCAGGTACCTCCAGTAAGCGCCAGGGAGCTGCATGCAGAGTGGTGGTCCGTGGCTACACCCCCTTTTTACACCACTCTGCAACGCAGCTCTGTGGCGCTTACTGGAGGTAGCTGGTGGGCTACTTTGCCCTTAGGGACGCTCAGGATTCAAGGGGACTTAATCACCCAACTAAAAACGCATCAATGACGCTTTTGCACACTTGTCACATCAGGCCCCGCCCCCACTCCCTGCACCACAGTGTAAACGCGCTCTGTGGCGCGTTTTAAGTTGGGGGATTAATTCCCCTTCAATCCTGAGGGTCCCTGGGGGGCAACTAGTCCACCAGGTACCTCTCGTAAACGCCACAGGGCTGAGTTGCAGAGAGGTGCTCCGAGGCCACGCCCCTTTTTACACCACTCTGCACATGCGGCTTCTGGTGCACTGCTGGTGGGGTGATGAGGTCCTCTTGTGTCCTGAGGACTTCTAGACACAAGTGGACTTCATCCTCTGAGCAGCACTGTGCCAGAAGCTGTGTTTGCAGCATGGTGTAAAAAGGGGCGTGGCCTCAGAACACCTCTCTGAAATGCAGCTCTGTGGCGTTTACTGGATGTACCTGGTGGGCTACTTGGCCACCAGGGACCTTCAGGATTCAAGGAGACTTAATAGGGATGTCATAGTTAGAAATTAGCATTTAAAAACCATTGAAATTCACTGCAAAACCCATAGGTTTCAGGTATGATATAGTTAGAAATTAGCATTTAAAAAACCTTAGAAATTCACTGAAAAACCATAGGTTTCAGGGACTTTATAGTTAGCTGGACATTTCACGCTTACAAAACCATAGAAATTCCACCGTTATGGTTAGTTCGGCTAACTATAACTCGCTCACCCGCAATGCACTGCTCATGACGTCACATATTACATCATTCATGACATGGTCAGTGACATCACTGATGACATCTCAAATGACATCACTGATGGCATCCCTGATGACATCATCCCCTGATAATCTGAAGCACCTCCTCACACCCTGATATAACCTTTGATACACCTACTCTAAAATACAGACTACCATTTTCGAAACCATAAACACACCAATACCAGTTACTACATACCCACTCACTGATTCCTAGGTCTTCACACACATCCACTCATTCACCCATGCAGTCACTCAGTCACTCATTAATACAGCACTATCATATGTACTGATACACCTATACAGACACTCACACACCGCCACTCATCCATAGCGTTACTCACACACCTAGTCAGCCATGCAAAAGATCAATCACACTTCTATTCACATACCTATACAGTTATTAAAAAACAAGCTCACTTATTCATACAGACACAAACACATACTTACTCTCTTCTACAATCACTGATACAACCACACACTCATCCATACAGCCACTCTCACAATCACAAACTCTCACATATAGTTCATTTATATACACCGTCACTCACATATACTTCTTTTCACATATGTAGTTACTCACACTGTACCACTGAGCCATCCATTCACTCACAAACACAACCATAAACACACTCACCCATCCATACCGCTCTTCACAGATGCACTCTTAAACCCATACACCCACTGAATCACCCACTTATATATCTATGCACGGTGTCACACACCCCCACCCACCCACATAGACACTCTGGCACCCATACAGATACTCAGACAACCAATCAATAACCCATATAGACACTCATTTAGCTATTAACCAACCCATGCAACTGCTTACACACCAACTGACAGACTGATACAGACATTTATATAGTTTAGTGACTAACTCATTCATTTACTAAGACACGTTTAATTACTCACTTATACAGACAGTCATGCACTTACTAAATCATCCATTCAAACACTTATACACCCACTCATTCTCATTCTTCAATACACCTTGGCATACATAAAACATATTTTAAACTTTACATATTTAAACTTTACAGAAACACACAGTCACTGGATAATGTCATCAGTGATGTCATTTGAGATGCCCTCAGTGATGTCACTGACCATGTCATGAATGATGTAATATGTAACGTCATGAGCAGTGCATTGCGGGTGCGTGAGTTATAGTTAGCTGAACTAACTATAACGGTGGAATTTCTATGGTTTTGTAAGAGTGAAATGTCCAGCTAACTATAACGTCCCTGAAACCTATGTTTTTTTCTGTGAATTTCTGAGGTTTTTTAAATGCTAAATTCTAACTATAACGTACCTGAAACCTATGTTTTTTTTAGTGAATATATATATATATATATATATATATATATATATATATATATATATATATATATAAATTCAGTGAAAAAACCATAGGTTTCACACACGTTATAGTTAGCTGGACATTTCACTCGTAAAAAACCAATGAAATTTTCCCGTTATAGTTAGTTAAGCTAACTATAACTCGCGCGCCCGCAATGCACTGCTGATGACGTCACATATTACATCACTCATGACATGGTCAGTGACATCACTCATGACATCACTGATGACATCTCAAATGACATCACTGATGACATCATTCAGTGAATGTGTGTTTTTCTGAAAATTAAATATGTTTTATATATGTATATCTCAAGGTCGATGGAAGAATAAATGGGTATATAAGTGTCTAAATGGATGATTTGTTTTTGAAAAATTGATTGTGTAACTGACTGATTAAGTGTATCATAGTGAATACATGGCTTAGTGAGTAATGTTTAAATATGTAAATATCTGTATCAGTCTCTCACTTTGTGTATAAGTGGCTGCATGGGTTGGTGAGTAGCTACATGAGTGTCTATATAGGTTATTAGTTGGTTTTTTGAGTATCAGTGTCTATATGGTTCGGTGGGGGGTATTACGTAGTGCATAGGTGCATGAATGAGTGACTCACTGTTTGTATGTGTTGAAGACAGCATATGTGCAGGACTGTATGGGTGGATGAGTGTGTGTATGGGTGTGTTAGTCAGTGAATGGCTGTCTCAATAGTGTCTTTATGAGTAACTACATATGTTTTAAACTAGTATATGTGACTATTGGTGTATATAAGTGAGTATATGTGAGAGTGAGAGATTGAAAGAGTTCCCGTATGAATAAGTATGTGTTTCTATAAGTGATTGTTTAAAAGACTAAGTATGTGTAAGTTTCTGTAGAAGTAAGTGTGGTGGTGTGTGTATAACTGTATATGCAAGTAAATGTATGTTTGATTCTTTATTAGCATGAGTGACTATGTGTGTCAGTAACTCTGTGGATGAGTAGCATTGTGTAACAGGATGTATTGGTGTATGTGTACATATGATGTTTGAGTACACGAATGAGTGACTGTACAGGACTGTTGGTGAATGAGTGGATGTTTATGTGGTTCTTAGAATTATTGAAGAGGTTGTTGTAATTGGTATTGGTATGTCCATTTTTTTTTAAATTTCAGTCTCTCTTTTTGAATGTGTGTATCAAAGGTTATATTAGGGTGAGAGGAGATCTGCCACTCCATCACATGGATGATGTCATCAGTGATGTCATCAGTGATGTCATTTGAGATGTCATCAGTGATGTCATCAGTGATGTCACTGACCATGTCATGAGTGATGTAATATGTGACGTCATCAGCAGTGCATTGCGGGCGCGCCAGTTATAGTTAGCTTAACTAACTATAACGGGAAAATTTCATTGGTTTTTTACGAGTGAAATGTCCAGCTAACTATAACGTGTGTGAAACCTATGGTTTTTTCACTGAATTTGCAAGGTTTTTTAAAAGCTAATTCCTAACTATAACATGTGTGAAACCTATGGTTTTTTCAGTGAATTTGCAAGGTTTTTTAAATGCTAATTTCTAACTATAACGTGTGTGAAACCCATGGTTTTTTCAGTGAATTTGTATGGTTTTTTAAATGCTAATTCTTACCTAAAACATATGTGATTCCCATATTTTTTTTTTGTGATTTTGTATGATTTTTTTATTATAAATTCTTATCTTAAATGTGTTTTTTTTTAAAAAAAAACAAGTTTTTAAAAAAATTTTATTCTCTTAAAACACTATGTTTTTTTAATTAAAAATATGCAATATATCAAGTTTTCTCTTTTTTTTTTACCAAACAGGTAACATATATTAGTATAACATAGAAAATATATATATTTTTTTTTTTTTAGTGCGCGTACGGTAAGCGTACGGTAAGCTTACGGTTTACGCAATGTTTGTAATTTATCTACTCTGTTTGCGTATAGTTACGCAATTTGCGTAGCCGCGCGTACTGTGCGTGGGGCGCGTAGGCGTGCACGCTACATGCACACGTTACGCGGAAGTGTTGTAGAGTGACTGTTTTGCGCATGCGCGCGAGCGCGTGTCTTTTTTACGCGCATGCGCACTTTTACCGTAAGCGCACCGTAAGCGCACCGTAAGCGTAACGTAAGCGTAACGTACGCGCACGGTGGGTCATGTGATCATGAAACACAACTTTTGATTGGTTGAAACTACTTTCAGTTCTAGAACTCTCCTACACTACACCCAATCCCCTCATTTCTGCTTGTGATCCCTTAGGAGAAGGAGCTGAGTTGTCTTTGTGATACGATGGCAGAACAGCAGAACTCTTCTGAGAGTGAGGCTAGCAGCACTACCTTGAGGCAGAGAAGGAGGAAACAGAAGAGCTCTTTCATATGGGAGTATTTCAGTTTTCCAGAGGGTGAGAAAAAAGTCAATGCTGCACTGGTGACTTGCAAGCTGTGCCAGCGTGTACTTTCGCGAGGTAATCCCAACAAGAAGTATTCCTTTGGGAATCACACTATGTTGAGACACCTTAAGGATGTGCATCCTAGGACACATGCACGACATACTAGGGGCAACCCTTCAGTAAGTCGAGCGAGCACATCCACAGCAGCTCAGCCGAGTCCTTCTTCGGAAGCTCAGCAGAGCCCTTCATCTGTGGGGGCACAATCACCTTTTTCTGAACCTCTGGAAATGAACCCTCGGTTTGGTAGGGTTACTATGCGGTGTTCATTTTGCCATGATCTAATTGTTCACAGGGAGACCAGTGTTTCCCTCATTAACAACAGAATAGATCAGCACAAATGTCCAACCAGCTAATGTTCCCATACTTCCTTTCCTCTGTCCCTGCATGAACACAACGGCTCTTTTAAGAGCCAACCTTACCTCTCAACTTTTTTTTATTTTTTCTTTAACCCCTTCCATGCCCATGACGGAACGGTTCCGTCATGAGCATCGGTTGCGCTGTGCTCATGACGGAACCGTTCCGTCATAGCCCCGCCCGCGCTCGAACCCTTCAGCACCGCGGGGGAATTCCCGCCGCGCTGAAGGGGTTAAAACTTTTTTTTTTTTTTTTTTACCGAACGCGTACGGTAAGCGTATTTTTTTTTTTTTTTAAAAAACACTAAAAATCAATTACCACATCTCAAGATCCTTGAGGAATTAATAACTAAATACTAAAAATCTTTTTGAGATAAAGTGGAAGAAAGACACCTTCTAATTTCTCAGTTACCTGTCCCACCCAACAATTTAATTTTTAATTAAAATGTAATTGAAATTACTTGAAAAAATGGTTGGTTTTTTTTGAAAATTTTCTTTCACAATCTGAAAAAAAAGAAAAAAGTATTAATATTTAATAAATCAATATATTACACAGTACACGAATTTACATGTTTTTCCCCAAAAAATGTTTGCCTTTTTTTTGCTGTTTTCAGAATATATTGCATTTCACTATAAATTGTGAAAGCAATTGCATTCATCATTTAACAGCGGGCAAAAAAAAAATAACAATCTCAAAGATTGTATAAAAAAAGCCCAGAATCTCTTTTATCTTAAACATAACATTATAGAAATGCATAATATTCTAAAAAAATATCAACTAATATCAATAACTATTTCTTTAAAATATCATCTGACATTTTTGTTTCAGAAGTATAATCACAAAAATATATCTCAAATAACTCCACAATACATCTGGTTCCATTTCCTTTAGGCCAAATAGTAATTTTAAAATTCTTTTTTGATTAAATTTCCAATGGTAATCCAATAAAATTCTAAAGTTTAAATTGTACAGATCTTACCGATTCTCTGTAACATTTTGGTTTCCGAATGATTAATTAATAATTAAATAAGTCCACAATACAATTGGTTACCTTTCCTCATGGCCAAATAGTAATTTTAAAAATCTTTTTTGAATACATTTCCAATGGCAATCCAATAACATTCCAAAATTTAAATTGTGCAGATGTTACCGATTTTTTCTAAATTTTTGGTTTTCCAAAGTTTCATTAAAAATTTAAAAAGTCCACATTACAATTGGTTACCTTTCCATTAGGCCAAATGATAATTTGAAAAATAATATTTTTTGAAAATTCCAATGGTAATCCAATAAAATGGTAAAATTGTTTTGTACACATCTTGCCAAGTCTTTCTAAAATTTAGGTTTCAGGAAGATTAGATAGGAATTTGCTAAATCAAAAGGCAAACGTTGCTTGAAAATCAATTGGGAATCATTACACAGTGTCCAGCCTTTTTCACATTTAAGATAAACTGTGTAATGTCCAGAAGTAACAGTAGGTCCTTCATGGAAAATTATTGCAACTGTTACAAAAGTTTTTCCTGAAATTGATAATTGCTGTCCTGTAAACTTCTTTATTAAAGTATCCAATTTTGAACCATCAGCTTTACATCGTTGCATCATTAAAATTACATATTGTCCGTATTCCTTTAAAAGTAACGTTGAAAATATTTCAGATTGACACTCACTGCATTCCATGTTATGATTAGCATCTTTAACTAATTTAGCAAAAGTGACTGTTTTACTTTCTGGCAATGTTAAATAAATAAACCTTTCAGAATCAACATTAGAGCCACATGTATTGAAACAGTTTTCACAACTATGTTCCCATTTATAAGAGAGACCAAACACATTTTTAATGGGAACCCCTTCTTCTTCCAGTACCTGAAGAAAAAACATCAAGAATTCCTGTGCGTCTTGCTGTACAT
Source organism: Triturus cristatus (assembly GCF_964204655.1). NCBI lineage: Eukaryota > Metazoa > Chordata > Amphibia > Caudata > Salamandridae > Triturus > Triturus cristatus. The sequence goes on along the minus strand of NC_140584.1, from coordinate 458,450,068 downwards.
TTTGAGAAAACTGTGTTCGTCCTGAACATACATCTAAAAGTTTTCTAATTTCAGTAGCACTTTCTATTTGAGTTTTATCATTACTCAGCTTTTGAAAAAGGAGACTCAACTCAGAACAGAATCTTTTTCCCTGATTTACTATTATCTGCTCTTGCACACTTTCCAGATAAAATGCAACATTCAGCACTACATTAGCGTAGCAGGTGACACCAGAGCTATTTTCAAAATGACATCCTACAACCTGTTCTTCATTTTCCTTTTTCTTTTTGCTTGCAATTACATCACTCCTCTTTTTTTTCCTCCTCTCTACATCTTCATTACAGATATTCTAATTTCTCCTTTTACGAGAAACTACACGTTTCTCCAACACAGGATACTGACCTAAATGAGGAGCATAGGTTCTTCTTAATCTATTATACTCCTTTACACAATTTGTATCAGCACTAACTTTTGAGTCATCAAAGTCTATCATGAATAAACCAGATAATGTTTTCACTCGTGACAAAGCTACATAAGCCATACCTTCTTTGAACACAGTTGAACCAATGTTCATAAAAGCACAATCTACAGTCAATCCTTGAGACTTGTGAATAGTTACAGCATATGCTAGCGAAAACGGAAACTGCTTCCTACGTACATATAAGTCTTTCACAAGCATGAAACGAACTGAACAACGACAAATGTCTTTAACTTCTTCTATCTGATCAAATTTTATTTTTAAACATTCAATTCCATCTTTTTTCTGGTAATTAATAAAACCCACAACTCGTCCCATAGCTCCATTAACTAAACCTTTTTCAACATCCAAATATCTCCTTAAAAATACTCTACAGTTCATGCAAACATATAGATTGTTTTCTAATCCAGCTGTTTTGGAAATGTTGTTCTCTAGTGAATCCAATTTATTTTTCAGTGTGCCTGTTAATGTGATAGTAATTCTTCCATCCTCAATTTTGTCCACTGCTTCCAATTTCCTGATATCTTCCTTTTCCAATTTCAAAAGCTCCTCATTGAATATTGAGCATTCACGTAGAGTTGGCATTAAGCACATGACACTTTTCTTTTCTGCAATGTTCTTGTATATCTTCTCTGCAACTATTTCTTCCTTTGGAAATAAATTATGCAGCAACCGACTCTGTAATGCTTTTGTGCCTGCTTCAGTGAGTAGTCCAATCCTAATATATTTCAGAATACTTCCATATTCTTCATCGTTTGCTTGCCTCATATTAGTAGTAAGTTCCTTGTACTCAAAGAAGGACCAAATATTTGCATTACCAATGCTTCCCAATGACTTCTTTGTGTCTTCATGTGTCACAGTATTAAACACTGGTTGTCCTTTAACTGGAGTAAGCTGTAGAAGATCCCCAAAAACTATGACATGTTTTCCACCAAATAACACGTCATAGTCTGTCCTTAGAATTTGCTGCATTCTTAAATGCACAAAGGCAAGCATTAAGTTTGATACCATGCTCACCTCATCAATAATGAGAACTTGCATCTTCTTCAATACTCTTGAAACTTCCAAGCATGCTTCTCCAGTTAGCTTGTTGTATTGTATTTTGTTCTCATGCTCCACTGGTAACATTAGCAAACGATGTAAGGTGATTCCTTTTATGTTATAGGCTGCTAACCCAGTTGGAGCAGTAACCACACAAGACAAAGTAGAATCCGTTTTTTGCTGTAGGTAGCTTCTGATGACTTTTATTAAGAAACTTTTTCCAGTTCCAGCTTGTCCACTTACATACATCCTGATTGGATGAAATGATGTGCATGAGCACTCTTTTTTTTCATGTAGAAATCCGTGATCAATTTTGTTTCTGATCTCTTCATAAATTTGTTGCTGCTCTTCGTTCAGTTGTCTTTCCAAATTTTGTAAGTCTATAAATTCTTCTTGAGCTTGATTCATAGCCGTTTCCACTTCATTCATGGCTATTGATGCTTCATTTTCAACGATTGGTTGTCCTAGGGGATCTTGACTGAGTGTTCCTGAACTTTGGCTGTCCTGAGAACTGTCTCTAGCTACTTCTGCTGCAATTGTAGTTTCCTGTTCAATTTCTTCATTTAACATTTGCAGATAAGTTGTGAATGTACTGCATTGTATGCTGTCTTTGCAAGCATTAAATGAATCTTCATAGCTTTGAAATTCTCCCAGTAGTTCATCCTCTGAACGCCATGGTTTAAACAGCTGTAAAAGAGCCAAGTAGTAAAATTCCTTTTTGTCAGTAGTGTCGCAACTCAGCTTCCGGTGATTTATCAAACTTCCTTTTGTTTGCTTCACCAAACATCCTTCCTCACCAATGACTTTATATTTTCCATTTTTGATGTCTTCTGCGGCTTTCCGTGAATAAATGTAGTTCTGCAGCACTTCATAGAGACACATGTTCTCCAGATGTTGACTTCTCTTGGGATAATATGTGTCCAGCATGTTTGATTTCAAAATATCTGTACTTTCTGGGTCATTCTCGGCCAAATATTCAATTTCTCCAACAGATTTCAGTACCCGATTTCTCATTGCTGCAAGGCCTAAACTTGCCCAAATTATTCTTCTTGATTTCGAGTAGAGACTTGCAGAAGATAACCTATCTGAACATTCGTAGGATCCAATTTCTCGATGCGATAACATCTTTAAACTGAAACTGTATAGCTTCTTACTGACAGTCTTCTCGTGAGAAATCTCTTCCCACATTTCCTTCAATTCAGTTTTTTCTGATTTAGTAATGTAAGACGTTACATATCGAGCAACAGCAATGGAATTGTCAGCTACATACTGTATATCCATGTTAGCATTCCACATGGATAAAATGACTGGGTTGTAGTCATTTATATTTTTTGATTCTTCTTTTCTTTTTAGGTTGTAGGTATTCTTAGGTGATTTTCTTGTGATAGTATGTCTCACAGATGACATAAAACTGTTTACTCTTCCATTTGAAAGAACAGGTCTAGGAAATCCAAATCGACATTTAGTGTAGTATTTATCTTTGCTCTTGTATTTCCGTCGACAGTATTTTCCACACCGATGACTTTGGAAACGTAAAACTTGCTCCTTTAACTTTTTCTCTTCTGTGCTTTTTGGTATAGCACATGTTGCATATTCTTCAGTGTAAGATAACACTGCTTCATCAGTATCTGTTCCAAACTTTGGGGCATCCTTGATCCACAACAGCATATGAATATGAGGAGCACCTCTTGCCTGGTACTCTTTTCTCCAAAAGAAATCCACTACTTCTCCTAGAGGTGGATTTTTTTTATTGCAGATGAAGGACATCATAGCCTCAAATCTATGATTGAAATATCTGCAAACATTAACCGGATCCAATGAGCACAGTTCTCCTGCTGTCTTGTATTCGATGTTTTTAATGTTTGAATTTGCCTCTCGTAGAAAATCCAGTAAATCATCCCAAGCGTACTCAGCACAGCTTAGGGTAAGGAACCATGTTGGTGTTCCTAAATTTCGTAACATGCATTTTAATTCACCATGGCGTCGGTACCAATATTCATTTGTCCCACGCTGACAAGCCATCAGATTGATCAGTTGTGTTTCCAAATGATCATCTCGGTGCTGCACTTTCTCCATAAAATCCTTAGCAGACACATTTTGTAAATGTACTCCACTTTTTAAAATGTGATTTACTGCATATGATAATGCAGACAAGTCGCTTTCAAATAAAAGATGGAATAAATAAGGAATACTTTGTCGAAATCTGGGATCTTCAGCATATAGTCTTGTAGTCCGATACTCAGAAGCTGGAATCTGTTCTGGACGTTCATCGTATCGTCCTCCTTTTCCTTTAGGAAACAGCTGGGGAAAACATCGAGCTTCCAAGCTCTCCTCCCATACACTCACGGGAGTTCCTTTTGCTTTCTTCATCTGAAACAGATCAATATTGTCTCCCATAACTTCTTTTGAATGAAGAGGATGTATGCTAAAATGTTCATAAATTTCTTCTTCCTTTGACTTGTCCACTTTTACAATTTGTCCAGTTGGTGTTTCTGTGTCTTCTTGTAAATCTTCTTCTTCTTTTTCTATATAAATTGATTCATACCATTTGTTATTCCTTTTCAAATACAAATTTGCTCTTTGTACTTTCCGTACATCTACCAGCTCCTGCCAAATCTTCTTATTCTTTGTAGGTACACCATTAACCAGAATAATTAATGGTTCAGTTTCCAAAGTATCCGCATCAATAGTTTCCATATTTTTTTTCAAATCCAAGGGCAAATACACCACTCTACCTTTTAAACCTCTCAGTAAATCTGAAGGAGGTAATTTACCAGTTTTGGGCTCCATACGTACTATGGTCTGGAACGGATGAACACATTGAATGAGTATAGACTCATATGTATTTAATTCAGAAAGTTCAGCAGGAATAGCATCCAATTCTAAATTATTATGTACAGCTCTGGTCGGCATTCTATTTTCCTCTAACTTGTTGTAACAGTATTTACAAATACGCTGATCTTCACCCAATTCAAAACAATTTTCAAGAAATATATATGTGGCAAAATCCTTCCACTTATAATTATCTTCATTTTCACTCTTTCTGTAGAGATCAACATTCCTAGTTTGTTTTCTATAATGAGTTCTGCGGCAACAAATACAAGTAATATTTGGTCTTTCATTAGAGATTATTGCAAATTTTGTTATGTGATCATTAAATGTCTTACTTACAGAGGGTTCTACATTCTCTTCCACTTCTTCCTCATTTACTGTGTCCTTTTCTGCACTGTTTTGTTCAGGACCAAAGTAACAAAACTGAATTTCATCAACAACCTTTTCTACATCTGATACCGATCCACGGAACAGAGCCCTATTCAATTCATCTAACTTTATTGCTGGACTTTTAGCAAAATACAACCGTCTCACAAACTTTCTCATTTCAGTATGATGAACAGCCAGCATCCTAAAATGATGGAAAACACTATTACACACTTTTCTAGATAGACAAGCCAGAGAATGACCCTGCAAACCAGTATTCTCTCTCACTCTGCATGGATCTAGACTTTGAAGCACCTTAATCTTCTGTTTTACACTTTTTTTTACTATATTCTCTTAGAAACTCACGAAATTTATCAATAGATTCCTGACGCACAGTGCAAATACTACTACAATTCCAAGTGTACACTGGGGCTTTAGGACGTCTCCCCATAGCCTCATCCGCCATCACTTGTACCTCATCTCTTGGAACCATTATCTCCTTCTCCATTATGCAACCATTTTTCACTTCATAAGCACGACCTCTGGTGTCAACTGCATGCAGCAAACTATTACTTTGAAAATAGCTCTCTTCATTAAAAAAAGGTTCACTACTTGAACTATGCATCCATTTTCCTAAAAACACTTTACAAAAGTTTGTTCTGTTCACTACTCTTTTCCTTTTGCTTTGTGATTTCAGTACATTAACCATTTTATCTAATGTACGCATCCTATTCAAAATTAAAATGAATAGTTTCCTTTTTAATTCTAATGCCTTTGCTGCAATGGCTTCAATTTCTTTTTTTCTCTTGTAAAATTTTGCCTTTTGCTTATATTTCTTCACATCCTTTATCAAATTGGACATAACTCTTCTCTGAAACATTTTTCTACGTATCTCTTTAAACGCTGTTTTTCTGTTTAAGTTAATCTTTATAGTTGCAGAAGGTATATTTGCATTAACTAAATTCTCAATTTTTTCCTGTCCTTTTCTATTGAAAACATTCTTTCCAGTACAGACATTTTGTACATTTTTCCTTTTTTTGAATATGTTCTTTAAAAAATCTTTTGTCTGCTTACCAGAAGATTTTTTCTTTTTCCCAACATGAGCATCTCCAACTAACTTAGGTCCTCCAGTTGTCTTCAAATATAGGTTTTTTTTGTGGTCTTTCTTTAGTCTGGATTTTGTAGGCATCTTAAATTTTGTTCACTGCTCTTCAGCAATACCTGAAAAAAATTTTAAAAAAAATCCTTTATTTTATTTAAATATATTACTACATTTTTCATGTTCTTTAGAAATCTTAAAATACTATAAACCCCTTTCCTATAAATGAAAATCACAATAACACCTTCACAAATTAAATATCTAAAAATAATTCCTGTGTGCACACAAAGTCATGCTTTGAAATTAGGCAGAAAACGAAATTTCTTTGCCAATTGCAAAGCATACTTTCTACTACTTTTTAGGCAAGTGATAAGTACTTTTACAGACTGACACATTTTGAATCCACTTTTCAGATTCTTAAAAAAGCACATGTCCAAACTGCTTTTTCAGACCAGCACCATGTGTAACCTGGGTGACTGACTACACTCCAGCAAGGGCAACCAGCCTTAGTGATGCTGAATGTATTTGCATTACTGACTGAAACCTCAAACCCCACTCGGTTGTGAATACTGTGCATGATTCCACAGGATAAGCAGCTGGGTGTGTGCTAAGAGTCTGCTTCTGCACCAAAAAATGGTTCCCCCTTTCCATCTAATGCAACTGTGAAATCACCAGAGCAATACGCAATAAATCTATGCTTGTAATTCCTATTTAAACACAGAGTCATGTTTTCACATTAGGCCCTTAAACGAAATTTCTTTGCCAATTTGAAAGCACACTTACTACTCTTTTTTTTTGGCAAGTGATAAACACTTTTACAACTCACACATTTTGAATCCATTTTTCAGATTCTTAAAAAAGCACATGTCCAAACTGCTTTTTCAGACCAGCACCATGTGTAACCTGGGTGACTGACTACACTCCAGCAAGGGCAACCAGCCTTAGTGATGCTGAATCTATTTGCATTACTGACTGAAACCTCAAACCCCACTCGGTTGTGAATACTGTGCATGATTCCACAGGATAAGCAGCTGGGTGTGTGCTAAGAGTCTGCTTCTGCACAAAAAAAATGGCTCCCCCTTTCCATCTAATGCAAATGTGAAATCTCCAGAGCAATACGCAATAAATCTCTGCCTGTAATTCCTATTTGCACACAGAGTCATGTTTTCACATTAGTCACAAAACGAAATTTCTTTGCCAATTTGAAAGCACACTTACTTCTCTTTTTTTTGGCAAGTGATAAGTACTTTTACAGTCTGACACATCTTGAATCCACTTTTCAGATTCTGAAAACAGCACATGTCCAAACTGCTTTTTCAGACCAGCACCATGTGTAACCTGGGTGACTGACTACACTCCAGCAAGGGCAACCAGCCTTAGTGAGGCTGAATGTATTTGCATTACTGACTGAAACCTCAAACCCCACTCGGTTGTGAATACTGTGCATGATTCCACAGGATAAGCAGCTGGGTGTGTGCTAAGAGTCTGCTTCTGCACAAAAAAATGGCTCCCCCTTTCCATCTAATGCAAATATGAAATCTCCAGAGCAATACGCAATAAATCTCTGCCTGTAATTCCTATTTGCACACAGAGTCATGTTTTCACATTAGTCACAAAACAAAATTTCTTTGCCAATTTGAAAGCACACTTACTACTCTTTTTTTTGGCAAGTGATAAACACTTTTACAGACTGACACATTTTGAATCCACTTTTCAGATTCTTAAAAAAGCACATGTCCAAACTGCTTTTTCAGACCAGCACCATGTGTAACCTGGGTGACTGACTACACTCCAGCAAGGGCAACCAGCCTTAGTGATGCTGAATGTATTTGCATTACTGACTGAAACCTCAAACCCCACTCGGTTGTGAATACTGTGCATGATTCCACATGATAAACAGCTGGGTGTGTGCTAAGAGTCTGCTTCTGCACAAAAAAAATGGCTCCCCCTTTCCATCTAATGCAACTGTGAAATCACCAGAGCAATACGCAATAAATCTCTGCCTGTAATTCCTCTTTGCACACAGAGTCATGTTTTCACATTAGTCACAAAACAAAATTTCTTTGCCAATTTGAAAGCACACTTACTACTCTTTTTTTTGGCAAGTGATAAACACTTTTACAGACTGACACATTTTGAATTCACTTTTCAGATTCTTAAAAAAGCACATTTCCAAACTGCTTTTTCAGACCAGCACCATGTGTAACCTGGGTGACTGACTACACTCCAGCAAGGGCAACCAGCCTTAGTGATGCTGAATGTATTTGCATTACTGACTGAAACCTCAAACCCCACTCGGTTGTGAATACTATGCATGATTCCAGAGGATAAGCAGCTGGGTGTGTGCTAAGAGTCTGCTTCTACACAAAAAAAAATGGCTCCCCCTTTCCATCTAATGCAAATGTGAAATCTCCAGAGCAATACGCAATAAATCTCTGCCTGTAATTCCTATTTGCACACAGAGTCATGTTTTCACATTAGTCACAAAACGAAATTTCTTTGCCAATTTGAAAGCACACTTACTTTTCTTTTTTTTGGCAAGTGATAAACACTTTTACAGACTGACACATCTTGAATCCACTTTTCAGATTCTGAAAACAGCACATGTCCAAACTGCTTTTTCAAACCAGCACCATTTGTAACCTGGGTGACTGCCTACACTCCAGCAAGGGCAACCAGCCTTACTGATGCTGAATGTATTTGCATTACTGAGTGCAACCTCAAACCTTTAAAGTATTCCTTATTTTTACCAGTACACCTTAATTTATCGTGAAAACATAGTCCATATTATTTTACATGTTCCTCACATTTAAATTTCTCCCAAAACAGAAAATAATAAACACAACTTCAACAAAAGGAATTCCATTTCTATTATTAATTTCTTAATTTACCATATACATCCCCTCTCAAACTCTAAACTCACCTTTAAAATTAGTTAGTTGTGAAAGAAATGTGGCACTCACACAGCAGATTATCAGAGCCAGGATCTCTGTTCTTTACACCTCTCTCCTCTCAGCAGAACCAGATAATGGCACACTTTCCCTCTCTTTTTCCACACATATACATGTTAATTTCAAATCTCAGTGCTTCCCCCTTTTTTTCAAATGTAATCACACATTTCTATTGGTTGAAAACCAACCCTTTTCCAAAAGTACCCTTCCCCCAACTTGACTTCTGCCTAGTACCCTTACCCCAACTTGACTTCTGCCTGCTACCATAGCAACAGCTCATGGAACACTGCTGTGTGGAGTTAGGTCAGAAGTTCACCAAACAATGTTTCAATTCCACAGAGCAAGAGTGCTTGACTTTTCAAACCTAACAGCAAATCCATAGTACTGTTCTTTGGTAACACATTTTTCTGTACCAATACAAAACATGCTTCTATTAATTTACACATACAGCCTAGTTTTTATTCTAGAATGGTATGAAACAGCCAATCAGTTCTTTTTTTTATAAAAAAAATATGTATGCCTCCATTTCCAAACTGTCTTTCATTTCTTTTTACCATTCTACTGAATTACACCTCCTGAGTGCATCCAGTTCTCCTTTGAAGATGTTCACAGTGTGGATTGTAGGGCACAGCTATGTCTTCTGGAGTGAAAAGTATGCAGAGAAAACAGATATTTTGAGAGACCTTGCTTTGCCAAATGTAGACATTAAATGGATTGGTCAGAGAGGGTTAAAGTGGCACCAATTGATGCCATTGGTGAAATCCTTCATGCAAATCCAACACCCTGACCTCATAATAGTGCACTGTGGTGGCAATGGCCTAGGCACTTTGACTGGGGTAGGTCTGGAAATGCTTATGAAGGACACCTTTGCACAACTGTTTTCACTTTTCCCTAAAACTGCCTTTGTGTTTTCTAACATATGCCAAAGGCAAAAATGGAACTGGTCCAATCATTTCTGTCCGCAGATTGACAAAGCAAGAAAGCACGTCAACAAATCTGTTTCTGCTTTCCTCCGTGACTATGGTATGGGTTCCATTTACCACAACAACTTGCGTTACGACATGCAAGACATTTATAGAGGAGATGGTGTACACTTCACTGATGAAGGGAACAGAGTCTTCCTCTTGAACCTTAGACTCTGCATCGGTACTTACTTGTAGGTACCACTAAAAAATCACTTCATAAACACAACGGCTCTTTTTAGAGCCCCCTAATATCTAAACTCTTAAATCTGCATTTCATTTCTTTTTTTTAATTTTTTTTCTACCGTACGCGTACGTTGAGCTTACCGTACGCGTACCCCGCGATTTTTTTTAAAATCAATAAATGTTTTCTTTGTACTTTTCTGTCCTTCTTTGACCCCCTTACAAATGTTAGGGGGTCTGTAACTCTCTCCCTTGCCCGCTTTTCAAGATATCACCCTTTTTTTTCTGAGTGAAACACACGAAATGGCAGCCGCCGCTTCCTGGTTTCGACCGATTCGAATGTTTACTAAGATCTAAGAGCCAATCAGAATCGCGCTCGCGCACGCCACCGTACGCGTACGGTAAGCGCACCGTAAGCGCACGGTAAGCTGGCTCAGATATATATATTGATTTAAAGGCTATTTTCTCAGAATCTACTGAACAGATTTACACCAAACCTACAAAAGACACTTCCTTGACCTGAGGACTACCTCTCTGCCAAATTTCAAGTAATTCTGTTCAGCCGTTCGGGCTGTAGCTGTGTCTAAAGGTCCTATGGAAAAATGCATGGGAAAAACGCGTTTTGGGACCCCCCTTTTATCTCAGCCCCCGCTTGACGAATCCCCCCGAGACTTTCAGGGTAGGAGCGGAGCGTAGCGCCCCACCTATTTTGAAAAATTCGCGAGGATTCGTCGACCGGCGCCAAAGTTATTCAAAATAGAATGTTGCGGATTTCCTATGGAAACGTGGTCCTAACTATAACTACCTACTGGCGACTGCCAGTAGGTAATATATATATATATATATATATATTACCTACTGGCGGTCGCCAGTAGGTAGTTATAGGTGGGACCAAGTTTCCATAGGAAGAGCATTTTGTGTTTTGCTTATAACTATGGCGTTGTTTGATGAATCTTCATGAAATTTTCCAAACTAATTCTTTGTTCATATCAGCTCCTATGTTGAAAGTTTGGGGGTGATTCATCAAGGGGGAAACCGAGAAAAAAGGTGGGTCCTAAAACATGTTTTCTCCATGCAATTTCCATAGGAAACTTTAGACAAGGCTGCAGGTCGAACAGGTGAACGGTATTACCCCAAATTTGGCAGGGAGAAGGATCTTGGTCTATAAAGCACGCTTTTGTTTATTTGGTGTAAATCTGTTCAGTAGTTTTGAAGAAGTATCAAAATTTTCAGATATCGATATTTGGGCATTCTGCCATCTGATTGGCTGAGGCGTTACGAGCACGAGCTTGATGCTTATTGGCTGCGAGCGGTGCGAACGGTTGCAACTAGGAAGTGTTGGCAGCCATTTTGTGATTACATTGAAACGAGTAAGGGGAAAAAGGGCGGATAGGAGCACTGTAACCTCTGTGGGGAGTGTGAAGCGAAGTAGTCACTCCTACCGGACTGAAAGTGTGGTGTTGGTCAGAGTGACATGGTGCTGAAACGCGTTTGCCACAGCGTTTCTTTCATTGCGCATACCACGCGCTGTAAAGATCTGGTTGAAATAAATCCAGCTGTCTAAAAATCCTGTGATTGTGTCGGGCTCATTCGGACTCTGAGTGAGTATTGGACTGCATGTTTGGACCAGTAGCAGGCTCTGGTCTCCGACACCCCTCTCGGTCTGGTGTGACGCGTGTTAGCCAGCAAATATGGACTGTGTACTCAAATACAACGTGTCACCCCCCCAAGCGGCTGTATTACCACTGTGTTTCACTTTCTGCATGGGGAGAGAGGCTGTAGATGTTACTACGGGGGAATCAGCTGGTCTCAACTTTAACATCCGATCACTATTGTTTTGTGGCTGGTGGTGAGTGAAGTCAAGATGCCAATTAGTTTTGGGACGCCACTTGGTGAATGGTAAACCCCTCACTGTACGGGTGACCACATTGTGACTCTATTTACCAGCATGCAACGGAGCAATGATTAGCGCGAGGAATATTGCAGTGAAGCAGAGGAGGAGCTGTTAACATCGAGAGTTTGGGGCGTGGCTATTACACCACCACGAGATAAAAATCAGCTCCAGGTGTAAGAACTGACTTTGAAACCGGGCACTGAGGAAAGCCTCCACGGCTGAAACGCGTTTGCCACAGCGTTTCTTTCATTGTGCATACCACGCGCTGTAAAGATTTGGTTGAAATAAATCCAGCTGTCTAAAAATCCTGTGATTGTGTCGGGCTCATTCGGACTCTGAGTGAGTATTGGACTGTATATATATATATATATATTACCTACTGGCGGTCGCCAGTAGGTAGTTATAGGTGGGACCAAGTTTCCATAGGAAGAGCATTTTGTGTTTTGCTTATAACTATGGCGTTGTTTGATGAATCTTCATGAAATTTTCCAAACTAATTCTTTGTTCATATCAGCTCCTATGTTGAAAGTTTGGGGGTGATTCATCAAGGGGGAAACCGAGAAAAAAGGTGGGTCCCAAAACGTGTTTTCTCTATGCAATTTCCATAGGAAACTTTAGACAAGGCTGCAGGTCGAACAGGTGAACGGTATTACCCCAAATTTGGCAGGGAGAAGGATCTTGGTCTAGAAAGCACGCTTTTGTTTATTTGGTGTAAATCTGTTCAGTAGTTTTGAAGAAGTATCAAAATTTTCAGATATCGATATTTGGGCATTCTGCCATCTGATTGGCTGAGGCGTTACGAGCACGAGCTTGATGCTTATTGGCTGCGAGCGGTGCGAACGGTTGCAACTAGGAACTGTTGGCAGCCATTTTGTGATTACATTGAAACGAGTAAGGGGAAAAAGGGCAAAAAGAGTAGGAAACAGGAGGATAGGAGCACTGTAACCTCTGTGGGGAGTATGAAGCGAAGTAGTCACTCCTACCGGACTGAAAGTGTGGTGTTGGTCAGAGTGACATGGTGCTGAGATGAGATGCTGCTACACTCGGGTATAAAACCGAGAGCCTAAACCGTGAGGTCATTGCTATAAAGTGATGAGCTCTGGTCTCTGTAGCATACCTGTGGAAGTAGTGTTAGTAGGTGTTTATACCATACAGGGAGTGGGAAGCGAACTACTGACCTCTACTGTACGTTTATACTACCGGAAGTGGGAAGCTAAGTACTCACGCAAACTGGTGTGAAGAATCAGGGATCAAACCGAGCTAATTGCTGTAAAGTGATGGGCTCTGGGTGCTGTAGCATACTGGCCGCTGTAGTATAACTGTGTAAGTAGTGTTAGTATGCGTTTATACTATACAGGGAGTGGGAAGCGAACTTCTCACCCCTACTGGTCTGAAGACTCGGGGATTAAACTGTGAGCTCATTGCTGTAAAGTGATGTGCTATGGGCGCTGTAGCATTCCTGTGGAAGTAGTGTTAGTTTGCGTTTATACAATACAGGGAGTGGGAAGCGAAATACTCACCCCTACCGGTCTCAAGACTCATGGATGAAACCATGAGCTCATTGCTGTAAAGTCATGTGCTCTGTGTAGTATTCCAATGTAAGTCATAGTAGAATGTTAGTATGTAATGCTACTATAATGTAAGTATGTAATGTTAGAATGTAGGGATGTCATGAGGGGAATCTTGGGGAGTTTGTACACGGTGCTGGAGAAGACAGTTGCCTTGCTGTCTGGTCCTGTTGGTGGCTGTTTAAGCTGTCTTCTTTTCCTGCAATAAATCTACTTATCAGATCCACTGCTGTCTTCCTCTTCACTACAGAAATTTGGCGACGAGCGGGAGAATAAAAAAGAAGGCAGCACTCACCAAAATTTTGAGCTTGCTTGCGTTCTTCTGAAGACCTGTTTTCTTGGTGAAGCTGTTTCTACTCATCCCAGGGTCGTCGGCTCATCAAACTATGTGATCCTACCTCTGGTAGGATATATATGTTTTGACTTTGGGCTTCCTCTGCCTCTTCACTACACTCTGGTTGCTGTACTACACGTGTGCAAGTAGTGTTAGTATGCGTTTATACTAATTCTGTAGTTATGCATTAACCAATGCATCATGGCACTATGGAGCGCTACCTACCATACAATGTCCCGAGCTGTGCATCTGCGGGACATTTATGTTTGCTATTACAGGGCGGGAGCATTGCTTCCACCCTCTGATAGTAAATTCTTGTTTCCCTCGTTGAATCGAGAGGAGAAAACCTCGTATTGCTTCAATAAAGCAGATCAGGATGGTAAAAATGGAGGGAAAAAAATGAAGCGTGGTCCCACCCTTTCATTTAAATGAGCCCACTGGTAGGTAATGTTCCGGGGCCAATCCTATTATTATATTGCGGGGTCTCTGCAGCACTGGGGACCTTAATCACACATGTAAATTAGGCGCTGGAGGGCACAGAGACATTTCGCAGACTAGGGGATCGACACCTCCCCGGGTATTGTTTACAAATCGTTCGGGGGGCTTCGAGGCCAACTCAGGACCGGGGATCGGCAACCTCCGGGGCTTTACTTAAATATGCAGGGTGGGCCTCGCCAGTCCTTGTAGCCTCGGTTGCCCTAGGCAGCGCCTTATTGGTTCTGTAATCACATGGGCAGTACTCATGGTGTTATAAAGTGATACACTACCCTTGCCGTTGTAGAATTACCCAGGCTTCATTTATGTAATAGTCTGTTTGTTAATATTTGGTAGGTGCCCCGCAAAATTACAAATGTTTTCCCTCATAACCTCCTATCAACCTCCTATTTTCACAATAAACTACAGACAAGTGTTGTCAGAAAAAGAAGACCCATACACTCACTTACTTTTTGGTAAAAAAAATAACTTTTATTAAAACAACACAAATAAATGGAAACGTAACTTTATTCGAACAAACAACAGTAAAACATGAAAGAAGTGGGTGGGACTCCCCCGGAAGCAGCGTACAAAACCTGCAAGAGAAAAAAGAAACATAAGTATGTGTGCCACGTCCAAGAGAAAAAGAAAGGTAGTCAAAATGAAAGGAAGAAAGTGAGAATGGGACAGAGAGTGAGTGGGTGGAAGGGAGAAGGGGAGGGAGAGTCAAAATAACAGAGGGAGGAGGAGACAGAGCGTCGGCCTACTGCACCCAGCCCTCACTGTTCACCTCCCGTCACCCATGTGTCTGGGATGCTGGGATCCGCGAGAAACAGTGCAGTTCAGCAAGTCTTTAAAATTAAACAGAGATATGAATGAGGCCAGAGATTATATTATTATCTACGGCAACATCGCTTGTCTGCACCTGTGCACTCAGGTTGCTGGACCCCAGGCCCTTCCCCCGCACTGTGCTCAAATGCAGCTCCTGCGCACCGAGGCTTCACTGCTCACCTGCCACAACCGGTGTGTCCAATGACGTGCCGGTGCGAGCTCTGACTCTGGGGTGCCTCTCGGGTGGCACAGCAGGTCTCCGGTCTGGAACAGTGTCTTGATACCACGATGGAAGGCGTCAGAAAGGCCAGAGCATCAGCACCAGTTGAGCACCTGCTGCGTGCTTTTTCGTGCAACTAACTCAGTGTCTTCAAAGGGAGAAATAATATAATGGTGGAAACGTCTTAAGGTAAATTAAGGTTTATTTCAAGCTTAAGAGAGAACACCAGTTGAGTGCATCCTTCCTTCTTGAAGTACGATCTACCAACTGTTAGTGGTTATCATGGTTCAAAGATGAGTTGGAGTGCACGAGAATAGGCAAGGGTAAATAATAATATGGTATGCCAACGTTCACATACAAAGGAACAGAGCGCATGCTAGAAGCATAATGTGCACGTGCAATGCAGTGGCGCAAGGCTATGTGCATGTACACTTAGTAGTCAGCTCACTACAGTGCCCCAAAAGCCAACGCCACATGGCTGTAGGGCAGCGCTGCCCGCTGGCTCAGGCCTACAGTACAGTCCAGCAGGTCCTTAAAATGAGACAGAGATGTGACTGAATGAGGTCAGAGATCACATCATTACGCACGGCAACATCGCTTGTTTGCACCTGCACACCCAGGCTGATGCATCCCACCCCTCCCGCTGCACCATGCTCAATTGCAGCCCCTGTGCACCCAGCCCCCAATGCTCACCTGCTGTCATTGGTGTGTGTCCAAACACGACGGCCAGCAGGGTTCACAATTCAGATGTAGTTTTGATTGCCAGGATGATGTACACCTCATTGATCCCTTTTTTTTATTGCGCATTGTGATATGCGTGGTGGATGCGGCCATATCACCTGAAGCAGTGTGAAAGAACTGGGACATGTGGCGTCGTCGTTATCCTATTTATACGTACGCAAAGTGGACTGGGCTTGTGTACAGAAGGCCAGCGTAGGGGTGTGAATAATTATTCCAGGGACCTGGGAGTTGTTCAGTTCCTGCCTGGCCAGGAAGTGTACTTATGTGTGTGTCCCTGTTGCAGTTTTGACGTCGCACAATCCGCAATTTACATTAATGTAGCATGTACCGGGAGGGTGGCAACTATCACTAATGAGATGCTGTCCGAAAACATTGAATGGACAACATCACATGTCGTTGTCAAGGTTGTGGATATGCGCAGACACGCATGTCAATGGCGTGCGGTATTATTGAAAGTGTTGCTATCGCGAAGCGCACACATGTGAATGTGCTCGGATGGAGGGAGGATCAGCAGTGAGGCTACGTCATACACGGTGATAATGCTCATTAGCCAAGCAATGCATGTCAAACGTGAATCTGAAAGTCTCACATATGACACACTACTATACTGGTAAAGCCTGACAACAGAGCATACTGCAACACAAATCCACACATTACTCTTTACTGTTTGTCACTTGTGATCTAGGATGTGCACTCTGCCCGTGGCTGATGATACTCCTTTGAGCCACCAATACCCAGGCCGAAAGTCAGCACAATAATGCGTGAACACACACACACCAGGGGCATCGTGTAACAAACATTTGTTTTTTGATGTAACGTTTCAGATGCATGGCTATCACACGTGGAAGGCTACTGTACAGAGCATGATTATTGATCAAGACGATCATTGCATGTTGTGTGTACTATAAGATATGTGTACACAGCAAAAAAGTTTTCAAAAAAGCTCTGTAAGCAGAAGAGGCGTGTCTCTTCAAACGGGCTAGAGAGAATGACTAAAATGGGTGGAGTCCTCCAATTGTTACAATGGGAAATGTTATGAACCAATGAAAAGCTTTTTTTTAAGGTCACATGGCAATCGTGCACCGAGCGCGCAAGGAGGCCGCACCCGACGTGATTATGAGAAAATATATTTACCATAATATACGTTTATTACAGTTAGAAATATATAAATGTGGAAAATATTTTAGATTATTGCTTGCTCTCATATACACTTTAAACTTATTTATGAGATGCTGTCCGAAAACATTGAATGGACAACATCACATGTCGTTGTCAAGGTTGTGGATATGCGCAGACACGCATGTCAATGGCGTGCGGTATTATTGAAAGTGTTGCTATCGCGAAGCGCACACATGTGAATGTGCTCGGATGGAGGGAGGATCAGCAGTGAGGCTACGTCATACACGGTGATAATGCTCATTAGCCAAGCAATGCATGTCAAACGTGAATCTGAAAGTCTCACATATGACACACTACTATACTGGTAAAGCCTGACAACAGAGCATACTGCAACACAAATCCACACATTACTCTTTACTGTTTGTCACTTGTGATCTAGGATATGCACTCTGCCCGTGGCTGATGATACTCCTTTGAGCCACCAATACCCAGGCCGAAAGTCAGCACAATAATGCGTGAACACACACACACCAGGGGCATCGTGAAACACACATTTGTTTTTTGATGTAACGTTTCAGATGCATGGCTATCACACGTGGAAGGCTACTGTACAGAGCATGATTATTGATCAAGATGATCATTGCATGTTGTGTGTACTATAAGATATGTGTACACAGCAAAAAAGTTTTCAAAAAAGCTCTATAAGCAGAAGAGGCGTGTCTCATCAAACGGCCTAGAGAGAATGACTAAAATGGGTGGAGTCCTCCAATTGTTACAATGGGAAATGTTATGAAACAATGAAAAGCTTTTTTTTAAGGTCACATGGCAATCGTGCACCGAGCGTGCAAGGAGGCCTCACCCGACGTGATTATGAGAAAATATATTTACCATAATATAAGTTTATTACAGTTAGAAATATATAAATGTGGAAAATATTTTAGATTATTGCTTGCACTCATATACACTTTAAACTTATTTAGATATAGTTTTGAGACATAAAAAAATAAATGACTCGTCGCATACGGAACGCGCAGCCGGCACGACCCTATACGTAGATGACATAACGTGCGTATTGGTACCGCGCAGCCGTCGCATACCAAACTAGGAGCTGGCGCAACCTTATATGTATATGATGTTAGGTGGGACACGGTGCTACGAAGCCATCAGATACGAAATGCGCATCCTTAACGAGTTTCGCAATATGGCGGATAGGATTCACGTGGTGATGGAGCTTGGTACACTACCGGTACGGGAGTCTAGTTTTCTAAAAAAAATATATATATATATATATACATACTTTTTTTGAAGATATAAAAGGATAATAGAGTTCCAAAATATTACAAAAAAGAAAAAAGATAGGTTTATAAATATTAAAATATGAAATTAACATTTAAAAAACATTTGAAATTCACTAAAAAAAAACATAGGTTTTACAGACGTTATAGTTAGGAATTAGCATTTAAAAAACCTTAGAAATTCACTGAAAAAACCATAGGTTTCAGCGACGTTATAGTTAGTTGGACATTTGACTCATATAAAACCAGAGAAATTCGCCCATTATAGTTAGTTTAGCTAACTATAACTCGCGTGCCTGCAATGCACTTGTGATGATGTCACATATTACATCACTCATGATATGGTCAGTGACATCACTGATGACATCACTGATGACATCTCACATTACATCACTGATGACATCATCCACGTGATAATCTGATGCACATACTGATGGCCTAATATAAACTTTGATACACGCACTCTAAAATACAGACTACTAGTTTTTGAAACCATACACACAACAATGCCAGATACTACATACCACCCACTATTTCCTAGGTCTACACTCACATCCACTCACTTATATATGCAGTTACTCATCAATACAGTACTATAATATGCACTCATACACCTATACAGACAGTCACAGTCCGCCACTCAGCCATAGAGTTACTCACACACCTAGTCAGTCATGGAAAGAATCAATCACATAGCCATTTACTCATGTATACAGTTATACACACCAACTGCGTTATTTATACACACACCACATCACTTATTTATGCAGATATTAACACATACTTACTGTCTTATACAATCACTGATACAAGCAGACACTCCTTTAAACACCCACTCTTCAAATAACTTACTCTCACGTATAGTCATTTATATACTCCAACACTCACATATACTGCCTTAAAACATATGTAGTTACTCACACATATACCAGTGAGACATTCCTTCACTCACCAACACACCCATACAAACACTAACTCACCCATACAGCCCTTCTCAGATGCCCTTTTTAATCCATTCAACCAGTGACTCCCCCACTCAGACATGTATGCACAGTCACACACACCCCCACCCACCCATACAGACACTCAGGCACCCATACAGATACTCAGACAACAAATCAATAACCCATATAGACACTCATGTAGCTACTCACCAACCCATGCAGCCGCTTATACACCAACTGAGACACTAATACAGACTTTCACACAGTTTAGTCACTAACCCATACATTCAGTAACACATGTTCAATCACTCACTTGTACAGTCAGTCATGCACCGACTAAATAATCCATTCAGGTACTTGTAAATCCACTCTTTCTTCAATACACCTTGGCATAGATATATATGAAAAATATTTAAACTTTACAGAAACACACATTCACTGGATGATGTCATCAGTGATGTCATCAGTAATGCCATTTCAGATGTCATCAGTGATACCACTGACCATGTCATGAGTCATGTAATATGTCACGTCATCACCAGTGCATTGCGGGCGTGCGAGTTATAGTTAGCTTAACTAACTATAACGGGCAAATTTCTCTGGTTTTATATGAGTCAAATGTCCAACTAACTATAACGTCCCTGAAACCTATGGTTTTTTCAGTGAATTTCTAAGGTTTTTTAAATGCTAATTCCTAACTATAATGTCTCTAAAACCTATGATTTTTTCAGTGAATATCTATATGTATCACACTCAATGGCTTGACTTTCCCCCCACTCGCAACACAGCGCTGGAAATGAAAACCATGAACTCCTCTGCAGTTTGGGCGAAAGTTCTTTTAATCCACAACGGTAAGAGTCATTACGCGTGTCAGCCGATACAACGGCCTTGATCACATGTGGAAATGCATTGCCATGATTGTGTTTATACCACCCTACAGTGTCACATGACCCAAAACACCAACAGTGAAAAAAGATTTAAATCCTTAAGTCTTTTTTTATGCGTTTGAATAAATACTAATGACTAAAGTACATTGCTTAACATGGTTTTACAAATTAATGCCGTCCGGTAAAACTTGCTAATAATAACAAAAGCAGACTTAATAATGCAGTGCATTATTTAAAATTTGAATTCATAACAGATAAAATGACATAAAAAAGTATCAATTATTCAAAACTTCTTAAATATATAAATATAAAATTGTTCATTTATATACGGATTAAATACTGTAAAAACCAACTTAGCGCCAACATTGACAATGGAAATAATATAACCCATTTGGTTTACTATCTGCATGAATGCACCATTGAATGTTTCACCTTAGTAGCTGTTATGATCTCTGATGTATCAGTATTCAATATATTCCACAATGCCATAATAATGTGCTACTCTGATACCAATTGGTATATTATTTTCAACCTATAGTCTGTGTTTTCATTTAAAACAGAAAACTGTTTAAAGATACCAATGCTAGCTGTTGAAATAGTAATATGTATTAAAGTGCAAACACAAGTCAAAAAGTGCTATGTGATATACAGTCCTAGTTACCTAAATGTGCAAATTATTGGCACTATAAAATATTAAAACACCTCTAAAAAATATTTTTTTAATTTTATGGGGTTACATTTTTATTTGAAAAATGTATTAAAAAGTGGTATAATCTATAACGTTGTGTGTGGCTGCAGAAAAATGTATATTTTTATATTTTTTTTCTCTTATGTTATCTACGTATGGTACTTATTGTGTCCTCAAGACATATGGATAGCTAGTGGTATAAGTGTAATATCATAATATACTAGTATGAGGGAGAAAGATGCATTTGATAAACTAATCATAGAAAGTTGTGAAGGTCCTCTGTAGTGTTCAGTCTATTGGGGGCTTTACTATCAAATTCCAGAATCATTTGTGTTTCAAGTTGCCTCAACATCCGTTCCCTATTGCCATCGCGTCTGAGAACAGGGATGACGTCAACTACAAAGTATTTAAGACAATCTAAGTTATTATTGTGTGCCATTTTAAAATGGCGCGCCACAGGGTAGTTGGTGTCGTTGTTGACTATGGCTCGCAGGTGCTGCAGGATACGAACATGCACCTGTAACTTAGTACTGCCTATATACTTTAATCCGCATGCACAAGTTAAGACATATATAGCAAAATCAGTGTAGTGGCCCTTTATTGTTCTTTCACTAGGACTGAATGGTGTGGTATAATGAGTCGTGTTTTCACCAAATTTACATGCACAACATGAACTACATTTAAAGAAGCCCTGCTTTGGTGTAAGCCATGTCGTGTTAACACTTATCTCTGGACTATTTTTAACTAGCTCTGTTTTCATAGATTTAGTCCTTCTAAAGGTAAGTGTCGGTTTGGAAGGTAAACGTGGTGCCAGCACACCACTAGTGAGTCGGATAGACCAGTTTTTGGTAATTATTGCCCTTACTTGTCTTTGCTGACTACAATATGTTGTGATCAGTCTCGGTGTACTAGTGTCATTTTCATTGGTTGTCATTTCTGAACCGACTAACTGAGCAGTTTCCCTTGTATTCTGTACCAGAAGTGACTCCCTTGTTCTAAGCTTAATTTTATTACTCGCTAGAGTGAGTATTTTCTCGCTATAGCCTCTCTGTCTGAATCTCTCTAGGGATATCTGAGAGCATTTACTGAAATCATCATCTGTGCTACAGATTCTTTTCAATCTCACCAATTCTTCATAGGGAATGCTGGCAATCAGGTGTTTAGGGTGTGAACTCGTAGCGTGTAATGTCGAGTTCCCCGAAGTAGGTTTTCTATGTAATGTTGTTTGAAACTTACCATCAGAAATGTTTACAGTAGTATCCAAGAAGTCAACACTAAAATGATTCATGTGTGATGTAAATCTTAAATTTATATTGTTGTCATTGATTTCTAAAACAAAGATTTCCGCACTTGCTTGATCGCCCTTCCACACTAGAAAAATATCATCTATATAGCGGTACCAATATGCTACATGTGTATTATATGTGGTACTGTGGGTGCCTTTAAGAATCTGTTCCTCCCACCAGCCAATGTGCAAGCAGGCATAGCTGGGGAGAAACAGGCTCCCATGGCAACTCCCTGCTGTTGTTTATACACATCTTTGCCAAATAAAAAGAAATTGTTAAAGAGACAGCATTTGATCAATTCTAGTAACATGATGTTATGATTGTGAAAAATCACAGGTCTTATGTCCAAATAGTGTTTGACCGCTGATAAACCTGTATGATGATTTATGCTCGTATAGAGCGATTCTATGTCCATAGTAATTAGTAGATACCCATCATTCCATTCTGCTTTGCTCAATTTATTCAGAAAATCCCCTGTGTCCTTGATATATGTGGGAAGATTTTGAACATGATTTTGAAGATAAAAGTCAATGTATTGGCCGATGTTCTCACTTATTCCTCCAATGGCCGATATGATGGGCCTACCAGGTACTGGTGTTACTCTTTGGTGTATTTTGGGGATCAAATACATCGTAGGAATCACTGGAAAGTCGTTATGCATGAATTTATATTCTTGATTCGATATTAGGCCTTATCTTTTAAATGCCAGTAAGTCACTTTTGAGGGATTCTTTAGCTCGTTTGTACTCACTCATAGGTACTTTGACATAACATGTCACATCATTGAGCTGATGTTGTGCTTCTTGAACATAGCCTTTGCGTGGCCAGATAATGACATTGCCACCCTTGTCAGATTTGTTCACTACTATTTCTTGATTGTTTTTCAGTTTTTGTATTCTTTTTTCATATTGTGCATCATGATGCTTAGCTCTTTTTTACACATGATTGATTTTGTGATACAGTTTTTTTTAGGTCCTCTATATATAAATATAAAAAAACAGATTCATATTTCCGAGAGCAAAAACGAATATTACACAGTAAGTATTTTATTCTAGCGGATAGTCCATATTGCGTTTCTATCACGCAGGTCATGATCATATGACACAAGAAGTAGTCAGTTCTTTTTTAAACAGATATACATGTAGACAGCGTAAAAAGATTATATGGGCATAATACAGTGGGTAGAACCACAGTCAGTAGATCCATGATAATGACAATATCGTAATACATGATCAAAAGAACCAGTTAATTATTTGGTACTGTGTATAATCCATTCACAAGTGAATATCCCAAGATGGTTACTACATTATCTTTCTTCCCAATCAAAGTCACATAGCTTCACAAAGTCCCCACATTTTAGGACTAAAAAACTGGTTGTGTCAACATTCAATGTCATAATTTCAACGCTTATCTTAGCGCCGTAAGGTTCAAATAGCCACAAAATTCATCTTTCTTGCACATGCGAACAACTTCATAGTGTCCACATTGCCCTCATCTCCAATTCTTTATCGCTTTACATTTGTGTCTTCTGTCCCATCTTTATTGTAAAACCCCAAAATATATATATACAAATATCACAGTTCATCTGTTATATTGCACATTCATATGTTTCTTAATACATTACAAAATTCAGTTACGAATCAATTATATTCCTCTGTTGATAGAGCCATCGAGTATCATTTCAGATGCAAAACACCTTCGTTTAGTGTCATTATTTGTAGCCAAGGAACTTTTTCACCGTACAAATTGTGGATTCTTTGCCCTTTGGCTTTGCATTGATGGGGTTTCATCTTGTATCAAACTGTAGTTATTTATATATGCATATGCTGAGACCTTGTTGCATTCTCAAGATAATTATCAACGATTTCTACAGTTATAAAAATTAAAACAACAAAGAAACAAATCTCTCTTTAAAAATGATGTTACTTAAAAAACCTTTTTTATATACAAGAGAGCTAGTGTGATCTTAATCAAAATATTTACACTGTATAACATTTTTGTAATTGTCAACCCATTTGGTAATGGTTGAATGCATATACATTTCATAAAATGTCATGATGCCTCTTATTGTTATGCTGTTATCCTTTCATGGACATCCTGGATAAGAGTAAAGTTTGATTTAAACTTTGCATGAAATGCCAACAGTAATGCCATTATTTAGATGGGAGTTAACTTCCTATTGTAGTATCATCATTTTGGCCTATATTATTGTCAAATAAATATTTTATAAACAGTTCATTTTATCATCAAATCGCCGTATATGTCAACTATTGACCTAATTTGATTTATATTCTCATGGCCAGATTGACATTTATAATAGGAAAAAGTTAAATGAGCCGCACACTGCCAGTTAGTGTGTTGGCAATCCACCATTATGAGATCCTATTTCTTGCCAAGTTTATTTGTCACATCTGAAACACATATGCTGTTTCTATTAATAAAAAAGACACCTCATTATATTTATTTGCTGCATGTGTAATACTGTTTACCTGTGTTATATACTTGAGCAGTGTAAGTATTTCTATTGATTGCACTTTTTTAGATTTTCTATTACTTGTTTCTCAATTGTATTAACATGTGAAATAGAATAAGTAGGAGTTTATTTAGAGAATGTCGAAGTTTTTACTGGGTTATACAGAAATGCTATTAGTATACTATTAATCGAGATATAATAGAAAGATATATGGCGAATTGTTTCTGCATTTACTGGTGCAAAATGGGGCTTAATCGAGCACATAAGTGTCTTTGTTTCATTTTTAATGCAGTAATACCACTTTTCTCAAATACAACACAACTTGTTAAAAGTACAGAATATAATTTCTGCACAGTTAGCATTTTTTATACCTTCTGGCATACTTGGAAGCTTCCCTTCAATGTCTTAATATTGCTCTTCAGTTTTAATGGAATGACACATTTTTCTCTAAGTTACAATTTAATAATCTTGCTACACTACCTATTAGCTCTGAACATAGTGAAGCACTGTGTTTATTATATTGGAAAATAATGTGGTCTGCAGTTCTCAGCATTACCTCCTTGACTTAAACAATTAATATCTTAGATCAATGTTTATTAAATATAGTTTGAACTAAGTTTATTGTCTGTATGAGTTGGAAGCCTGTGCAAAATTGCCTAGAGCACAACACAGAAGCTGGCTAAGTGGTCTCCATACTGAAAGCACAGTTTAATGTGCATGGGATTGATCCAACTGAGGAGGTGTTGCTTGAAGATTATATTTTGGGGGTTGTGTTGAGACTACTGGTCAAACTATTAAACTGTGTTTTAAAAGAATAACACATACTGTATGTTGGAAACTTGTGGATTTTATTAAATTATTACTAAAACATTTACATTCTGTTAATCAATTTAACTTTGCTTTAATTGTAACCAATGATTGAGTTCTATGTATGTGCACTACCAATGACTTGTGTTTTGTAAATACATGATAGTTAAGTTAAAATAAATGCACACTAAATTAGATGTTATAATGTAGAAATTATAAAGTATAAGGCTAACCAGCCAAAATAATAAAAAAACAATCTTCAAAAGAAAGCAAAAGATGGAAATGACTCAGACATTTAATTAACTGGATGTGAGTTTATAAGATAATTAGGAACTACTTTCCAACTGAGCAGAAGTAAAGTTCGAACATAATATGACAACACTTTCCCGAATCAACAAGAAACTTGAGCAAACTTCAGTTAAGGCTGTGATAGCTGCATACAATATTATTTTTTTTCTTTCTGTCTTAGGTGAAATTGATATGTCTAGCTGTAGCTAATGTGTTCGGCTAGTTTTTAAACTCCTATGGTTCATCTGTGAACACCAATTGCTGACTGAGGAATTAAATATCAGGTAGCTCTACCACATTATCTGATTTAGTTTTGGTCTTGGGCTAACAATGTGCTAAGAGAAGCATTTAGGTTGAGGATTATGATATGAGAATCATGAAAATGGTTCATTGGTTATTCAATGTAAAATAGGCATGTATAACCATTGGATTATCACATTTTGATCCCTCACACATTCTGTTTCAAAGTAAAACTCTTTAACGGTAAATATTTCTATTAATATTGAACAGCCACTACCCAGATAGAGAAAATAAGCCATTGTTTTAGGAGAATGCAGTGCACAGGTTATTTAAAAAATATGGAGCAATATCATATGAGACCCAACAAAAATCTGTTAATACTGCAAGCACGGTTTATGTAGTCTCGTGAATAAACACATAGAGGGTGCTACAAAAGGCATACAAAAATGAAAATTTAAAAATAAGTTAGAAAAATCAAGGGATGCAATGTTTATCATATATTCTTATATGTATGTCAAATATAAAGCTATTGTGGACTCAAATAGGCAATAAGAATACAGATAAGTAGTGTGTCAACATTTTGACCCAGTGAAGAGTAATTTATCCTGGGCTCATAGTTAGGACTGGGTCAAAGACTGTTGAAGGTAGAAGGCCTATAAGTGTACAGAGAAAGCATGGACATGATGTTCAAAGGCTCGGGCACCACAATATGGGATAAACATAGGCTTATCTCATGGTAGCAATGGAAATGAGCTCTGTGTGTAAATAAATGTCCCTTAGAGAGGACATCAGTTAGGTCTATTGTCAAATAAACATTGATGCTTTTAATGATAAAAGCAGAGCTTACTAATTGGGAGGCCAAGTAACACATTTAGAAAACTTCTAGCCCAAGGATGATTTCAAGAGCTTTATATACAGCCATCACTATCTGTACTTGTTAAGCGCTTGTCTCCTGGGCAACGTTTGGAGTGTCTTTTTGGTTGAAAGATATGGCCTTCTATCTCCAGAGGCAGTACCGAACGCGCGTTTGTAGCTACAAGTCTAGCAATGCTCCAGAAAAGAAATCTAGCAAAAAGGAAAAAATAGGTGACTTGAAAAAACCTTCCACCTGACCACTCCAAACAGCAAGGTGAGGAGCAGGAGAACAACAAAAACTGCAGAAGGCAGAGAGTCCACAGAGTCCAGTGAATGAGCAGTGATGCAGAAACAATTGCGAGACAACTGGACTCAGGAGAAGTTGCCCCAGAACACTGTGTGCGTGGCCAAGAGCCGACGGCTGTCAGCAGAAAAGACAACATGGCATCTGAGGGCACCTGATTGGCAGAGAAAAGAAGACTAAGGTGCAGCCAGAAGCCTGCGGGAAGGAGATGCCTCAGCCGATACAGCATTCGGCCAAAAAGGAGAGGTAAGGGAGGAGCCATTAAAGTCCTTCCCTCACTTCAAATCTTCTACATTTGTGGTCTCACAAGCTCTGCCTCTCCTGTCTTCAGAGGCTCTTGGCATACCCAATGCAATAGTAGAGACAATCCATCTGTCACAGCTGAAAATAAATCAAACACTGTTACCTGTTTTAGAGTGCCAAGAACAAATAGGGAGCCTAACACTAAAGAGGAACCCTGACCATGCTAAGGACACTCATCTATCATGCCCAGTGAAATATCCAAGTTCTGCAAAATTGTTGAGAATAAAGAAAATAGTTTGTGGCTTTTCACTGTCTAACTGCCCTATATCAGAATGACATTGTGATTGTTTTGAAGATAAGGAAAGGTCCTTGGGATTTATGAGTTATTTGATGAATAGGAGGATGCAGCCATAGGAGGTGTTGCAAAGGTAATTTACACATTTATCATTCCAGTATGTACCAGGGCTTGGCCCAGGTCAATTGAGTCGCTAGTATGTTCCTGTTGATCTCAGTGGTCCCCATAATGCCCTTGTCAGGAGACCTACAAAGTACTGATTTCCTAATTTTTTTTCTTATCCCAAATAAAATGGTCCTGATTTTTGGGTTGGCTCTTGTAACATCCACTGGAAGCGGAATAGATAATGCTTTAGCTACGTATTGTAATCTGGGCATAAAATTCATTTTTATTCAATTTATTCTTCTCGATATTGTAATTTCAAGCTTCACCTATCTTGATAATTTGTAGTAATAATAAACCACATTTTTTAAAGCGCGAACAATCACCCGTAAGGGTCTCTAGGCGCTGGAGGCTGTCGGGAAGCTTAAGCAAGCTATTGCCCAGAGTCACATGGTGCTGGGCTAATCTGCCGCCGGCGCCGGGGATCGAACCGTGATCCCCAGAGTCAGTCGCCCTGGCCGCGGCACCACACCTCTCCCTCACTCCCTCCCAGATAGTACAATCTCTTTAGTAGAGGTGAGATATTGCAATTGTAAACCTCACACACTATGAGAATAATATCCATTCTTTGTAGCCAGATCTGTGAAGGACTCAATTGACATCACCTTCTATATTAAGGACTCCACAGCGAACATTGAAGACGACAGTGGGCATCCCCGTCTCATTAGTCTGAACAGTTTAATCAACTCTGACAACCAAGACTGTTTAATCTAGGGACTTATGAAGTTCGCCCTAACAGAAGACAGCATTTTTGGGCCAAAGCCAGATTTCTCCAGAATTTTTCTGTTTTCCCTTTCAATTCGATCGAATGCCTTCTCCTTGTCAAGAGAAAGAACGAGCATCATCCGTCTGTTTATCTGTTATAAAATACGCCTGAAAATTGAATATCAGGGTCAGACAGGTATTCTTAAGTTTTGTAAGAAATTTGGTGAATATTGTCATTTTGCTATTTAGGAGAGCTGTTAGTCTATATGATTCACATAAGTCAGGAAGGCACTAATGGAGACCAAGAGGGAAAAAACAAGAAACAGTGACAGACGAAAAATGGTTGTGAACTATATCACCAGTCAGAAAAGCCAAAGCAACCACACAATTCATTGATAGGCAGAGAGCTAAGGTTCCCATAGTCTAAATAGGGCTCAACCCCTCTTAAACTGAAAATTACCCCAATCCAGGAAGTAAGTGTGAGTGAGTCAACGGAAGGTTA
This sequence comes from Triturus cristatus, assembly GCF_964204655.1. Lineage (NCBI taxonomy): Eukaryota > Metazoa > Chordata > Amphibia > Caudata > Salamandridae > Triturus > Triturus cristatus. The sequence goes on along the minus strand of NC_140584.1, from coordinate 458,421,023 downwards.
GTGGTCTAGTGTTCTCGGCTGCCTAAGGTTTCACAGGCCCATTCTCTAGTGGCTCCAGGCCACATGTGCACAGAAGAAGGCAAATGCCAGCAATGGAGCCCACTAGCATTTTTCATCCTTGTCCATTTCATCAACTACTGCTTTAGCTTGATATGGTCCACTCTGGTCCAGCTTCAGTATAGTTCTGATAAAAGCACTGTTACTAGTTCACACAAATCTACAAATCAGATCACTTTTCTGTATCAGGCTGAGTGAGGCCATGATGGCTGGCTATTCCATGGTCTGTGAGAGTCTGATCCAGTGGACATTAGAAAAATCCACTTTGAGTATACAAGCTGCTGTCCAGTAGACAGTTCCAGGTTTGAGGAGGGGAGCTGAACTATCCATCACTAATGTAATATAGTGGTATTTATCTTGCTTATAGCTGCTCCATCAGTATTTATCTCCCTGCTTGGCTAGGCCTCCTCAGGTGAGTTCCAAGGTGGGCATGTTTGGGCCCTAAACACTATGGCCACACTTGTTCAGCCACGGGAGTATTGCTGGAATTCTCTCCAAACCATAGCATAGCGGTGGCTATCTTGGTTTCCATCATGGAGAAAGTGCGATTCTCCAATAAGACTGCCCATTCAAGTCTTTTACATCATGACCGTTAGCTTCATTGCTTTGATAAGGTGCACTCCACATCCTTTGTGAGGTGATCTTCTCGCATAGTGATTTCACCTTCCATCGGAAGTGATTTGCTCGAGCGAAGTCAACCATTGCCAGTAGCTCGGAAAAGAGGCCCCGACATGGGTCATCACCATAGCTGAGCCCTTTCTATGTTTTGTTCTAATATAGCACATAGAACAGTCAGAGTAGTCCCTGCAAGTAGCTGCTCAGACTCCTGTGCTCAGCTCTCACTGAAACAACACTAGGCCTGCGTCTATGTATTTTATTGGGTCCTTTATTGACAGTTTATTTACAACAGACAAAGTTAAACAACAACAAACCAAAATCACTATAGAGGCACATTAACAATTACCATCCAATCCATTGAGTTGGTGGGAACTATATTCGCCTAGCCACACCAGCAAGCAAACTGCTCACAGAGTTTCAGATGCCAAATCAAAAGAAGTGAAGTACTTCAGATGTCTATTCCAAATCTCAGCATCCAGGTGTCCATCAAAAATTACAATCAATAATAGATGATTTGTCAGGAAATTTGAACAATTTATTTTTGAGGACTGTGGTACTCGTGGGTAATTCTGCACCTAGCCAACATCAGGACCATGTGCAAAAACTACCTTGTATTACTTTCCATCCCAGTTTTAAGTATCAGTCATAAAATACTACACAAAAGCAAAACCTCAGAATGCCTGTTTTTATAGCATCACATATTTTTCCCAACACTCCGATTGACAACCTATGATGGGACCTTCAAAAATAAAATTAACCAGCAATGTCTTGGTGTCATAGTTCACGGATTGTCGCTACCAGTCTTCATAAGGGCCATGAAGCTAACCCTAATCGCTTAAACAAAGAGACAATTATCTTTAACTGTAGCAGAAATCACAGCAGCTCATACATAGGAGAAAAGGGATATGGGAATAAAGAAAAAATACAAATGCAAGGCTTGTCAAACTTCCTTCTAAATCTGATTATGGAAATCTGTATTTTTTTCCAAGTGGGTCTTGATTGAATGAATGCGTACATAACAAAGCTCCATCGCAAAATGTCGGACACATAAATGGGTGACCATTTTCTTCCTGCAACAACTGTTATGGGAGGTGCCTGACTGCAAGTCAAGTGTAGGACTGGAGTTCGACAGAAAATAAGCGGTAGGACACCTTGTGTGTAATTTAGCTATAACAGGGCAATTTGGGCCCTAACTGATGGGTAAACTTTGTGGAAACGAGCAAGCATCAGTCCTATACAGTCCAGTTCATCTAACCAGAGTGTCCTGCTGTTCCCAGACCCTCTCCCAGTCATCAAAGTGTGAGGCTTTACTCTAGGACGGTGTGTGTATAGCCACCCAGTTTGTGCGTTAATTTTGAATGTGATCCTCCTGCTGTAGGTGGTGGGGAGTGAGGGGGAGGTAACGCTCCAATACTATCCCGTACCCTCCTAAATTGGTGTGTGTCTGCTATACCCCCTCTGATGGAGCCACCCACCGCACCGCAGCCGAATGTGCTTCAATTGCCCACTTGGGGATGGAGGTTCAGGGTTGCCTCTCATCCAATTTTGCTGTTAATATGTCCATACATATGTCCCAAGAATTTGCAGGGCCCCTTGTCTCCTGGAAGCACCATGTAGTAATCTCTGCAGTGGCCCATTTGGAGAGGTTGTGCTTCCAATTTCTCACTAAGGAGGCTAAAGGGGATTTCCACACCATTGCTATCTGTCTCTTGATCAAGATGTATGCTAAACCTATGAATCCCATGGCATATGTGTTCTTTTTAGTACGAGGCAGTATCCCCAGTAAACATGTGACCAGGTCCAAGGTCAGCGGTTAACCGGTTATTTTCACTGTCGTTTGCCGTCAATTGCACGAAAAGCAGTATTTTTAGTGGCTTTGGATTTGGGCCTTACCTGAGTTGAACATGAACTACGGAGCGTGGCTTGAGCCTGTCTGTCTCCAAGGAAATCCTGAGTTCAAGAGCAGCTCCCTGCCCCCTGCCTGCAAGCCTGTGCTTGAGGTCACATGGCCCTTAGTTTCCTACTAGTTGTTACATCTGTGCTTAGGGTTAGAGATCTGACTGGTTGGTTGGTCTGGGGTTCTGATTGGTTTCTATTATAAGACCAATAAGAGACCAGGCCCGTTCAACCAATCACAAGCCTAACCCTAGCAACCAATGAAAAGCTAAACCCTAAACCTTAAATCCAATAGAAACCCTATCCCTAGAAGCCAACCAGAACCACAGACTTATCAGCCAGTCAGAACTCTAACCCTAAGCACTAAGTCCATTAGAAACCCTAGACACCACCTAGCAATGCAACATTCCCAGACACGTTTCAAGCCACCGTTTCAAACCTTATTACACTACACTCCAACCTATGCACTTTTGGTGACCTAAACATTTGGTTTGACAAACCCAATATGCCCCATCCAAAAACTGTCATCACTGGCCTACTCACACTACTCAGATCGTACATCACTGGGCACATGTCATTTTTGGAAATCCAGAACTAGTTACCTTTCAAACGGTTACTCCAGTCACTATTGACCGTTGAACAAACTAAATTCTTAATACTTAGAAAGGCAACTAACATCCTACACAGATCTAGACACAATACATTCTGTTTCAAAACTTAATGGGTGGCTACAGGAAGCTTTTGATATCCTAATCAGACTAAGAACTACAGAACTAAAATAGATAAAACAACAAATTAGAAAGCTGCAACGCACCTGGGATAAAACAAATAGCAATAAAGACAAACTTAACCTATGCAAACTTAACAGGCTATACAAGTCAACAATCAAAAAAGCAACACAAAAAAGGTACTATTCAAACAGAATTAAAAATACTAAATGTGCAAATAAAGAATAAAAAATAATTCTATAATTCTCACTGAATTTCGTAATTCGTTTATGGATCTGGTCAACCCAAGCAGGCCAGCCGCTGGCCTTCTGGTCCCTGCCCACCTCAAATCTTCAGGAACATTCATTTTTTAACTACCTCTGCTGCAGCACCAATAAGAAGAATCATCAATAATTCTTTAACTATGGGAAGCTCTCCAGAAGACCGAAAAAATACATACATATACCTATTATTAAAGACAACTAACATGGATCCGCATAACCCTAACAACTACAGACCAATTACAAATTAACCTTTCCTGGGCAAACTGAGTGAAAGAGCAGTATTCGCTCAGATTTCACAATTCATTGAACATAACTCCATACTTTCAGAATACCGAATAGGATTCTGCCCTGAAATAGACACAGGATCTGCCCTCATTGCCATCCGGGATGGCCTTAACAACACAGTAGACCGGAACAGGGTTGCTGCACTACTTCTCTTGGACCTTAAAGCTGCCTTTAACACAGTTGAGCATGACACTCTTATACAAAGACTCCCTGAAGTTGGAAGGGACTGCTATTGGCTGTATTACATCCTACCTTCAAAACAGAACAAATGTAATCCAATGTAATCCATCCTCCCCCTTTCTCATCCAAACTGTACTTCACAAAAGCCAGGGTCCCACAAGGCTCTATCATCTCAACCGTGTTTTTCAACATCTACATGAAGGCATTACTGGCAATGATCAATGAATTTCAGTTCACATGCTATAACTATGCAGATAACACATAAATAAATACTCTTTGAACTGGAAAGTCCCAAAGACAATTTAAATCAGTGGTGGCTCCTCCATTAAGGTGGAGGAGCTTCGCTCCACTGCTCAAAAGGAAAGATAAAATGATAATCTATTGTTATTATCATTTTATTTTTCCTAATTGAAGTCATGTGGCTCATGGGGTGGGGTTGGCCAGAAAAGGGAAAGGAGTGGTTTTCACTCTCTAAGTGCACATGTCTGCTTGGCCGGCCCTCTTGGGCCTGCTAGACTGTAATGCAAACTTTGCATCTTCCCCACCAGGCTTGCTTTACAAGGCCTGGTGAGGAACATGCAAAGCCTCCCAGTCCCCGTCTGAGAACCGTACCACGGTGCTCAGACCAATCACAATGCTGCATTGCTGGGTTGTGATTGGCTGAAGGGAGTCTGGGAGCCCGGGTGCTTCCTGCTGCCAGCGCAGACAGGAAGAAGAGGACAGAGTAGAGGTGGCAGCTGACCAGTCCAGGTAAGTGCTTTTTTTTTTTTTTTTATTTCCTCCATCTCCGCCCTCCCCGACTCACCACTCCCATCCAGTATCAGCCCCTACTGTTGGAAACTCACAAATCTTCAGTTGCCTCAGAGCTGATGATCATTGGATGACATGGAGCCATCTCAAAGTGAATGCTTCCAAAACTGAAATACTCAGATTGGGCGACTGGAAAAATTATGACCCACTCTGCAACTGGCCTGGCAATCTGGGACCAGGAAGTAAGAAACCTTGGAATTACAATGGACTCCAAGTTTTCAATGTAATGCCCAAGTGGACAAATTAACAAGATCAAGCTTCATTGCCATGAAAACTCTGTGACTCATCTTCCCCCATCTGGGATTTCCACACAAGGTCCAGGCTACTATTTCTCCTGTACTGTCTAAACTTGTTACGTCAATAGCCTCCCCCACTGTTCATCTTTATCAAGTATGAAAAAACTACAATGGGTTCAGAACTCTGTTACCAGACTAGCCCTGCATGTAAAGCCACAAGTCTACATCTACCCTGCTTTGTATCACCCACAAAGCAATAGATGGAACAGGACCGCTTTTCATCAGGAATAAAATCAACAAATACATGCAACAAAGGACCCTCCGCTCAAGATTGGCACCTCACCTCAAAATCCCACCATGCAAGAAAAAACATATCTTTGTCTGTTCAAGCAGGCAAACCATGGAATTCTTTACCCCAAACATAAGATACACAAATAACTAACTTACCTTCAGAAGACTCCTAAAGAGTTGGCTCTTTCATACATAACCACCATACATGGACTTAATGTACAGCGTTTATCTGTGTTTGTAAAGATTTATAATTTGATTATATGTATGTATCAAGATATGTGCATTTCTGTGTACAAATATATATGATAACTATGGTTTTAAAATAAATGGATAATCTTTAGGTCTGCTTATGAAATGTATATATTACTTATAGCTAAATATATATTATTATATTAACATTTTTATAGGTCACTGCATAGTTTTCATATAAGTTATGTGATTAGAAGCTTATGGATCCCTATTTTATTCACCTATCACAATATGTAAATATTATCATAACTATTTTATCCACAAGTGCTTCACTATTGAAACATTGAGGAAAAGATAAAATGTAAAAAAATAGTTAGAAAAAAATAGCTTCCTGTACAGCAACATTCAAAAGTCTGAGTTGTTGAATACAACTTTAAATCCCGATATATTATATTCCTTTTACATGTATACCCTTTCTATGTAGTTATGTATCTAAATGTTTATTATTTTACTCGTATTGGAAAATAAGAAAACAATGCATGTAATACCATATGTAGTTATGTATCGATATATTTATGAATTTATTCCTACTGTAAAACAAGAAGAAAAAGAAACACCCTTAACTGTCTCCAATGCACTATTCTATCTCACCCTATACCTCTCTCAATATATCCTCTACCCCCACTCTCTGACTCACCCCAAACCTCCTTCTGCTATTATGATCTCCAAAATAAACCAGTCTGAAATCCCCACCATCCCTCCTTGGCTCACCCAAACCTCATTTTACTACTATGATTTCCTAAGCAACACTTTCTAAATTCTTCCCTCATATGTACTTCCTTCGACTCATTCCAAACCTCATTTTATGACTTTGATTTCCCTAATCTCTTTCTATGGACGCTTGCCTCCTCCATCTCTCCTTTTACTCATCCCAAGCCTCATTTTACAACTACAATCTCCCAAATAACACTTTATAGACTCTTCCTTCTGCTATCCCTCATTATTCTATTCAATCTAACTAAATGAACACATATTTCCCTATACTAATCTCCCACTAATCCTTTTTTGGGTTCAAGAGTAGGGTGCTACTCGCCAAAAATCGCTTTGCCGCCTCGTATGTGGTAGTAAGGGCAATATAAATACAGTTACAATCTTCCCAGATTTTTAGCACCACTCATGTTGGACTTCAAAACGATTCAATGCCATCTCAAGAGATACTGCTAAAAGAATAGAGAGATCCAGGTAAAACACCAGTACTATACTTTTCAAATAAAACATGTCATCAAGAACTTTGAGACTGACTTTCCCCAAACATCCAAGGTCAATTAAATTTTGCAATCAATGGCATCTTCTTCATCCTCGGCATTAGATGAATCAACCCTCCCAGATGCAGATGATAAGAAAGTCAGAGCAACATACACTCTGCAAATTTCACTATCAGAGCTATCACTTACGAAGCATATGCCACGTAAAATATACTCAAAGATTTCCAAGTGTTGTATGGCTGCATTCAGGAGAAGGAAGAACCTACGGCTATATTCATTTGTTGCCACAGTTTCTTTCCATAGGAACTTGGCTCTCAGTGTACAGTGTACCAAAATGAGGTACACTGTGCAGACAGTCCAGGTGTCCATTACTGGTTTACAGGAGTAAAAATAATAATCCCAAATGATCTCACTTGTGGTAGTGTGGGTGAGCAGATGATAGTGTTAAGCATTTCTTGCACACAGAGTCTGTAAGTGAGAAACTCATTCAAAAAATGAAATCCAACAGAAATGTGTAAAAGCAACACAGATTTAGAATTTAGACACCATGAGTCCGTAATTGCGATTATTAAGGAAGCGCAATTAAGGACTTACAAAAGCCTATGCATGTAGGAATCGCGATATAAATAGCGATTACTAAACATTCCTTAATTGCGACTCGCAAATTGTGAGTTGCAATTAAGGAATGTCTTCCCAGTTCATTGTAATCAGGTAAGTACTTTTTTAAGATAGTGATTTTTCAAGACTTAGAAAATGCAATGTTACTGTTTATTTAAAGAGGCAATGTTAGCCTATGGGAGAAAACATGTAATCCATTCGGTCATTTAGCAGTGACTTACAGTACTGTTCTTCAGGACTTAAGGTAATCATGGGGAAAGAACCAAGGCATCACCAACAGATTTCATCGGTCAGCTCTGGGACATTCGGGTGCATAGGTGCTTTTTGGCGTTGAAATCAATGGGAGACAGTCCAGTTAGAAAGAGGCTGCAAGTTGATACTAGGGGGCTAGTCCAGGAGAACCCATAGTGGAGTCAAGTCTTGGCATGTAGGGACATCATTGGTCCACTCGAACTCTGGGGCTATTGTGCAGTGGGTCTTTGTCCTGCGGGACGCGTTACTGTAGACAATCGCGGTTCTCGGTTCCTGCAAATGGAGGCTGCTTTCGGTGAATGGGCGACCAGTCTGGCCAAACCTAAGGGTGGGCTCAACTTCAGAAGGTCTCAGGGCCACGTTGACACTGCCACCTTCCTCAGACTCGGGCTCTGGGGTGAGGGTGCAGGGGTGCTTTGCATGTGCTATAATGCAGGCTACCTTAGGGTTCCTAGGTCTGCTGTAGGGGTGACTTACATATAGCACATGCAGTATCTTTGGCATGGCTCACTGGAGTGTGCCATGTCTGGTTTTCAAACATGGTTTGCACCATGTCATGTAGCCTGCAATGGTAGTCTGTGTGGAATTTGGGTGTGAGTCCCTTGGGTGACATAGGATATGCTGCAGCCCTTAGGGACCCTCTATAGTACCCCTGCCCTAGGTACCTGGAGTACCATTTACTAGAGACTTGCAGGGGTACTAAGGTCATTTCCCAATCGTAGAACAATCAGACATCACTTTGTTTTAAGGAAGGAGTACTGAAACTGAGATCTTGTTAGAAGGCCTCAGTGCCCTCTCAGAGTTGAAAATCAGCATCCAGCAGCTATAAGGGGGGCAAAAAGTGGGAGGACAACTGCAACAAAAGCCCAGGTTCCAACACAATTGGATATCACCTTTAATAGTCTGTGGGCAGCAACATCTGTAGCAGTGCCATGCTGTTGGTTGATCTGGATGAAATCATGGAAACTGGGCGCCAGCCAGAGATCATTTTTCCAGACATTGCCCTTTACTGGAGCCAAGTTATTTGGTATACAACGAGATGGTGCAAAAGACTGTGGAGGAAAACAAGATTCTTACGCCCTTTAAACTTGCTGCTAACAAGAACACCTTTGTGCCTAAATGTCTAACACAGAACAGAAAAGACAAGTGACCCTTTCGAGGATGGGCCCATGGTCGACTGCAACATTTGAGAATACGTTCAGACCAATCAATCCCCAAAATCAAGACCATGGACAGAAATTACAATTAGGAGATTGGGGGAAGGCTGAAATGTTTCTATCAACAACGGGAAAAAGATGTAACAGATTGATGGGTTTTAGAGACCATCAAGGATGTATATCATATTTCCTTTTCACAAGATCTTCTGCAGGGTCTGTTCAGACCTACCTCATTATCAAAACAGCAGACAAAAAGACAACCCATGCTTTTGGGAGTTCAAACTCTGATGGACAATAAGGCAGTTGTCCCGGTTCCATACCAGCAAAGAAAAAAGGGATTTTATTTGATTTTATTAATTGTGCCAAAAGCGGATGCAAGACTCAACCTAGTTTTGGTCTAAAAATATTGAACAATTATGTTCTAGTGGACACTTTCAGAATGACCAGACAAATATCGTGTTCATTACAAAGAGCGATTACTTGGTGACACTAAACTTACAGGAAGACTAATTCCATGCCCTGATCAATCTGGGGAGTCAGAGTTTCCTGCTCCTCTGTGTAGAGTATCAACATTTCCACTTTCAAGCTCTCCCTTTCGGACTGCCAACCTCTTATAGAATGTTCACAATGCTATTAACCCTTATTAGTGTGTACCTTCAATTGAAAGGTATTACTGTCTTCCCATGGCTTGATGATTGGTTGTTGTCTGCTCCTTCTCTCCTATAGGCAATTGTGGATGTGAAGATGACAACGAGACTAGAGAAGCTGAGTTTCATCGGCTACTACATGAAATCCCATTTGCAACCATCTCAGTACAATCTATTAATTGGTGCCCAGTTAAGTACACACCGTAACATCATGATGTTAGTCTTACCATTGTGTAGACAAATAAGCAATGTCTGTTGCACAAGGAGAATAGCGTAGTAAGCAGCACAAAGGTGGCATTGATAACAACTGTCAAACAGTCCCCCACCACCCTCTTCAGCATCCCAAACTTGCTAAAAATAACCCAGCAATTGGAAAATGCAAAAGCCATAAGTGAAGTCATAACATCATACCACAAAACATGTAATATATTTCTACTCTTCTTAACCATTTGGAGTGCACCTTCATTAGAGCTGCCAGGTGCCCAGTGTTCCTCCAAGTGATCAGAGGGGGCCAGGAAGGAATAGCTATGTACCACAAAACAAAGACAGTCCAGTAACCTAGGGCAGTTATCACAGTAAGGAGAGTAGGCCGCACCAAGATCTTGCAGCTCAGAAACAAAAATAAGATGCAGCAAATGCATATATGAAATGTTAAGTGCCTTCCTCATCAATAGCCTCTGTAGGCTGATCCCGGCTCCATAGATTTATAGTCTTAAGAAAATCCTTTGCAGCCTTGGGGTTTGCAAAAATGTTCTTAAGAGCACCGGGTATAGCATGGTATATGAGATCTCCGCCTTCTTTAGTCGTTTCTGAATGGGTAGGAAATCCCTGTGGGCCACTTGCACCTCCACTGTAAAGTCGGGAAAGAAGGCTACCTGATTGCCCTGGTATACAAGGTACTTTTTCTCTTGCGCCAACCTGAGTACTGTATCTCGATCTCAGTCGTGTAACAGTTTCACTATGTTTGGATGCGGAAGCGACCCAGGAGGTGGCCTGCCACGATTGAACAATGTGCTCTCTCCACTCCCAGTGGGTGCAACAGGTTTTCAGAGCAAAAGAGAGTGGCAAGCATAATTTCTTCATAACTCTCCATTTTGCCCGTGTTAGTTGTCTCGAGGACTCCAGTGATGTACAGATTATTTTGGCGCAAACAAGCCCCCAAATCTTCATTCTTGACCTGTATACCTGCCAGGACCTTCTCTATGTTCAAGCATTTTGTGCTCACGGATGTAAATCATCTTCCACTGTGGATACACGCCGCTCCCCCGCCATGAGTTACGTGGATTGCTTATCCAATTTCAACACCATGTGGTACATGCTCAGGTTCAGGGAGTTAATCTTCTCGTCTATGGATTGGAGACTTTGCTGCATTGCCAGAAGCGTGGCCTCTAGTGCAGTCATGCCCTGAGTGCTCGATTCCTGCTCTTGATCTGACAGTGCATCCTGTGAGGGCTTGGTAGAGCGCCAAGATTCAAAATTAAGGCGTGTTTGGTTTCAATCTGCTTTTCCCATGTTCTATAGCAGTGTTGGCCTAGCACGCTCCATGAGCTCAGACGTTAATCACCGCCTGTCTTCGAAGACCTCAGCACCACAATTTGGATATCTGGGTAACAGGTTCTCTCACCAGCTCCCACCTCTTTTCCCTGGGCACGGTAGCCCAACAATCAAATCATGATAATTAATTCACCATGTGCGCACTTTGCACAGATGAGTATGCGATGGGGGGCATCACAAGCCCTGGATCGAGCAGGTTATCTGTGGTTCTTCCTTTCCCCACAGCAACACCCACCAGCATGGGCCCTCTACTGCACCGTGCAGGCCCCAGGCGAAGTTCAGCAAGCAAAAAGCAAATATGGCAGAGGGAGAGCTGAGTAAGTTCATGCAGCAAATATTGCACCTATACCTTCAGGGTGCATCAGGTTCAGTGTGATCCCCAGTCCATGTGTTTACATCCCTGCAAGAGTCTGACAAAAGGCTTGCGAGGGGGGAATAGGGTTCGTGTTCCGCGGAAGCGCATTCAGGCAGTAATCTAGAGTATCCTAGCTTCCAGGTTTATTCACAAGGATTCCCGGCTGGATCCTTCATCACCGCTAGTTAGAAAGTGACAGTGGGTGGTGGGTCGCTCCAGAACTTGCCGCAGGGTCCAGAGTCCGAGCTCCAAGGTCTAGAGGCATGCCCCCATTATATTCATCGCCTCCTCAGTTATGGGAGCCATCGCCTGTCTGGCAGATTTGCTTTAGGAGGGGGGCCCACTAATATGCAGGCAATCTCAGCCAGGTGCTTACTGCTGTGCCGCTCTGGACATACACCTCAACAGTCTCCTCAGCTTGCCGAGTGTCCATCACTCTGACTGCCCCTCAGGCATGCATCGGCGCCCCAGAGCACAGCAGGATCTCTTGTGTATAGGCCATTTGCGCTCCCAAGCGTCTCAGCAGTGGTCAGCCACTCTCCACTTCACCAGCAGCCTTCCACGTGGGTAAGCCTTCGATCCCTCAGTCATCTGAGGGCTGGTGTCGCTGCCAAGGAGGGTGTTAAGAGCATCTTAATGGGACAAACAAGTCTCCCTACCTGCACCACCTCACATCCTTTGCTATGCCATGCTCAAATCAATCGGATGGCAGGATTTATGTTGGATAAACAAGCCGGCCAGCAGCCATGTTGTTGTGGGCTCTGTGGCACCCCCTCCAACAGTCGGGGGTAATGCTTAGACTCCATCCCCATTGGACGTTAGAAGAACTCTGACAATTTATTTGAAACGTTCAAAACATCTCAGGATACGTCAGGCACTCTCCTAGTCATCTAAATCAAAAGGAGAATCAGTTCCTTCTAATATACAAGGGTGTTCCGCATGAGCAGTATCTGCTTCATGGTCAGTAACTAGAGGGGTCTCCCTACAAGAAATATGTAGAGCTTCTACATGGCCATCACTCAACACCTTTGTAAAACAATATAGGTTGGATCTAGTGGACTCTGTTCAAAGTAATTTTGCCTGTGACATAATAATGCCAGCAATGAAGTCATTGTTGAGGTAAATCAATATGATTTCAGCATCACTGCTTGTCAGTGAGATAATTATTTCAGTTTGTTATATCTTCACAAGGTATGTACTGAGACAAGGAGAAATACATGAGGGGGTAGTGCTTCAATCACTCCCCAGGACTCTTCATTACCTCAATTCATATTCCTCCTCATCTCAGTCCAAATCACACACTCCATCCCTTCTGGTACCTCCAATACGTTGTATATACAGGAGATGGGGATGGGGGTGCATGACTTATTGTGTCATAACAATGAAATTGGATGAGACATGAAACCACTCGGAGCCTAGAGCCAAAGGCATGATAAACTTCTGTCAGAGGTGTAGAAAGCCTCACAAGATAAGGACTGGGACAAGGAGAAACACAATTCTGGATAATGAAGATTACTGATAAGTAATTGAAGCAATTCCTACAGTCCAGTTCTCCCAGATGGGAGACAGATAATTTCAGTTTACTTGTTTTTATTTATTCATGCATTTTGATATAGCAAAAACTTGGGCAAAGACATTAGTGTGACCAACAGAAGGAGACCTAGCGGTATAATTAAAGGCAAGCATCAGCAATATCAAGCACAAAATCAATACAGTAAAAAGTAAATGTCACCACGAGCAAAAGCAATGGTAAACAGTACAATACATGGGGAAATAGGATGGGATGAGTGTCCAACCGCAGGTGAATACATCGCTTAGAGAAGCAAAACAGTCGATTTAAGAAGGATATAGACAAGCACGGTTGGTGCAAGTCATGCAAACCTATGAGAAAGAAATAAAAAATAGGTTGAATATGGGTACAAGAGGAACCATGAGACAGGGAGAGGCAGGAATAGTAGGATCGGCTCAAAATAGGGAGAGAAAAAGAAGAAAAGAGAGAGTGGAATAAGGTAGAAAGTTGCCATTTGGTAAACCAATCTAGGAACAGACCATAGGTCTCTTTGAAAGAGGAGCGCTTTCAGCTCAGACTTGAAAGTGCCCAGGGATTCGGTGGTTTGTAGATCTGGGGGAGGGGAGTTCTAAATTCTAGTGACATTAACGGTGAAAGATTATACCATTGTGTATTCTAATTTTAAAGTGTGAGGATTGAAAAGAAGTCTTTCAGAGCTGGGCAAGGATCTGGACCCACTGGACCTTTTCAGTTTTGCTGTAAGGTAACCTGGACAGGCAGAATGCGAAAACTTTTGGGTGATGTTTGACATCTTGTAGACAGCACTTGCTCCCATGGGGAGCCATTGAAGAGGTAATAGCACTAAAGAAATTTGATCACATCTCTTGGTACCAGAAAAATAACATGCCGTGGCATGAAGCACAGATTTCAAGGGGCAAGGTGTACTTTAGGAAGTCCAGTCTGTAGGGAGTAGTCCTAATTAATTCTTGACAGCACTAGGGGCCAGCTTAGATTGAGCGAAGAATTTTCATATTCCACACAAATGGCACAGTTGGAAACATGCACATAATGGCGACGTACATTTGTATGTTTTGTTTATTGTCGAAAATGACCCCTAATATTTAGCACTGTCAAAGATAAACGTCTGGAAATGAAGAATTCCACAAGTATCAACTTAGAATTGGACAGGTGAAGCTGATTGTTTGATGATATTGATGATACTGTATCCCTGAGTTCCGAAGTAGGACTCCGGAGGGTTCAATATAAAAGAGTGGGAGCCAGGATGGGATTTAGCGGGATACGCTGCTTTACCGCCACTGGATTGACCAAGCAATTATCAGTTTTGATCTTCTTCGACTGGTTTCAGAGAAAGTTGTGAAATCACATAAGAATGAATCCGTCAATCCTCATATGTTTATGGAGAATACAGATAGGCATGCACTGATTCACTGTATCAAATGCAGCGGATTGGCCCAACAACACAAGAAGAAAACCAGAGTTGCCAAAATCTAGAATGCAAAGTTCATCATCCATAACCTTTAGCAAGGCGTTTTGCGTACCATAACCTGCTCTGAAGCCAGATTGGTGTGCATCAAAAATACTGTTGTTGGTGATTTCATGCGAAAGCTGTGCTGACATGCAGCTTTCAATCATCTTCACAATGAAGGGGAGGGTAGAAACTGTATAAAAATGATTAGAATCCCCTGCATCTGTTGTGTATTGTTTCAGAATACAAGTGACCTGGCTGATTTTAAGGCAATCCGAGAACACATCTTGCTGAAGAGAAAGGTTTATTAACTCCATCCAATGAGGTAAAAGCTGGTATGTCTTTGGAAATGTCGCCTGCTTCTGGGTTGATGAAGTGCTTCGTGATCATTTTACAATGACCACCTTTGAAAAAGCGATCTAAGACAAGCCTGTTGAACTTCAATTTATCTTTAGGAAGGTGACACCTCCTGATATCTGGAGGTTGGGGCAATGATTATTCAATAAATTGGACTTTATGGTCGAAGAATATGGCAAACACTTCACATTTCGCAGCATGGTCATCAAATTTGAGGGAGGTGGTGGTTTCTCTGCCACTCTGACTACTTCAAATAGTTGTCTTGAGAGATTTCTGGCAGAGTTGATAACAGATTTAATGTGGGGTGTATTGGCATTGAAAACATTTTTCGGGATAGATTTCTAGCTGACCTGAGGAAATCGAGGCTAAAAAGATAGGGCGAATGCGTCTACTGGTTCTGCAGTGCTTTGCTCAAAGAGGTCTTTGGTGAACCAAGAAGCAGTCGGCTTGGGTCTTTTCTTCTTGCAATGAACATTTTCAGACATGCATTCCCACATAATGGAGTAGGAGGTGTTTATATTTCATGAAGATGATAGGGGAAAGGCTTTTGGAAGCAACTATCGCTAGGTTGTTAAAGTCTTAGCTATGTTATATTCACCGCTCCAGTTAAGATTGACCGTCTCACATTGTGCTTTTAGAAAAGCTTTAAAGTGTTTTTGTGTTTTGTTACTTGCTCGTTTATGAGTTTTTTTATTTATTAATGGCCAGAGCACCGGTACAGTGCCAAGATTTCCAGTGGACGTATGTTGCGCTTTATAAATAAAATAATCAATCAACCATTCACTCACTTGGTCAGGCACGAATGTTAACCATGCTCACTTGATTTCCTACAGTAGTGCTATGGAAACAAATATTTTAACATAAAAGACTCCTTACCTCTTTGTGGTGCTGGGTGGCTTCTCTGAACAAATCCAGTTTTCCTAACATTGTTCTGCCTGTCTAATAGTACAATTATTTGGAGTGAGTTTATACTTTCTATTATTTTGAACAGAGTTATATCAGTGTGGCCTGACTGCAACACTAACTATATAATGTGACTGAGCATGACGTAGGTAGGGCCTGGTTCTCAAAAAAGTTGGGAATTCTAGCTGGAGTATGGATACACCCATGACAAACCTTTGTAACTCAGTATCAGTTTTTTGAATGAACATGTTTCCATTTTTTTCTCTGCCCAAGTATGCCTTTTTGTGGAGAAAATCTCAGATGTATTCCTGTAGGCATGCATTTTAAGTTCAGTGACGTGGCCACAATGTGAATGGTGTAGCAAGGCAGCACTTCTGACACCCCGGCTGCAACTGTCCTAATTAATTTAAATCTGTTTGCTAGTTCGACTGACATTTTCCTCTGAAGCAGCTGTTGCATCCATGACAGTAGCCATTTAGAAGTACAGTAAAAACATGGTAGCCAAACCATCATGCTGCCCTGCCATCACTTGCATTATTACCAAATATGCACCCCCCAAATGGCTCATCATCATAAAAACCATAGCCAGTGGCGTAACGTAAAATGATGCCCCCTTCCTGCAGAATGTGAAGAGAGTGCCTCTGTGTCCTGCACATCTCACGGATAATTATTTCATTTGGGCGAAATGGAGCCCCTCTGAAGAGGATTGTGGGTCCCCCTGCGCTCCTCTGCAGCAGAGGCCTCTGTCATGGCCCTGACCATACCTACTACCCCACACGCAGAGGGAGCTTACCTCTCCCCAAGTGTATAATTAATATTTCTGCACGTTCTCTGTCTGGGACCGCCAGGGTAGACCTGGACAGAATGGATGTTGCGAGCAATGGTATCACAGGGGCGGATTGGACTATTTTTAGCAGCTATCGAATTACCAGCATCCTCTGAAAAAGGCCTATAGTAGTTAACATCATTATCCGTCAGTGGTGAACTTTGGGACACATTAACTGAGGTACTACTTCCATAATTCTGGAACATTGCTCCAGAGTTGGCATGAAGGTTTTTTCTGAAGGAAGATGCATGGCCTGCTTTTAAAAAGAGGTTCTTCTCAGCTGAACTGTAAATTAGGTTGTCTGAATGATTTGAGACAGCCTCCATTTGAAGATGAGTCTGAGATACCCAATGCTCTCGTATGTCCAGACATCAAGTCTGTCTATCCTACTGATATTCATAAAACACCAGAAATTGCCTCTTCAGTTTCAATGTATCTGATTTCTCACCACCACTAGATTGCCAGAAACGCGAAAGTTAACCCTTGGTACTACTACCATGCCCCAAGCTACAGAATGTGTTAATCTCCCTTTCACAGCTGAACAAAAATACTTAAGGTTAAAGAAAGGGTGACAACTAAACTCTTCAGTACACCATTTGCCTGAATCCACTCTTTATGGATATTGGGAAGCATAAATGTGGGTTGGCGTTCTCACCTCTACCTCCTTCACTGTAGCAATCCTCAACCTACTGGTGTATTGTTTTATTACTTGTCAGTTCTGTAAAGTTAGTTTTATAAAGTTATCCTACAACTCAGTTCGATAAACTCAGTTGTATAATGATTTTGCACAATATAAATCTGCGCTGTGTAAAACCCTTAAAAAGCTACATAAATTACGACTGTTAATTAGCTTGAGGCTTTATATATATTTTGTTTTCTTCAAATCATGTTTGTGTTTTTTTACAGTGAACGATTTGGTTTAAGGTTATACTGTGGAATAGCGCCTCTGTTTAAAACATGCAATGGAACAGTAAACGAATTAAAAAGGAAAGTGTTCTGCAATTTCAAAAATTGTGTCTACTTCAAATCCTATTCACATCTTTGTATGCTGCAGGTGGCATGGAGCAGGTTCATTAAATATTAACCCGTTTCTGGTGTTACCTTTAGTTAATGCTACTGAAGAAGTGTTTCGGGCACCATTTTGCTAATTAACTGAGTGCATAGACTAGTTCTTAATACATAATTTAGACAGCACAGTGTCAGGTTTACAATGGAGACTCCTGACATTAAACTCATCTTTTTTCATTAGCTATGCAACTTACAGTACTTTCTGTCTGTTGACTGCATCTTAATTATCAGCAAACTCCTACAGAGCCTACACCAAACGCTCCAGGGTTTGTTTTTTTAACCCATTTATGCATGATAACAAACGTATATGTGCCACAGCAGAAAAGAGAATATGAGGTAGCTCTGTTAATTTGCCATTTTTTATTTTCTTTTTACTCTAAATTTTACGATTCGTAGATTCGCATATAATTATTAAAGGCATTTATGTGTCCTGATATGTAGATTTGTAATTACATTGATTAATTTATGTATGTGCGTATTCATCCATCTATTTATTATTAACGTGGTTTCATATTGCGTGAACCAGGAGATTGGGCTTTAGAATGCTGTGCGTGAGTCTGAAGGATGTCCACACAACAGAGAGAGTATAACAGGACTATAAAGCTCTATAGATGTAAAGTTTGCATACTGCGGTGACAAAAGATCAGTTTCAGAAATATCACTGCAATGACTTCATTATTTTTAGCACATGGATCCTTTTATTCCCGTATAAAAGCCCATCTCTAACTTACTTATTACAAGCGACTTGTGACGCATCTAGTTGCCTGTAATATATAAATTATGCAGTCTCTCAACTGCAATTACAGTTCAGTTTTGACATCACATTGCCTGCCGTCAGACTGAGCAGAAAACGAGAAAGCAAGGTCTTTGAACATAATTGCAGCCTTAATTTAAAAAAGGACAAAGGATCTGGCTTTTCTTTCTTCTGAGGTTTCTCTAAAATGAAAAGCGTATAGTAGAAAAGAGATATTTATGGAAAAGTGCCTATTTTTTCCACACTGCAGGTCATTCCAGGAAAGACAGATTCATTCCATGTTTCAACACAGCATTTTTAAATCTGATTTACATAAACTAACCTTAATATCTTTTGTCAAAAACTACGAACTGTCTTTTGGTTTGTTACATTTTGCAACACAGGCTCTAATTTTATTCTTCAGGTCTGATATTAACATGAACGAGCAAGACTCCAAGGATTTAAGTTTGGGTAAAGAGTGATGGTGTGACCATATATATTTTAAGGAATGAAATACCTGCTGTAATACGTTATAAGGATATTGCAAGTCACTTCAGAATTCCGTGTCTTTATATAGGAACTCAGCCTTAGGCCTTGTTCCTCTATATGGTCAGTTCAGTTCAATAAGCTTTTATTCGGTTTGCATAACACAACCATGTAAGCTGTACAATTTATTCTACATTTATCAAATCCCCTCATATATAATTAACAAACACAGTATAATCAGTACTCCTCCTTCTGGATAATTACTATAATACATGTTCTCAATAAAACATCAAACTGTGCAAAATCGCTATAAAGTGTCCTATGCTAAATGTGCAAAATTGCAATATCAACTAATTTTTATAGTACATGAAACTGTGCAAATTCGCAATAGAAGAACATCTCATAAAAATGTATAAAGTGCAAATTTACATTTTCTGACCATCTGTTACAGTACATAAATTTGTGCACATCCGCTTTAAAGTGCCATATGTTTATGTGCAAATTGCAGTAGTAACACATTTTAAAATATTATCGACTTTCTAGCAGCTCTACATTTCAGGATAAAACTAGCCACATAAAAACAGATATCTGAACTCTCCAGTTTGCATAGTAGTCTCATGGCATTTGCGGTTAAACGAATATTATATTTTTAAAAGATTGGTTTTAAATAGTATTTCCTAAGAGATACATAAAATTTGCAAAAAAGTAAAAAATGGCAGCAACTCTGACTAGAAATATTGTCACATGGACATTTAACTTTGGAACGTTTACCCATATCCGGTAAGGCTACAAGATGGTGGACAATACCCAACCTGAGACGGGATAATACAAATCGATGCGAGGAATTTGTCACATCTTCCAAATACTGTTGGAATCCACTTTTAAGATCAAGTTGCTTGTAAAGCACGAGTGTTTTTTGGGACTCTAGTAATTTATTCTCTCGTTCCCCCCTCTTAAAGGACAAAATCTCTTTTTTGGATAATGTTATAACATGTTTGGACTCATCAAGGATATTAAAATCAAATAAAAATTTGTACCAGTGATTAATATAACTTATCCACGGTATACGAGTACAAAAATCCAACTTTAAGCAGTCCCTAATTATGGATTGTGTAAACTCAGTTTCGCTCTTGGACCAGATAGAGCGCCATAAAAGCAAAGGTCGCAGGGCAGCCGAATCAGAAATATAATCAAGACCGGTTTCCATATGAATTAATTCATTAGAGGCTGAGATAGGTGCGCTCAACAATCGTTGTAAAAAACTGTTTTCATCTAATTGAAGTCGGTCAGCAGGGTAATGGCCCCAAATTCCAGCCCCATAAAGGGCTGAGGAGACACATCTTGCATTATATATATTTACCATGTCCTTTACCCTCCGGTCCCCTAGTTTGGCCGCAAACCTAAATATTCCATGCGTGTTCCTAGTCATATTGTATCTGATATTTTCATGCTCCTTATTCCAATTACCACTTCCAGTAAAGGTAATACCTAAATAACTAAAGGAGGTAGCAGCCTGAATTTTAAAACCATCTCAAAAGAAAATCCTAGATGAGTTCGTCTTTTTGCCACATGTCATAGTATAAGTTTTGGTTTTATTTATTAGGAGTTTCCTGCCTTTAATAAAATCTATAAAATTGTTAATGAGTCGCTGAAGGCCTAGTGGGGTACGGGATAATAAAACAGCATCATCAGCATATAATAATATTGGGACCACCTTTTTATCTATTATCGGTGCGTCTGCTGGAATTTGACTTAGATCCATAGCTATTTGGTTGATGAATAGGGAGAATAAAAGTGGGGCCAAAACACACCCCTGCCTAATGCCTCTTCTGACATCAAAAAAGGGAGTTCGTTCACCAGTTGGCCCATATCGTACACTACAGGATAGTTTCTCATATACTCGTGCCAGAAAGAATATTATTTCTTTCGGGGCCCCAGATTCGAGCAGTACAGACCACAAGAGAGAGTGGTCCACCAAGTCAAAGGCACTGTTTAAATCGGCTAAACATAAAAAAAGATTACCACCCTTCACTAATGTGTATTTATTGATCAACAGATTGAGGTTCACGCATTGTTCAAGAGTACCTAGTCCTTTCCTGAATCCATATTGGACTGGAGTTAAAATCTTGTGATCCGTTGCCCAGGTTTCCAATCTTTTTAGAAGGACCCTGCTCATAACCTTTATTGAGGAGTCCAATAAAGATATTGGGCGATAATTACAGGCTTCAGAACGGGAACCCTTTTTATATATTGGAATAATTAAAGATTGTCCCCAAGATTTGGGGAAATTCCCTACTGCCGCAATGTTAAAAACTCTTGTAAGAATCGGGGCCCATAGATCCATTTCACTCTTGTATAAATCAATCGGAACGCCGTCCGGACCTGGAGCTTTTCCCCCTTTACTATTGATTAGCCCTTCCTGTACTTCATCCACTTCAATTAACATAGGCAAGAAAGGCCAAAGAAGGTCATTATTTGATGTTATAGTTAAAAGGTTCTTATCTGGGTTAAAAATATTAGTAAAGTGGTTGATCCATTCAGTGTAATTTACTTGGGACGTCAGATCCGGTGATATGCAAAAAACTCCTCTATGACCTATATTCCTTTTATTCAAAATTTGATTAATACATGGGCTGATCAACAATTATAAGCCTAAATGCTATGCATGTTAAATCATATTCCCAAAGACTTTTTGTTTTTTTAATAAAAATATGTTCTTTTTATTCATTTCACAATGTCATTTTTGTAGTACATCAATCTTCATTATTTTCTAGCATGTGAATAATCATTTTCTATTCAAATAAACATAGACAACAATTTTTTGGGAAATTGTACATAATCTGTAAGACCTCAGACAACCTACTCAGCAATTGACCAATCAATGTTCAGAACCAGAGGTCCTGATGAAGGTGGTTTCCTTCCTGTAATCCCACCGAAACGCGCGTAGACCACGTGCGCCCTGACCTATCTAGGTTATTTCCATCCATACCTATTACTGGAGATGTCTTGTCATTCTGATACTCCCTATACCAACAAAGTATAAGTGTATAGTATGAATGAGAGTGTATTTGAGTTATGAGTGTGGTTCTGAACATTGATTGGTCAATTGCTGAGTAGGTTGTCTGAGGTCTTACAGATTATGTACAATTTCCAAAAAAATTGTTGTCTATGTTTATTTGAATAGAAAATGATTATTCACATGCTAGAAAATAATGAAGATTGATGTACTACAAAAATGACATTGTGAAATGAATAAAAAGAATATATTTGTATAAAAAAAACAAAAAGTCTTTGGGAATAGGATTTAACATGCATAGCATTTAGGCTTATAATTGTTGATCAGCCCATGTATTAATCAAATTTTGAATAAAAGGAATATAGGTCATAGAGGAGTTTTTTGCATATTACTGTTTACTTTCCCCTTAAGCTCCTAGACCTTAATTAATCGTGAGGGGGTCCCTTTATTTACAAACGTCAGATCCGGTGTACATTTATCTCTCAAAAAAGGACAGTTTATAGTTTCCCAGAAGAGTTTACTATTATTAGTGTCTGCTGCCATATTTAATTTATCCCATGCCTCTGCTTGTAGCTTTTTTTTATGTGTCAATATAGCTTGCTTATATGCAACTCGCAGCTCTTGTATATACAATTGGTTCCGGGGAATTGTCCTCAATGCCAGTTTTAATTTTTGTAATACGAGTGTACATTTTGAATCAAACCACCTCGGTCCTGTTTTTTCCGAATTTGTAACACTTTTAGTTAGTAGAGTCTTTATTGATTTATTAATGTTCGAAAAGGTCTCTATCAGAGTATCAGGGAGAAACTCTTCACTAAGACAGTAATCAATTTCTTTCCTACAAATTGTAACCACCTCTTTTTTTTTTATTTGAAATTTTTTTATTAGGGTTTTGCATGCATTTTACCACATTGAACTTTCACAGGTATAAAAGTTAATCATTTTAGCACATCATCATGAACCTTTGCTCAGCCTGTAGTGGGTGGGTACCGTAGTCCATTAGCCACTGAATCCTCCTGTTATGACCCGAAAAACATGTCTCCCACAGGTGTGTTCTGACAGACCCATATGCATATCATCGCAGTAGTGCCTATATTTCCCATCTCGTTCGGGGTCAACTCTGTCTCCCCAATTTTGTCTATGCATCGTTCCCTTCTCTCCCAATATAACCGTCAGGTCATGCAAGTAGGACAACGGCGTGTGAACTGCCAACAGGAGCAACTGCCACCTTCGGGGTGGCTTGGGAAGGGTCCTAGGGAGGGGGGGAGCCTGAAACTAAAAAGAAGGGGAAGCAGGGAGCGAATCATGAAGGGGGGGAAGGGTGAGGGGCTGACGAACAGGACGTTCCCGTGGTGGATTGGGCATGGACTGATGGTAAGTGCGTGTGGCGCGCTCTGGGGCGAACTAGGGGGAGGGGGGTGGGTCTACCGTTAGACGCGCTGCAGGAGACGGGGTCCGCACTCGCCCTTCGCATCTAGGTGTGCTACCTGCCTATTGAGCCGTCCGCGCCCTCTAATGGTCCGGGGTGACCGGGGGAGGCAGGAGAAGCGTGGGGGGTGGGTTGTGTCGTGTCCTCAATGTCTCCTGCTGCGTACTTCTGCTTAAAAAGAATGAGGAGTTGTGCCCATTCCATAGATATCGGATGTTTGCGGGCACCCTTCGCATCCTCCTCCCTCAGCAGCTCTTCCGCTGCCGCTCCCCATTTGAGCAATGCACCCGCCCAAGCCGGACCCGACAGCCCCGCTGGAGCCCTCCAATGCATCGCAATGTTCCTCTGAGCCCGAGGAGAATGGCCAATGACATGAACTTCCATTGCACCTTCGCGGTTTTCTTCCTCGGGGGTATCCCCAGCGCACATTTCTCCCAGGTGGAGGCAGTCGGGATTTCGGTTGTAGATCGAACGGCCTGGTGCACCCCATCCCTGAAACGTTGTATGGATGGACAGGCCCAAAACATATGTTTGAAGTCGGCGTCTACCAGTAGACAGCGGGGGCATTCGAACCGCGTATCGGGGTAAAACCGGTGGAGCTTGTCCGGAGTGAGATACGCCCGGTGTAAGATATTGAATTGAATATTTTTGAATCGCGCATTCCTGGACACCTTTTTTGGGAATTCCAGAGCTTTGCGCCACTCTGCGTCACTGAATACTCAGCCTGCATCGTCTTCCTACGTTTCCCGGAGTTTGTCCAGGGAGACGTCCGTCAGCTCCCGGATCGCTTTATAATGCCAGGTGATTAGGTGACTGCCTGCTCCCATTCGCAGCACCGTGTGCAACACCGGATGCGTCGGGGGTTTCCCATCACGTAGTTTCCAGAAGTGGCTACTACTTTCCAGTATTTGCCTGTGTCGCAGGAACTGTCCCTGGGGGAGGTCATACCACTCCACCAGCTGTGCGTATGTCCTCAATTGCCCCTCCTGGAACAACGCCTCCACCTCTGTGATGTTATGGTCCGTCCATACTTGGAGGGCCCTCGCAGTGTAGTACCCGCTCCGCTGGGGGAAACCCACCAGGGGGAGTAGAGGGGAATATAGTGGCTGGCCCCTGGATAGACGATGTATCCGCATCATGCATCTGCGGGCTATGATGACCTGCAGCGGGTGCGTGCGTGCTGGAGCAGAGTTTTCTGTTGAAAATCTATTGGGTTTTTAAGCTCTGGTTTGTCTATTTGTCAAAATTAACATTAATAATCATTAATTATTAATTATTTGTTTTGTGTAAGTGTTTTATACTTATCAACATGTACGTATTAACAAGAGAGAACTACACGTGGGAACGCGTATGTGATGCCTATTAATAATAATGTGCACGTTTAAATGTTGCTGAGTGCTGTTTATTTTAAAGCACAAAACGCTTTTGAATTAATGCTTTTCTGTGTTACAAAGGCTAGATAACTACATACACATAAGGGTATTAGTGGGGTTAACACTGTTTAATCACTATACTGTGGTAACGTTGTTTTTGTCTCTTTCAATTAAGATGGTCTATTTTGGCCTAACGGAAAATGGCTGCCGTTTGCAGCCTGGCCTCGAGTGAGTGATTTGTGATGAGAGGGCCTTGTTGAATATGGTCGCGAGACATCTGACCACAGTCCTTGCCTGGTTAAAACTTTCCGTGAGGACAGCAGCAGTTCTGGGCGAGTTTCCAGATGTATCGGAACAGCCTTGGAAGACAAAGGAGCCTTAAAGAAAGAACTCTGAGCTCATTGTGTCATCGCCGAGGAAATGTGGATGCTAAAAGATACTTTTTATTTTTGGTTCCTGTTCTGTCTTTTTATTTTTGTGATTTTCCTGAGCGGAGATTTTCCAAATGTAGCGATGCTACATCCTTTCCTTCTCGCTTTGCTCAGAGGTTCAGCGGACACGAAGAATACTTTTTGTTGCTTTCTTTTGTTTAAAATACTATAAAAATTGTTAGCCTAGAGAGGGTCTTTGCCACTTTGCCACTTCTTCCCAAACCTGCGTTGGTGAGGATCTACGCTGTGAGGACGGTGATTCGGGAGACTTCTACTGAGAGACCTGTCCTGACCCATTCTGACATTTAGCTAGAATAGGTAATTATGAGAAAAATGATTTATTCTGATTTATTTCCTTTGACTAATTTAGATAAAGCATTATAATTTTGAAAACGGTGTTGGTTATTATTTCTTGTCAATTATTGAGTACTCTATTTGATTATCGTTGTATAGATTGTTAGATCATGTTTCATGACAGTTACAATAACCAGGTCTTATCGACCTCGATGTAGATGCAGGGTGTTTAGGAGTTTTCTTTCCACAGGTTCAGTGCTGGTAGAGTATTTGAGCGTATGTTAGTGAAATGGGCCCTAGTGTATGATGAGTGTATGTGCGTGTAACTGTGAAATTACTCTTTCCGTGGAAGTGGGGATATTTTGTACACCCTGATCTGTATCAATTTCCTGGTAGCAGAGTTAGGATGGTTATTGATGATTGTCTTGATCTGATTAGATTGCTTGTACATTAGCTTATTGATTATTGATTATTGATCGATGTTGATATATGTACTAATACTATATGTTGGAGTCGTCATGTTGAGTTATATGTAGTGCTTCTGGAACTTGGGAGCTAGTAGCAGTTCCGTAGTAGGGCAGAGGGAAGTATATGCTGCTCTCGGGAAAGACGGGATTGTAGGAAAAAAACGTGTGACAATTGAAGTTGCGCGTCACATTGTCTGGGTTCGGAATCAGTGACATCGTCGTGTGTTACTATTAGAATATATTTCTGGTATATAAGGAGTGTGTATGGTAGCGAAGGTTATCTGTGAAACTCTGGTCTTAAGTCCCAGGGATCCGTAAGGTTCACCGTTAAAGCTTATCGCGGGAGAAGTAATAGGTATTCTCTGAGCTTGTTTGAGGAACTGGGCAGAGGTAAGCTGCTTGGTTGATGTGTGTTATAATTCTGTAGTGGGACAGATTGTTCGCTGTTCTCGGGAAGCAGGATTCTGTGTGTATGTACTATATTTTTCTTGTATGAATGTGCGTGAATGTATGTATGGGCATTTAGTTGATTGTAAGACTCTTTGGACAAGTCCTAGAGGAAACAATTATTAATGAATGCATGATAGAAGGGCAGAGTAGAGTAGATGTGCTACTGTGTCAACGGGATTCTTGTGAAATAGATTTTCTTTACTATTCTGTGGTTAGCGAAGCAGACAATGGAGATGTTTATATGTTGTAACTAATAGATTTTGTAGAAATTTGACACGAAGTCTACTGAGAGTTTTGTAAAGGAGGGGTAGACGAGTGACGAGAGACAGGAGACAGGCGACTGCAGCGACTGCTGAAGTCAAACAGACCGCGCTCTGATTGGATATTAGATCAGAATAGTGTTCGCGCTGGGATTGGTGCGTTGGTGTGAGCCGCGCAAGGATTGGAAGAGCTATTCTAGTGACGTAGACGCTCCAGGATTGGTGCGTTAGTGTGAGTCGCGCTGTTATTGGTTGAAAATCGTATTGTATATTTATAATACGGAAGGGATTAGAAAGTTTTGGTAAACGCTAAAATGTATTACCAAGAAGAGAAAAAGAAAAAAACATTGTTCGGAAAAATCAAAAGGTGGTTCGACAAGGATAAAGATGTTAAGACGAGAGAGGGTGAATTGTTACCTCCAGCGAAAACACCTGCATCCTTCATGGCTGCGAGATATGGGTATCATACCTGTATATGGTTGGATAACTGGGTTAGGTATACCAAGGAAGATGGTGTTCTAGCATTTCCAGAACATGGTTCATTTAATCTGGCCGTGTTGAGAAACTTACGGGAAAAGATGTTATGTCTTGGCCCAAGACCAAGGCCGACACAGTTTGAGGCTTTAGTGGAATGGGAAGAGGAAGTACATGAGCGAGAAAAGCAGAGGTCTGGAGGACATTACAGGTACATGTTTGGGAGGAGACATGATCGTGAAACTCATCATGATCGAATGAAAAGATGGCGAGATGCTAGTATGTCAGAGGGATTATATCCTATGAGAACAGTTGAAGAGGGAGCAGAAAGGGTTCCTGAGGCAGAAGTGAGAAAATATGGAGTTAATGAATATGAGGATGAGGTCTTGAATGACATGATTTACAAGAGACCACCTCCATATAGACCAGAACCAGACGAGAGTACACCAGTTGTTTCTCCGATAAGAGATACAGTGCGTATCATTGAGATAGAAAATGTGACACCTGAGTTAAGAAGTGGTAATCCTTTCAGGGAGAGAGAGAATCGATGTGGTAACGAAAATACCAGAGAACTAGCCAGAACTACAACAGAGCTGACTGAAAAGATTAGGGAGTTAACAAAGAATCTGGAAGCTGTTACGGTGCCTGTAACCATAGGTCCGATTATGCCTGTGTTTGACAAGCAGAGGACAGGTGAAAATGGTTTGGTGATTCCATATGTTGGAAATAAG
The DNA here is from genome assembly GCF_964204655.1 of Triturus cristatus. NCBI lineage: Eukaryota > Metazoa > Chordata > Amphibia > Caudata > Salamandridae > Triturus > Triturus cristatus. The sequence continues at coordinate 458,393,328 of NC_140584.1, read as the reverse complement.
ATAACAAGTTTAGCTGGTCCCTCAGGAGATTCAGGAAGTAGGACAGAAAGTAGTGATCTGAGACAATCGAGACATGACACATGTAGTGAAGGACTGGATGCTAGTGAAGCTAGTTGTTCAGGGATGCCGATTTTAGAACCGCAAAAGAAAGTGGTTCCAGTGAGGAAAACTACTGAAATAACAGCTGAAGATTTGAATGATTGGATGAAAGTTCTTCAAAAGAGGGATAAAGATTCACAAGCAATTGATGTGGCTAGGTTACGTGTAGAATTAGAAGAGCTTGTTGCAGGGACAGTTCCAACAGAAATTCTTAAAAACCATCATGAAGGTGAACTGTTATTTATGTGCAAAAACATCACCTGGAGAGCAAGAAATACACATGACAGGTTAAGAGCAGTGGCGAATGAACAGGGAGTTGACATTGATAAAGTGAAAGCTTTGCAGAAATCTTACAGAATGGATTTTACAGACAAAGATATTGAGAATATGAATGGTACTGGTAGAACAGGACAGATTAAAGAAATGGTCGCATTATTGCGAAGATGGGGTGATGTAGAAAAGTGGAAGGATAGGTGGTACAAGAAAAGAGAAGAATCAGAAGATAGGACTTATTCAGCATTTCCCGTGAGAGAAAAGGAGAAACCAGTGGATAATTATCCTATGAGAGAAATACCTGGAGGAGGATATGTACATGTTCCATGGACCAGACAGGATATTTTATCATTTACGAATGATTTCCCTCGATTGAGAGAAAAGCCCGTCGAGTGGTATAGGCAGGTGGATAGGTTTGTGAAATTGTCAAAAGTGCTGTGGATTGACCTGAATAGTCTGTTTGATATAATTGTTCCAGCAGACTTGTGGACTGAGTGTAAAATAGTTGTGAGTTGGCCTACTGAGGAATATCCAAGAGATCAGAGAACAGGAGCACCAGATCCAGAAGTAATGAGAAAGTATGATCAGGTGATGGTATACCTGAAGAGTAAAGTACCTCCAAAAGAGACAGACTGGGTTAAAATAGATCGAACACAACAGGAAGCAAAAGAATCAGTTCATGCTTTTTACGAGAGGCTGATACTGGCATTTAAACAATTCAGTGGAGATGAACACCTGGGTGACAAAGATTTGAGTCATTTTGTATACAGGTTTGTATATGGCCTGACACCTGAGATTAGTGAGAGAATTCGTGAACACACAGTGGACTGGCAGAGTAAGAAAATAGATGAGATTCTGAGACATGCAAAATATTTCAGTGATGAAATTGAAGCAAAACAGAGAAAGCTGAAAGAGAAAGCAATGTGGGCACAAGTGAAGGTTGCGGAAAGACAGGAAGCACAGTTAGTGGAGCAGGCAAATAATGCAGGAAATAATGCAGGGAATAGACCTAGATATGTAGGGAAAGGAAAGGGGAATCTTGAGGAAGCCAAAAAGAAGTTCCCATGTCACAACTGTGGCCAACTGGGACATTGGAGATCTGAGTGTACCAATCCACCATTAGTGAATAATGAGGGTAAACCCTTGAATCAACAGGTGCAGAACGAAGGAAATAATCAACAGCAACAACAACAGAAAGTTGTGAGACAGCAGAGTCAAGAGCCAAAACCGCCCTTGCCGCTGAATAGAGGGTCACAAAAGTACAATCAGGATTCGGGATTCTACAATGATGAACAGGTAAACAAACCAAGGCGTTCTAACCAGGTACAACAGTACTTGTTAAAGAATGAAGGGAGTGAGTCTGAGGGTGATTATTGACGGTGCCGAAGAGAGGAGGAAGAGTGCATACTTGGTGCAACTCTAGAAATAGACCAGGCAGGACCATTTGTAGATGGGAAAATAAATGAAGAAAGTGTTACTTTTTTGGTAGACACAGGTGCGACAAGATCAACTGTCAGGTCAACAGATATTAGAAATCTTCCTCTCTCGGATGAAGCAATCCAAGTAGTTGGTGTAGCTAATACACAAATCAGGACACGTCTTACGGAACCATTAAGAGTACAAATAGGGAAATTTTCAGACATGCACAGATTTATTGTCTGTGACACTAGTCCAGTGAACCTGTTAGGTAGGGATCTATTGTGTAAGATGAATTGCACAATTTTCTGTACACCGGATGGAATAGCTTTTGAAACACCAGATGAAGATGTTTTGTACCGAATGACTCTAGGAAATAGAGAGAGTGAAATGGTTGGTGCATTTGCTGTGTTTAATCCGAAGGATTTGCCTCGAGAGCTGAGAGACACAGTGAAAAGGACAGTTTGGGATTTTACTGGAGAGGATGTGGGATTGATGAATAATGTAGATCCTGTGAAAATTTCAGTGAAAGAGGGAATTACGTATCCTAACATTCCTCAGTACAAAATGACACCAAAAATAATTGAAGGAATAACTCCTATAATTGAGAAAATGATTCAGCAGGGAGTTCTGAGAGAATTACTGAGTAGCCCGTGTAATTTACCGATAATGGGGCTAAAGAAACCTAATGGGAAATTCAGGATTGTACAAGATTTGAGAAAAGTTAATCAAATTGTGGTGGCATGTTGTCCTATAGTGCCAAATCCGTCGGTGATTTTGTATCAAATTCCACATGATGCTGAGTGGTACACAGTGATTGATTTGTGTCATGCTTTCTTTTCAATTCCATTGCATCATGACAGCCAGCCGATTTTTGCATTTAGATTTGGCCAGCGTATTTTAGCATGGTGTCGTATCCCACAGGGGTATACAGAGAGTCCTTCGATATTCAATCAGTTATTGAAAAAGTCATTGGAGAGCTTGATAATGCCTGAAAACTCAGTACTAGTGCAGTATATTGATGACCTGCTTGTGGCATCAAAGACACGTGAAGCTTGTGAAGTAGATACCATAGCTTTACTGAATCATTTGGCGGATGGAGGGTTAAAGGTATCTCCAGCCAAATTGCAATTCTGTAAGAAAGAGGTGCATTATCTTGGACACAATATTGAAAAAGGTCTGAGAAAGGTGACTGATGACAGGATCAAAATCATCAGGGGAATGAAGGCCCCTAAGACCCAGAGGGAAGTGAGAATGTATCTGGGTATGGTGGGTTATTGTCGTCAGTGGATAATTAATTTTTCTCTGATAGCAAAGCCACTGATTAAGCTGACAAAAAGTGAGATGACAGACCCATTGGAACTAGATGGGGAATAAATGGCAGCATTTGAGGAGCTGAAAAGCAGAATGTGTGAAGCCCCAGCTTTGGGTATGCCTGACTATGAAAAGGAGTTGAATTGTACTGCAGTGAGAGGAATGGATGTGCACTTTCAGTGTTAATTCGGAAGCATGGACAGCTGAGGAGGCCTATTGCGTACTTCTCATCGACACTTGACCCTGTAGCTGTAGGTTTACCAGGTTGTTTGAAATCTGTGGCTGCAACATGCAGAAGCCTGGAACAGAGTGAGGGAATCATAATGGGATATCCTGTAAGGGTATTCGTACCTCATAATGTGGCAATTCTTTTGACAAGAAGCAGAACCCAGTACATGTCACATAGTCGGCTGACTAAATATGAGAAAGTCATTCTGGGAGCATCAAATGTGACTCTTGAGAGATGTGTGAATGTGAATCCAGCAACATTGTTGCCGGATGTTGAAAATGTGGGTGTGAAGACAGAAGATGATCATAATTGTTTGGATGTGCTTGATTACTGTACAAAACCGAGACCAGACATAAGGGATCTTACCTTGCATGAGAGTGATCATGTGTTGTTTGTGGATGGATTATGCCTGAGGAATGATGAGGGTGTGCTATGTGCAGCATATGCGGTGTGCAAGGTTTCAGAGGTTATGGAAGCATCACCATTGAAAGGAGTGAAATCTGCGCAAGTTGCTGAATTAGTGGCATTAACAAAAGCTTGTGAAATTGGGAAAGATTTGAGAACGACTGTGATGACTGATAGTCAGTATGGATTTGGAGTTGTGCATGATTTTGGCCAACTTTGGCTACAAAGAGGTTTCTTGACGTCGAGTGGGACTCCAATAAAGAATGCTGAAGTGATTGGAAAATTACTTGAAGCGATACAGTTGCCTAAAGAGTTAGCAGTGGTGAAATGTGCTGCTCATGGACAAGGAGATGATTTTGTGACAGTTGGCAATCGATATGCCAATGACATTGCTCAATATTGTGCCAAAAACAATCAGTCCATTAATCGGGAACGAGAAGGTGAAATGTCTTTTTGTTCTGTGATGTTTACTAATGTCTTAGAGACGTGGGATGAAGTGAAACAGTTGCAGGATGAGGCAGGAAAGGAAGAAAAGAAAGACTGGATCAAGGCAGGTTGTGCCCCAAGAGAAACAGACCATGTTTGGGTCTATAGAGATGGCAGACCAGTAATGCCGAACTCCATACTGTCGTCAATGGCAAGAATGTATCATGGCCAGGGACATTTGGGAAGGGATGCGATGATCAGGTCGTTTAAGCAGACCTGGTACAATGCAAAGTTCAGGACAATTGCAGAGAGCATCTGTCAAAGATGTTTGATTTGGCAGCAATTTAACACTGGGAAAAAGACAGTGGTGAGTCTGGGAACAATAGGCAGAGAAGGAGGTCCTTTTACAAGAATGCAGATTGATTTCATTGAAATGCCCCAAGTGAACAGACTGAGGTATGTTCTGGTGGTAGTCTGTTTGTTTTCAAGATGGGTGGAGGCCTATCCAACTAGGAGAAATGATGGAATAACAGTGGCAAAATTACTGTTAAGGGAATTGATTCCTAGGTACGGGTTTCCAGTGACGATTGAGTCTGATAGAGGTGGACACTTCTATAATGAACTCATGAGTTTGATTTGTGAAGCATTGAGCCTACAGCAGAAGCTACATTGTGCATACAGACCAGAGGCTTCTGGTGTTGTTGAGCAGATAAATGGCACAATCAAGAACAGGATTGGTAAGATGTGTTTAGCCACTGGTATGAAATGGCCAGATGTCTTGCCTCTAGTGCTAATGACTATTAGATCTACTCCAGATAGAACTACTGGTTTAAGTCCGCACGAAATCATAATGGGATGTGCAATGCGACATGCATATGTACCTGTCAATAAGTTGATGACAATAACTGATGACATGATTTTGGATTACTGTAAAGGCCTGGCTGACGCAGTTCATTCTGTGTTTCACCAGGTTGGAGAAGAAGCTACCACACTTGAGAAGAAGCAAGCTCATGATCTTAGTCCAGGGGACTGGGTGAGGATTAAGGTGCACAGAAGAAGAAATTGCTTGGTTCCAAGGTGGGGAAGGCCGAGACAAGTCATTCTAACTACGACAACTGCAGTAAAGTGTGCTGGTGTGAAAAACTGGGTACATGCGAGTCATACTCTGAGAGTTCCAAACCCAAAAGACGGAACTGGTAAGGAGTATTTTGAAGAGTCAGATTCCAGTGATGATGAAGATACAGAACCAGTGAGAAAAGAAGCAGAAAAGGCTTCAAGAGAACCATTGAGAGTCTCAGAAAGAAGATCAGATTCTGTGAAAGAGCCTGAAGTTCCAAAAAGCAGTGAAGAGAAAAGAAAAGAAAAGAGCAATTCCACGGAGACTACTCCTGAATCGGAAGAGGAGGAGATTGAAGAACCACTTGAGATTACACCTGAAGAAGCAGGGTCAGAAGAAGATAGAGAGGGACAGATTGCGGAAGACCCCCGAGGAGGTGTAGGGAACACTCTTGTCAAGCTAGGTAAAGGGACAAGTAGACAGCAAGAAGATTGCGTGTCGGAGACCCGAGGAGGGAAAGAGTTAGGGAAGTCTCAAACAGTGGTGAAAAAGACTGTGGAGCAAAAGAAAACTGCTGAAGAATCAGAGGCATTTGAAACAGAATCGGATGAAAGTGAAAATGAGAAATCAGAGGGTCGAGTTCTGAGAAAGAGAACTTGGATTGGAGAGAGAAATAATACGGAAACAAGACCGAAAAAGGTTGTAAGAGGAGATCTTTGGCCTAACAACAGAATAAAGAGGCTGAGATATAGACTGATAAGAGCAAATACTTCGAAAGCTGAACAAGTGAATGAAGTATCGAGTCAGAATCCAGCAAGAGGTGAAAAGAGAAAAGTGTCAAAAGAACCAGAAGAGATCAAGAGGATAAGAAAACCTAACCAGAAGTATAGGTCGCCGGAATGGACGTACGTGGCACTGTCTGAAGGTGAAGAGGCAGAAAGTCAAGGAAATCCAGAGGAGACCGTACAAGAAGTGGTTGAGGAAGATACAGGTGAAATCCTGAAAGTAATCTTGACTGACATTGATGAGAAGTCGGATACTGAGGATATCGTTGAAGATCTAATACAATTTGATGTTGAAGAAAATTAAGTAAAGAGTGATGAATATCCAAATTGAGTGAACAGAAGAAATTACTTGGAGAAAGTGGGAGGAAAAAAAAAAAAGAAGAAACTGAATTGATTGTTTGAAGTAATCCAGAATTTTAGAGTCTCAAGTAGTGGAGTAGTAGAGGCTAAGTCAAAAGACACGGTCAAAGTAGTAAAATGGCTGACATAGAGAATAACCAAAGTAGATGTGCCTTCTTAAGAAGATGGTGTAAAATGTGCTGCTGCTGTACTGGATTATTAATGCTATTATGGGGTGTTTTAGCTTTATTAGTTACCTTTAGGGTTACATTAGATACTTTGGGAATACACACTGAAAATGTGACTTTTGCAGAGAAGAGTTCACAAAAAGTAGTTCCGACTAGAATTAGTAATACTTACATACATAAAGATAGGTCAATTAATGATTTTTCTAGTAATGTTTTTTCAAAGCTGTTATACGAATATGTGAAAACAATGGAAGTTAGGGATTGCTACGTTTGTATGCAATTACCTGCATCCGTTTCAGAGGGGGTTACTTATCATCATTTACCAGCTACGTATGGAATTTCTTGTAGTGTATTAAGTAGTGTTTTTTATTTGTTAGGGAAAATAGATTATGAGATGTCTAACAAGGATAGTATTTTTGGGCACTTGCCAATGAATAAAAGGCTGAATCCAGCTAAAGAAGCTAACATTTTTGGTGAGATTTTTATTGAGAAAGAAGAATTAACATTAGATTACATTTTTAAGAATAATTTAACTTGCAGTCTGAAAGAAGAGGAGAAAGCTTTCCTAAATATGGTGGAGGAAAGGAGATTGAGCATGCATGAGAAAGCAGGGAAATATAAAGTGAGTGAGACAATTTGGGACATTGAGATGGGAAAAGAATTGAGAAATGGGGCTAGTCCAACTTTAGCTCTAGATGCATCACAGAAGGGTAAGTTGTGCATTACAAGAAGGAAATCTCAATATGATACATATTTTGTTGGGACTAGTGAATGTCATGATACATACTTCATTGCAACAGGATGGGGTTTCAGAGGTGGAGAAGATACAATTTTTCCAGGAGTGTACTATGTTTGTGGGAATAAGGCTTATTACAGGTTGCCTGACCATTGGTATGGCACGTGTTATGTGGGCCTGGTCTTTCCAAAGATCTTTCATATAGATAGAATAGAAGATGTAGAACATATTAATTTACTAATGCGTTTCAAGAGAGAAACTTGGTCTGAAATAGTAGGTGACATTTTTGGAGCTTTAATTCCAGCAGTGGGAATTTCTTTGAATGCTTATGGAATTCGGAAACTGTCAACAGTGGTGGATCGCTTATCGACAAATACCGCTGGAGGGTTTCTTTTGGTGAATACGGAATTGATTGCCGTACGTGCCATGTCAATGCAAAATCGACTTGCCCTTGATATTCTATTAGCCAAGGAGGGTGGAGTTTGTGGAATGCTGAAAGTTCAACATTGTTGCACTTACATTCCAGACGAAAGCAAAGACCTGAAGGTCTATATCAAAAATATTACTGATTTGCATGGAGAATTAGTACCACTTGAAGCTGAAAGTATCTGGACTAAATTAGCTAATAAGGTGATAGCTGTTAAGAGTTTTATTGCAAAAATAGGTAGTGCTATTATAGGTAAGATATTGTTTCCTTTAACTTGTATAATTGTTGCTTTATTGATACTTAGATTGGTGTGTTTGTGTTGTAAAAACAGGGGAGGGAAAAAGAAATTAATTAAAAGAAATAATGAGAAGAGAAATAAAAGGTTGAAAAGAGAACCACAAGAAATTGAATTAGAAGAATTGAGGGAGAGTGTCTACTTAGAAACAAAGAGGGATGATGAAAGAGTGACTGGTGTGTAGTATTGTGTAAGGAGAAAAAGACATTTCCAATTTCTCCTAAAATGGGACTAAAATTCACTAAATTTTTTGTTTTTGGGTTATTTGGTGATAAAATCACCAAAGGGGGGATTGCTGGAGCAGAGTTTTCTGTTGAAAATCTATTGGGTTTTTAAGCTCTGGTTTGTCTATTTGTCAAAATTAACATTAATAATCATTAATTATTAATTATTTGTTTTGTGTAAGTGTTTTATACTTATCAACATGTACGTATTAACAAGAGAGAACTACACGTGGGAACGCGTATGTGATGCCTATTAATAATAATGTGCACGTTTAAATGTTGCTGAGTGCTGTTTATTTTAAAGTACAAAACGCTTTTGAATGAATGCTTTTCTGTGTTACAAAGGCTAGATAACTACATACACATAAGGGTATTAGTGGGGTTAACACTGTTTAATCACTATACTGTGGTAACGTTGTTTTTGTCTCTTTCAATTAAGATGGTCTATTTTGGCCTAACGGAAAATGGCTGCCGTTTGCAGCCTGGCCTCGAGTGAGTGATTTGTGATGAGAGGGCCTTGTTGAATATGGTCGCGAGACATCTGACCACAGTCCTTGCCTGGTTAAAACTTTCCGTGAGGACAGCAGCAGTTCTGGGCGAGTTTCCAGATGTATTGGAACAGCCTTGGAAGACAAAGGAGCCTTAAAGAAAGAACTCTGAGCTCATTGTGTCATCGCCGAGGAAATGTGGATGCTAAAAGATACTTTTTATTTTTGGTTCCTGTTCTGTCTTTTTATTTTTGTGATTTTCCTGAGCGGAGATTTTCCAAATGTAGCGATGCTACATCCTTTCCTTCTCGCTTTGCTCAGAGGTTCAGCGGACGCGAAGAATACTTTTTGTTGCTTTCTTTTGTTTAAAATACTATAAAAATTGTTAGCCTAGAGAGGGTCTTTGCCACTTTGCCACTTCTTCCCAAACCTGCGTTGGTGAGGATCTACGCTGTGAGGACGGTGATTCGGGAGACTTCTACTGAGAGACCTGTCCTGACCCATTCTGACATTTAGCTAGAATAGGTAATTATGAGAAAAATGATTTATTCTGATTTATTTCCTTTGACTAATTTAGATAAAGCATTATAATTTTGAATACGGTGTTGGTTATTATTTCTTGTCAATTATTGAGTACTCTATTTGATTATCGTTGTATAGATTGTTAGATCATGTTTCATGACAGTTACAATAACCAGGTCTTATCGACCTCGATGTAGATGCAGGGTGTTTAGGAGTTTTCTTTCCACAGGTTCAGTGCTGGTAGAGTATTTGAGCGTATGTTAGTGAAATGGGCCCTAGTGTATGATGAGTGTATGTGCGTGTAACTGTGAAATTACTCTATCCGTGGAAGTGGGGATATTTTGTACACCCTGATCTGTATCATGCGCGCCGGTTTAGTACCCGGCAAGAGCATTCGTCGGATCGTAGGAAGAGGCAGTCTGCCTCCCTCGGTGATTGTCTCCTCCACGTGCCGTTCCGCCGTCCAATGGGACAGCCACTGGATCTGTGCCGCGAAGAAGTATGATTCGAAGGACGGTGCTCCAAGGCCTCCGTCTGTTGTGGGTAGGTACAATGTGCGCAATGCCACTCGATGCCAGCCGCCTCCCCATATCAGGGTTGCTAACAGCATGTCTAGTTCCCGAAAGAAGGAACGCGGCGGGATTATAGGAAGGTTTGCAAAGTAATAGAGCATTCTCGGCACCATAATCATCTTTGCAATGGCGACACGTCCTATAGGTGCTACCGGCAGCGTCTTCCAGAATCCCACCGCCGTGCGCAGGCTAGTCAGCGCCCTTCGGTGATTTCCCTCGAAGAGGTCTCTGGAGGAGTGGTATAGGCGCACCCCCAAATACCTGGGGGCCGCCTCATCCCACATCAACGTCTGAGCGCCCAGTGTTATTGCTAGGGGCCCTGTGTGGGCACCCAAAGGAAAAATGGACGATTTCTCCCAATTGACCTTAAGTCCCGAGGTCACTCCGAACTCCTGCAGTGTCGTCCAGATTGACGTAAGGTCGGCCGATATGTCACGGACATATATCAGGAGATCGTCCGCATATAATGGCACACAATGGGTGACGTCCGCAATGGGAATCCCCCACGCTTCCCCCTCCCGACGTAACCGTATGGCCAGAGGCTCCATCGCCAGGGCGAAGAGGAGAGGAGAGAGGGGGCATCCCTGCCTGGTCCCGCGGGTCACCGAAAATTGAGCCGATATGAGTTTGCCGAGTCTCATCCTGGAGGTGAGGCCCCCGTACAGAAGCTGGGTGTAGGCCAGCAGCACGGGTCCGATACCCACGCACCGCAAGACCTCGAACAGGTAAGGCCATAGCAGGGTATCGAACACCTTCTCCAGGTCCAGAACCAGACACGCCGCCCGAGGATATCGTTCTTTCGTCTGATCCTGGATAGGAAAAAGGCGACGCAAATTATGTGAGGAGTTACGCCGGGGAATGAACCCACACTGGTCCGGGTGCACCAATGTTGGGAGGATTTGACTGTATCGCTCCGCTAAGATTTTTCCTAGGATCTTGCAGTCGGTGTTCAGGAGCGTTATCGGCTGGTAGGAAGCCGGGAGCGCGGGGTCTCTGTGTGGCTTCAAGAAGGTCACCACGATCGTTGTCCGCATCGAGTCTGGGAGCATTTTGCGGGCGAACCCCTCCTCGTATATGGAGGCCAGACGCGGTGCTAACTGTGTCGCGAACGTGTGGTAGTACTCGATCGGGAATCCGTCCGTACCCGGTGCTTTCCCGCGCGCTAGGGCCTTAATCGCCTGTTTCACATCGGCTGGTTTGATCTTTTTGTCAAGTTCCTTCCCGACTGCGGGGGGGATCTTGGACAAGGACGACCGGCCCAGGAAACCGACGAGGTCCCCCGATGGTCCGACCCGCGGGGACCGGTATAAGGCCGCGTAGTATCCGTGGAAGATGTGCAGGATATCGGCCTGAGAGTGTTTGAGCTGCCCGTCTGAGGTCATGAGTTCTGTTATAGGGTGTGGTGTTGTGTCTTGTTTAGCTAGCCAAGCTAGGAGGGATCCCGCTCTATTCCCCTCTCGGTGCGTCCTCGCCGCGTATGCCCAAAAATTGTATTTGCGCAGGTCTTGCAGCGTTTCTGCGTGAGAGGATTTGGCTTCCGACAATTGCGCTGATGTGGCGTCCCCCTGATCTACCCTCTTCGATATTTCCGCAAGCTGGGTCTCCGCCCTCTGCAAGGCCCTGTCCAGCACTCTCCTGACCCCCACCACTTGCTGGATGCAGTGCCCTCTGGCGCTCACCTTAAATGCGTCCCACTCTAACGATCTCATGGTAGCCGTGTTGTCATTCTGCCGAAAGTGGCCCTGCATATACTCCTCAAGGGTTTGGCAGAATACCGGGTCTGTGAGGCACTAAGCTTTAAGACCGCGTATTAATAGTGGCTGCAGTATCCATGCCCTCTCCTTTCGGGGTAAATATCCTTGCACTGGCTGTGGGTGGTCATTGAAGGGTGGGTGGACGGAGACAGACCTCGCAAAGCCTAGCCAACATGTAATCGCAACAACGGTGCGGAGTTCAGCTGAACGTTTTTTCAGCTGCGCCCTTTTGAACACTCGGTCTGCGAGCAAACATGCTCAGGATCTGTTTAACTTTCTCTCTGACTTTAATCCCGCCTGCCTTTTCCTGACGGAAACATGGCTTGGCGAAGCATCTGGCCCAGATGTAGCAAATGCCCTGCCCTCTAATTACTTTATGCTAAGGAAAGACCGGAGCAAAGGCAAAGGAGGGGGAGTGGCACTGGTGATTGACAGACGCTTTGAGTGTTCCATCATACCCACTGAAGACTTTCTTGGGGTTGAAGCATTGGGTTTTTGTCTAACACTTTCACCCGCTCAATCTTGCGCAAGTTTGTTGGTCTACAGACCCCCAGGTCCTATTGGATCATTTAACGAGGAGTTGGACGCAGTGATCTCGGTTATGAGTGTTCAATTTAAGCATTTCATTCTTCTGGGCGATTTTAACGTTCACTTTGATAATGCGGATGCTGCAGATACTATCAAAATTTTAGATATTACCACTCCTCTGGGCCTATCACCCTACGTAGTGTCGCCCACTCACAACAAAGGGCATACATTAGACCAGATTTTCTCTACCTCTTCGGTTACAGTTGCGCCCCCCCTTCCTGTGTTATGGTCCGACCACCTACTGGTGACTTTTAATATCCAGTCTAAAATTACTGTGACTAGTAGAGGTGACGGCTGTCAACCCCGGATGTCGCGTGCTTTCCATCGAGTAACACCGGAAATGATTGATCAGTATAGGCTAACTCACCCCTGCTCCCTTACGGGTGATTTAGAACTGGACCTAGCCCGTTTTCAAGCATGGCTTGTGCAGTGTTTGGAGGATTTGGCCCCGCCTAGGCGGTCTTATAAGAAATCCTCGCGAGCCTCTGCCCCATGGTTCACGCCTGTGCTTAATACCAGCAGAAGGCTCTGTAAGAAAGCCGAAAGAGCATGGCGAGCAAACTATCTGGATCCTTTGAGGGAGGCCTATAGGTGTTGCACCAAGGCCTATCATAAGGAAATTTATCTGGCCAAAAAAGCCTACTTTGCTCAAAGGATTGAGGAGGCCGCCAACGCCAGCAAAGAAATCTTCACGATTGTGAAAGAATTTACATCACCAGCCTCCATCACTCCTAAGTGCTCTTTTTCGGAACCTTGGGTTCTGCAATAAGCCAGGTTTTTGCCAATAAAATCAAAAGCATTCAGGCAACTTTTCCATCTTTTGCGCTGGGGGGAGTGCCCTGTCCTGAAACCCAGTCCGTTGTGTCTGACCCGGGAATGCCCAGTTTGATGAGTTTTCCACCTATTGAACCTCAAGTCTCACTGGAATTTCTCTCTAAAATGAGATCCGGCTCTCCACTGGACCCCTGTCCCGCTAAGTTTCTAGCTAAAGTGGCTCATGCTATTAACCCTATGGTCAATCCAATTTTAAACAGCTCATTGGAAACAGGGATAGTGCCGCCTGCCTGGAAACAGGCGATGGTCATTCTTCTTCTGAAGAAGCATTCCCTGGACCATCCCATTCATGCTAATTACCGACCTATCTCTTTGCTCCCTGCCCTGGCTAAAGTGGCAGAAAAGCATGTTCAGTCCGTCCTCTCACATTTTGTTGAGTCCCACGGTGTTTTGCACTATACCCAATCCGGCTTCCGTGCGAACATGAGCACGGAAACGGCTCTGCTGGAGGTGATTGAGGCCATTAAGGAAGTTCGGGACTCCGGGGGGAAGGCACTGCTGGTGCTGCTTGATCTCTCGGCGGCGTTTGACACCGTTCCACATGATCGCCCATTGGCGAGACTTGCGGGGATTGGTGTTGGAGGAACGGTGTTCAAATGGTTCAAGTCCTTTCTGGCCAACCGCCAACAGACAGTCTGGGCTCCTCCGTACTCCGCGGCAGTGCCACCTCTGGAAGTGGGAGTTCCTCAAGGGTCAATACTAAGCCCGACTCTCTTTAATATCTATATGTCCCCTTTGGCGGCGTTGGTTGAGTCTTTCGGCGCCCAGATTGTCTCATATGTGCGGTTTTTACCTGGTTCCAACGCAACCAGCTTAAATGCAACTCGGATAAATCCGAGGTTCTTTTCTTCGGTTGTCCTCCTGATCCCTGTTGGATGTCCTGGTGGCCGGCGGATATGTTTCCCCCTTCCGATGTGGCCTCGGTGGCTAAAAATCTCGGTGTTAAGATGGACAACTGTCTTACTTTTAAACCACAGATTATGAGCCTGGTTGGTCAATGCTTTGGGATTCTAAAAATGCTAAGAAAATTTCTTCCTTTCCTTTCCATTGCCCATAGGAAAATTACGGTGCAGGCCATGATAGGATCTAGGCTGGACTATGCCAATGTCCTTTATCTGGGTCTTCCGAAGCTCCTTCTCTCACGCCTGCAGGTAGTGCAGAACTCGGCCGCACGGGCAATCTTTGGCCTTGGCCACCGCTCCCACGCTACGGGACTGTTGCAGTCTCTTCACTGGCTGCCTATTCAGAGGCACATTGAATTCAAGGTGCTCACTATGGCATTTGAGACCCTTTATGGCACTGGTCCCCTCTATTTGAGGAAGAGGATCGGTTTTCATCTGCCGACCAGAGCCCTGCGTTCTGCGTCACTGTCTCTCACCACGGTCCCGGAAATTAGGCGTGCCCGGATCGGGGGCGGTCTTTTAAATATCTTGCGCCCCGGGCCTGGAATGCCCTCCCATTGTCCTTAAGAAAGAGTGAGAGCTTGATGGCCTTCAGAAAGAAGCTCAAAACATGGCTGTTTGGCCAATAAGTTTTTCTCCCCTGCTGGAGCTCTACGGTTATGGGTCTGACAGCGCCGGGACACTCTGCCTGAGTAGCTGAGCGCTTAACAAAACCCCAGATAACAGATAACAGTCCCGGGGCATCCTCCATGTTGGGATCGGGGGGTGAGGTGGTTTCCATCTGAGGACCGCAGTGTGCGCGTCGTGATCCGACACTATTCTGCCTAGGTAGTCTGAGTCTTGTACTTTGGGTAAGAGCGACGTTGAGCATAGGAACCTGTCTAAACGGACCCGCAAATCGTGTGGGATCGAATGAAAGGAGTAGAGCTTTGTGGTGGGGTGGCGAGTCCTCCAGATATCTGCTAACCCCCATCTGTCTGCCCAGCTGCGGAGGCCTGCGGCTTGCTTGTACGATGATGAGTGGGCCTGCGGGGGGTGTGATCTGTCTAGGTGTGGGTCAATGGTGCAATTGTAATCCCCTCCCAATAGCCATGGGACCGACGTGTGATGTGCCAATGTGTTTGTGAGTCTGCCCCAGTATCCCTCCTGTTCTGTGTTGGGGGCGTATATTCTCCCTATCAGTAGTTGCTGGCCCTCCAGCAGCCCCGTTAGTATCGCGTGACGGCCTTCTCTGTCGATGAGTCTGCTTTGCTCTCTAAATGGCACCCCCGGTCTGATCCATACTAGCGCGCCCCTGGCAAATGCGGAGTAGGTCGTGGCACATATTATGCCTCGCCACTTTCTCTGTAGCCGGTCCACCTCCCCTGCTGTCAGATGCGTCTCTTGTAAGAATGCTACTTGGGCCTTCTGTCTCTTGATGTAGGCATAAATAGAGTACCGCTTGCGGGCGGTATGCATTCCCCGGACATTCAGTGTCAGGAATTTTATGTCTGTGTTAGGATAGTCGTGAGACATGTTGTGAGAAGTCAGGTGTATGCGTCCCTGTAATATTGTGGACCCCACAGCCGCCGTGCCCGTCCCCTCGCCCGCCACCTACCGTCCATCCGTGCACTGTACCGTCCATGAAGGTCGCCTTGCCCGCTCTGGGAATTGTGGGGAGGGAATACGTAGGGTAGGGGGGTAAACTGCAACAACAGTGGGAAACAGTCCCAATACTGGGGGCGCATCGTGCGAGGCGATGTGCCCAAACTGGATTTCATGTTGAAACTTTAGTTCGTAACTGTGGGGGTGGTGGCTCTGGTATCCGCCGACTCTCGCTCTGGCGGCTGCCCGTATATTGTTGATATCTATAAGAGTCCTGCCCGGTGTCGGGCGCATTGGCTATTCTGCTGGGTCTGGTCCGTAGGGCCGTGCGTGTCCGTTTCCCCGCTGATCCGATCCGTTGATGACTTGTCATATGAGTGTGTCCGCGGTCTGGGGGGTCACCACGGGGGGTGTCATCGAGCCCTCCCGAGACCTAGGTGTGGCGC
This sequence comes from Triturus cristatus, assembly GCF_964204655.1. Taxonomy (NCBI): domain Eukaryota; kingdom Metazoa; phylum Chordata; class Amphibia; order Caudata; family Salamandridae; genus Triturus; species Triturus cristatus. Next base: position 458,377,425 of record NC_140584.1, on the reverse strand, counting down.
TCCTCTCGTCATCCGAGCTGAAGATGTGAGGACCACGTTCCGTGTCCGATCCTCTGTCTTGGGGACTCATAGTGGCCACCGCCTGGAGAGCCTTCCGACGTTCCGCGATGATCTGTGTGAGGTCCGGGGAGCTGGTAGTGGTAGTGCAGGTCCGCACACTGATTTGCGTGGAGGAGGCCCTCCGGGCCGGCGGCCCGGGTGCCCGGGTGTCTTTTTCGGGCGTGGGCTGGGGCTGTCTATGGGGCGCCTTGCGTGCTGTTCCACCCAAGTTTCCGCTTCCCTTGGGTCCGTAAAGAAGTGCGTCTCGCCGTCATAGATGATCTTGAGGCGGGCCGGGAAGAGGAGTGCATATTGTATGTTCTTCATGCGCATGGCGCGTTTCACTGCCAGGAAGGTGGCCCGTTGCTGTTGGACCGCACGGGAGTAGTCCGGGAACAGCATGACCTGCTTGTCCTCTATCTGCAGCCGCCCCTGCTGCCTGGCTGCTCGTAGGATAGTGTCTCGGTCCTGATAATGGAGGAGCTTGAGCAAGAAAGGGCGAGGAGGCATGCCAGGCTGTGGTCTGCGAGCTGGTACCCTGTGGGCTCTCTCCACTGAGAAGAACGCGGTGAGAGCTTCTGCTGGCGTGAATGTTGCTATCCAGTCAGTGATGTATTTGATCGGGTTAGACCCTTCTATTCCTTCCGGCAAATTCATGATGCGGATGTTGCTTCGCCTGGAGCGTCCTTCTAAGTCGTCCGTCTTGTTTTCCAGCGCCTTTATCCGTGCTTGAAGGTCCTGAAGTGTGTTGCGATGCTGTTGCACCTGCGGTTCCAGTGTCTGGATAGTTTGTCCGCCAATTTTCTGTGGTCGTCACGAAGGAGACCCAGGTCGGACGCCAGCTCGCCGAACTTCCCCTCCAGTGCCACTCTAGATTGTTTTATGGCCGCCAGGACCTGGTCTAGTTTCCTTGACGTGGGGTCATCCTTGATAGGCTCGGTTCCGGGGGGGGGTCCCGCCAACGTCGTTGAGTTCATTCTGGGCTGGTGCGAGGCCAGCGGCGCCCCCGCCGCTTTTTGGCGACCCATGGTGGGGGGGGGTACCCTCCCCACGTCGATAGTTGTGTCCGCTTACTGGTTCCTGCCTTCGGGTTGGCCCAGCGTTTCCGTTCTCTCGTCAAGCGGGTCTCTCTATAAGGCGGCCTCCCTCTAGCTGGATCCTGTTGGCCTGTGGGTGAGCGCACCACCAGCGCCCCCCCCCCCCAGATCACCGGCTCATCGGCGCTCCAGACTCGAGGGGGGATCCCCGGCCCCGCTGGAGCGTTCGCGGTAGGCTGCATCTGTTGCCTCCGAGTGTCCCTGTAGGAATGCCGATAGCCTGACACGAGGTATATACGGAGACCAAGCAGCATATGAAGTGTTATAAGCCTTATTTAATAGGAACAAGCCACAGGATACCAGATTCCTCTTTTTCCTTTCCTTAGCTACAAATGAACTGAATGACCAAACAGGTGCAGCCTCAAATTAACGCCACAGATTCAGGGCTGAGTCAGCGTATTCTGCTACCGATCCTTCTCTCCTCCGATGGTTGCAGTGATCTTCATGCCCCTTTCTCTGGTTCTTCTCTCCCTCTTCGTAGGATAACCTCCAGAACCCGGGCAGCCCCAAGGGAAAGAAAGAAACGCTCTGGTTAGGTTCTCCTCACTTCTCCTATTTTTCCTGTGCCACCGCCACCAAACGTCGTGAGAGGGGAAAAGTAAAGTAGGGATCAGGAGTGAATGGTAGTGCGAAAAAAAGGTGAGGAATTCCGGTTCTCCTCCCACTGTGACTGTGTTGTTTTACCTATGTACAAGCACCCCAGGTACCCCACCAAAAAGATCCTTTAAGAGGCACTTGCCTGTGGCCACGACCCGGGTATCGGGCCGTGGCAGCTGGACCCGGGGCGTCCTCTCCCTCTCTCGGGCCGCCGGGCTTGTGCGCAGTGTACGTTTCCTTCCTTGTGGGTACGCCTTCCGAAGTTACCCCGTCTGCTTCACCGGTCGTCACGGGTCCCGCTCTTCTCCCAGTGCCGTCGCTGACGTCTCCGCTGGTCGTCCGTGGCTCCGTTGTTCTCTCTCTCTGGTTCCGCTCTTCCTCCGCGTCGTCCTGGAACAACGCCTTCCGGGTACCGCCTTCCTTATATCCGATTGGCTGTCGTGTGCTGACGATGCGCGTTCCGAGCGCAAATAGACCGCTAGCAGTTTCCGGCACTTCCTGATCGTAATCCGTTTCGTCCACCTTCCGCCTGGCTGCGTCGTCGTCCTCCTCACATTCGCCCCCCCTTAGGAATGGACGATGGGGCCATTCACAGCAAGGATGCCGGGACAAGTAATCCGCACTCAGTTGCTTCCTCCCCGGTATGTGAAGTGTCTGAAACGAAAAAGGTTGTAAGGCGAGAAACCAACGGAGGATGAGGGAATTGGTGTCTTTGTTTTGTGCAAGCCAGGTCAGGGGAGCGTGATCAGTAAGCACAAGAAAGGGTCTGCCCAAGAGATAGTATTGCAAGGACTCTATAACCCATTTAATGGCTAAACACTCCTTTTCTATCGTGGAATAGTTAGTTTCTCGGGGGAATAGTTTTCTGCTGATGTACAACAGGGGTCTCAGTTCGTCATGAGAGTCCGGTTGGTATAATACAGCCCCCAACCCGTAACCAGAGGCGTCGGTCTGTAGAACAAATGTACGATCAAAGTCGGGGCACCGTAGCACTGGGGCTGTACAAATGGCACGTTTGAGGGCTTCAAAGCTGGTTTCTTGGGCACTAGTCCATGACTGTATGTGTGTGGGGTGTGTTTTAGACAAAAGCTCAGTGAGCGGGCTGGCTAGGGAGGAGAAATGGGGAATAAACCTCCTGTAATATCCTATGAATCCTAAGAAGGACCGGACGTCCTTCTTGGTTCGTGGCCTGGAAATGGTGCGGATGGCTTCGATCTTATCCACCTGGGGCCTGATGTGTCCTTCCTGTATAGTATACCCCAAATATTGTATCGTATTGGTTCCCAGGAGTGATTTCTTTGGGTTGATGGTTAGGCCTGCATCCTGTAATGCTCGGAATATAGAAGTGAGATGTGACAGGTGGTCCTCCCATGTGTGGCTAAAAACCACGATGTCGTCTAGATAGGCTGCAGCGTATTTCTGGTGCGGCTTCAGTACGTGGTCCATTAGCCTCTGAAAGGTGGCTGGGGCCCCATGTAACCCGAAGGGGAGGACCTTAAAGTGGTATAGCCCTGAGGGAGTGGAAAACGCTGTTTTTTCTTTGGATGTGGGGTCTAACGGGATTTGCCAATATCCCTTCGTTAGATCTAGGGTGGACATGTATCTAGCGTGTCCCAGCCTCTCCACCATCTCATCAATCCGAGGCATGGGATAGGTGTCAAACTTAGTGATGGCGTTCACTTGTCGGAAATCAATGCAAAAGCGCAGACTGCCATCTGGCTTTGGCACGATGACGATTGGAGAGCACCAGTTACTCTGGGATGGTTCTATTATTCCTGCCTGGAGCATGTCTATCACTTCCTTCTCTACGGCCTCCCTACGGGCTTCTGGGATGCGATAGGGTTTTTGTTGTATTATTTTCGGGTGTAAAGTTACTATTCTGTGCTGGACCAGAGATGTCAACCCAGGGTTTGGGGAAAAAAGGTCGGGAAAAGTGGTTAGTACGGTACCAAGCTGCAGTTTTTGGTCAGTAGTTAACATGTTCCCCACGGGAACGGGATGGTCCGCGACGTTGTGGACTGACAGGAGTGGTATGTCTAACTGTGGTGTGCTACAAGTCAGTAAAGCAGGGCTATGTCCTAAAGTAGACGGGGGCTCCTCCCATTTCTTTAGGAGGTTTACGTGATATATTTGTTTACCTCCGACTCTGTGGGGCAGTAGGATGCTGTAGGTTACAGGCGTGATTTGTTTTTCTACCTCATATGGCCCTTGCCACTTCATTAGTAGCTTGTCTTCTGTGGAAGGGAGTAGTATGAGCACCTTGTCCCCGGGCTGAAACGTCCTAAGGCGACTGTTGCGATCGTAATACCTTTTCTGTGTGTCCTGTGCTTCCTGCATGTTTTCCTGCACTAGTCCCCACAGGTGTGTTAGGGGGGATTTCAGATCGGCCACATACTGCAGCAGAGTTTTTCCTTCCTCGTCTTCCCCTTCCCACTGTTCGCTAGCCATATCCAGTAATGTCCTGGGCTTTCTCCCAAACAGCAACTCAAACGGGGAATACCCAGTGGACTTTTGTTCGTGTGTCCGTATTGCAAAGAGAACTAGTGGAAGTTTCCGATCCCAATCCCTCCCTGTATCCGAGACGACCTTGCGGAGTAAGTTTTTTATGGTTTTGTTATATCGCTCCACAAGGCCGTCTGTCTGGGGGTGATAGACTGACGTTCTTATCCTTTTTATCCCGAGTAGGGTACAGATCTGGCCCATCATTCGTGATACAAATGGTGTACCCTGGTCGGTCAGGATCTCGGAGGGAAAACCGACCCGTGAAAACAATGTTATCATTGCTTGGGCGACGGCTGGGGTGGTCATGCGTGACAACGGGAAAGCCTCCGGGTATCGACTAGCATAGTCGACTATTACGAGTATGTAACGGTGTCCCCGGGATGACGGAGTCAGGGGCCCAACTAAGTCCATACCGACTCGTTTAAATGAGACGTCGATAATGGGTAGTGGCTGTAGGGGTGCTTTGGTGATGGACCCTGGATTCGTGTATTGACAACGCGTGCAGGCCGCGCAGTGTTTTGCAACGTCTCTATAGACCCCCGGCCAATAGAATTTCTCCAATAGGTACTTTAGGGTATTCTCCTTACCATAGTGTCCCCCCCCCATTTTGTTATGGGCCAGCTGGAGTACGTGATCCCGGAAGAATTGGGGAACAAGCAGTTGAGTTCTAACTACAGAGTCTTTCTTTTCGGCTCTATACAACAATCCCTTGTTTACTACAAAGTAGGGTCCTACCTGGTCTGGCGGCTCGTTCTGGACCTGCTCCCAGGCGTGTATGAGCGTTTTGTCATCCCGTTGGGCTGTCCGGAAACTATAGGGTACTGTGCCGTCGGTATCTGCAATGGAAAGGGGAAAGGCAGTTCGTGACAGTGGTGAACAGAAATCTTTTTTCTCTTTCCTTCTTTCGCGTCTACTTTTTCTCTCTCGCCCTTCTTGTGTTTCTATCTCAGTCGTATGAAACGGGGCTTCGTCCAGCCAAGAGGGGTTATTCCTTTTTGTTCCCTCTATATACTTTTCGAATTTGGGGTGATCAGTTCCTATAATCACGGATTCGGGCAAACAGGGAATTACCCCCACTTTTTTGAGGTGGGGATCGTTATCCACATCTAATAGGACTTCTGCTGTAGGATATGTTTTTGTATCCCCATGGACGCAGGTCACCTTCACTTGCTCTGAAGGGTGCAATAGATGGTTTCCAACCAGGGATCCGTCAACCACTGTGACGTGACACCCGGTGTCTAACAGTGCCTGTCGCTTCTTTCCATTTAAGTACACCTCTGTTTTGTAGCGTTGGGAACCCTCCCGAGTTAACATGACCCTGCCCCGAGTATATCCCACCTCCATAGGTTCAGCGGACGGCGCTCGGTGAGGACACTGTCTAGCTATATGGCCCCATTCGGCGCAGCTGAAACATTGAGGACCTTGTCCACTAGGGCCTGCGGGAACAGTAGTTGGTTTTGGAAGAGACCGGAGGGGTGGAAAGGGCCTTGCTTCGGGCTTTAGGGGAGGTCTAACGGAGGACTGCAGCTGTGGTCGTGCGAGTGGAACCTGATGTTGGGGTCTCACAGTGCCTGCTCTAAAGTCAGGGGCCCTATGGAAGGCGCATGCTATTTCAACCGCGGAGGCGGTGGTGAGCTGGGGGTGTTGTTTTACCCATGACTTTGTGGTGGGTGGTAGGGCGTCTAGATATTGCTCTAGGATGATTTTTTCAACCACCTCCTCCATTGTGGATACGTGGGGTGTTAGCCATCTGGTACCTAAATCCCTTATTCTATAATACAAAGCCCTAGGGTTATCCCCAGTGGCCCACTTTTCTTTTCTAAATTTAGTGCGGTAATGTTCTTGATCGAACCCCAGTCTTTCTAGGATTGCTTTCTTTACTTCCGCATAAGCAGTCGTCCCATCAGGGTTAGCTGCTTGGTATGCCGCTTGTAACTCTCCTGAGAGGAGTGGTGCAATGTACTGGCCCCACCTCTCTTGTGGCCAGGCCGCTGTAGACGCTACTCGCTCAAAGTTTAAGAAAAAATAATCAGGATCTTCCCCTTCCTTATATTTCTGCAGGACCGTTCCTGGGACAGTGGGGTGGACTCTGGTATGTACAATAGCGTCCGTAAGTCGCAGTATGGCAGTATCTTGTACTTGTTGATTCGTGGCAGTTACTGTTGCCTGGTCCTTAAGGGCTCCCTGTAAGGCTTCCCTCTCTAATCTGGCTGCCTGTAGCTGTTGCTCGAACACCAGCTGCAAGTGTCTTTGTCCTTCGGCCAATTGGGTGAGCATATCCTCCAGAGGCACGGGCTGTGTCATGGTTCGACACACAGGGACTCAGGTATCCCACTTCTGACACCACTTTGTAGGAAAGCCGATAGCCTGACACGAGGTATATACGGAGACCAAGCAGCATATGAAGTGTTATAAGCCTTATTTAATAGGAACAAGCCACAGGATACCGGATTCCTCTTTTTCCTTTCCTTAGCTACAAATGAACTGAATGACCAAACAGGTGCAGCCTCAAATTAACGCCACAGATTCAGGGCTGAGTCAGCGTATTCTGCTACCGATCCTTCTCTCCTCCGATGGTTGCGGTGACCTTCATGCCCCTTTCTCTGGTTCTTCTCTCCCTCTTCGTAGGATAACCTCCAGAACCCGGGCAGCCCCAAGGGAAAGAAAGAAACGCTCTGGTTAGGTTCTCCTCACTTCTCCTATTTTTCCTGTGCCACCGCCACCAAACGTCGTGAGAGGGGAAAAGTAAAGTAGGGATCAGGAGTGAATGGTAGTGCGAAAAAAGGTGAGGGATTCCGGTTCTCCTCCCACTGTGACTGTGTTGTTTTACCTATGTACAAGCACCCCAGGTACCCCACCAAAAAGATCCTTTAAGAGGCACTTGCCTGTGGCCACGACCCGGGTATCGGGCCGTGGCAGCTGGACCCGGGGCGTCCTCTCCCTCTCTCGGGCCGCCGGGCTTGTGCGCAGTGTATGTTTCCTTCCTTGTGGGTACGCCTTCCGAAGTTACCCCGTCTGCTTCACCGGTCGTCACGGGTCCCGCTCTTCTCCCAGTGCCGTCGCTGACGTCTCCGCTGGTCGTCCGTGGCTCCGTTGTTCTCTCTCTCTGGTTCCGCTCTTCCTCCGCGTCGTCCTGGAACAACGCCTTCCGGGTACCGCCCTCCTTATATCCGATTGGCTGTCGTGTGCTGACGATGCGCGTTCCGAGCGCAACTAGACCGCTAGCAGTTTCCGGCACTTCCTGATCGTAATCCGTTTCGTCCACCTTCCGCCTGGCTGCGTCGTCGTCGTCCTCCTCACAGTCCCCGGGACCGACCTGCCCTCTGTGTGTAGGTGAGTTCTCCGCTATCGCTGGTCCCAGGGAGGCGGGGTCGATCCCGTTCCGTGGAGCGCGGAGCTCTCCTGTGAAGTCTCTCACGCCGGGTGAGTCCACTGCGGTCCGTCTGTTATCGCGAAGGCAGCGCCGTAGGCCCCACACTCCCTTCGTGCTCCTCAACCTGACTGACCCCCAAGCATGGTTGGGTGTTTATGGCCGGGCTCTCTCTGCTGTACACTTCACGCCTCCCCGCCGTTCCTGCCGCCGATCGAGTCAAGTGGTTGTGTGTGGTACGGGGCTCACCTCGTTCCTCCGCTGGTGACCCAGTTCAGAGCTCCGCACGCCCTTTGCTGGGTGTCCGCGGGCGCCCGCTTGGACTGTCGCCGGGGTCCCTCGACCCGGTCTGTCTCCGAGGGTAGCGGGCTGCTCTTCCTGCCACCATCCGATGATCAGCCACCTATCACCTCCCGGACTGTATGCGGGGCGGTGGTCCCCCGTTATCTCCACGCAGCGATCGCCCAGGTCGGGGTTCACCTGCTGTGTAGATCGCGCTGTCCGGCTGCTTGCACCCCCCCATGGGTCCGGCCTGGCATCCTCGGGCCACTGCTCAACCGTGGGAGGGGAAGGGGTCGGCGATCTCCCGCCTCTCTGCTCACTTCAGCCTTTGGACCGTTCAGGTCGCCTCCTCGGGTCCAACCCTGGCCACACAGCCACGAGACTCTGGTGCGGGTGGCCGCGAACGCTGGCGGGGTCGATTGTCTCTCAGAGCCTCCGTAGTCCTCCTGCCTCACTGCCGCTCCTCCAGAGCCGATCACCCGTCCGCCATCTTGTCTGCTGCCGGCGGGTACCCGTGTGGAGCCTCTGGCACCTCCGTAGCCGCAATCTCGGGGACTCAAAGCCTACCGGAGGTGTCGCCTCCGTTTCTGGGCTCAGTCTGACTATTTCCAGGGTCGGTGGAAACCCGGGGCAGGTAGCACTGTCTCGTGCATGGGCTGCCGAGCGGGAGCCTCAGAGAGAGGAGTCCGCCATCTTGGCTGGCTCTACAAATTGCAACCACCTCTTGTTGGACTTTTGGTGGGTCTACTCCAGTCCATTTAATTCTTGTGCCATTAGATCTAACAGGGAGGATATTTAAAATACAATCCTCAGTATTCACCAATTTATTACCCCAATCTAAAATTACAATGGAAATACTATTATGATCACTCACTACCTGTTCAGATATCCATGAATCAGTATAAAAGCTATTCTTTGAAATTAAGATGTGGTCGATATTACTGAAAGCATTTCGCCCCGTAAAGGTTGGACATTTAGTATGACCCTTACTAAATGTGCAGTTTAATAAATCAAGATCAAATTTTGCCATGATCATGTTTAAAATTGTACCATATCTGCAATGGGAGAAGTGTAACATATCATCATCATTCGTGTTATTATTACTATTAACTTTCAGAAAGCCACAAGAATTAATTTGTGATGTGGGACACGTTCGTATATTAAAGTCTCCCACCCAAAGGATAATGGCGAGTTTACCAGAGAGTGCCAGTACCCTATCTATTTCCTTTTCTAATGCATCCAGCAGATCTCCCCTGTCGTTGGAAAGGATGGAATTATAATAGTTAATTAATATTAAATCCTTACCCTTTGGAAACTCAAATCTCAATACTTGGCTGTGATTACATACAGATGAGTAACTTACAACTTTACACCCAAGTATTTTGTTTGATATAAGCATCAGCAATCCTCCCTTTGCTCTTCCTGATGTGGACGGTAATGCACTTAAACAATATGAGGAATATCCTTCGACCACAACAGGATTTATACACCAAGTTTCCTGTAAACAAATAAAATCATTGCTGCAGGTAATAAAGTCCTGACAAAAAGGGTATCTAATTTTTTACCAAGGCCTGCAATATTCCAGGTTATAAATGTATAGCCCCCATGTTTTATTGTTTGCATTCTTTGACTAGTGGAAGAAGTCATAGTTGTGGTAGTGCCTGTTACGATTTCAACATTCCGTGACCCAACTTCTTGCTCATTGATATCATTTATAACAGGGACAGTATACACAATATTGTCGTTATTTAAGGCCACCTGCTTAAGTTTTGTATCTTTATTAATTTCATTTCTACTAGCAACTAGCCCATAATCTATCCCACTGTCTTTCCCATCAATTGATGTTACAATCTCGGGTCTCTCTTGTCAATCATTATCCTCCAGTGTGCCCAAAGGTTGGAATCTGTTATACAACGGGATAGTAAAACATGTGGCACGGGGCGCTAATGGAGGCATTGGGTTAGTAGTTGGATAATGGATTTTTTGGTATGCAACGCAATCACGTGCAGGTAAGGATCTATAACAGTAACCCAGCTGCAGTAATGTCGTGTTGAAATCCCAACAAGAAGGTGGAGGGGCATTGGTTATCGTTTTATAAGCCCAACCTGGTGACCTAAAATTAATTATTATACAGTCCCCAGCGAAGTTTTCGATAATGGGCCTATCCCATTATCTGGTCGGCCCTCATTGTGGGGAAACCACAGTATTTGGAGAACCAATGCAGGGTTTTATTTTTTAAAGTTTCGTTGTTTTCTAATTGCCCTTCCCGTAATTTGGGTACATTGGAAAGAACAGCCACGTATGCCTCACATTGTGGTGGTAAGTTGATGACCTCTGGAATATGAGTGTTATTAAAATTTTCAATATCACGTGGCTTTCTTACCTGCTCTAGGGTTTCATTCCTGTGGGTTCCTTTACCATTTGGTGGCATAATATTTTTAACTGGTGTTGGATTTATTAACTCCTGTAGATTATTCCTATTTCTTGATTACTGTCGGTAGTTGGACCAATAGTAGGATCAGCAGGTACTAAATTTAACGAATTACTAGTTACTAAACTCCTGGAGACATTATTTATCGTCGTGTTAATCTGGTCACAAGGAGTAATTAAATGGACTTGCGGTCTATGGTTATCCAAATATCTACCAAGTCTATGGACCTCTCTAGTCAGGATATCTATTTTCTCGTGCAATGGTCGAATTATCTCGGTAATTTTCTCAGTAAGGACCTCCAAACTAATGGAACACATAGGTTCCCCATTGTTCAATGCTACTTTCTGTTTAGTCAACGTCCCTCTTGTTGCTATATGCTTTCCTTTGGCTGTCTTACTAATACCCTGGCCTAAGTTTCTCCTTTTGCCCCATTTATCTAAATTCTTAGGCTGTGGTGAAGAGGGTGGATTGGGTGAGTCTGGTGTATTAGGGGTCCGGGAGCTATATACATTCTCTGTATCAGCCAAGGCTATAACAGGGATGATACCCGGTGTCCCATCTGCTATACTCAATCCGTCCTCCCTATGTGTATATACATCTGCGGTCACATTAACTTGATCCCCGCCCCTTATGCCTGTTCCCATTGAAATCCGTCTCTCAGTTCGATCTATTTCCTCAGCCAGGGCACTGACTGCTTTAGTTAAATATGTATCTATAATATTAGGTTTGTTGTCTGCTGCAGGTTTTACTCGGCGTCTCGACATGATTGCTCGGTAAATTTAAGATAGCAGTGTTCTCAACCCACACGTTTAAACTACACCTATATACAAGCAAATAACGCGTAGAGAATTTACCTAATACACATACAATGTCACACTCTTACTCGAATCGCATAGTGTCAATAAGTGGGCCCAGCCCGGCCTCTTTCGGCCCCTGACGGTCACAGACGGTCCCGCCCTTGTCCCGGGCTTCTCCCGGCGCGGCCTGCGTGCGTCCCGCGGGACGAGGATCCGCCTTGACCTTTATGCGCCTCCTGGCACCCGGTATCAGCGTCTGCGGCGACCTCGCTGGTAGCAGGGCTGCTGGGGGATGGAGTCCTGGTCAAGTTGTGGAGGGGGGGGGGGCAGCGGAGCAAAGCCCAGCCAAGGGGAGAGTCAACGAAGGGGTGCGGCGGAGCAAAGCCTGGCCGAAAATAACAAATCACCAAACAAACTTTCAAAGATTCCTCGGCCCCGCCCTGACCTTTATGCGCCTCCTGACGCCCGGTATCAGCGTCTGCGGCGACCTCGCTGGTAGCAGGGCTGCTGGGGGATGGAATCCTGGTCACGTTGTGGAGGGGGGGGGGTGGCAGTGGAGCAAAGCCCAGCCAAGGGGAGAGTCAACGAAGGGGTGCGGCGGAGCAAAGCCCGGCCGAAAATAACAAATCACCAAACAAAGTTCCACCTCTATATGGTCATCGAACCTTCTGGTGACTTGCAATACTTGGGTACTTTATGCCTAATATATATTCTTATATAGCGAAAAAACCCACAGTCAGAAGCACTTTGTACACGAGCAACAACGCAGATGCAGAACTTCTATGCAAAGAAAAAATTAACATTGTAAGGACGTAACGCTACCACTTATACTGTTGAATGGCTAGAAGGAAATGCAAGTACAGAACAAGCGTGGGGAAGGCTAGAGTGAGGAGGAATGATAGGAGCAAATAGCTCTAGCTTTTGTGGCTATGTGTTCAATATGTGGAAGGATAGGCACATGTGTATCGCTCTACATGCCAACTGATTTTAATTTCTTGGCCAAGGAGGGAGTGATGTAACTACAATATAGACCTGCAAATAAATCATTGTAGGGGTTGAGTATTTTGGTCGACAAAACAAAATAAATTCTGTCTAAAACAGAGCTTATTAGATAAAGTAAAATAACACTACAAAAATCAAAGAATATAATTGAAATAGCAGTACAGTACAGTGATGTAAATAAATATGATATACATTCATTATCTTAATATGGAAGTAAAAATGAAAAGCAATAGAAAGGAGGAGTGAAGGAGAGGGGAAAGAAGAGGGGAGATAAGAAGTGTAAAGGCGTGTAACGAAAATAAGTAGTAAGGAATTGGGTAACAACAATGAATGTTAAAGATAAAACACAATTAAGAAACAATGGCTTATGGGGGTTTAGGAACTCCTTCAAATAGGCATTGAGAAATGAAGTTCCTTGCTGAGTCAGCAATAAAGATAGTAATAGGCAATCAAATTATGTCTCTCTTAACAACAAGGGAAATACAGTTAACATGCGCTCTATTGAGTCTATGGTTGTAGCATACACCATAACAGATGGCTTGAAAGGAAAGGAGAGACTTGAGGAGATTTTCCAATGTCTAGTAATTTGTTGAAAGGCAATCACAATTAATATATCAATTATTTTAACAATGAGTGAGCATGTAAGCCATGCATCTGAAAGACTTACTGGAAAAATATTTGGAAATGAGCAAGGAACATTAGTTTGAAAACTAGAATTAATTTTATTCCACACCTTAATGCAATATGTATCTATAGGAAGACAGGAAAAAATAATATGATGAAGGTCAGCATGAGTATGATTACATGACCAACAACTCAGCATGGTATTAGGATACATTTTGTATAAAGTGAATTGAAAGATCATAAGTGTATTATAAATGAAGAATAAGGTTTGAGTTGTGTTGGCAGATCGCAGTGTTTTGCGAAGCTTTAACCAGAGTTTGTTCCAAAATGCAGTAGGCTATGAGATTTCGCAATCTTGGGACAGATGTACGACCGAATTTTGCGGTCGCAAAGGGGATTTCAGTCCCTTTGCAACTGCAAAAAATGTGAGACCAATGTACCAACCCTATTTTACGAGTCTCTAATCGATTAGCGACTCGCAAAATAGGGTTAGCGACTCGCTATTAGGAAGGGGCGTGCCAAGGGCTTTCGTTCCTAATAGTGAATCCAACACCCATGTAAGAATGTTTCCCGACCGCAATTGCGGTTGCAAAACACTCGCAGTTCACCAGCCTTCTCAGAAAGGTGGTAAAGCACTCGCAAACTTTGTGAATGCATGCACAAATATTTTTTAAGGCCAGGCAGTGGTCCCAGGGACCACTGCCTGCCTTTAAAAAATGAAACTGAAAAGTTTCATTTTTAATTTTTAAATGCAGCCCGTTTTCCTTTAAGGAAAGCGTGCTGCATTTAAAAAAAACTGCTTTATTTAAAAGCAGTCCCAGACATGGAGGTCTGCTGACCCCAGCAGGCCACCATCCCCGGGAGTGCCAGCCATTCCCAATGGGGTCGCAAAGTGCGTCAGCCTCATTAATATGCATGAGGAATGCAAATTGTGACCCCATTGGGAATCGCAAACAGTGTCTCAGACACTGTTGTACATTGGATTTTGCAAGTCACAAATTGCGACTCGCTATTCGTCGCAATTTGCGAGTCGCAAATTCCAATAATCATACATCTGACCCCTTGTTCCCATTGCGATTCAACTTCCAATTTATCCCTATCGAGTCAGAGTGCAAGAAGGAAACTTGTAAATAATAGAAGCAATAGGAGATGAGAGTAGCAAGGCTTTCATCTGACTGTTGTAAGTGGGAATTGGGGTATGTGATGAAAGTGTGGATAAGGTCTGTGTAATAGCTTGAATTAAAGAGGTGCATTTAGTATACCATGAGTTTGGAAAAGTAAAGTGAAGTTGTGCTTGATAAAAGGTAATAAAAGAGTCTTTGATGATAAGTTGATGTACCCAACGCAGACCTTTGTCCTCCAAGATCTCCATAAACTAGTTTTATTATATATTTTTAGAAGTTTGTTCTACCAGATTGATTAGTAAAGAAACTACTCCCTCTCTCACACATGAGAGAAAAACATTGGGCGTAACAACTTGCAAATATTTTCATGTATAGGTAAAGATACTGAATGGTGTTTGTGTGTAAAAGAAAAAAATTCTTCAAAGGAGAAAAGTGATATAAAGGATAGTTCAATATCTTTCCTGAGCGGTGAAAAATCTGATGAAGTCTCCAACAAGCAAAGTATCTGTTTAAGAAAGAAGGCGGTATGGTAAGATTGAGAATCGGGACAGTTTACACCTCCTTGTTGTTTTCTTTTAAGTTTAAGAAAAGACATATGGGGATGTTTCTTATTCGACAAAAATGTGATAAGAATGGAATAAACTATTTTATAAAAATAGGTTGGAATAGGAAGAGGAATGGCAGATAAAATAATGCTTATAATAGGAGTAAGCATCATTTTAATGTAGTCAAGTCTGCCCCACCTGGATAGAAATAAAGTATGCTTGGTTATTTGTTACGGTTATTAATATGATAAGAACCACATTTAGGTTCAGGGAGATTGAATCTTTAATGGAAGGCCTAAATATTTAAATTTGGAGGGATTCAACAAAAAATTGAATTGGGCAAAATCTTGTTTAAAACATAAGATGTTGAGAGGAAGAATTTCACATTTAACCGGATTGACTTTACAGCCAGAGAGAGCAGCAGAATTGGTAACTCCCATCAATATTGTTAGCAATGAAGAGCTAGGATGAGATATAAATAGTAGAATATCATCAGCATAGATAGATAATTGAATTGTTCATCTCCATAACAAAAATCAAACACATCAGTGTTCTGTCTTATTTTTTAAAGAAAAGGTTCTGATGCAAGAATGAATAGCAAAAGGGGAAAGGGGACAATTTTGTCTTCCCCATGTACAAAATTAAGCCATTAGCAAAAATAGATGCCATAGGTGTTGTATATAGGAGAGAAACCATGCTAGTAAAAATGGGTCCAAAACCAAACCAGGAAAGGTTGTGAAGAACAAAAAACCAATCCATATGGTAAAATGTGTGTTCAGTGTTGAGGGAGATAGCAGCTAATGAGTACTTATGGAGTTTGGATTTACTTAAAATGCTGAAAAATATTTAATTATTATCTGAAATGTGCCTACCTTTGCTAAATCCTGATTGTTCTTTACCTATGAGAGATGGTGGAAAGGAGTCAGGGCATAAAGCAAGTAGAAATCAAGAGAAATCAGTCTATAGTTTTTACATAACTGAGGATCACGGCCATCTTTAGGAATGAGGCAAATCAATGCCTCTGGATAGGTACCGCCAGTAGATTTAGTTGTAGTAAAATATGAAAATAATTCATGAATTCTAGAAACAAACAGTTTAGAAAAAATTTAAGTAAAATTCAATGGGGAAACTGTCTGGTTCAGGAGCTTTCCCTGTTCTAATTAATGTCATTGCTCTGCAAATATCCTGGGAAGAAATTTCAGTTTTAGTGAGGGGAAGTAAGTGGCTGTGTCAAATTCTTTATGAATGGATGACAAATATTTCTGTATATTTTCTGGAAGAGGGGTTATCTCAGGAGTATAGAGTTTTTGCTAATAGTTCATAAATTCATGTAGTATCTCTGTATCTTTAAAAACAGGAGAAGAGTCACCTTGTAGAATGGAATACATTTTAATACATTCTTTTTTAATTTTTAGATAGTTCGCTAATATTTTATGTGATTTATTTTACCCACCATAATATTTAGCGCTTGCAAAAAAGGAGAGGGAGAAAAGAGAAAGAAGGAAAGGCAAGAGAAAAAGAAACAGATGAATAGAAAAATAAAGTAAACAAAGAACAAGGATAAAATAAAAAGAAGGACATACCAAAGAGACAAACAGACTCAGAGATGGTGAAGCCACATGAGGAAGACGACACTACAATACTCCGTAATGCGTAAGGGGATGACATCATTCCAACTGAATGGATGTAGAAACAAATCAGAAGTAGACGGCACAACACCTAATTATATAAGTATCAATAAGTTACTGCATAGTAGGTGAGGAAAATATCACAGAAAGTATGAAGAAAAACAATCAAGTAGTGGTGGAAAGATTGGTTACATTCATAGCGTTCCCTCTGTAAGTATCCCAAAATTGCTGCAGAAGAGCTGGATCTTCATATGCTGTTGTTTTATTGTTATGGGTGCCCCTAAAGAGGCATGGATGAAGCAAACCAATTCAGGCATTGAGACTGCGAAGGGCTGGGTGCATATCAATCAATCTTTTCCTTCTCTCAGCTGTGGTCTTAGCTAAATCCTGGCAAAATAATAGAGTGGATCCCAACCAAGAAATACGACCTTTACTTTTAGCCCCTTGAAAGACCTTGATAGCATGGACTATGCCCTAAAGTTTACCAATAAAAAATATGAAATTAATACAATATGATTCCTTTATTAATTTACCATCTCATACAAGATTAAGTCCCGTGTCCACACTAGATTCCTCTTTCCTTACTTGCTGGATCTTTGAATAACATATTTCGAGTCAAGGAGCGAATCAGAGATCCTAAAATGAAACTGCATTAATAGTTTTAAGTTCTCCAGACTAGTGCTCACTGCCGCAATGGCTTTAAGACAACCGGGGAGACGTGTAGCTAAACGGTCATGGGTGGTTGAAAAATAAGCCACAGGTTTCAGAGCATCACCATGCATCTGTGTTAGCACTGAGAGAGTGCAGCCCTCCCTCAAAATCGAAAACATTCTCAGCAAGGTGATTTAATAAGGCAATGATATCTTGCCTGCAAGCTTCTCCTGTCTCAGTTCTTTTTCAAAATCTGGTTAAAAATTGATGGATTCTCTGTATACCCTTGTGGAATTGGTACCATGACAAACTCTCTGTTGAAACACAAATGAAAAAAAGGAACTGGTTATCTTCATGTAATGGCACTGAGATGACAGTCTGGCAAAGGTCAATAACTGTAAACCATCCTGCAGTACAAGGAATTTGAAATATTATTGTGGCTGGATTCAGTACTTCGGGACAACTATTTCATTAATTTTCCTGCACAATTCGATATTTTCCATTTGGTTTCTGCAAACCCATAATCAAAGAGTTACACGGACTTCCAAGATTCCTTTCTGTATCATGTCTTGTACTACAGGCATAACTCCTGCAATTATTTCTGGGAACAGATGGTACGGTAGTGATCTTGAAAATACATAATTTGCTTTTATTGTAATCTGGACTGGTTCTACTCCTTTAGTCAGTCCAATCTCTGTTCCTGTGAGATCCCACACTTCTGGGTTCACAGTTTGTGTTAAATCAACAAGCAATTCCTCAATTGTCATTACTGGAAATAAACCTACAGCTATTTTTTGCTGAATCATTTTAAATCCTACATAATGTGTCTGCAATTCAACACCTTTCGATGTGCAGTAGATTGTGACAATTTAACTTGCAAAAAACATTTCTCCCAAACAAATTTACAGGACTTGTGTCACAAACTACAAATTGATGATTTTCCTCAAAATAATAATAATGAGATGATTTGTTAAGCGCATAGTCACTTCAACTGACATGTACCAGGGCTGAGGTTTCAGTCCTGACATAAAAGCAAAAACAGATAACAGTACCTGATTTAAAGAGATAAAAAAAACAAGTTTTGAGATTCTTGCGACTGGAGACTTCAGAAGTGATCTGCCTGAGCTGAAGAGAGGGCGAATTCCACACTTTTGCCACCAAGTACACAAAGGAACTACCCCCATTACGGGCTCTTTTAAATCTTGGCTCTCAATTTTCTGAAATGTGGTTTGTAATCTGTTTATTTGAAGCTCCTACAACTTGGATCTTCTTTCTCGAGAGGGGTAGGTCTGGGATATCCCCATTATTAACAGTGGATCCGATAGCACCAGTATCTTTAAGAAATGATATGGGGTGGCTATTTACTTCTCCAAATACAAATGGTTTACCTCTAAGACTGCGCCATGCACACAATCTTTCTTCCCTCTCCGGCACTGTCATTGAGACGTGTCGGAGTCTTATCCATCACTCTCAAAACCAGGAAATTGCTGAAAAGAATTCTGATTTGCCTTAAGAAACTGTTGAAAAGTGTTTTGATGTATATTCTAAAAATGGTTTGCTTTTGCTTTTGGCACTTGGTTCAAATTAAACCTCGGGTTTCCCGTAATTTGTGGAACCATTTGAGCCTGTGGGGCCTACATTATTTGGACTTGTTTCTGCATTGGCATCTGAATCTGCCGTACTTGCATATTTTGCATCTGAACTCCCCTCAGCATTGGCACATTTCCGTTTGCATTATCAGGATTAAATCTACACTCCCTCTTCCAATGCCCGACCTTGTGACAGATGTGACAAGAAGTCATTTTCTTCAATGCTGCAACCCTCATTCATAAACTTGGATCAATAGGTACCTCTACTCTGTGAAGCACCAAACCTGCCTGAATTTTCCTAGAAACCAGTTTGTGGAACCAAAGCACCTTGCATACTTCCTTGATTTCCTGCAAAAAAGAATTCAGGGAACATTTCTGAGCCAATTTCGTTTGAGCCAACATACATTTCTCTTTAATCTTTTTCTGCTTCATTTCTAATTTGTCACTGTAATAATTTGGATATTGCAGGATCTCATCAAGGGTCTTATTCTGTCAACATATCACACTTTGTGTTAGATGTGTACTGATCTCTGGTCTTAATCCAAAAACAAACAGATACAAACATCCCAATGTCCTTTTCTCCAGGGTATTCTATTCTATTGTGTTGCTGAAATACCTGTAACAAACATTCTTAATACTCATGAACTAGCTCTTTTGGTTCTTGTGTTGTTCGATTAATCTTCCACCAATCTAAATCTTTTTGAGGCACTCTGCCTTTCAGGAAAGTAATCACTGCTTCATATTTCTCCATAAGTACAGGAGATGGTGCATTAATGTGTGCATCTCTTGCTGGTTCATCACACGGCCATTGTACAGCAGTTTTACACTCTACCTACAAATCACTTGGCTCAACAATATCAAAAATGTACCTAAATCAGTCCACAACACTTTTGAAATGTTCACAAATCAATCCATTTGTGTATACCGCTTCATAGGTTTGTCTCTCAATTTTGGGAAATTGTTAATAAATGCTGGAAGATCACCTCTGCTCCAAGGCACATGGACATGCACTCCTTCCGCTATTTATCTCAATGGATAAGCTGAAGCTCCTTCCCCTTCTTGTTCTTTGCTTTCCCTTTCTACTTCTGACTGTTTTCTTTTCATGTATCTTTGTACATTTGCTTTCTAATTTTTCAAAATCACTTCTTTTATTAATACATTTTATTAATTTGGTAATGTGTAACCGCATTCGTGAAGATGGCATTGTTTTAATTGCTGCACCATCCAATTGTACTCTGTAACTTTTCTGAAAAGAAGAACTTTTTGAAATTTCAACATCATATTTCTGGGCCAAGTCGGTCAATTTCCCATGTGTAACTGTTGCTCGTCTTGTAATTTCTTTCCACAGGCAAATCAATTTTTTCCCATGATACGTATTTTATAGCCAAACACCCACTAATAATTTCTTCTAATTCTACTTTTAACTTAGGGATGTTTTACTGTCTCTTTCAGAGGTATGTGGTATATAACGAGACTGGATATGTGGAGCAATGCCTGATTCTCCTTTCAATAATTTTGTTGTAATTTGCCTATGTTCGGTTGTGCAGCGCTGCGGAGTGAAGCAGTGAGCCACCCAGCCCAGTAGCCATGGAAATGGAAATGCTAATTGATTATGAGTTTACTTCTGCCCCTACCTAAGCCATTGGATTTTCTTGCAAATTTGTATTGTCAATAGTATACCCCGATTACTATGCAAATGCTCTGGATGTTACTTTGTCAAAATCAATAAAAATAATTTATTTTGGGCGTGGCC
Organism: Triturus cristatus; assembly: GCF_964204655.1. Classification (NCBI taxonomy): domain Eukaryota; kingdom Metazoa; phylum Chordata; class Amphibia; order Caudata; family Salamandridae; genus Triturus; species Triturus cristatus. Next base: position 458,357,394 of record NC_140584.1, on the reverse strand, counting down.
AGCTGCTGACGGGAATGGCCGCACGGTAGCCGAGCTCCGGCGTGCCACTCCCGATATATCGGATTAATTAACTTTGCCCCGGCCTGATCAAAGCCCAACCTGTCTCCAAGGCTGCCGGTGCTGTGTCCCTGAGTGCGGGCGAAATTTGAAGCGCATCAGACGTCCTCGAGCGCATTTGCACATTTGAACAATATTATATCTGCTTCTAGTTAAGGAAAACTTCACTTTTTACCTTTTTTATGGCCTAAACGGGTAACTATGACTGCCTATTGTAAATCAGCACATTACAAATGTGTTTCATTACTGCATCAAGTTTATCATTGCACATTTAGCTACTAAGTTAACTAATTGTCTTGGTAATTAGTGGACTCTATTAACCTTTAGCAAGTCAGTGTATTCCAGAAAAAAGATGATGACAGGTTTTTCTGAGAAGATGATGCAGTACGTGGACTATAACCAAGTCTGTGAGCTCATTGAATATTTAAGTAAGGCATTTCTGGCAACCCAAGAACTTTAGGAAGTAAGGTAATAAATAAGGAGACAGGATTTGGTCCACCTAAACCCTCCACCAGACCATATTCCGATGACAGCGATTTCTAAAGGTTTAACACTTGTTTCTTAAGATGAAAAACTTCTGTTTGTAATAACGTGGTGGGCTGCATGATAATCTGTTTAGAATCCACTCTCTGTTCAATCAGTGTGACTCTGTTCTCAATGGAGGACCATTTGTCATCTAAGTTTTGAATGCGTCTATTTGTTTCCTCCATATAAAGTTTAAGAGCACGTATGTCCTCAAAAAGAACTTCCATTGAAATAGGAGAAGGAGATTTAACTGGTGGAGGAGGATCTTTTTTCACTCTTTTATGAGATGCCATATTAGAGGTGCCACTAGTCTTTGGTGCCGATTTGGTTGTGCATGCAACAGAAACAGGAATATTCTACAAAGGTGACAGTAATTGGGAAGCTTGAGTGGGCTCCGAGCCTTCCATAGTATCCTGTAAAATAGAGAAAGTATTATTAGTAGTAGTAGCAATATATGTTTATTGTATTTATCAAAAGATTACAATAAAAAGGATAAAACATTGCAATCTACGCAAATATCGGGTGATCAGTAAGAGGTCTAGAATCATAGTATTTTAAAATCAAGTTATAAGAAACATTTAGCTTAGATCTGAACTCAGATAAGTTTGCTTCAGAGTATACAGCAATATATTTAGGTCACAAAGTTGGCACTTTATAACTCTGGTCTAAGACTTTCATTGAATACAAGATATGGAAAAGTATTAAAACAATTTACATGAATTACGAAATTAATGCTTTGTGAGCCTAGTCTAATGATATTATTGGCATTATTATTGCACTGTTGTCTCTGACACTGTAGCAGTTTCAAGCAATTTCTACAGTAGATCTTAATTAGAATCCAAGGGTGTATGGGCGATAATTTGCTTTGAACACCAAAGTTCAGTGCAAATATGCATAATGTGCAAAAAACATGTAATTTAAGATTAATGCATATAATTCACTTTCTCAAATCTAGATACAAATGGAGTTGAATCTGGGTATAGAAAAAGTGCTGAAATATGAAGTTAGTGCTTTATAAGCCTGATCTATAATTTCATTAACATTATTATTGCACTATCTTCCCTGATACTAAAACAGTATCTAGCAGCCTCCACAGTTGATCTTAGTTTTGCCATATTAAAAATAGGTTGCAGATACTTTTTTCTTAAACACAAGTGTGTGGGGCAAATACATAAAACATGCACAAGAGATTCAGTTGTGAGCCCAGAGTTGACAATAATTTTTGTATTTGAAAACAGGGTTCCATTTCCCCTCAAATTCATAGATCGGTGTATAAAAGAATCTGAACCTTAAATATGTCATTCATATCCTGGCAGGTTTGCCCCTAAGTACTCTTTGCTCTGCAAGAAAAGAGTATCAAAGACTAAGTCCATGTGATTATATTGTTTTGCCTGAGCCAAGTCAGAGTCCCTCTGCCTAAGAGTAGAAGTTCAGCGGAGCACATTTTTACAGGCCGGTAGATTTAGCAGTACCAGCGACTCTAGGTCTGCTCATTTGTAAATTTCTGCCTTTGACGTTAAGAGATACAACTCTATGTCCTTGTATGTTGTTGTTTTTATTTCCTGATGGATTCAAAATTTTAGTGATGTTGGAACTGCTCTATCACAGTCACAGATGAAATTCAGAGTTGTCTATGATGAAGTGATGTTAGAGATTTTAGACTTAATTCTAGCCTGATGATACAGTGTGGGGTAGCTGTGCGAAGGTGAAGGAGATTCCTTACACGTTGCTTAAAAGTTTTATCGAAGCAAGCGATGGTCTTGTGATTTAGAGCAGGAGATGCATATTGCAGGTATGGAATAAGTTTCATATTTGATGCTTTCAATGATGCCTTTCTTGCTTTATTGGCAAACAAATTTGCAAATATTTTGACAGATTTGGTGTTCATGGTTGACTTAAGCTTTCTGAGGGCTAGATGTTTAGAACATCTTATCTTGCTGTCAATTGTCACCCTGAGGTAATATATTGTTTGACAGTTTTGATCATAGCATCTCCTAGGACCCCCCCGTAAACATGGATTTCTTTCCAAAAGTCATGATCTTTATTTTTTACTGATTAGCAATTAATCCATTCTCCAAGTTGAATTTGTTCAAGTGGTTTAATTGATGTTGAAGGCCTTTTGGTGTTTATGACAGTATCACCAGATCGTCAGCGTAGGCCAAATATGCTATTTTTGTATCCCCAACTTGGCTGACGATCGCGGGGCGCGGCCTTACATAGCCTCCCAGCGCATCCCGATGACATCACCTCATCCAGCCCCCTTTTTGGCCCCGGAGGAGGCCCAGTCCCGTGGCGCTACTAAGGGCGCCCCTCCTCTAGGCGCGGGGGGCGCCGGTCATAGTATGCGCACAACGTGACATTCACTCCTCCCAATTGTCCAAGAACTCTCAGAATCAGAGCGTGTTGTTCACGGCATCAGCGGTGTGGTAGGGCAACATGGTTGTGAACAACACAATAAGAACAATTTGTTTCCAGCCGGATACTTGAACATTTAAATACTTGAAGCCCAATCGTAGATATTTTATCATTAAAACGTTTATTATGACGTACACGGTTTATTTAACCAGCGGAAAGTATTTTCTCTATTTCTATAGAGATTGATGTTCTTACTTATGACAAAAGTATGGCACACCTGAAGCCATCTTGATTGGAATAAACTGGTAACACTTAAAACATTTAATTTAAAAAGCAACACAATGAGGGGGTTCATTTTGCCATAGAAATTATGATTAGTGCTGAAGAAAGAAAAATTAGGGCACATTTTGAGTGACTTCTCAAATCCTCTTCTATTTCATTAAAAAATTCTGACATGCAGACTGAAACATGCACTTTGAATACCAGCAGCAGACTTCCCTGCTGAGCAGTAGCTTTACTGCAGTGATCTAATGAGCAACTAGAGTGCTAACATTCAGAATTTATGGCAAATGTGTGGCACATCTGAATGTCTTCTTGATGGAACCAAAGTAAAAAACTGAAAGTATTTCCTACTGAGGAGACTGCAGTAAATGAGGAAATCAGGAAACTTCATAACACATAAATCTCCCAAGATGGCCACCAGAGACAAAAGAGCCCAAAGGCAGCACAAATATCACCCAGATGTAGCCCACATGTAGCCCAATGACAGAAGTGTGCAAAACACTTATTTTTTGTGTATTTGCAGTTTTATATAGTGCAGACTTGTCAGGTATTGGAGTGCTTTACATGAGCATTGGTTACATCACACAAGATCAAATTAATTTTGGTTGCAGACATGGGGAGATTAAGTGATTTGACCAGAATCACAGAATGTTGAGCTGAAGCAGAAACTCCAACCTGGTTCGCCAGTTGCAAAGTCTGCAGCTCTGGACCCCACATCCTCTCCCCTAAGTGCAACATTTATTCAAGTGGTCAACTGGATAAAAAAAACATAAAGATTACAAATAATTTAAAAGTTCTTTGTCGCTATTTGAAAACTCAGAAAATATGTCCTCATTTTAGTTTTTTAGAGCACTAACCATAATTTTGATGCAAATAAGACCCTCTCATATATGTAATTTCCAAAGGAAATGCTCTAGGTATTACAGTTTTGATGACATCAAGATGACGTCAGGCGTCCCACACTTTTGTAATCAATATAGAATGTTAGCAATCTAGTTGTTCATTGGGATACTGTTGAGAGGCAGAGGCCAGGGGCACGGACTCTGAAAATTTAAGGCAGGTAAGAGAGTGCAGAGGCAACAATTTGACCACACTGGGTAGGCAGGAAGGGCAGTGGCAGCACAACAGACTATGGAGGGAAGTGGAAAGGGGGGCAGGGGCAACAAACGAACAATACAGGACTGGCAAGAGAGGCTGTGGCAATATAATAGACCATTGTGGGCAGGAGGAAGAGGCAGTGGTAGTACAATCAGTAGAGCATGCTAAATGGAGGGCAGTGGCAGCACATCAGACCATGCATGGCAGGAGGGAGGAGGCTAGTCCATGGATTCAGACAACAGAGGATAGGGAGTGGGTGGATGGGGCAGCAAGCTAACTGTTCAGAGAAGGTGGGTATTAAGAACTTTATTGTTTTTAAAATGTGTGTCTGTGCGAACTACTTAAAATATGAACAAGTATGCAGCATAATCTCACTTTTATTCAGGAAGAAGAGGACGTTTGTGACTGTGACTCACTTGGCAGAAACACCCCCTGACCCTCCACCCCCCATTGCAAAATGTAATGCCCGTGAAAAGGGTAGGTGGACGCAGTGTTATATAGAACATAGTCCTGAGAGCACGATTGAAAATGAAAACTAGATATAGTATATGGTATAAACTATACACCAAAAAGTGTGAAATAAGATGAACCGGGGCATGAAATATAATATGCATTGGAGAGCGCGAGATAGCACAGGCACTAGCGCGTGCTATGCGATATGCGCCTTGGAGTGTAATATGCACAGGGCAGTGTTGTGTAACTTAACTAGTATTCTAAAGTTGTAAAATAAAATATGTGCTGGGGAGTGTAACGTTGCATATGCACTGTGACAAAGATATGGATCCCAGATTGTAATATGTATGGCATAGCGCTGTGCGTTATGACATCGGCATCGAGGAAGGCACGTTAGATGGGGCAATATAACCCATGCGAAGGCAAGTGTGGCATGACATATTCATGGGGTGGTGTTACAGTGCACATGGGCTAGAAAGTGTCATAGCATACGCACCACCTGGTGGAATACAACACAGAGGTGTGTGGCACTCGAAGGGCACTGGTGGGTGTAACACAGCATTGGGCTCAGCCAGGAGCACGCTGTGACTCTCAAGTGAGGTTTGTCTTCTTTCCAGAGAGTAAAATAAAAAGTATTACACATCCGGCGGTGGATGTGTGTTTTATTAACCGTGAGGGGGGTTTCTTGCATAGTTTGGTCAAATTTTTGTCGAATCCCCTTTGAATGGCTTGGTGCACTTGTGTATTAAATGTGCCCGTCAATACCCATGTTTGTATAAATAAACAACAAGGGTGTCTACTTGGAGAGTACTCACCGGCAGGGGCGCCGGGATTAGGCATGGTAGGGCGTCAGACACGTCAGAGCTTCACTAGCGGTGTAAATACATTCCACGTGGATAAATTGTATGCATAGTCGCCTTTTAATGAATATCACGCAAATCGTCATGGTGATAGGCACATATGGTTTGTCCAGCATGTCCTAGGTGTTTCTATAAATATATTTAAAAAAACATTAAAAAAACAAAGGCCGGCCCCGGGGGATGGGGTCCCCGGGGCCATAAGTGGCCTGAGGAGGGGGGCAACGCAGCCCCCCTCCTAAAGAATTAAAAAAAAAAGGCCATGACCCGGGGGTTGGGGTCGATTAAGGCCTTGGGAGGGGGGGCCACGCGGCCCCCGTCCAAATTTATTTTTTCAAGAAAAAAAAATTAGGGTGCAGGCCCTGGGGGATGGGGTCCCCAGGGCCAATAAATTAGAAAAAGAAGGGGGGCCACACAGCCCACTTTCTTAAAAAAAAAAAAATAAATAAAAGACCGGCATCACGCCGGAGGCCACGCCCCCTCCTTGCAGCACTCTGCAAACACACCCCATGGCCAGTTGTAAGTTGGGGAATTAATTCCCCTTCAATACTGAGGGTCCCTGAGGGCCAACTAGCCCAACAGGTATCTCCAGTATGCGCCAGGGAGCTGCGTTGCAGACAGGTGTTCTGAGGCCACGCCACTTTTTACACCTCTATGCAACGCAGCTCTGTGGCGCTTACTGGAGGTACCTAGTGGGCTAGTTTGACCCTAGGGACCCTTAGGATTCAAGGGGACTTAATCTCTCAACTTAGAACGGCCACAGGGCGCGTTTACACAGTGGTGAAGGGAGGGGACGGGGCCTGAGGTGACGTGTGCAAACACGCCCTGTGGCGCGTTTTAAGTTGGGGAAATAATTCCCTTTCAATCCTGAGGGACCCTGGGGGCCAACTACCCCACCAGGTGCTTCCAGTAAGCGCCACTGCTCTGCGTTGCAGAGAGGTGGTTCAGGCCGTGCCCCTTTTTACACCTCTCTGCAATGGCGCTTACTGGACGTACCTAGTGGGCTATTTTGCCCCTAGGGACCCTCAGGATTCAAGGGGACTTAATCTCCCAACTTAAAACGGCCACAGGGCGTGTTTACACAGTGGGGAAGGAAGGGGACGGGGCCTGAGGTGACGTGTGCAAACACGCCCTGGGGCGCGTTTTAAGTTGGGGAAATAATTCCCCTTCAATCCTGAGGAACCCTGGGGGCCAACTAGTCCACCAGGTGCTTCCAGTAAGCACCACTGCGCTGTGTTGCAGAGAGGTGGTCTAGGCCGTGCCCCTTTTTACATCTCTCTGCAACGCAGCTCTGTGGCGCTTACTGGAGGTACCTAGTGGTACCTAGGGGACTTAATCTCCCAACTTAAAACGGCCACAGGGCGTGTTTACACAGTGGGGAAGGGAGGGGACGGGGCCTGAGGTGACGTGTGCAAACACGCCCAGTGGCGCGTTTTAAGAGGTAGTTTTAATCCTCTGCCCTATTATATACTAGGGGCTTACAGAGGAGGTCATGCTAATCACAGGGGGATCCCAACGCATAGTGTTCCCTAGTGTATGTGGGTGTTTTCACTGTATTCTGAGTGTCTTTTAACATAGCACTGTCTCTAGGACTGGTTAGTCAGACTCAGTTACCACCAGTATCCGTCTGAAAAAGTTGAGGGTACAGGATAATTTTGCAACAAGGCTTTTTTCTGCTCTTCTGTTTGTTCTTTCTGCACGTTATCCTTCTTCCTGCACTTTTCTTCGTCTTTGAGGACTTCTGTTGCTTCTTTCTGCATTTCTTTTTTTTCTTTCTGTGCGTTTTTTCTTCTTTCTTCACATATCCTATCTCTGTAGGCATAGTTAGAAATTAGCATTTAAAAAACCTTTGAAATTCACTGAAAAATCCATAGGTTTCAGGCACGTTATAGTTAGGAATTAGCATTTAAAAAACCTTAAAAATTCACTGATTTGAGATGTCATCAGTGATGTCATGAATGATGTCACTGACCATGTCATGAGTGATGTAATATGTGACGTCATCAGCAGTGCATTGCGGGCGCACGAGTTATAGTTAGCTGAACTAACTATAACGGGGGAATTTCAATGGTTTTGTACGAGTAAAAAGTCCAGCTAACTATAACGCCCCTGAAACCTATGGTTTTTTCAGTGAATATATATATATATAAAACATTTAATACTTTACAGAAACACAGTCACTGGATGATGTCATCAGTGATGTCATCAGTGATGTCACTGACCAGGTCATGGCAAGGCAATATGTGATGTCATCAGCAGTGCATTGCGGGGACGCGAGCTATAGTTAGCTCAACTAATTGTAGTGGCCAAATCTCTCTGGTTTTGTACAAGTGAAATGTCCAACTAACTATAACGTCCCTGAAACCTGTGTTTTTTTCAGTGAATATATATATAAATTATTTTTTTTATATATATATCTATCTATTTATATATATATATATATTCAGTTCTATCGACAAGAGAGAGAGTGGATTAAATGAGGCAGATGTTTATGACCTCTTTCTACTTCGTTATATTACACACGAAAGCATGATCTATCTCTCACTCTCTCTTTCCATAGGAAGAACCTTACCTGGCATGAGTAAACAGTCGCATCCTAGAGCAGTCTGCGAGGGACATTTGTTTTCTCTCTTTCTATCTCCTCTTGCCCATTGGGCTCGGTAAACTTTGACTTTGTTGGGTTTTCCTAGTTCAAGGGTGATGTTGGGAATTAGCTATGTGGCTTCCTGTCGCTTCTGCAGAAAAAATATAAGATGAGAACATGCCAAGGGCTGACAATAGATAAGGCTGGATCAGAGGAAGTTCAAATTAAATGTCTTAAAAAAAAAGGTTTAAGCAGTAGTCTTTGGAAGAAACACACTTTCCTAATCACATGTAATGTCTTCAATTTTCAGGAACTTCAGAATCCGGAAATGGCGATGCACAGAAAAAAGTATCTATTACAGTATTACTCTACACAACATTTATACTTTGCACTTTACCACCTGCTCTTTTAGTAAGAATTTTTACTTTTATCTTTCAGAACCCCTGCCTTCTTCTGAGGACCAGGGATGAAGGCAGGTAGGCAGGCAGCAGCCTAAAATAGCAGGCACCGGAACTCCAGGGCGTAGCAGAAACTAGGATCTGTAGGTGAAGAATCGGGTTCAGGAAGACTAAGGGGTCTGTTATAATGGTGGGCCGATCGCCACCGCCCGTATGGCAGTGGCGATCCGCCCGCCATTATTCTCCGCCCGCCTCCCATTTCCCCCGCCATATTAGGATGGCGAGGGGGACCCCGGTGGATGGAAAGACCGTCTGCCGGTTTTCTGCCAGTCTCACAGGAGACTGGGCAGAAAAGGGGCCTAACATGGTGGCGGTGTCTGCAAGACACCGCCATCCATATTAGCATGCAAGCAGAGATGTGCCTTTCCATCGCAGCGTTGCCGCCATGGAAAGGCATGCAGTCTTTGCCTATGGGGGCCAGTAGCGGGCCACAAGGTAGTTGGGGGGAGTGGGGGGTGCACACATTGGCACGGACTAAGTAGCAGGTACCGCGCTGTGCCTGTCACCTTGTGCATGCCAATGCACGGCTTGCATTCCCAGCATAGTGGTGGGCGGTGCTGTGAGCACCGACCGCCACAATGCTCGGAATAGGGGATACCACCGACACGGTGGCGGTGGCATCCTAATTGCCTGTGTGGGACCGCCGCACCACTGGCAGGCGGTCCCAGCACTGCAAGGGTGGCGGGCGGACAAAAGTCCACCTGCCATCCTAATAGGCCCCTTAGTCTTAAGTAAGCAAACATGGTGGGGCAAAACAGCAGGCAATTGCTGGTTTCTCAGAAGCAGCTTTTATGCTCAGCCCTAATGGAAATCTCTGACTGTGAAATGCGTGGACTGCCAGGGAGGGCAGGGCCTCTGACGCACTGGACGAGGCAGCAAAAGCTAGACCGCGTATTAAGCGATGGAATCTTTTCCAGGTCATTGCTAAGCCTGCATTCACCAAACAGAGCTGTGGTAGCTGTGACATGTGCAGTGTGCTAACAGAAAAACAAACCAAACAGCAAGTTTGCTGATTTGGCCTTCATCCAGAATGAAAGAGTGATTACTGTCATTGAAACCTCCATAAACACTGAATACATTGGCTTGGCCGGACAATTTGCCAAAATGGGCTGAGGCTGAGAATAAGTAAGTCTTTCTGTGATATCAGAGAAGTGGTAGACTGGTGACTTACACTGGCTGGGATTTATTCTTCTAGAATTAACTAAAATATCTGACCTTATGCCACCTTAACTGAATTGAATGAACCGACTCTGGAAACTAACTTCCGATGGTCCAGGCAACTGCAGTTTTTATCAGATAAGAGTTTTCTGCATGGAACAAAAGATTATCTAAGACAGGGGCATAACAAGGGCCCCCGCAGCCCCCGCAGTTCGGGGGTCCCCCAGGCATTCCCATACTGGAGGGGCCCCTCAGCCCCTACTGAAGTGAGTGTGAGCAGCATATCTGATTCCTGCAGGGGGGTGGGGGGCACTCGCGTTTTGTTATCAGCCCTGCCAAGGATCAGGTAGCAGGGCACAGCCTGTGGCGTGTGCACGCTGCTCTGCAGGCTTGGGGGCTTCCAGCTAAGCTAAGGTGCTGCTGGCAGACTCATAGTCATTTGGTGCAACAACACAATGTATCTTATTTATGCGATGATTCCCCGCCCGGCGCTGTGCGGCCACGAGTCAGACACCATGACTCCAGGGCTGGGTCCAGTCAAGTTGATTGATTCGATTGGCCGGATGGAGCTGTGTGAGACGTCACATCCTCCTGCTGCCAGAGCGCCGCGGGAAGTTTGAGAGGAAGGCCGTCGCCGTGGGGCCTCACTGGTTGGCGGGTGGCGCTCGACTATCTCAGAGCTGCTGTCTGCTTGCAGGGGACCCCATGCTGTGGGGCTTATGATGGCTGCCGCTCGCTGTGAATGTGATTTTGCTGAGCCCGACTGAGTTAGAGTGCAGTGGAGTGAACGTCATGGGACTCAGTCTCTCTTTCCCCGCACGCCTCCTGTCTCCTTGCTGTGCTGATATTTTTCACTCTCTTCAATGTTTCTCCTGGGAAAGTAGTGTACTAAAAAAATCGAAGCTGTGTATTAATTATTGAGCTTACCAACCAAGTTAATCTGAAAACCATGTACAGTGAAAAAGTATAAGAGGAGTTGACCTCCTGGCCCCAAAGAAATGGTTCCAGTTCTAGGAACAGGATTAATCAATTTTGCTCACTAACCTTTTGGCTGGGTATAGGGAATATTGTGCGCCAAGTCTTCATTTTTCGTAATATGCCGTTTTACAACTTGTTTGAGTTAATGTCAGTCACAGCCCGAGTAGGAGTCATCTGTCACACTCACTGAACAGTAAGGTTTGTGCATTAGCCTGCAGCCAGGCCCATCAGAACTCACAACAGGGACAGTCAGCCTGGACTAAGGCTAGCGGCATTTTAAAAGGAAATGATTACCGCGGGGGCAGGTTTTGGAATCATCACGGCCTGAGCCTGGCACTAGTGCTGCACTGTGTCCGATGTCAGGCTGCTTCCCTGCCCTTACATTTTTTTCCCTCTCTCTCTCTCTCTCGTACACACCGCGGCTTGCCCCACACACCTCTTCTTGTGCCTTGAGATGACACAGGGCCTAAGAGTCCAAGGACTCAATAATCTCCGGCCCTGTGTGCCGGCAATCATTGTTCACCGTGAGCACAGAATATGCTGGTCCCTCAGGTAAAACGGTAAGGCCCCACTTGGGCTCTTCTCCTGCCATGCCCGGGGATCTTCAGTGGACTCTTTCTAAGTTCTTAGCGTGGCAGTCCTTGCCGCTGTGTCCTTACGTGACCCCACGGTCAAACCATCACTAAGAATGCATAGAAATTCAGCTCTGCATTTACCCGGTGCCCGTCACTTTTATATTCTGATCCTAATCTGTCTGGCTACAGTGTTAGGTACATACAATTTTTGAGGAGTCCCGGAGTGGAGCGATCCCTCAGTTGGTGACATAAGTAAGTTGAAGTCACACAGCATTTACTAAATCGTTTTAATTGGTTCAGGCAAATACTGAGTTCACAAAACTGAACTGAAATCCATGGACCACAGCAGTCAAATGTGCATATCCAATTCCGCCAGTTGCAGTTCAGTTGATACTAAACTAAGGGAGCTGTGTGCGCATCTTTCAATGAAATGGAGGTAGTGCATCAGTGTAAAGGTTGACGTGATTTGCAGTGCTTCTGGTCAGTGGTGACGGACCCGACCGATCGGCAATCAGTCTCACATAACACATTACTTTCAGCAGCGTCATCAGCACATAATTGTGTAGATCTCTGTGAGAGTCCTGCTGTGGTGTGATCTGTGCAGGGGGTATGTTGTAATTATTTTTGGTGTCACTGAGTCGAGGGGTCATTTTTTAAAATAATGCTGCCTGCTGTGAGTGACTTTTGTACCTCAGCTGCTTAGTGCTACTTGTTGCCCAATCAATGTCCGTGCCTGTCTGCAGCGGTGTCCACGAGGCATGGTAGGGTGGAGAGAGTTCCTCAGAACTCAAGGAGGGCTGGAGGGGGCCATGGATCATTGGTGTTAGGTGCTTAGAAGCAGAGCGCCTCACACATTTACCCCTGTAGTAAGAGGTTGCACCTGCTCTCTGTGCCTGCAACCCGGGTGTTCCCTTAGGATTGTGAGAGGCATGGTAGGGCGGACAGAGCGCCCCAGAACTCAGGGAGGCAGAGGGCTGGAGGTCCTGTGGGGACAGTAACGGGAGGTGCTTAGAAGCAGGGCACCTCACACATTCACACGTAAGTGCCGTTCCATTTCTGGTGCTGTACAGCAGTTTTAAGATCTTCTTAGAGTTTCTCATTCCTCAAATGAGTTTAATTTCTGATACATGTATGTATGTTTCAATCAATCAATCAATCAATCAATCAAGCATTTGTATAGCGCGCTACTCACCCGGAGGGTCTCAAGGCGCTTGGGGGAGGGGTGTCCGCTACTGCTCGAACAGCCAGGTCTTGAGTTGCTTCCTGAAGGAGAGGTGGTCTTGGGTCAGGCGGAGGTGGATGGGGAGGGAGTTCCACGTCTTGGCAGCCAGGTAGGAGAAGGATCTTCCTCCTGTTGTGGCTCTTCGGATGCGGGGGACGGCGGCGAGGGCGTGGCTGGTTACGCGAAGCTGGCGGGTGGGAGTGTAGAAGGTCAAGCGGTCGTTGAGGTATCTTGGGCCTTGGTTGTGGAGAGCTTTGTGTGCGTGGGTGAGGAGTCGGAACGTGATTCTCTTGCTGACGGGGAGCCAGTGCAGGTTTCTCAGGTGTACGGAGATGTGGCTGTGTCGGGGAATGTCCAGGATGAGGCGTGCTGAGGCGCTCTGGATGCGCTGGAGTCGTTTCTGGAGTTTGGCTGTGGTTCCGGCATAGAGGGAGTTGCCGTAGTCCAGTCGGCTGGTGACGAGGGCCTGGGTGACCGTCTTCCTGGTTTCGGTGGGGATCCACCGGAAGATCTTACGTAGCATGCGTAGGATGTTGAAGCATGATGCGGAGACGGCGTTGACTTGTCTGGTCATGGAGAGGGAGGAGTCCAGGACGAAGCCCAGGTTGCGTGCGTGGTCTGTTGGTTTGGGTGCGCTGCCAAGGGCAGGGGGCCACCAGGAGTCGTCCCAGGCGGAGGGTGATGATCCCAGGATGAGGACTTCCGTCTTATCTGAGTTCAGTTTCAGGCGGCTGTTCGTCATCCACTCGGCTTCGTCTTTCATCCCTTCGTGTAGGTTGGTTCTGGCGGTGGCAGGGTCGTTGGTGAGGGAGAGGATCAGCTGGGTGTCATCGGCGTAGGAGATGATGTTGAGGTTGTGTTGGCGTGCGATGGCTGCGAGGGGGCTCATGTAGACGTTGAAGAGGGTGGGGCTGAGTGATGATCCTTGTGGTACGCCGCAGATGACTTCGGTGGCCTCGGATCTGAACGGGGGTAGGCGGACTCTCTGTGTTCTTCCGGCGAGGAAGGAGATGATCCATTCCAGTGCCTTCTCCTGGATACCGATGTTGTTGAGGCGCTGCACTAGGGTGCGGTGGCAGACCGTGTCGAACGCCGTGGAGAGGTCCAGGAGGATGAGGGCCGTTGTTTCCCCGTTGTTGAGCAAAGCTCGGATGTCGTCGGTGGCTGCGATGAGGGCAGTCTCGGTGCTGTGATTGGCCCGGAAGCCGGACTGCGAGTGGTCGAGGGATCCGTTCGTCTCGAGGAAGGCGGCCAGTTGTCTGTTGACGGTTTTCTCGATGACTTTGGCCGGAAAAGGAAGGAGCGAGATGGGGCGGTAGCTTTTGAGGTCGCTGGGGTCTGCTGATGGTTTCTTCAGTAGGGCGCTGAGTTCGGCGTGCTTCCAGCTCTCTGGGAAGGTGGCGGTGTCGAAGGAGGCGTTGATGATGTCCCGCAGGTGGGGTGCGATGACGGAGTCGGCCTTGTTGAAGACGTGGTGAGGGCAGGGGTCGGTTGGAGATCCTGAGTGGATGGAGTTCATTGTGCGGATGGTGTCTTCGGTGTTGACTGGGGTCCAGGCGCGGAGGGTGGTGGTGGGGGGCGTTGTTTCGGTAGTAGGGTGTGATGGCTGTGTGCTGAAACTGTTGTGTATGTCTGCGATCTTGCTGTGGAAGAACGAGGCGAGCGAGTTGCAGAGGTCTTGCGAGGGCGTGATGTCGTTGTTTCCGGCGCTGGGGTTCGAGAGCTCTTTGACGATGTTGAAGAGTTCCTTGCTGTTGCGGGCGTTGTTATCCAGTCGTTCCTTGAATGCGGATTTCTTGGTGGCGTGGATCAGCTGGTGATGTCTTCGAGTGGCGAGCTTGAGAGTGGTCATGTTGTCTATAGTTGGGTCTCTGCGCCAGGCTTTCTCGAGGGCCCGGCAGTTCTTCTTGGAGCTCTTGAGTTCGTCGGTAAACCAAGATGCTTTCTTGGTGCCGGGTCTGGCGGGGGGGTTCTTCAGTGGAGCGAGGTAGTCTGCGCAGTTGCTGATCCATTTCGTGAGGTTGTTAGCGGCTTGGTTGGGGTTCGCTGATCTGGTGGGGGGGTTCTGGCTCAGGGATGTGGTGAGCCTGTCGGCAGTGATCTTGTTCCAGCTTCTGCGGGGGAGCAGTTGCGGGTGGTGGTGAGTCGTGGTCCTTCTGAAGCTGAAGTGGACGCAGCTGTGGTCTGTCCAGTGGAGTCCGGTGGCGTGGCTGAAGGTGATGTCCTTGCTGGAGGAGAAGACGGGGTCGAGCGTGTGGCCGGCGTAGTGGGTGGGGGTGGTCACCAGTTGCTTGAGTCTGAGGTTGGCGAGGTTGTCCAGCAGGGTGGTGGTGTTGCGGTCGTTGTTGTTCTCCAGGTGGAAGTTGAGGTCCCCAAGGAGGATGTAGTCAGCGGAGGGGAGGGCGTGCGGGCTGATGAAGTCGGCGATGTCTTCGCTGAATTGTGTGCGAGGTCCCGGGGGTCTGTTGATGAGGGTGCCTCTGAGGGTGGTCTTGGGGTCGGTGTGGATCTGGAAGTGCAGGTGTTCGGCGGCTGTGAGGGTGTCTTCGGAGTTGGTCGTGATGCGGATGATGTTCTTGTGGACGATGGCGATGCCTCCTCCATTCTGGTTGGCGCGGTCCCTCCGGGTGATCTTGTATCCGTCCGGGATGGCGATGGCGATGTCGGGTGCTGAGGAGGCGTTCATCCAGGTTTCCGTGAGGAAGGCGACGTCTGGGCATGTGGCGTCGAGCAGGTTCCAGAGTTCCACTGCGTGCCTGTGGACGGAGCGGGTGTTGAGCAGGATGCACTTCAGGTGTTTCAGGTGGTTGCTGTTGGTGCTTGGCTTGGCGGGTGCGGTACGGGTCCGGATGCAGGAGAACTTGCAGGATTGGCAGGTGAAGGGTCCGTGGGTGCGTCTTGGGGTGGCTCTGCAGCAGCCGGGGCTCCGGCCGGTGTTGAGTGCGATGAGAGTGGCGGCGTTGTAGATCTTGCGGGTGGGCTGGCATCTGCGGGGGCCAGGGGGTCTGGCGCTGGGCGTGGGCCAGGCGCGGACGGGCGCAGACGGGCTTGCCTTAGGCGCACTTTCGGCGCGCCAGCGGCGCGCCCGCTGCGCGCGTCCGCTGCGCGGCCTCCATATGAGTGGGAGAGGGAGGGAGGAGCAGCTGGGAGGTGGGAGCGGGGCGGCCAATAGGGTGCGAGGGGGGCGGAGCTACGGGACGTGGCGGCCAATAGGGTGCAAGGGGGCAGAGCTACGGGACGCGGCGGCGGGAAGCGGGCAGCGAGGGACGGGAACGGACAAAGGGAGCACCACTGGGCAAAAATACAGGTACAAGCGGGGGCACAAGGAGGCAGAAACAAGTCACAAATGGAGGGCACAAGGAGGCACAAAGGAGGCAAAAGAGTCACAATAGAAGGCAGGCAGGCACTCACATGGGAACAGAATGGAAGGGGGACACTGGCACTCGGCAGGCAGTCAGGTCTTGGGCAGCGGCAAGCGTCACACAGGGGGCTGCGTGGCGGTGAGGGGAGCGACCTGCCTGGTGAACAGGGTCAAAGGTCGCTCTCTCTACCGCTGCGCGGCCTCCATATGAGTGGGAGAGGGAGGGAGGAGCAGCTGGGAGGTGGGAGCGGGCGGCCAATAGGGTGCGAGGGGGGCGGAGCTACGGGACGCGGCGGCCAATATGGTGCAAGGGGGCGGAGCTACGGGACGCGGCGGCGGGAAGCGGGCAGCGAGGGACGGGAACGGACGAAGGGAGCACCACTGGGCAAAAATACAGGTACAAGCGGGGGCACAAGGAGGCAGAAACAAGTCACAAATGGAGGGCACAAGGAGGCACAAAGGAGGCAAAAGAGTCACAATAGAAGGCAGGCAGGCACTCACACGGGAACAGAATGGAAGGGGGACACTGGCACTCGGCAGGCAGTCAGGTCTTGGGCAGCGGCAAGTGTCACACAGGGGGCTGCGTGGCGGTGAGGGGAGCGACCTGCCTGGTGAACAGGGTCAAAGGTCGCTCTCTCTACTGCTGCGCGGCCTCCATATGAGTGGGAGAGGGAGGGAGGAGCAGCTGGGAGGTGGGAGCGGGGCGGCCAATAGGGTGCGAGGGGGGGGCGGAGCTACGGGACGCGGCGGCCAATAGGGTGCAAGGGGGCGGAGCTACGGGACGCGGCGGCGGGAAGCGGGCAGCGAGGGACGGGAACGGACGAAGGGAGCACCACTGGGCAAAAATACAGGTACAAGCGGGGGCACAAGGAGGCAGAAACAAGTCACAAATGGAGGGCACAAGGAGGCACAAAGGAGGCAAAAGAGTCACAATAGAAGGCAGGCAGGCACTCACACGGGAACAGAATGGAAGGGGGACACTGGCACTCGGCAGGCAGTCAGGTCTTGGGCAGCGGCAAGCGTCACACAGGGGGCTGCGTGGCGGTGAGGGGAGCGACCTGCCTGGTGAACAGGGTCAAAGGTCGCTCTCTCTACTGCTGCGCGGCCTCCATATGAGTGGGAGAGGGAGGGAGGAGCAGCTGGGAGGTGGGAGCGGGGCGGCCAATAGGGTGCGAGGGGGGGGGCGGAGCTACGGGACGCGGCGGCCAATAGGGTGCAAGGGGGCGGAGCTACGGGACGCGGCGGCGGGAAGCGGGCAGCGAGGGACGGGAACGGACGAAGGGAGCACCACTGGGCAAAAATACAGGTACAAGCGGGGGCACAAGGAGGCAGAAACAAGTCACAAATGGAGGGCACAAGGAGGCACAAAGGAGGCAAAAGAGTCACAATAGAAGGCAGGCAGGCACTCACACGGGAACAGAATGGAAGGGGGACACTGGCACTCGGCAGGCAGTCAGGTCTTGGGCAGCGGCAAGCGTCACACAGGGGGCTGCGTGGCGGTGAGGGGAGTGACCTGCCTGGTGAACAGGGTCAAAGGTCGCTCTCTCTACCGCTGCGCGGCCTCCATATGAGTGGGAGAGGGAGGGAGGAGCAGCTGGGAGGTGGGAGCGGGGCGGCCAATAGGGTGCGAGGGGGCGGAGCTACGGGACGTGGCGGCCAATAGGGTGCAAGGGGGCGGAGCTACGGGACGCGGCGGCGGGAAGCGGGCAGCGAGGGACGGGAACGGACGAAGGGAGCACCACTGGGCAAAAATACAGGTACAAGCGGGGGCACAAGGAGGCAGAAACAAGTCACAAATGGAGGGCACAAGGAGGCACAAAGGAGGCAAAAGAGTCACAATAGAAGGCAGGCAGGCACTCACACGGGAACAGAATGGAAGGGGGACACTGGCACTCGGCAGGCAGTCAGGTCTTGGGCAGCGGCAAGCGTCACACAGGGGGCTGCGTGGCGGTGAGGGGAGCGACCTGCCTGGTGAACAGGGTCAAAGGTCGCTCTCTCTACCGCTGCGCGGCCTCCATATGAGTGGGAGAGGGAGGGAGGAGCAGCTGGGAGGTGGGAGCGGGGCGGCCAATAGGGTGCGAGGGGGGGCGGAGCTACGGGACGCGGCGGCCAATAGGGTGCAAGGGGGCGGAGCTACGGGACGCGGCGGCGGGAAGCGGGCAGCGAGGGATGGGAACGGACGAAGGGAGCACCACTGGGCAAAAATACAGGTAAAAGCGGGGGCACAAGGAGGCAGAAACAAGTCACAAATGGAGGGCACAAGGAGGCACAAAGGAGGCAAAAGAGTCACAATAGAAGGCAGGCAGGCACTCACACGGGAACAGAATGGAAGGGGGACACTGGCACTCGGCAGGCAGTCAGGTCTCGGGCAGCGGCAAGCGTCACACAGGGGGCTGCGTGGCGGTGAGGGGAGCGACCTGCCTGGTGAACAGGGTCAAAGGTCATCTTCATTGCTTGATTTTGCTCACGAGAAGGTGTCACTTATAGTTGTTGAAATGTCACTTATAATTGCACTGAAATTATACAAATGTCACACATAGCAATGCCACTCACGGCACCTGACCCAGGGCACTTGAAAACCTGTCAGCCGAATGGGCGTTGCACGCACAGGATTCTGTTTGGTCTTGCTGGTCTCACCTCCCCTCACCCCACCCCTTCGTGTGCCACCGTCCAGACTGCTGCATGTTCAGTAGACAGGCACACAGGATTCTTACGTTGCCACGGACTGGAGTGGGCTGAAGCTGAGGCCTGACAGTCAGCCCCATAACGGCCGCACTGCGCCCATTCCAAGAACCGTACCATACGTGCATCTGCATTACTAAACACAGCCAACAGTCGTATTTGGTGGTCGTTGTTGGCCGCAGTTTTTATTACTTATTACATACGTCACACTTGTACAACTCCCCTGGACACCCCCTTGGGGGCCGGGGTCATGAATCATTGTCACACATTATTACAAATTGGATGTCACACATTGTCAGCTAGACATCATAAATCACGGGTCATAAATCATTGTGTGTCATAAATCATTCAGCCACAATTGGTCCGTATTTTTGTTGCCATAAATCACTCTGCCTGATCGCCATAAATCATGGGACATAAATCATCAGTATGTCATAAATCGTTCTGTCACAAACTATCATAATTACGTTGTCATAAACCCTATGCACGAGCCGAGCTCTGAAAATATTTGGCAAGTAAATCACGCAACAGATATGTACAACTATGCAATTAGGAATGGATATTCTGTTCATGCAGGCTAGAGCCTTAGCCCCAACGGGCGGCTCCGTCTTATACACTTCAAGTTTCTGTACCGGGTGCACCACTTAAACTGCTTGCTTGGGGGCTGCGGACGGATTCCTTGTAGTGGTAGTGAATGGCTTTGCCCGCCCACAGCTAATTAGTAGACTAAGATATTCCAGGCTCTAACCGAAATGATTGGCCTGGAAGCGAAACCCGTCCCCCCCCCGCCCCCCCCCAAACTAGCCCTAATGCAATGCACAATAAATATACAACGGACGGCACGCAGGTATGCGTCTTTTGCGCCCTTGATGGCAAAGAGGAAGGTTGCCTGTATATAGGAGAAGAAACAGCATCCACTGTGAAAACGTGTCTCTGCGACCTATCACACTGTATGGAACAACCAGACACTTATTACCTCCTGCTCCCCCTTGCGAGCAGGCCATGAGACATATGGAATATCCTGTGTGAATACCTACTGGCACTACACTTGTTGTGCGCTGCGATCATTAGCAGAAGCAGGGTCCAGACTGCACTTCAATTACGCAGCTGAGGTCAATAGGTGACCGGACAGTATTTCGGCGCCAGACTTACATTAATGTGCTATTGTGTCTGCCAGGGTACTGTGGCGTTGGTCTGCTTGGCTGTGACTTTTTCAGACTATTGTCTGCTTCACCAACCTGTTCAGCTGCTTATATTCTCTACTGAATTCTTTTTCTACTATAGTGCAATGCATTGTCCTGGGATATGTTTAATGTTTTGTTACATTAAATGTTGAAATCACTAAATAAAACATTAAAAGACTATGTTTAGATATGAATGCTAAAGTGTCTCCAAAATTCAAAAACAGTGTATTTCTTTAACGGGCAAAAGTGTTTCACCTTAGTGCATCGTATTTATTTACAGTGATGAACTAATAAACATTCATGCCACCCTCCTCTTGATGATAATGCCACAAGTAAACTATGAGGCAAGTCAATTATCACGTGTACCCTATATTCCTTGATTTATATTATTTTTTACGGAGCATATTCTAAACTCAGACACTTGAAGGTGCTCTCATATGTAATAATGAAGAAAAAGAAAGCTCTGTAAAGTAAAATATTTTCCTAGGATCACACAATTTGGAGTAGCAGAGAAGTCAAGAATGATACCAGGTTTCTGATTTCATTCAGCTGCTAGATAGGTATTGCCTATTTTTTACATTTAACGTCATTACTGTGTATTTAATTCTTTGTCAAACATAAAAGTTAAATCAAGCACACAAAAGGTGATGGAAGGAATGCTTGCAATTTGTTTAACTACTGGCAGTCGTTCGATGTAGCATCCTAAGCCATAGTTCTTTTGCTGACCAGCCACCTCAGTTTGGACCCAGCCATATGCAAATCAGTCAGGACCCTGATCCTTACGGGAACAGGTCAGCCCAAAGTGACAGGCCAGGTCCTCCCTGAACTGGTACGCAAGCAACCCAGGACCGGTTTCCCCTAGTTATGTGCTCATCAGCTGGGTATAGCCTGGTTCCAGTGACACAGTGAGCATGGGACCTACGTCTGGGCAAAACCGTGTCACTTAGGGCAGTACATCAAAAACAAACAAGCATTGGCATAGCCAATAGGTCTCGCTTTTGGGACCTTATAAGTATTTAGTTTTGCAGCACAATATCCTTAGTGCAACAACATCAGCTATTGCATGGCTAAACCTTGTACCTTATAGGTGTTTAGCCATGCAACAATACAGGTACAAGCGGGGACACAAGGAGGCAGAAACAAGTCACAAATGGAGGGCACAAGGAGGCACAAAGGAGGCAAAAGAGTCACAATAGAAGGCAGGCAGGCACTCACACGGGAACAGAATGGAAGGGGGACACTGGCACTCGGCAGGCAGTCAGGTCTCGGGCAGCGGCAAGCGTCACACAGGGGGCTGCGTGGCGGTGAGGGGAGCGACCTGCCTGGTGAACAGGGTCAAAGGTCATCTTCATTGCTTGATTTTGCTCACGAGAAGGTGTCACTTATAGTTGTTGAAATGTCACTTATAATTGCACTGAAATTATACAAATGTCACACATAGCAATGCCACTCACGGCACCTGACCCAGGGCACTTGAAAACCTGTCAGCCGAATGGGCGTTGCACGCACAGGATTCTGTTTGGTCTTGCTGGTGTCACCTCCCCTCACCCCACCCCTTCGTGTGCCACCGTCCAGACTGCTGCATGTTCAGTAGACAGGCACACAGGATTCTTACGTTGCCACGGACTGGAGTGGGCTGAAGCTGAGGCCTGACAGTCAGCCCCATAACGGCCGCACTGCGCCCATTCCAAGAACCGTACCATACGTGCATCTGCATTACTAAACACAGCCAACAGTCGTATTTGGTGGTCGTTGTTGGCCGCAGTTTTTATTACTTATTACATACGTCACACTTGTACAACTCCCCTGGACACCCCCTTGGGGGCCGGGGTCATGAATCATTGTCACACATTATTACAAATTGGATGTCACACATTGTCAGCTAGACATCATAAATCACGGGTCATAAATCATTGTGTGTCATAAATCATTCAGCCACAATTGGTCCGTATTTTTGTTGCCATAAATCACTCTGCCTGATCGCCATAAATCATGGGACATAAATCATCAGTATGTCATAAATCGTTCTGTCACAAACTATCATAATTACGTTGTCATAAACCCTATGCACGAGCCGAGCTCTGAAAATATTTGGCAAGTAAATCACGCAACAGATATGTACAACTATGCAATTAGGAATGGATATTCTGTTCATGCAGGCTAGAGCCTTAGCCCCAACGGGCGGCTCCGTCTTATACACTTCAAGTTTCTGTACCGGGTGCACCACTTAAACTGCTTGCTTGGGGGCTGCGGACGGATTCCTTGTAGTGGTAGTGAATGGCTTTGCCCGCCCACAGCTAATTAGTAGACTAAGATATTCCAGGCTCTAACCGAAATGATTGGCCTGGAAGCGAAACCCCCCCCCCCCCCCCCCCCAAACTAGCCCTAATGCAATGCACAATAAATATACAACGGACGGCACGCAGGTATGCGTCTTTTGCGCCCTTGATGGCAAAGAGGAAGGTTGCCTGTATATAGGAGAAGAAACAGCATCCACTGTGAAAACGTGTCTCTGCGACCTATCACACTGTATGGAACAACCAGACACTTATTACCTCCTGCTCCCCCTTGCGAGCAGGCCATGAGACATATGGAATATCCTGTGTGAATACCTACTGGCACTACACTTGTTGTGCGCTGCGATCATTAGCAGAAGCAGGGTCCAGACTGCACTTCAATTACGCAGCTGAGGTCAATAGGTGACCGGACAGTATTTCGGCGCCAGACTTACATTAATGTGCTATTGTGTCTGCCAGGGTACTGTGGCGTTGGTCTGCTTGGCTGTGACTTTTTCAGACTATTGTCTGCTTCACCAACCTGATCAGCTGCTTATATTCTCTACTGAATTCTTTTTCTACTATAGTGCAATGCATTGTCCTGGGATATGTTTAATGTTTTGTTACATTAAATGTTGAAATCACTAAATAAAACATTAAAAGACTATGTTTAGATATGAATGCTAAAGTGTCTCCAAAATTCAAAAACAGTGTATTTCTTTAACGGGCAAAAGTGTTTCACCTTAGTGCATCGTATTTATTTACAGTGATGAACTAATAAACATTCATGCCACCCTCCTCTTGATGATAATGCCACAAGTAAACTATGAGGCAAGTCAATTATCACGTGTACCCTATATTCCTTGATTTATATTATTTTTTACGGAGCATATTCTAAACTCAGACACTTGAAGGTGCTCTCATATGTAATAATGAAGAAAAAGAAAGCTCTGTAAAGTAAAATATTTTCCTAGGATCACACAATTTGGAGTAGCAGAGAAGTCAAGAATGATACCAGGTTTCTGATTTCATTCAGCTGCTAGATAGGTATTGCCTATTTTTTACATTTAACGTCATTACTGTGTATTTAATTCTTTGTCAAACATAAAAGTTAAATCAAGCACACAAAAGGTGATGGAAGGAATGCTTGCAATTTGTTTAACTACTGGCAGTCGTTCGATGTAGCATCCTAAGCCATAGTTCTTTTGCTGACCAGCCACCTCAGTTTGGACCCAGCCATATGCAAATCAGTCAGGACCCTGATCCTTACGGGAACAGGTCAGCCCAAAGTGACAGGCCAGGTCCTCCCTGAACTGGTACGCAAGCAACCCAGGACCGGTTTCCCCTAGTTATGTGCTCATCAGCTGGGTATAGCCTGGTTCCAGTGACACAGTGAGCATGGGACCTACGTCTGGGCAAAACCGTGTCACTTAGGGCAGTACATCAAAAACAAACAAGCATTGGCATAGCCAATAGGTCTCGCTTTTGGGACCTTATAAGTATTTAGTTTTGCAGCACAATATCCTTAGTGCAACAACATCAGCTATTGCATGGCTAAACCTTGTACCTTATAGGTGTTTAGCCATGCAACAGTTTATGTTGTTGCACCAAGGATATTGTGCTGCATAACTAAATACTTATAAGGTTCCAAAAGAGAGACCTATTTGCTATGCCAATGCTTGTTTATTGTATTTTTCAGTGATTAATTATATGACATTACATTGAAAATGGTAGAGGTAAAGAGTTTTACCCTTGGATTCAAAATTTAAAACACACTCGTTCACAAATGCACTCTTAATAGCAATTCACCATGCATACAATGTACATATTGGATAAGCCCCCCATCATAAAGTGATGTGCCACCAAATTAGAAATTTAACATCAGAGGCTTTAATTACAAAGAAAGAAAATCACATCATAAAACCACCATTATTTGCACCCTTAAAAAACATTCGATAATCTGAAATTCATGTGCAACATACAATATACAATATAACAAACAATATGTACAATGTTAGAAAACCTCACATCAGAATAATAAACAGTGTTTACAATGTTAACAAATCTCACATCAAAATATTTTAAAAAGGGACCCCTCTGGTCCTAACGGGGAGACCCTATTGCACAGCCTCATAAGTACTGTTGCATAACCTGATACCTCTGTTTACTTTACATTGAAAATTGCCACCCATTATTTTATTTAACTTGATCTACTGGGTCTTTTTATTTTTTTCACACTGTTCTGGCGTTTACATTATTATCTCGGACAATTTATTTGTCTTTTTAAATAATGTGCAAATGAAAATGGCATAATGGGAATTGTACTGATTGCTGAACAAACAAAATAGAAATAAACACTTGGGGATTCGCCTTTCATATAAAAACAGAGACGATCCGTCCTTCGAGGAAAAGAAGTATCTTTATTTGTGTCGCAGATTCAAAACGGCTGGAGTGTACTGGGGGGTTTGGAGGCCGGAAATGTAGCGCGTGCTGGGGGCTCGGAAACGATGGGTACGTCTTCACTTGAGAGTAGGGCCCCTTGGAAGGACGGGGGAGTCCTCACTTTAGAACCGGACGAAGTAAACCCGAGAGGGAAATTAAAATACAGAAATAATAATGATTAGAGAATATACTGATTGTCTGCGAAATGAACTTTCTGGCTTACAACTCATTTGATAGCTTTTTATTCAAGTTGGTCATTTGAGTAAACAAGGTGAGGCAGGTGAGGTCACAGGTGAGTACAGTATTAATATTGTGAGTGTTCGCCCAACGCTGGATGTCCAGCCATGGGTAAGATCTTTGATGTACGAGCAGAGTTTCTGGCTGGGCCCTGCGTGCTTGATTCTTGCTAAGCAGTAAGCACGCTTCTGGGGGCGGCCTTCTCTTAAATTGCGCTCAAATCGGAGTAGTGTAACCGCAGGGCGCGTTTAATCAAACGAGCATTCGGGTCAATAGCGGCATCTGAAATATACAGCCGCCCTGGGTTTCTGTGCTCATTTGGGATACAGTACAGAAAAGGCTTCGCATTAAGGGGCAAATTTATGTTTCCTGGCGCATCCCTGCAACTCAGCAGGGATGCGCCAGGAAAGATGCGTCACGCAAGTTTACCCTTGCGCCACCACAGATGCGCCGCATTACAATGCAGCGCATCATGGCGCAAGGATAAACATCGCATCTGATGGCATAAGGGCGGCGCATTGCTGGAGTCGTGTCGCAAGCACAACGCAACTCCAGCAATGCTCAGGGGCTGCCCATACCAACATGCTGCGTCATGCCTTATGCCTGCTTCAAGCAGGCGCAGGGTTTTGACGCAGCAGCGTCGGAAAAGTGACTCAGTGAAATCTTGTAGATTTCACTGCGTCACTTTTCCGAGGCTTTTTCCGACGGGACGCCCACCCTGCATACATTAAACCTGACGCAGGTTTAATGTAGCGCAGGGCTTTACAACGTGACGCATCTCCCTAGGTGTGTCACGTTGTAAATAAGGCGCAACATGGCGCATGGTTTACGCCGCCGCTGCGTCACAGAAGTGACGCAACGGCGGCGTAAATGTCTCGCAAGGGGCTTGTAAATCTGCCCCCAAGTTCCCCCTGCCACGCCGCTGCTTTCCGACTGGGTTGTTTAGTCAATTCCTTCTGTCCATACTGTTAATTCGCAGCTCCCAGAGGCGGAAGAAGTGTGATTTTAAGCGTCGTATAAAAAACATTGTAGTAATATTTCATTCAATGGGCGCCTGACATATGGGTTCCTGAGTCTCCTTCTATCTCGTCACTGCAGACACTAATCCCCTCGGCAAACCACCCACATTTCTTGTGATGTCGTATTCAGAACTGGGGCGACCCTGGATGGTACAAATTGTTTGACGGGTACAGTGGAAGGGGGGGAGAGAGTTTGCAGACTTCAACCACTGCATGTACTAAAAGGTTTTAGCACCAGGGTGAAAATGGAAAAAAACTGAGCGTGGCTCTACTGTTAAACATACATAGCACTATTTTGCTTACAAACAATTTTACCTACATCACAGTTTGGCAACAAAATATAGTCAATTAAAGCCCTTTAAAAGGTAACATAAACTTACACTATTTCTTATCCTCGTGCAGTAAAAATAATGCAGCAAGTATTATATTTTCTGCCTCCAAAAATATAAAAATGTTAAAGTATAGGAAAATTGTGTTCTCGACTACTTATATATATATTATAGATTTATACACAGAACAAATGTGCAACCAATTTCTGCACGGTTGCCTTAGTGCAAATACCATTCATCCACTTAACGGTGCAAATAGTGCGAACTGATTTGCCTCGGTCATGTCATGTTGCACCAGTGCACGCGGCATCCTCCCGCCCTGCGGTATTTGTCTATAAATGTTACTCGTCTTTGCTGCAAGAACACAGGAGGCACCGTGAAGCCCTTTTCTGAGATGTTTAGGACGAACTGGACAGCTTCCATTACTGTTCCAATTTCTATGTATATTGAGTATTGAGTATATGTTGCCTGGGACGTCGCTTGGCCAACAAGAGAGTGTGCGTATTTTTGTTTGTGTGTGTAAAAATCCGCCAGACACCTCACTATGCCCGACTGAAATCACCCGTACCCATCAATTTACCAGAAAAATAAATGTTTTAGGGGGTGTAAATCCCCCCACACACCAAAACCCCTAAACTAGGCCCCTGCATGCTACATTCTTGACCCGGATATGGTCTTTTATTTACCCTCCTCTGTAAGAGTTGCCCCCACCTGCAGTGTTTTGACCCGTGTGTTTTGCTTTCATTTTGCAGAAGGTGCAGCTGCCTGGCACTGTTCTGTATAAGGTGTGGCAGGCAGCCCCAGTGAGAACTGCCGAGCGCGTGCCAAATAGGGTGACCAACTGGCATTGGTGCGAATTCAGGACGGTGAGTGTAAAAATTCAGGACAAAGGGTCAAAATTCAGGACACAAATTCAGGACAGGAGGTCAAAATTCAGGACAATAGGTACGTTTTACAGACACATCAGAGGAGGTCGCGCAATAGTATATACGTAAGCCCATCCATATCCAAACATATTCAACCATTTGCAAACCTATCCATCATGTATCCTTCCATCTATCATTTAAACTCATCCATCCCTTCATCCATCCCTTCACTCATCCATCCATTATCCATCCATCCACCCTTTCACCCTATCCATCTGTACACTCATGCATCCACTCTTCTACCCATCCATTCACTCATCCATCCAGCCATTTACCCTTTCACCCATCCAGCCATCCTTTCACTTACTCATCCATCCACTCAGTCACTCATCCTTCCACCCATCCACCCTTTCAGTCATCCATCCATCCTCCCTTTCTCTCCCTAACAACCCTTTCACTTAGCCATCCTTCCTCCCATCCATCCACCCACCCATCCATCTACTCATCCACTCATGAATCCATCCATTGACCCTATCACTCATCCATCCTTTCGCTCATCCATCTATCCTTTCACTCCTTCACTTATCTATCCATCCTTTTGTCCATCTACCCTACCTTTCACTCACTCATCCATCCTTACATCCACCCATTCCTCATCTCTCCATCCATTCACCCTTGCACTTATCAATTAATCAATCCATCCATCATTTCACTCATCCATCCACCCACTCACTCATCATCCACCTTTTCACTCATCCATACTTTCACTCATCCATCCACCCTTTTACCTATCCAGCTACCCTTCCACCCATACATCCAGCTATTTACCTTTTCTCTCATCCATCCTTCCACTCACTCATCAATCCATCCATCCTCTCTCATTATCCATCTATTCAATCTATCATTCATCCATTCGCCCTTTCACTTATTCATCCAGCCATCCACCCATCCCTTCACTTACTCACTCGCCCACCTTTTCATTTTAATTTTGAGCTGAGCCTTTTTGAGAAGAGGCCCATCAAGA
The DNA here is from genome assembly GCF_964204655.1 of Triturus cristatus. Taxonomy (NCBI): domain Eukaryota; kingdom Metazoa; phylum Chordata; class Amphibia; order Caudata; family Salamandridae; genus Triturus; species Triturus cristatus. The sequence goes on along the minus strand of NC_140584.1, from coordinate 458,329,372 downwards.
ACTTAACCCTCGCTGCAGGAGCCATTCCAGGACTGGGACAGGATCCACCACGGGGGGGGGGGGTCAGGAGCCATCACAGGGGTGGGGGCAAGAGCCATCACTGGGGGGGGGGGGGGCAGGAGCCATCACAGCAGGGGGAACGGGATCCACCAGGGTGGGCATGCAGTATTCTAGTATCATCTTGGTCTCTTCCAGGGTGGGGTAGGGCTCCTCACCCCCTCCTGGACAGGACAATGAGAAGACAGGCTCTCTTTCCAAAATGTTAGTTTTGCCATCCCCCACTGTGATGTACAGTAAGCCTGGGCAAAGCACTATGCTATGCTCGCGTAGTTTGCGAAGTTCGCGCTACTTCGCACTACGCGAATTGCACGTAGCACAGTGCAAACACGCGTAGCGCAGCGTAGCGGTCATTTTTTGCTGGCTCGCCGTCCTCAACGTCAAGTTGGCGACCGAGAGCAAGCAAAATGACATCCTGGCGAGACTTTTTCCTCGTTCGCGATCAGCAACCTCAAGTTGCCGATCGCGAGCGTTAAAAATAAACCACCTGACGAGATTCTCAACGCGGGGAGGTCAGGTTTCTCATTGCGAGTGGTCGCGTATGCTCGCGACCGCTCGCGATGAGAAACTACCAGTCCGCGTTGAGAAAACTGCCGCTCGAGTAAAAATCTACAGAAAACTACAGCTCGCACTGTGCAAGATGCCGTTTTCAATGATTGCACAGTGCCGGATGCTTGTCCGCACTGTGCAATCATTGAAAACGGCATCTTGCACAGTGCGAACAGGGTACTACGCAGTTCGCGAAGTGCTATGCGTAGCTCGCGTAGTGCGAAGTGACTTTGCGTAGCTACGCGTAGCGCTGCTTCGCAAACTACGCCCAGGATAATGTACAGTACTTAAAGGAGATACTCCACGAGAACTGATTTAACTGATTGTCCTCCATACTTTGTTAATCAGTGTGGGTGCGATTGTGCCATTTCTTTATTTTATTACATTATGGACTGCATGCTTGAAGAACCGAGGTTTGCTTAAAGTTTAGTGACAGTAATTAAGCTCTGTGACGAGAACCACCACGTGCTGCCTCGTGTAATCAGGGCCGGTTCTAGGACGTTTGGGGCCCTGGGCAGAAAGGGAATGTGTGAGGCCCCTCTAAATTGCAGACACATGGCCATTCAGGGCTGTTTGCATCTTAATAGATGCCCCTGCGCCTGAAGCTTCAGCCCCCCCTCTCAGTCACCTTCAAACACCTCTTAACAGCTCATTAAGGGCGGAAGGTGTGAGGGTTGCCATCCCGCTGTGCCTCTCCAATGCTGCTGGGTATCTGAGCTTTGGTACTGCATCGGAGTCTGTTACACCCGACCTCAACGGCATCGGAGTCAGGCCCGGCTCCAGGAATTTTTATATGGGTGGGCCAAGGGTGCATTTGGGTGCGCCACTGCGGGCTCGATTTGTCGCATATATGTCTGAGCAGGCCTGCTTCAGGGCCCTCCTTTATCGCTTCTTAGTCTTACAAGGCCCAGTAAATCACACTCTTTTCCAAATCTCTTTCTAAATATTATCACTCTCAAAAACTGTTTTTTCTATGTAATTTTCCTTTGATGGGAAGAGGAGGTTTCTGAGGTGGTAGTATCAGGCAAGTGACACTACTTGGGCTCCCTCTGTTCGAGCCTTCATGGAGGATCCCTCTTCATTACTACCTCCACCTGGCCCCAGACTCCGCAACGCACTGCCTTGCAGGCTTGATTATCCACTACTCCTCTCCAGTGCACCTTATCTCACAGCTGACCTTGGGCCCCAGCCCCATATCAGGCATCATCAGGCTCCACTTTCATTTTTCCCGGTAAAAACAGTAAAATCACCTTCAAACTTAAAACATTGAATATAGCAGTAAATATAATTAGCATGCCCTTTAAAGTATGTTCCACAGTAGCCCTTATGACCCGACTGCTAATTAAATAAACAAAAACAGAAAGGCCATGACAGGGCCGGCTTTAGCGCTGATGCGAAAGTCTTTTTTGGCGCCGCACCAATAATCACTGCCATACGCCACAAGTGCCCCTCTGCTCCCCATAGCCCCTCCCCCTCATGACCTCCTCCTCAGATTCCCTCACTGCCACCCTCTACCAATGCCCCTCATTTCTCTGTAGCCCCTCCCCCTCATGACCTTCTCCTCAGAATCCCTCACTACCATCCTCCAGCAGTGCCCCTCATCTCTCCCTAGCTCCCCCTCCTCCCCCCTCCACCCATGACCTCTTCCTCGGATTCCCTCACTGCCACCCTCCAACAGTGCCCCTCATCGCTCCATAGCCACTCCCACTACCTCCTCCTCGGATTCCCTCACTGCCACCCTCCAACAGTGCCCCTCATCGCTTCATAGCCCCTCCCACTACCTCCTCCTTCGATTCCCTCACTGCCACCCTCCAACAGTGCCCCTCCGCTTTACGTAGCCACTCTCTCATATGCATTTCATTTGTTGTGTAGCGCTACTCATATCAGTGTAGTGTGTGTCAGTACTTTACACCACGCACACATTATACAGAGACAACAAATCATACAAGTATGTAATTCAGCCTACTGGGAATGTCACATAAGCCAATGAGGATTACATGGTGTACGAATCACGTCATCCATACTGGTGGGCAGTTATTTTAAGAGGGTTTGGTCTGGAGAAGCCCAAACTCAGGATTTAAAGAGTACTCCAGTGGTTAGGGGTTGGCTTTACTGATAAAAATGTATATCTGACCAAACATACTCATTTTAGCAACATTAGAATAATGAAAGACTGGGGAAGTTCTAACTATATCACAAAACAAAAAACGCGAAGTTCTAACTATACCATTCAGGTTTGCATGCAGCTCTTTGAAGACAGTTCATTGGTCACTGTCCTATGTTAGGATTGTAACTTCTGAACTGCAAGTAACACAAGGATCTCTGTCACAATGACAGTAACCCACTGAGATTCCGCATAAAATACAGTTCATCTGCATTTAAAACTACTAACAGAGAAATGATTGCTCTCTCCAGCAGGATCATTAATAGCCAGCGTTATCTGGGCATTTTTTTTATTGTCCTATTGTTATCCTGCATCAGCCATGATAACGATAAAAACGGATTAAATGAAGCACACACGAAGTACAGATCCTGCTGGGCCTGTGCAGATTTTAAAAAGAAAAACAAATAGTGACACATTCTCCTACCTACTCCATTAGTCAAACTTAGTGTCGCAGCCTGATCTGATATGCAGCTGCAGGGGTTGGGAAAGGTGAATAAAAATAAACAAACTTATTTTCTCCTGCGCTGCATAGAAAAAGAATGTCCACGCAGCAGGACAGTAGGCAAAGGTTACCGCGGCCAAAGAAAGGATTTGTCGCCTTTCGCCATGCCCCTGGTGGAGCTGAAGGGGTGAAAAAATAAACAAAGCCTCGCTAACATGTAAATGGTCTTTTAAAGACCTGTGAAGTACTCGGGTACAACTGCGATAATCTCAAAAAATGGCTGTGTGTGCGCGCATGGGGGCACACACACAAAGGGGGAGGTGTGGGGGGGGGGCTTTGAAGCACTTGAGCCCCATGGCGTTGCGCGCCTCCCTTCAAGCCCTCACTGCAAGGGCCAAGGCTCCAGTTTACAAGACACATACATTTAGGGTGGTGCGACCGGTGCCTGGTTAAAATTACGGACAAATAGCGTCCGTTAAAGAATCCTTCACGGACAACGGACAGACGGCCGAAATTACGGACTGTCCGTGAAATTTACGGACGGTTGGTCACCCTAGTGCCAAACTGTAACTACATCTAAAATAGGCGGATAGTGCGGCACTGATCTACAGCGCTGAGGTGCGTCCATTCATTAAAATGGTATCAGCCGAGAGGCACTGGTGAACCGGGTTCTGCTCCGCGGTTCTGCTGAGAAGTGTCCCTACTGTACCAGATTAATTGCAGCAGCGATGACAGGAAGCGCCCTCAGCGGCCAAAAGCCCAACAAAAGTGCCACCAATGGTGACAGGCGTGGCATCGTCTCACAGCATCAAAGTGAAGATACCAAAGCCCGAATATCTATGTGTCTCGTGCCTCGCTCCCCAGGAAGGGCCCACCTGACAAGGTGCACAAACCTGTGTTTTATACGCCAAGCACTACTTTATACTATGTGATATGTTGTTAATGTTTACATGGTTATAAGTACCAAGAATAATACACGAATAACCAAATAAAATAGAAGTTGAACATTTATTTGCATAGGAGGTGGAACATTTCATAACGCCATCCTCCTCACTGTCCCTGTAAACAAGTCACGGCAGACCCAGGAAATGGGGGAGAGGGGGGGTGTATACTGAAGTAAGAACAGCACCTTCCATATCTTTCAACTTGAAGAAGAAAACACAATTCAAGTCCTCCAATATGTTGTAATCCATAATTCGAGTAATTCTGTAATTCCAATGAAATATGAAATTTCAAATTACAAGATCCCCAGTGAGAGAGAGAGAGGCCTACCATTTGGGGTAAACCTGACACACAAACAGGCCTTGTAATTTTACTATCTGCAGTTTAAGAGCGCCCACCCCTGAGAGTCAAATTGAATTTATGAATTTGAGAAAAATCAAAAGCAAAAAAATACATTAGTATAGGTGGCACATTCTCAGTAACAGAGCGCATCTGAAATTCAAACTATTCCCCAAGAAAAGGGGCAGTGTAGGAACGACACTCTTTGTTAAGGACTGTCCAAAATGCAGTACCTGCTCGGAGAGAACTGGTCGGCGTGTCCGGCTGAACTCCTTCGTCGTCACTGCCAGGGTGAATCTGGATACCAGGCCTCAAACGTCAATAATCCATGTCCTCATGCTGTTTGTGGAGGCAGGTTTGTTTTGTTGTCGGTCTGTGACAAGCAGCGGTGGCAGCTGACTTGTTTCACAGAGACAGCACTGTGAAGTTTCGGTCTGAAGTGTGGGGGTTTTGAAGCGACACCGCTCCCCGTCCGACCGCCAGTCCCCCAGCAACGAGGCCAGCTCTCTCCGCTTGTCACCTCCTTCCCATGTTAGCTTCCAACGGCCGTAAATTGGACTCTTAGATACGGGCTATAGAACAGCGCCATGAAGTCGCAAGATCCTGGCAGAAACTCTATGTGTAAACGGATTTGTGTTAGACCACGCTTTAATGCACGGATGCATTTCTTTAGCATGTGCGGCAAATTGGATATGATTAAGTCTCTGTAACCCCTCTTGACATCTACCTGTCAACCAAACTGTCCTTCGCAGGGCACTGGTGTCAAACACCAGGTATGTTTTATTTTGTTAGGCTGCTATAGCGCCTCTCAAACCCACGGAAGGGCTGTCTAATTTATTTCTGCGTCCATCTCGTGTTTGACTATGGAGATTGCCTGGTGTAACACGGACGTCGTTTTCCAGCAACCTATTTTTTGAACGACTGGAAATATTAAACGCTACAAGTACACATTTCAGAACTTACGCTCAAGGGGATGGCCTTATGGCCAGAGTTGCCGACTGTGGAGGTCGAAAACCAGGTTCGAGCTTCGGCGTCCGCACAGCATCCTGTGATTGTGGGCAAATCACTGAATCTCCCCGTGCCTAACAAACAAACAAATAACAAGCATTGAAAGCGTGCGTCATCGCGATCGCTCTGAAAGCGAAAGTGATCGCGATGACGCACGAGTTTTCAAAGTGCTGCTGAAGGCTAGCGGTTCGTGCGTGCATGGTCGCGTGAACGCAAGCGCTAGGCCGGCCAGCAGCACTTTGAAAATCGCATATACAAAATGTCTCTCCGAGCCAGCGCATGTGCTGGGCTCAGCGAGACCTAAAAAGGTGATGGAAGGAATGCTACAATTTGCAATAGTTCGGGGTAGCACTCCAACCCATCGTTCTTTTGCTCACCATGCCACCTCCGTTTGGACCCAGCCATGTGCAAATCACCTCATTGCACGTGGAGCTAGAACGTAGCTGCTGGCAGAAGCAACAATAAATCTTAGAAGCCACATTAAATCTCAGATTGTTTTGGGTCCAGGGTCTAAGAGGGCCTCAAATTGAGCTAGAGCCAGGTATCTTGCTGGAGCCTGGCTCGAGCAGTGGCTTAACAAAACTACCCGCAGCCCCAAGGGTACGGAGGGCCCGAGCTCCACAAGGTCTCCCCCGGCACGGTGAACAGGCCTTTGAACTCCTTACTGGGTCCGTAGCGTGGGGGGCCCACTCCATGCACTTTGCAGGGGGGGCCCCCACAAGTTTCGTTACGCCACTGATTTAAGAAAGTGATTGCCCCAATTGATTGGGAAATGGTTGGGATATACGTGACCATGCTTTGCACTGGGTTGTAAATTGTTTCTCCATTGCACCCATTTACAGCACCGCTGCAATAATAACATTGCCCAATAACATTATTTAGTACAGGCATTTCTCGTGTGGTGAGGATTGTCAAAATCCTCCAATTTCAACCCGGCTTTCTGAACCATAATAAATGTGTGACAAATCAATCTATTCACATTATTTGATTCCCCAAGCGTTGAAGGGATATAACCGGTGTCAAAGTATTAAATACCATTAGAACTTATAATAACCATAAGTTAAAACAGTTAGAAACTATTGAAAACTCATTCTACTGACTTAAAGATGCTGCAACCAGTAAACTCAATAGCCATCAATCAGTTCACATTATTTGAATCCAAAGCAAGGAACTGATATTGCTTTTTTCATAGTTTGCAGCAAAGTTAGGGCAGGTAAAGATGAAGAGAAAATGCCTGATACTAGCTGAAACACTGAGCCCACTAGAATCAGTATCCATAATTCTATGATAAATGTGTATCAAGACAATCAGTTCACAGTATTTGGAGGTGTTAGCATTTGTTGAGATAAATGCTAACTTTAGGGCCCTCGAAACAAATTAAGGGTTAAATTCCGATTCCTGTGCAAACACGTGTTTGCACTTATTATTAGTCCTGCGCAATTTTCCCCAGATACATTCTGGAAGGTCAAACCTGTCAAAATTTATCAGGAATTTGGTGTTTTTAAAATCATTGCTGAATGTTATGATCCATTTCCTATTAAAAACTTGGAAAAGGAGGTATTTACAATTGGTAGTAAATACCTCAACCTGGGGTAATGTTTTTTACCACATGTGTAAATACCACACTCTATTCCCACAAACATGTAATGGGGACCTAAGAGTGCACAGCTTCGTTTGCAATCTATGTATTCCTTATGTTTAATTACATGTAAGGTATGTTTGTTCATTAGTTCATATTACAGAAATTACTAAATATATATATAGACCTTAATTATCCATTAAATGTAGGTTCGTATAGTGCTAAAATTAACATAGTGATTTACATTTACAGCAAGCTGATGTACATATGTGTTTGGGCCACAGAACAAATACATACAATGTCATTTACATTCGTATGATCAAAGCCAAGATGAGTTATTACTTTTGAACGTAGAATTTGCCCATTCATTTTATACTAAAGGTTATGATATAACTGTGATATCACTTCCTGTGACACCACTTCCTGTGGTGCCACACCATGTGACATAATTGATCTGTGTCTCTATGTTTCGAGATTAGCTTTGGGTTCTTTCTGATCTGGCTGCTTTCTGAAATCTTCAAGGAAATTGCAATTTACCTTGTGACATTCCCTTTAAAAACTACGGCTTACCATGCAAATTGTGTGTTTGCCATCATTCTTTGACAGTTTCCCTCCACAAATGGAATCTGGATTGGTAAAGTGCTTGTGACACACTGTAGGAGTTTGGGTAAAACAGGCGAATCACAACTGGGCTGGAAAAAAAACACCTCTCCGTAACACCATACTAGCCAGAAACAGAAATAGCAAGTATGTAGCTGCGAGCAGGAAACGCAGGGGCCTGCAATGAAAATAAAATATTCATGTAAGGCTGAACATGCAAACAAGGAAATTCTTACCATTACGGGTGTATTTGCATACCTAGTACAACATTTAAATACACCTTAAGTGGAATACATTTGCTGTGCCTCAGGATCTTACAATGCCAATGTTAGTCTCACACGCATTACTTACACATTTTATTAATCTAGACAAAGTTGGAATTGGTTAAAAATTGAACCACACTTGTGTAGCAGTAAGCTCAGCAGTAGGGGCATTATGTTCAGGTGGAGGGTTCTGGTTTGCTTGCTGTAACTGAACTGTTTACATTCTAATAAAGATATTACACTTTGTCTTAAACTCATTTGCCCTTTCAGTATATTTAACTCAAGTTTCTTTGTTTCTTTTTAGTTTTGCTTCAACTGTAATGTGCCCTGTTAGCTTTTATGAATGATGTCTTCAACACCTCAGACCTTAGAATAGGTAAGATGGGAGAAGCTGCCAGAACCTCCACCCAGGAGTTGTCACAAAATATACAATTGTGCATGGGTGACTGTTAATAAAGGGAATGTTTTTTTAATATGAGAGTGAGTTATGTATGATGTCACTTAGAACTCCAAGGTGAAAATATCTCCCTTAATCATATTTCACCAAACGTTATGCTGTACATGTCCACCCAAATCCTTTGGTCCTGCTTCCACAATTTATGCAGTGACATCCCATGCTACCCAGTTCAATGCCCACTCTCCCCATTTTCACATTGAGAGCGGAGGGCCGGCACCAAGCTGACAGCGGATGTGTGAAAGCCGCTTATAAGCTAGGCGTTATTTTCCTCTCAACGTGAGTCTGTAGAACCTGCGCTGATGGGAGAAGTCATTTGGCGCAGGCAGAGCCCCACCTGCTCCTCTTGCCTCCCTTGGGTCTGTGGAGACCCAGGAGAGGCGGGAGAAGGCAGATAAGACATCACCACACTCGGAAGTCGGGAGATCCGCGTAGTGAGCCACCCGGGGTACATCCGTGTAATCCCTCACCCGTATATACCACTAGGTACATCCTCTGGCCAGGCGTGGCCAGACCCTATAAAAAAAAAGGGGCGTAGAACGCACATGGTCTTTCTTCCCACACCGTATCACTGTGTGTTTGTGTGCTTCTAGTGGGCTCAGGGGCAACACCAGCCCTGCATACCAGGGGACATTACAACACTGCCGATGGGGTTGTCCCCCTCCCACGCTTAGTGGAACCTGCTCTTTGCCACTGCTTTCCTGCCTGCTCCTGGATCCAGAGATGACAGCTGCTGCATGGCCGTGCCCTGCTCTCTGTCTCTTATCAACGCCGCCTTCCTTGCGGCTTGCCAGGAGGCTGATCTGTGCTGCTGCACCATTCCTTCAGTCAGCAGTACACCCTGGACCTGCCTACGGCCCTGCCTCCAATGAAGTTGACACCCGCAAACGCTGTGACCTGCAACAAATAACCAACACTGGGTCCTGGCTCAAGAAAACTCAGTTGGACTGAGCCCAATTAACTGAAAAAACAGAACAAATAGTCCAGACTGAGACTAACTGCACATTTGTGACTCCTAACATGAAAAATAAAACATGAGAGGAGGGCTTTATGAATTTCCTTATTAATCAAGAGAATATTTATTATTTATTTCACATTTCTCTGCAATTGTGCGCTTTAACAATACTTCATTGCGCATTTATCTTTTATACAAAACAACACAATACAATACATTTCACATCAAAACATAATAATCTTGATCCCCTAGATGAAGAATACAAACAACATTCACTCTTCAGACATTCATGGCCAATATACTCTTACATACAAACAATACACATGCACTGAAAAAGAGGTCCTAATGACACCTTTCCTTTTCTGGTAGATTAACTCCCGAGCAACTTATACATCAAAGTACTTTATCTCTTTTTGATACAATAAAGGTACAGGATGACGTTGTTGATAAGAAAATCACAGATAGGTGCAAAAAAGGACCAAACTGGTCGACGCGTTTCGAACCCCTATCTTTTTAGGTTCTCTTCAGGACCAACCAATTTCTTCAAAAGGTGCCTCCACAATGGAGTCTTAACTGTCTGTAATCGATCCGACTTGCCCCAGGGCGGATTCGGGGAAGGCTGCCTTCTTCGCCGGCTAACCATCAAATTTAATTTTTCTTTCTAGGTGAGTTCGCTTGCTCGTCTCACGTAGGAATCCCGCGCCGGCATCGGGTTCCTCCTCCAGCTTCTCGTTAACTGCATCAGTCCATTGGTGATACTCCTAGGGAGCCTTCCCCGAATCCGTCCTGAAGAGAACCTAAAAGGATAGGGGTTTGAAACGCGTCGACCAGTTTGGTCCTTTTTTGCACCTATCTGTGATTTTCTTATCAACAACGTCATCCTGTACCTTTATTGTATCAAAAAGAGATAAAGTACTTTGATGTATAAGTTGCTCGGGAGTTAATCTACCAGAAAAGGAAAGGTGTCATTAGGACCTCTTTTTCAGTGCATGTGTATTGTTTGTATGTAAGAGTATATTGGCCATGAATGTCTGAAGAGTGAATGTTGTTTGTATTCTTCATCTAGGGGATCAAGATAATTATGTTTTGATGTGAAATGTATTGTATTGTGTTGTTTTGTATAAAAGATAAATGCGCAATGAAGTATTGTTAAAGCGCACAATTGCAGAGAAATGTGAAATAAATAATAAATATTCTCTTGATTAATAAGGAAATTCATAAAGCCCTCCTCTCATGTTTTATTTTTCATGTTAGGAGTCACAAATGTGCAGTTAGTCTCAGTCTGGACTATTTGTTCTGTTTTTTCAGTGACCTGCAACAAGGCCTTCTTCATGGATGCGTGCCAGGCGAATGCCACGTCCCACCTGCCTGTAAGTCATGCTCCTCATTAAACAGTGGTCCTTGCTCCCACTATGTTGCCATGCCACATTCTGCATCTTGCCTGTCTTGCTCCCAGCCTGCCCCAGTCCTACCGTGTCTGTGGCCTTTGACAGTGTTCATCTCCCTCCCTGTGCAGCATTTCATTGAAGACCTGTGGGGGAGCTCCTGCCTCTTGCTCTGCCCCATTCCATCTACTACCATTGGCAGTCTTCTTTCTCACCTGATTACAGTGTGCACTACCACTAACAAGCAGCATATAAACAGTGGTACCCTGCAGATGTACTCACCGTTCCTATCAGGAGAGCTGCTAAGCACATGGACAGTCATACCTCGCTGGGAAACGGCTCATTGATATTGACAGTACAGCGGTGCTGCATCCTGCCAGATACGTACAGCTCCCATTGCACACTTACCTTGCCATGGCGGATGATGCCAATGCTGTGCCCCCAGGAGTCCCACCACAGGGTCAGCATCCTCCACAGCATGCTCTTGTGGGAGTACTTCAACCTTTCAGTGAGTTTGCCGATCCTGCCACTGCGTTGCCTCGCTGGAAAACCTGGATAAGGAGACTGGAGAACTATTTCAAACCCACACGTGAGACAGATGGGGCTGTCAAACGCTCCCTTCTACTCCACCATACAGGGGAGGAAATTTACAAAATGTTTGAGCACCTGCCCAACACCGGCCATGTCACCGACTATGATGAAGCAGTCAGAGTGCTCAATATACACTTCAACTCACAGCTAAATCCTGACTTCAAGCCCGTCAACACGAAGGAGAATCCATCAATGCATTCTATGTGCGGCTGCGCAAACCGGCCGGCAACTGTATCACAGATGACCAACTAAAAGAAATACAAGCTCAAATAATACAAAGATATTGCTAAAGACCCTGAGAGGCCTCATCCTATGGCAACCAAACATAAGCCTAGATGACATCCTAATCCTAGTATGGTCCTACGACCTGTCTGCCACGAGAGCTAATGAAATGGATATTGCCATCACACAAGCACCTAAAAAAGTCCACCGTCAGAACGGGTTGATGTCATATGCACAAAGGTAAGAAGCAACGTGACCAAGGCATGCAGGCTCCTGCCAACGAATCCTTGCTGTGGGTTCTGCGGCCACCCCCTGGATGATTGCCTCGCCCAAGGCTGCACGTGCTCAAACTGAGAGAAGAGTAACCATTTTGTGTTATTTGCAGAGTAGGAGTCAGGAGAAGAGAGTCCATAGGCAGAAGACATCCGTCCAAAGCAGTCCCCCAGATGTCCCTGGCTGATTCAACACTGTCAGATGATCCGAAGAGCGTGTCACGTCAAAATCGGTAGTTAGAAGATTCATCACCCGATTATGAAGAGGAGTAAGCATTCCTCATTTCGTTCACGAGTGAGCTGAAGCATTGCGGGAGGCCTCAACCCACATGCATCCTCTATATCGCTGGATCCGAAATTAAAGCCCTCATCAACACAGGTGTGTCTGTGAATGTGATGGGGATCCAGCAATTCAACAGCCTCCCACCCAGGCCAACACTCATCCCCGTCCCATATGAAGATGGCATGGATGGCAGCCAATCACCACTACCCTTGCGAGCTTGCATGTCCGTCTAGGTGAAGTCCAATGACCAAGAAGTCACCATGACATTCTACATAGTAGACAAAGAAGCCAACATGCTACTAGGAAGCCAGACCACAGAAGCTCTGGGAGTCGTGTCCTTTGCCCGAAATGTGAAAGTGCTCTTAATTGACCTGCTACACCAGTTCCCTGGTTTGTTTGATGACCTAGAATGACTAAAAGCACCCCAGTCAAATTACACATCAATCACTCCATCAAACCTGTGGCGCTCTTCCACAGCCAAGTCAAGTTTCACCTACAACCACTGGTTGAGCAAGAACTTGACAAGCCAGAGAAGCAGGGCATAATTGAGTAAGAGGCAGGGGCGACACCATGGGTGTCTCCTATGTGATTGCTGAAAAACCGAAGCAGCCCGTCAGAATACGCCTGTGCATCGACATGCATCTCCCAAAAAATTCCATCAAGCAGGAATACCATATACCACCCTCGATGAGCCAAACTAAACAGCTCAAGGTGGTTCTGAAAACTCGACTTAAATGTCAGCTTCCATTATCTGCTCCTATCTGGAGAGAGCAGGTACATCACGACCTGTAATACTCACCTGTGGCTGCATCGTTACAAACGAATGAATTTTGGCATCTCCTTGGCTGCCGAAGTGTTCCAGCATGCCAAAAGAGAGACTCTGCCAGGTCTGCAAGGCGTCATGAATGTAAGTGATGACACCCTCTACCATTCAGTGACAGCCCAGGAACATCACAAACACTTGAAAGCTGCCATGAAATGCCTCTGGGGACACGGAGTTACCTTACATTGGGAAAAATGCAAATTTTTCCAACCCTCAATTGAGTTCTTCACAGCTACCTCATCAACCAAGACAGAGTGCAAGTCAACCCCTGGAAGTCGCAAGCCATCAAGCATGCTCCGATGCCATCTACAGTCTCCGAGGTGCGCAGTTTTCTTGGCATGGTCACATATTGTGGTCTCTTATTTCCCAAACTTGCAACTCTCGCCAAATCACTCAGAGCCCTGAACCAGGGCTGATGCAAGGTAGACTTGGGGTCCGAAGGAGGATGATGCATTTCAAAGAATAAAGAACACTCTCTTGAACAATACGACAATGGCAAACTTCAATCCTGAAAAACAAACAGAACTGCTCATAAATGCAAGCCCTGTAGGACTGGTAGCTGTCCTCAGTCAAGAGATCGAGCTTGGCCAGTAGGCACAGTTAGTATTTGCCAGCAAGACGATCACCTCGATGGAGACCCACTGTGCCCAGATTGAAAGGGAGGCATTGGCCTTCAGGTGGGCCTGCAGCCCTTTTCACCTACACCTGAGTGGTCAGCTGTTCAAGGTGATCACTGACCACCAGCCCCTCATCCAACTCTTCCGAGGCTCCGCACCGCATCTATCTCCACAAATCAAGAGGTGGCCATCCAGTTACAGCCCTACCACATGGGAGTGATATATTGGCCTGGATACAAAAACACCGCAGACTTCCTCTCCCATCGCCAGCCTCAGGCAGACGACGCTGGGGCTGACAAAGCCGACACTGCAGGGAGACACCTCCACATGATCTCACAATCGGTCTGCTTAAGAGCACTTAGCCATAGTGACATCGAGGAAGCCACAAAAGGAGATGCAGTGTTGATGAAGGTGAAAGCAGCTGTGCAAGGGGGATCCTGGCAAAACTTCCTGCGAGATGCCAACGAATGGAGCAATCACGAGAAAGACAGGCTGGTCAAAATGTGGAGGGTATGCAATGAATTCAGCACCATTCTGCTGCGAGGATGCAGGCTTGTAATACCTGTCATGCCACAACACCAAAGTGACAATGCTGGCTCATGGCGGACACTAACAATCCACGAGAATGAAATCCTGCATGCAACAAAAGGCATGGTTCCCTGGCCTTGAATTGATTGTGGATGAAGTAGTACGACAATGCCCAGGATGCCAAATCACAATCCCTCCTGAAAACCCAGCACCCATCATCACAGAAGATTCATCCAACACCCCGTGGTTCAAGCTAAGCCTTGATTTTGGGAGTTTCCCGGATGAAAGGATCACAATGGTCCTGATCGACAGCTACTCCAAGTACTCGGTTGCTCAAGTGATTGCCACAGCCGCCTTCACGGACGTGTAACCAGTTCTGGAAAAGACATTCACAATGTTTGACCTGACAACTGAGATCAAAATTGATAATGGCCTTCCCTTTCAAGGGTCAGAATTCAAACACCTGTTCAATCACCTAGGGATAATCCACCTCTGCATCATGCCTCAGTGGACAAGGGCGAGGCTCAAAGATGTATGTGCAATTTGAACAAGACTCTCAGGATTGCTGTTGCGGAGAACACCAACCCAGAGTTCAGCCTCCAAACGTTTCTCGATGACTACTGTGGGACACCGCACTGCACCACCTAATAAGCCCTGTGGACTCTGATATTCAACGGGCCCCAGCAAAAAACAATCCTGATGTACCTGGGGTGGACCCCACTGTCTTATGATCCCAAAGAGAGTCAACCATGGCACACCCACTGCAACGTGCGGACGAGCCAGATACAGCAAGCAAAGAATCCGTTGATCCTGCCAGGAGATAGAGTTGTCATCAATGATCACAGACCTGGGTGTTAATTCAGGACACCCTTTAAACCAGGAGTGCGGACAGTGCTGAAAGTCAACAGTACTATGATCACAGCAAGAAAAGGCAGCAAGACAGTGGCAAGAAAGATCTTATGGTTCAAGAAGGTGGGCACAACCAAACAGCAGACACCTGTCGAAGATGACACAGAGGAAGACAGCTGGCATTAGGAAGACAACGGGGCCCGGAGCAAGGGTAGGGATCGCGCTAGTTGCCTGCCACCCTTCCCCTCAGAGCAACGACGTGCTCTGCCTTCCCGTAAAGCTGTAGGCTCCTATACTGGGTATCACTCTACCACGTCTGGATATCATACCACATATAGGGAACCAGACCTATGGTAGTGCAGCACTCACTTTTTAGGTCCTGATGAAGTGCCACATGACCCACTAGGGGCAGAACGGGCACAAAACATGTTGACCCACTACACCACGATAGCCCTTTAGTAACATTGCATCCACTTAGGGCTCCAACACATTTTAACTAAGCTGGAACTACCTTAGCGAATGAATCATATCTGAATAGGACTGCTCCAGACTTATTTTAAACCCACCCACCTGTGCACTACCCAGCCCTCACTCCCACACGCACCCTACGGCTTCTTCAAAAGATCTCCGCCAAAGAGCCCCATTTACGGCCCGATGAGGAGCATGGCCCTATGATGAAGCATGACATCCGCCGGGGTGTGTGAGGGCATCACGAAGAAAGACCTCCCTTTCCCCTGCACTCCCTGCTAGGAACTGCACACCCTTTGATACGCAGTCCTAATTTGGAGCTTGTGTGCAGGACCTGTTTAAATACAGCCCACGGTCCCTCCCTTTCTTTGATATATTAGGAAGACAACCACAGTGAGACTGTTCCCAGCCAAGGGAGTACCAATAGCACAGTCGAGGAAAACAGAAGGACCAAAGATGCCCAGACCACTCAAGCCACCAACGGGACGCCGGACCGCTCACAACATCAGCAGTATCACCTCCATCCCAACTCAAAGCAGCGCCAGCGTCTCTGAGATTTTGGGTGCAAAATCTAACAATGACAATTTGTGACTGAACTGAGAAGGGATGTAGTGAGCCACTTAGGGTATCCAGGTAATCCATCACCCGGATATACCACTAAGTACATCCTCTGGCCAGGCGTGACCAGAGGCTATATAATAAAGGGGCGTAGACCGCATGTGGTCTTACTGCCCACACCATATCATTGTGTGTATGTGTGCTTCTTATGGGCTCAGGGGCGACACAAGGCCTGGTCCATACCAGTGTGCCTTACAACAATCCGCATGACACAATGGAACAAAGTGGAAGTGACATCACAAAGTGGTTAACATCTTTGATTAAAACTTTTGTGCCATACTGCAGTGAATAATTTGATTTTGACGCGGTTTATGATAAAGGCTTCCTAAGAAAGTCACATACAGCAATAAAATGTCGAACATTTTTCGAGATCAGTCTCTGTACACAAAACGCAGCTTAAAACTCTGAAATCCAGACCTCACCAATGTAACCTTAAATGCGAGCCACACCGCCTACTTTTTTCCATGCACCAAGCTTCACAATATGTCACATACACTAAAGAAGTCAACTCCTATAGGGTAGTGAATAAAATTCGATATGTTTTGTGAATGCAAAGTTTACTGCTATTAAAGGATGTCAGGCCCTCACTAACGAGTTGTGACATGCTTGCTCGTTGACCCTGCTCCTATCAATGGTAGGAAGAAACAAGCATTGGCATAGCCAATAGGTTTCGCCTTTGGGACCTTATAAGTGTTTAGCCATGCAACAGTTGCATAACTAAACACTTATAAGGTCCCAAAAGCGAGACCTATTAGCTATGCCAATGCTTGTTTTAACTGCTGCAATCTATTGAAGCCTCACGGAGAACATCAAAGCGGCCGTGAAAGTGATCGCGATCAAACATCAAAGCGGACGTGCGGACGCGAAAGTGAAAGTAATCGCGGTAAAGCGCGACGCGCGCGCCCGCGCACATGCACTGTAGGTCTAGGCTGGCCTGGTAGCACTTTTTGGAGCCCTCACAAAATGTTTCGCCAGACCAGCGCATGCGCTGGGTCAGGCGAGACCTAAAAAGTAAGCAGTGTGAGCAGCGCACATCCATGTGCCTGCTCTCACTGCAGTGCTGGAAAAAACGGACCGCCTGTGCCAGGGCACAAAACAGAGCCTGATAGTGACCCGTTTTCGAGGCCTCCTTTAAAAAACTGCCGGTGCTCAGCACCGCTGAGACCCGGTCCACTTAAAGCCCTGATAAAAACTATTCGAAAAAAATGAAAGGTAGATTTGCAAAATGTATTGATTACATTTTAAACTCGAGTTTTAATGCGAGGCTCAACCAGTTGGTGACGTTTTCCATAGAGTATTGGTGAAGCGATTTTAACTGTTCAAGCAAATAAAAGGGGATTGAGAGGAGAGATGAGGTCACAGGGGCCTAGAAGGCACTGCTCATTTGTTAGACAGGAAACAAATGCGGGTTGACCCTCGCCTTTCCCGTGGTATTTTGGGGGCAGGAGGAAAAGTTTATGCCTTCTTTTTTTGGATCAAAAATCCTGCTGTTCCAAAGGGTTCATTTGCATCTACCTTGATACCATAATCCACCAATAAGAAGAAAGCTGAAATCGGCAAAACCTAGGTGTTCTTCCAATAATGTGATGTAGAGTGCAGTGATACACGGTTCCATGCCAAAATCATTTCTGTTAGCCCTATTTGGCATCTGGTGTCAAAGGTATTCTTTATTTATTTTGTGTACTTGAAAAGCGAATGATTCCCAAAAGGGCATCCTGGCACCAGTAACCAACTCTATCTGAGCCCATCATGCAAAGACAGTCCAAAAATCCATATTTCAAGTAGGAGGATAAAAACATCAAGGCCGTGCGGCCGCGAAAGTGAAAGTAATCGCGGTAAAGCGCGACGCGCGCGCCCGTGCACATGCACTGTAGGTCTAGGCTGGCCTGGTAGCACTTTTTGGAGCCCTCACAAAATGTGTCGCCAGACCAGCGCATGCGCTGGGTCAGGCGAGACCTAAAAAGGGTGGCAGGCAGGTCTTTAAGCATGGCGGGTCCTGCCAGGTTTCAGTACCGGCAATGATTTAAAACTGACTTTAAAATGAGTTCCTCTTGGGCCCTTTATTCATTCAACTTTTACAGGGAAAAACAGTAATCAGTTTTTCAACAATAATGATAAAACTCCTAAGGTAAATCATGTCAGCGATGTAGTCCCTGTTTTCACGGTTTAATTAATCTTGCATTACCTAAGTGTATTTACTTTTTCGAGATGAACGTGCCTCTTATATAGTAGAATACTGTAAACTCAGTCGTCTCTAGGTGCCTTGCTGAGATCAAGTTTTGATTCTTGACAGGACATGTTTCAACTCCTTTGGAGTTGAGGCTGGCAGCAGTGTGAATTTCTCACAATACCTGTCAATGATTAATTAAGGTGTTCAGACTAAATGCTCATCCAATTCCTAGCCTATCTGCAGGGTGCACAGAAGGAGGTATACAAAGATGTTGAAATATTGACAGCGCCAAATGAAAATAAAATGCTGTGGTTATAGATGAGGATTTTTTTTTTAAAAAAAAGAGTGTGTGTGTGTGTGTGTGTGTGTGTGTGTGTGTGTGTGTGTGCGCGCACGTGTGGGTGTGCGCGTGTGGGTGTGCATGCGTGTGTGTGTGTGTGTGTGTGTCAGTATAGTGAAGGGAAGGTGGCATAGGGAAGAACACCCATAAAGCAGAGGCAAAAGACAGCGCTGAAGAGGAAGGAAATATATGTGCAATGCAGTTGGAAGATTTCAGAAAAACCTGGCAGCCCCTGGTGGGTGGAGGCTTTGGTGGATGGAGGTTAAACCCACAGTATGGTGGAGTACTTTACTCCTGCCATACCAAAGGTCCTCTACCTGCCAACTTCAGAGATGTCAGCTAGCCCAGCGGACATATCTTAACATTGGCAGGATTCGCCATCATGGTGGTTCCTGTCAGTTTATTAAAAGTTAGGCCTACGGCTCAGTTAACATGATGGTACATCAAAGTTTTAGCATGTTTTTTTATTTTTAAAAACTAAATTCCAAAGCAGGATTTTGTTTTAAAAAATACAAAACCTAATGCCCACCATACTTTGGGAGATGGCTCCCATTGTGTAGGTGTCATTTTGCAGTTTTCACTGCCCCTTACTGATATTGAAAACGGGCCACTGACCACTCACTCTAAATCGGGCAAGTGGTCAAATGGTCAAATGTTCAAACCTCCAACCTTACTCGATTGGGAGGTCAAAATAGTATGTCAGCGACAGAAAAGGAGTAGTCTCCGTTGCTAAGGTTAGCCTATCTGTGAATAATGCTAGCGGACCTTCATTTTGACGGAGAGGATACCCTGTCGCAGTTGCAAAAGTGTAACCTCTCAGGCAAACACAAAAATGTGCCCCTAAGTGTGTAACAGAAACCGACTGTGGAGGAAAGTTGTGTAGAGGAAAATGTTATTGAGACATTCCGAAGACTCCTACCCCTTCCAAAGACCTTCGTAATGTTTAATTGACAGAATCATATTTTCTAAATTTAAGCATGCTGTGTGAAATACAGAATTTTAGTTCACATCTGTAAAAATAAATTGGGGTACTGGTTGAAGGGGGTGAAACCATTCTCAAGCAGCAACCATTATTCTTCTCAGGGTGAAGTCGCAAGCAAAACCTAAATTAACCTGTGCTCAACCCTCGGGTAGCTAGACACAGAGTAGTCAGGCTTAACTCAGATTGCAATGTGTAAAGTATTTGAGCAACACTTCAAACAGTAACATAGTGAAAACACACCGCAAAAGGATCCCCAACTGATTTTGAATAATAGAGTGATTTTTAACAAATAAAACAAAAGCCAAATGACACCAAGCATTGGCATAGCCAATAGGTCTCGCCTTTGGGGCCTTATAAGTGTTTAGCTATGCAACAGTTGCATAACTAAATACTTATAAGGTCCCAAAAGCGTGACCTATTGGCTATGCAACGCGGCCGTGCAGCCGCGAAAGTGAAAGTGATCGCGATCACGTTCAAACAACAAAGCGGCCGTGCAGCCGCGAAAGTGAGAAAAATCGCGGTAAGGCGCGGCGCGCGCGCCCGCGCACATGCACTGTAGCTCTAGGCTGGCCTCGTAGCACTTTTTGGAGCCCTCTCAATAAGTCTCGCCAGACCAGCGCATGCGCTTGGTCAGGCGAGACCTAAAAATATAATCAGTAGAACCGGAGCTATTCAATTTTACAGATTTTAGTGAAAATAGCAGCAAAAGGCTTAAAGAGCCAACTGTGGAAATCTGGTCTTGCCGGATCGGGTCAAAGTTACAAATTCAGGCCGACTGGAATGGAGCACGGGCTGGCTACAGGGACCTCATTAGGCCCACTGAACAGAGTAACTTACATCCTAGTTTGCGGAGCACTGCAAGGAACCGAGTTGAAGATGAGCTGCATCGCCAAAGCAATGTGTAATTCCGTTACATGGCGTGGCTGAGGATCAAGGTCCTGCGTCATCATCGAGGATTCCATCAACCAGGGGTTGTGATGCAAAGTCTGGCATCGAAGATGCCCTGCACAGTCAAGATGATGCATCGGTTCAGAGGAGCTGCAAGACGTTTATGTGGAGTCCGTCATTAAGGTGTCGTCGATGAAAGAAGTGAGGGCCTGAGCCAAGGATGTATTGTGCATGCCAGTCTTTGCAGCGGTTGCGATGCAAGCAGTAGCAGCGATGTGTCAGTTCTCCTTTGGATTGCACTGCACAGCAGAGGATGTGCATCAGTTCCGCTGGATCCACAAGCCTGGCAATGCATCTTATGTCCAATTCCAAGTACCCAGGACTGAAGTGGCACCACGTGGCAGGGTATTACTCACAGCTGGCAGAGTCCAGGTAGTTGGAGCCAACTAGCTCTTGGAGTCACTCTGGGTTTCTAGGTTAAAGAGATTCAGGTACAGTCCTTCTCCCCAAGCAAAAGGAGAGCAGGTAAGCACAGCAAGGTGGCAACACAGCAAGGCAATAATCCAGCAGGGCAGCAGTCCAGCAGAGTCGCAGTCCTTCAGCAGCACAGCAGTCCTTCTTCCTGGCAGAGTATCCACAGATCCATAATTGTACTGAAGCGGTGGTGTTTGAGGTCCACTGTTTACACCCAATTGGCCTTTGAAGTGGGTGAGAAGCTTCTTGAGGTTTCCCTTTTAAGTCCCCAGGCATCCTGCCTTCCCGGTCTTGACTCCAGACTAAATACAAGGGCTACGCAGCCCTTTGTGTGGAGGCAGAAAACAGCCAATTCAGGTGGAAGTGGGGCTGTGCCCAGCTCCTCCCTCCCATCCTGCCTCTAATGCCCATTTAGGCACATCTAAACTGCTTATTGCTTGTGGCTGTCTAGGCGAAATACACAAAGCTGGGCCCAATCATCTGATTCAGGTACAGGCTAAAGGAAGTAAATGGCTAAGGCAGAAAAATGCCAACTTACTAAAAGTAACATTTGCAAAATTGTAATTTGCAATCCAACTTCCCTGTAAATTCAGATTTTTCATTGCAAATCCAAAGACACCAAACATAAACTGATTACCTGTTCCCATTTGAAAACACATCTTATTACATGTATTAAGGTAATGTTATTCTATGGGAGAGGTAGCCCTTGCAGTAGTGAAACACAATATTTTGTTCACTACCAGGAAATGTAAAACTTAAAATTACATATCCTTCTTTTTAAATATATTGCACCCCTCCCTGAGGGCTATGTCGGGCCTTCCCTAGAGATGACATATATTACAAAGGAAGGTTTGGACCTGGCAAAAGGTTTATTTTGTCAGGTCAAAATGGCAGTTAAAAAACTGCACACACATGCTGCAATGGAATGCTTGGGACATGTTTAAAGGGCTACTTAAGTGGGTGGCACAATCAGTGCTGCAGGCCCGCTAGTAGCATTTATTTTACAGGGCCTGGGGACACGTAGTGGCACTGTACTAGGGACTTACAAGTATATGAAATATGCCAATTGGGAACAAGCCCATGTTACCATGTTTTAAGGAGTGAGCACACACACTTTACCACTGGTTAGCAGTGGTATAGTGGTAAAGTGCTAAGAATCCGAAGGCCAGCAAAAACTAGATCAGAAACGAATGAAGGAGGAAGGCAAAATGTTTAGGGTAAGGTCACCCTAAGGCTGACAGTTCTACTAATACTTCATGGAAAGGATTCCTAGATATGCTTCATTGGCGACGTCTCTTTTGGAGATCCCTCCCTTTTTCATCTCAATTAAAGCACTAGTGGCATGTATGATGTAAATGTACCTCTGGGGCACTGTAGATTCCCCTAATGTCAGTGTTTACTACAGCAAAAAATACACTAATCGGAACTGTCACTGCTGTATCCTAATGTAAAATTGCTTGTCAGTAGGAAACGTATGCCTTGTTCAGAGTTTGGTGGAGATGGTGCAATGCTGCAAACGTGGCAGTATTCCCAGACCAGTAAACTTGCAGTTCTCCTGCACTATTTAGATTTGTGGGAAATGCCTTGTTTCCGACAGCTGAGTCTTGGCTGTCTGTGCTGGAGAAACATTTAACATATGGTTATGGCCGAATTGACATTACGGTACTTTGCGGTATGTTCTGATGTCATTTTTACTGGTTTGGGACTGCCAGGTAAAGCCGGTTAGTCAGGAAGAGGAAAACAAATAAATGATGCTCACATGCTGAGAGAAAACTTAGAGCTTGTCAGAGCCATTAAATTTTGTTTTTCCAGAGCAGGTTCACTGAATATGACGCCTGCACAGCATAGCTTCTCTACCTTCAGCAAAACCACTGTGGTAGTGGCTAGGTTGAAGGCATGAAGATGTCTGCTTGCCTGACAGATATCTGTAATTATGGTGGGCTTTTACTTTGCCAGGGCAGCAGGGTACATCCCTTTGCTGACCTGACGGAATGGAGTACAGCCCACCAAACCCTAAAAAAATCCCAGATTCCTCATTCTGTACCATAAACTACAAGGTTTAAAGCAGCTATCTTGCATTAGCTGCATGCTGCTATAACGTTAATAACAGTCAACATGTTTCAGCAAATAAGCCTAAGTTCATGAAAGGTAATGCAAATCCCTATCAGCGAGTCCCTCAACAGCGAATGCAACTAGCAATTAGCTAATAAGGAATCGCAATTCAATTCATGTAAACTCGCATTTAGCGATTCGCATGAAAATCACTATTTTGCAAGTGCAGAATAAGGGGAATCACAATCAGGTGGTAAAGTAAAAAAAAAATATTACACAGGTGCAACCACCCAGAAACCAATTTAAACTGACTCAGAAGGCCCCTGAAGCCGTTCACAATGGCAGCACTCTACGTGATGGCGAGGAGGATGAGAATCCATGCAGCAGCGCAGCGCAGAGGGAGAATACAGGAGCGGATTTTCCGAGTGCGCCTCACATTGCTGGGACAAACAGAAGATGAAATCTACGATAAGTACAGGCTAAATGGTGCAATGATCATGCACCTAATAGCTGAATTGGAACCCTTAATGCAGCGCCAGACCCGTAGGACCCATGCTATCCCCGCACATGTGCAGGTCCTATGTTGCCTGCACCTACTTGCCTCAGGCAGTTTCCGGGGGTAGTAGCTGTAGCTGGAGGGGTATCACAAAGCTCCCTCTCACGTTTCTTGAAAACCTTCCTTGACTCCATGATGACAAGGATCCACACCCACATCACCTTCCCCACAACCCAATAGGATTTGAATAAGACAAAACTAGACTTCTACCAGGTAGCACAGTTCCCACATGTGATCGGCTGCATAGATTGTATGCATGTCCCTATTTGTCCCTCAGCAGTGAATGAATACATATTCAGGAACAGAAAATCCTATCACTCAATCAATGTGCAAGTAGTGTGCAATGCAAAACATATCATAACCGACATTTGTTGCAATTCCCTGAAAGCATCCATTACTCCTATATATTCTGTCACAGTGGCATCCACACGTGTCTGCTCAGGGGTGAATTTGGCGAAAGACATCTACTTGGCACACATATATACTTATTCCCTACATAAATCTAAAGAATGTCAATGCATAACTGTGGCTAACCCTTTGCTTTCCACCCTGTAGGTGACAGCGCATACGCCATGCGTAACTACATATTGAAACCATACCTCAACCAAGCCACACCACATGAACAGAGGTACAATGCAGCACACATCAACACACGGAATGTGATTGAACGCACGTTTGGACTACTGATAAGCCGCTTTCGCATTCTACAGTACCGTCCAGAGACCTGCTGCCGGATCGTGGCATGTTGCACAACATTGCCACCAGGAGAGTAATACACATCGATGTGTCTGACAGTGAGTCTGAGGGAGACAACCAACCACCCGCACAACTCCGACAAGCGCATGGGACAAACTCAGCAGAAGGGCAAAGGAGATGTGCAGACATAACACAACATTATTTCTGAGGTAGGTAATAACGAGAGAAGACACCTAAATGTCGAACAGAAAAGTATTTATTAACATGAGCCCATGTAGTAATGTGTAGGCACACAGAGATAATTGCTAAATAGCACCGTGATTGCATAGAAGATATACTTAAAATGAACAGTTCCACGTCCCCTGGATAGCAAACACTATGATGGTTGTGACCATGGTTACGTCACCATGGCCAAACAAAGGAGAACATGTCCGGCTAGCGCTTCCTGTCACGCACCCCCAAACGCCTTTCGCCTGCATCGGCTACATCACCCTGATGTGCAACAGATGGTGTTGTGCTGCGTGCACTGCGCCTCCTGGCAGTGGTCACTGGCACCGACAAGCTGCTAAGACTGGATGCCTCCTCACTCCCTTCCTCCCCTGTTAAGTTGCTGTCACCAACAGTACCGGCCTGGATCTGTTCCACGGCAGTGGTCACTTGTCCTAGGGCCCTGGCCACATCACCACAATAATGGCCCACATCTATTTGCGTGGCCATGAAGCGCCGTGCCAGCAGCGCAGTGGTGTTTCAGAACTTGTTGTTGGACCTTGTATAGGCTGACATGCGCAACATGCTCTGGCGATGCCTTCTCCTCTTTGTGCTTTGGCCCGCAAGCATCGCCCTGGTGAGCTCCTGCATGCTTGAGTTGTTCTGCCTATTCCTCTCCACAATCGCTGTGGTTAGTTCACGCACACTGTCAGTCATGAGGCTGATGTTCTTTGTCAATTTTGAAATTTGTAGCTGGATTGAGCCCATGTGTCTTGCTTGCAAGCGCTGCACCCGCAACATCTGGGACTCGACACCACCATACACATTTGGAGCCTGGTCTTCCTGCGCAGCAATGTAGGCCCTTGAAATACACCTCTGTATTAGACTGGTGCCTGTGGTGTAGGTGTTGTGTGCACACAAGGCTGGCTGGTCACTGGAGTGGGTGCAGGAGCCAGCTCTGATTCCATGGGCTGCAGTGCAGAGACTTGGGCCCTGCGTTTGGTGCGTTTGGTGGGTGCGGGAGTGTGCTCGCTGGGGCAACTAGATTCTCCACATCAGTCTCAGCAGGAGTCTCCAAGATGTGTAGTGTATCACTGTCTTCCGAGTTTACCTCCGCTGCATCTGTGATGTAAAACAGTGCAATGTTAATTTGTGTTGATCTTAATATTGTGTTACATCAGGCATACTTGGCCCCCATTAAATCACTGACTGCAATCACTGACTGCCATGCAATGTTGGTGTGTTTTACTTGCCATTGTTGTGTTTGACTGCCCACTTGACTGACATGCCTACAACTCCCATAATGCATTGGGTGTATGAGGGAAAACGTGGACTGGAGTGTGACCTGTACACTGGGGTTGGCCTGGGGTGTATGTGCACAATTGAACAGTACTTCGAAGTGTATGGTTGCATGCATCTTACCATGTGTGGTACTAGCCACACGGGAGGGGTCCAGCTGGGTCACTCCCACCACTGCCTCAGGCTGGATTGTCGCTTCCACAAGGTCCTCCAGGGCTATGTTGTCTGGTTCTGTAGATGGGCCCCCTCCTGTGCTCCTTGCCTCCTTTAGCCTTTCAGCGATTCGCTCCTTGGCACGGCTCCGCTGGTCGTACCACCTCTTCTTGAGTTCTTCAATGCTGCGGTGTGTGACACCCACAGTATTTACCGTGCTCTTTATACGCAGCTATATCCTCCTTTTTTCAGCCACTGGCACTTTTAATGAAAGTTTTCAGAAGAGCTGGTCATGGCTCTTGGACACCTCCTCAATGAGGTTTTCAAGTTCTCGTTCACTGAACTTCAGTTTTCTGGGCATGGCACTCTCCCCTGATGTTGTCTGATCCATTCTGGTGTACAGGAAGTCACAGCAAACTGACTTGGGTGATGTATCAGCTCAGCTCCAGCACTCTGCTTCCTCCTCTCACTTACCCTGAGCACCGAATGAAACATGGGCTGGATGACTTCCTGGTTGTGATATCAGCCTGCTTCCAATGCGACACTCTTTTTGCGATTTCGCAATTTGCGATTCCGCTAAAAGTGAAATCACAAAATGCGAAGTCGCAATAGGCGTTTTTCAGAATTTGCGCGTCTCTTATGGGGAATCGCTATTCACGTTTGCAATTATTACCGAATTAGTAATTTAGCGCTGACGGGTTCATGCATTGCGGATAGCGATTTCTAAATTGCGATTCCTTATATTTCGCAATTAAGGATTTGCTATTTCTAATTTTGATGCATGTACCTGATAGTACTTAGTGACATTGCTTCAATCGGAAAAATCTAAAATGGCTATTTACTGCAGAATTGCATAAAATTATATAAATACTTCAAAGTCCAAATTCCCACTAGAGCAAACTGGGAAGGGGTTTTTGTCCCTTCATTGCTGCAAAAACAGAAGCTGGCAATCTATCCCCAGGCTGCCAATATCATAGTCTTACCATTATTAGCAAAGACTTAACAGGGAATTGTTAGAATTGTCCCCTCTCAAAGGAGGAACCATCACTCTTGCCTACAGGACTGAAGCAGATCCCGCTGACAATGTACCTTGGATGGAGCAAACTGGCGAAGACTTAAGGCGAGGAGTCGAGGAGGCGCTGCGTCATCATTGATCCTGTGGTGCCGAAGGCGAGCGTGGGCACCAAACCGCGCCATTGATGGACAAGCTCCTTTACGATGCAGGCACTGCATCATCGTTGAGCTGCGCTGTCCATCGATGTCAAGTTGCGCCAGCTGTAGAATCGCTGTCATCGAGCAGCCACTGCATTGGTGGCGAAAGATAATGCATCAGTACTGATCGGCGCAAAGACGCCGCTGCGTTGCTGTTGATGTAGTGAAAGCTGCATAAACCCACTTCTGAGGCCCAGAACCGAAGGGGGCACCTCAGGCAAGGGTAGAACTTACAGATGGCAGAGTCCAGCAGCAACGCAGAATTGCAAATAGTCTTTTATGACCCTGTGACATCAGAAAACAGGAGGCAAGCCAGAAAGCCCTTGGACTCACTCTGGGTTCAAGTAAGATGGGGCCAGTCCTTGTCCTCAACAGGGCAGAGATAAGCAGACAGAAGGGCAGTTCCTTGAGAACAGCCAGTCAAGCAGCAGTTCTTACCCCTGGCAGCGTTTTTCACAGGTCCAGCAGTGTACTGTCTTCGTAGGGTGAAAACCCAAGTATTCATACCCAAAGGTGCCTTTGAAGTTGGGGTGACTTCAAAGCAGCACCTTAAAGTGCACAGGTTCCCCTTTCATCCCAGCCCAGTCTGCCAAACTTTCTTTATCAGTCCTTTGTGTGGTGGCAGGACACAGTCTATTCAGATATAAGTGTCTCCTCCCTTTCCCCCTTCCTGCCCAAGAAGGCTATCAGAATGCAGATGAGTCCTCTGTCACACCCACCCTTCCTGTGTTTGTGGCTGTCTGGAGGGTATGCAGAAAGTGTAGCTTTCACACAGCCCAGGTGTGTATTGGAGACAGGCTGCATGTACACAGAGCTAAGTTAAAAGCAGAGAAATGTCCACTTTCTAAAAGTGGCATTTCTAAAATAGTAATGTTAAATCCAACATTGCCACTAAAGAGGGTTTCTCATTACTATACCAAAGATATAAAACATGATGTAGCTACACATTCTAATCAGGAATTACAGCTTTAACGGGGTTTAAGGAATTCCCAATGCTAGCCTATAAGAGGAGTAGGCCTCATAGTGGTGAACAATTAATTTGGCTGTTTGTCACTACCAGGACATGTAAATCTTAAAAGTACATGTCCTACCTTTTAATTGCCCAGCACCCTGCCCTCAGGGCTACTAAGACCTACCTTAGGGGTTCTTATGTGTAATAAAAGAGACGTTTAAGGCTTGGCAAGTGGTTTTAAAGGCCAAGTCGAGGTGGCAATAAATTGTACACACAAGCCCTGCAATGGCAGGCCTGAGACAGGTTTGACAGGCTACTTGTGTGAGTGGAACAACCAGTGCTGCAGGCCCACTAGTAGCTTTTAGATTAAAGTCCATGGGTATGTGAAATACCACTTTACAATGGACTTACAGGTAAACTAAATATGCCAATCAGGTAATCACCAATGTCACCATGTTTAGGGAAGACATACATGCACTTTAGCGCTGGTTAGCAGTGGTAACGTGCTCAGAATCCTACGGCAAGCAAAAGAAATTCAGCACAAAGAGGAGGAGAAAGGCAAAATGTTGGAAGGAAGACTACCCTAAGGATGACAGGTTTAATAGGAGTCCAAAAAATGTCTTGTATCTGTCTAATCATAGGAGTTATTCATATATCATTCCTCAAAGAAGTGATGGTGAAGAATATTATATGGTCTAAGTTATACTTTCATAAAGAGTCTGATTTGTTTTCAGCATGTACCAGAATTAATTTCTACTTTTTTCTGCTGTTTAAATGGTGATACCTCAGCAAAGGTTTAGTTCCAGATGCAGAGGGCCCAATTCACAAATTGCGTTTCGTTGCAGTGTACAAACCTATGGCCGGAGATCCCCAGCTCTCATATCTTCTCTGTGGGGAGATGTTCTCACTTGTAAGTATACAATTTTGTAGTGAATGTAGGAGCTATCAGGAGAATTAGTAGGAAAATGTGGAACATTTTCTCAAAAATTGGGTGGAGTTTATGGAAATTTAAGGAGGGGTTGGAGAAGGACATGCTAATACAAAACACAAACCTAAATATGAGCAATTCAAAACTCATGCTATCACGATCCTATATAGAGCATTGAACACCAACATTCACACACCATTAGAAGAGCTACGCCAAAGGTTGGAAGATGATGTTGCGGTACCGCTCCCAGAGACACACTGGATAAAGATATTGAATAACGTCTTATACAGTATCTCGCAATGTCAGATTTAAGCTTATCACATACTTTTTTTTTTTTACATAGGGCATTCCTCACACCGGGGAAAATAATGCAAAATTTTGGAGTGGGAGAATCGATATGTCCTAGATGTGGGGAATTGGGAGCTGAGATGCTCCATATGGTCTGGGCCTGTTTGGAACTGCAGGAGTTTGGGCAGGCAGTATTGGCATGTATTAATGATGTGACAGACAGGTCCCCTCCATGTACCCGACTAGTCTGTCTACTAGGGTACTTCCCCCGCCCTGCAAAACATCGGGTGACTAATAGATTTGTTGACCTAGGGCTGGTGTTGGCAAAACGGGCCCTCACTATGAAAATCAAGGCATCTGCCAGTCCTCAGGTGCCCATTTGGAGGGAGATCTTGCTGACATGGGCGAGTTATGAGGGGGCAGTACTACTACGGGAAGTGAAGAGAGGTCATTGCTCTGTGGACAGGGCCAGGGCTTGGGAAGGTCTGGTGGACTGTTTGAGCAACCCTGATGACGACTTCTCCGATGACCCTGAACACCCGACCTGCCTTTGTAATCTGACCGATGGCGGATCGGGTTGGACAGAGAAGATGTAGATATGTATAAAGAGTTATTTACAAACAGAGACTGAGGCAATTAGAAAATGCACCTATCATTATAGTGGGTTTAGAAGTAGGAAATAGTGGTGAACTTATCTGGAAGGCCAGTCACCTTAATCTTCCACACAGGAATAAACTCTGTAAATTCTATCAGGACAAATGATTCGGCACCCACTACTTATCACAGATAATGCATGAGTCAATTAAATAGTTATACAGTTATGTCATACTTGGATAACATACTGCACGGACTCCATCTTGATATTTCTTTAAAAGTAGATTTCTTTATCCAAGATCTTGTCTTTTTTGAAAATAATATTATTTTATTTTGACTTAGCCAATGCTTTCTGTCACCCAACAGGGACTTCTTCAGGGCTTGAAACTGGAGTTTTGTCTGTGTGCTGTAACAACCATGTGGATCTTCCTTTTATCACGGGGTAGTGCTTGAAAACTGGAAATTGATAGAATTGCTCCACCAATCTGGATCTAAGAGTTCACCATTATTGGTCAATGAGACTTCTTAAAATCCTTATCTAGTAAAACGTGAACATTAAGAGGAAATGTGCGTTACAAGATTCAAGGTGCTTTTTGTTCTTCCTGGATGTCCTATATTACGTGGGTTATTCATCTCCTGTAGGACAGGGCCTATGAGGGTCTTGGAACCTGTGAGTATCTTAGCTCACATATGACGTGTTGTGGCGAATCAGGATTTCGAAAAACGTGCGTCTTGGTGGAGTGATACTATACATTTCCAGTTTTCACTCACTACCCCTTGATACAAGGAAGATCCACGTGGTTGTTAAGCTACACTGGCAAAACTCGAATTTCAAACCCTGAAGAAGTCCCTGTTGGGGATAAAACACAGTGGCTATATGTGAATTTTTTCAGCGAAATTTGAGGTTTGCAGGGGATTCTGGGTAGGAAAACATTGGGGGATGCACACAGGCCATACCTTCCTGGACTCCCCTGGGTGTCTAGTTTTCAGAAATGTCTGGGTTTGGAAGGTTTCCCTAGATGGCTGCCGAGCCCGGGCCCAAAAACGCAGGTGCCCCCCTTGCAAAACCAGGTCATTTTGTCTCCACAATACGTTTTGGGCCCTTCCCTGCCATGGGCACTTAGCCCACCCACACAAGTGAGGTACCATTTGTATCAGGAGACTTTGGGGAATGCTGGGTGGGTGGGTGGAAGTTTGTGGATCCATGCAGATTCCAGAACATACCATCACAGAAATATGAGGAAAATGTGATTTTCAGCTAAATTTGAGGTTTGCATGGGTTTCTGTGTTGGAAAAAATTAAGGGATTCACGCAAGCCATACCTCCCTGGACTCCTCTAGATGTCTAGTTTTCAAAAATGTCTGGGTTTGGTAGGGTTCCCTAGATGGCCACCAAGCCCGGGGCCAAAAACCCAGGTGACCCCCCTGGCAAAACCAGGTTGTTTTGATGTCTCCACAATACGTTTTGGGCCCTTACCTGCAGCCGGCACTTGGCCCACCCACACAAGTGAGGTACCATTTTTATTGGGAGACCTGGGGGAATGCTGGGTGGTAGGAAATGTGTGGCTGGCCAGTGATCCCACAACTTTCCCACCCAGAAAAGTGAGGAAAAGGTAATTTTTTTGTAGCTAAATTTAAGGTTTGCAGGGGATTCTGAGTAGGAAAATGTTGGGAGATCCACCCAAGCCAAACCTCCCTGGACTCCCCTGGGTGTCTAGTTTTCAGACATTTCTGGGTCTGGGACGTTTCCCGAGATGTCCGCTGAGCCTGGGACCAAAAATGCAGGTGACCTCCTTGAAAAACCAGGTTGTTTTGTGATAGTTAGGTTGGCACCTGTGTCTTTGGTCCCGGGTTCGCAGACATCTAGGGGAACCTAAAAAACCCAGACAATTCTGAACACTAGACACCCGTGGTAGTCCAGGGAGCTGTGGCTTGCATTGATCCCCCCCCACATTTTCTTCCCCAAAGTCTGCTGCAAACCTCAAATTAGCTAAAAAGTCATATTTCCCTCTAATATCTGTGTGGGACAGCTGTGGGATCATTTCACGCCACACATTTTCTACCACTCAGCGTTCCCCTCAGTCTCCTGATAAAAGTGATACCTTACTTGTGTGGATGGGCCAAGTGTCTAGGAAATGAGTGAGCCAAAAACTTGTAGAGGTTGAGGGGGCCCAAAGCGGGTCCAAAAGGGCAGTTTGTTTATACTTATTTAGGCTGACACCACTATGGGCACCCGCACAAGTGAGGTATCATTTTTCTCGGGAGACCAAGGGGAATGCTGGGTGGTAGGAAATATGTGCCTGTGCGGTGAATCTATAGCTTATCCACACAGAAATGTGAGGAAAATGTGACTTTGTAAGTAAATTTGAAGTTTTCAGGGGATTCTGGGTAAGAAAACGCTGGGGGATCCATGCAAGCCACACAACCAGCCAAGAGTCAGTACACGCACACCACCATCCACGAACACCACCAGCCAAGTGCCATCCATGCACATTGCCAGCCAAGTGCCATCCACACACACCGCCAGCCAAGCACCATCCATGCAGACCGCCAGCCAAGCGCCACCCACGTACTCCGCCAGCCAAGTGCCATCCCAGCACTCCGCCAGTCAAGCAGGGTGGACTGGGAACAGCAACCACCCCAGGCAAATTACTGTTTGAAAAGCCCGGGGGTGGGAGGGTTGCAAACTGCTGCAAAATTGGCCCCCAGTGAAAAAACCCGCCCCACGACCAGAAAACCGGGCCCCACTCCTCCAGACCACTGGGGAAGTGCCCGGTAACCGCTACCTGCAGTCAAGCACCATCCATGCACACAGCCCGCCAAGCACCACTCCATGGACACCACCAGGCAAGCACCAGTCTACACATACTGTCATCAAGTGCGAGTCCACCCACGCCATTAGCCAAGTGCAGGTCCACACACCCCCCCCCCCAGCAAAATGCCAGCCAAAGGTCAGTACACGCAGACCGTCAGCCAAACTCCAGTTTGCAAACACACAAACTCTCCCTGGTTTTTAGTGTTTTTCTGCCCCCGCTTGGGTGCAGATGAGACTAAAAATATCACTGAAACAGCCAAAATGGGTGCCTAAAAAAGAAGGGAGCGACTTTTGCCAATGGGGCTTCTCACTGGCATGTCTATAAACATATCCTTGGTGCCTAGTGGGCTTTCTGGCCCCCCTTGGGAGGGCAGATAAGGGGCTATTACCCCGATCTGCCTTTCAGGGAGGCAAAAAGACTTGGGGGGGCATTAGCATGCCCATTCTTGACAGACCTACAAATAAAAAAACAACTAAATCCCTGGTGCCTAGTGGGCTTTCTGCTCTCCCTCTCCCCCCCCCCCCCCCCAGGGAGACAGATCAGGGACTATTTCCCCCTTCGACATTCCGGGACAGGCAGAAAGACTGTGGCAATTTTTTTTGGGGGGGGTGGAGGCATTGGCATGCCCATTCTGGGCAAGAAAGAGGCTATTGCCCTTATCTGCCTCATGGGGGAGGAGAATGACTGTGGAATTGTTGGGCAGCCCCCAATACTATATACCTAAAAAAAGAAATCCCTGGTGACTAGTGTGCTTTCTGCCCCCACCCGGGGGAAGCAGATTGGGGGCTATTGCCTCCATCTGTCTCCCAGAAGAGGCAGAAAGACTGGCAATTTGTTTTGGGGGTGTGGGCATTGGCATGCGCATTTTGGGAAGCCCCCACCCCTACGTATAAAAAC
Organism: Triturus cristatus; assembly: GCF_964204655.1. Lineage (NCBI taxonomy): Eukaryota > Metazoa > Chordata > Amphibia > Caudata > Salamandridae > Triturus > Triturus cristatus. The sequence continues at coordinate 458,295,861 of NC_140584.1, read as the reverse complement.
AAACACACTCTGGTGCCTAGTGGCCTTTCTGCCCCCCTGAGTGACGGATCAGATGCAATTGCCCCATCTGATATACATTAAAAAAAAATCCCTGGTGCCTAGTGTGCTTTCTTCCCCCACCCCAGTGGGCAGATCGGAGGCTGTTGCCCCCGTCTGCCTCCTGGGGGGGGGGGAGAAAGTCTGTGGAATTTTGCGGGTCTCGGGCAGCCCCCACCCCAAAATATGCTCAAACAAAAAATCCCTGGTGCCTAGTGCGCTTTCGGCCTCCCCATGGGGACTATTGAATTGGGGGGAGCAAAGGACCTGTCCCAAGGAGCTGCTCCCCCTCCCTGGTGTCCAGTGGGTGGATCCCTGCTTGGGGATTGCCCTCAGGCGATCCCCCCAAGCAAGGATCCACTAGGGAGGGGTACAATTGGAAAGGGGGAGATTCTCCCCTTTCCAATGATACTGTCAACATCCAGGCTTCCTGCACCCTTGTTCTGTCCACTAACACGCAAGAAACTCCCACTCCCACAATACATTGCAATGGCTACCACCCTGTATGCTTTCCCTTACTGCAGTGAATACAGGTCAGCTGATGTCCACAGGGTATAAAGCCAGCCCTCACCGGGGCCCAGGTGCTTGGCTTTCCTCCTATGTAGAACCACGCCCCTTGTTAACGGACCTTGGAACTCTAGACCTCGACATAATCACCTCCTCTCGAAGTCTTTCCCAGCTGCTGCCTGTTATCCTGCTTTTCCCTGCCTGAATATTTCTCCGAATTCGGCTGAGCTGAAAGACGAGCTGCAGCCGCATTGAACCACCAAGTAAGACGCCGCGATTCCCACAAAAGCGTCTTGATGTCAATATAGAGCAAGGACTATTTTTTCCCCTTTTTGATTGTGTAACGTGTGGTGGACTGAACGCGTTGTCACATACCCTGGAGTATTACATGCGCGAAGTCGCGCTGAACCCGTGCGAGCGAAGAGGAGCTCGTTAGTTTCGAACTGTTTCTTTTTTTTTGCTGATTGCCGATGGCGCTTTGAAACGCGAGTGGGATTTATACGCTTCTAGTGATATATAAGTTTGGACATTAATCTTCACGACTGGAGTAGTACTGCGGGTGCACAAGTAGAGCTGCAGCAAGTACAAAATCCTTTTCTGTTCATTTGGAGATTCCCCGTTTTCTGTTCACTTTTCTTTCCCACGGAGAGACCAAGAGGCTCAGCTCACATAATACCGACATTCAAACAATCTTGGCTAAGCACGCTTGCCTCTTATTAAGGGACTAACATTCTACTACCATTGAGAACCAATCACTTGCCAGAATTCATCGCTAAGCCAACGGTCCCCTTCTGGGACCCTTATAGAGTTCTTTCCTTGCTACAATTCTGTACTGTTGGTCCTTAATTATCTCCACTGGCTTTGTATTCAGTAAGTTTGGGAAAGCATATAGTTTAACACCGGCAGTTTATACACAGAGGTGCCGATCATGATCCGGTAAAAACCGGGTACGAACCGTCGGACGGAGCAAATTCTCCGTCCGACGCGTACCCGGTCGTCAAAATTTACAAACAAGGAATTACGATTCGCACGGAACACCATTTCCGTACGATTCGTAAAAAAGCCCGACCGAACAAAATAAACCTACCAATGCGATCCGGGAAAGGGCCGACCTGACGTCGGGACGCTCGCAGCCTGCCATTCACGAACCAGGAATCACGATTCGCACCGACGTCATCCCGCACGGTGAATATTTTCCGGCTGCCAAAAACTGCCGGGAAATCAGGACGACGCGAACAAGGACCACCAGTACACGACGGACAGACAGGACCCCGCGATCAAGGAGGACCAGTACGCGACGGACACACAGGACGACGCAAACAAGGAGGACCCGTACGCGACGGACAGACATGGACCCGAACCTACGTGTTATCCCGGCCCTCATAGCAGTCCACCTCCTCTACAGGTTCCGACGCAGACGCCGCAGAAGGTCAGAACAACTAAGGGAGGGGGGAAAGGGGGGGGGTGGGGGTGGCAGGACCAGGGCAGGCCACAAAACCCCCACCAAAGTCACACACCACACATGCCCAGGACATACCTGACACCCATGCCCTGGTCACTACGAGGGGGTGGGGGCGTGTCCAGCTAAGCCAGCGACCGCCACAACGGAAGTCCGTCACCACGCGAACCGGCAACACAACCAGACCGGTACGTCCCGTACCCACGCCTCAAGAGCGTGGGTACGAGACGTACCACGCCCACACCCACGTCACCCCAACAATGGCGGGACGGATCGTACCCACGTGGCAAAGGCCTGGGTACGGCCCGCACAAGCATCACATAGCGTGGGGACAGAGATGTACGGACCCTACCCCCACCCCCCCTATGCATGGAACGTACACCCACCCCACCAGTGTAAGTACGACTCGTACCCTCACCCTCGTATGCATGGAGCGTACCCCCACCCCAACAGTGTAAGTACGACCCGTACCCTCACCCGCGTATGCATGGAGCGTACCCCCACCCCAACAGTGTAAGTACGACCCGTACCCTCACCCGCGTATGCATGGAGCGTACCCCCACCCCAACCGCGTATGTACGTACCGTACCCCCACCCCAACAGTGTAAGTACGACCCGTACCCTCACCCGCGTATGCATGGAGCATACCCCCACCCCAACCGCGTATGTACGTACCGTACCCCCACCCCAACAGTGTAAGTACGACCCGTACCCTCACCCTCGTATGCATGGAGCGTACCCCCACCCCAACAGTGTAAGTACGACCCGTACCCTCACCCTCGTATGCATGGAGCGTACCCCCACCCCAACAGTGTAAGTACGACCTGTACCCTCACCCTCATATGCATGGAGCGTACCCCCACCCCAACAGTGTAAGTACGACCCGTACCCTCAACCGCGTATGCATGGAGCGTATCCCCACCCCAACAGTGTAAGTACGACCCGTACCCTCACCCTCGTATGCATGGAGCGTACCCCCACCGTGTATGTTCCAAGCGTACATATCCAGAAATAGGAGGTGTGTGTGCAGAGTCCTCCCAGCAGTGCCCTGAGACAGGAGGGGTGGGTGTGGAGTCCTCCCAGCAGTGCCCTGAGACAGGAGGGGTGGGTGTGGAGTCCTCCCAGCAGTGCCCTGAGACAGAAGGGGTGTGTGCCTATCACTCCCAGCAGTGCCCTGAGACAGGAGGTGTGTGTGCAGAGTCCTCCCAGCAGTGCCCAGACGCAGGAGGGGTGTGTGCAGAGTCCTCCCAGCAGTGCCCAGAGACAGGAGGGGTGGGCGCCTATCACTCCCAGCAGTGCCCAGAGACAGGAGGTGTGCAACACATGTGTGTGAGGCTGGAAGTACCCACATGCATACTGCCTACAAGGGAACATGTCCCCATGAACTCATGTCAACAGACTCCACACACAAGTACAGTGATCACCAAGGATGCCACGAATGTTGCAGGTGGAGACATGGCCCTGCATGCATGGCCAAAGTAGAAGGGCTCCGTCACACACACAGCTCATGTAGACACAGCTCTGCGCTAAACATTGGGAACACCCTGCAGGGAAGATATCAGGGTACACAGAGGAAGGAATACACCCTGGGACAATTGCACCATGCAGTAACTGCTTACATGAACAAAGAAAGTTAGCTAACACCTTGTGATGGCACACAGATCCCAGGGTCCCCCCAATGAGCAGCACACTACTACATATCCCACACACCCAACACATAAACACCACCCAAAACCATGTAGCAGCCCCACCAACACCAATACCAGCATAGCAGTAGTGTTATAATGAAAAGAAAATTAAGCTTTATTCAGCATGAGCACAATGTCCGTGGATCGCAGGCAGTTCAATATTCACAAAGCCCATAGGGCAGTCAATGAGTCTCAGCTGGATGGGGGACACAGTGGGATGCGTGTCCCCTACCTTGCCTGCACAGTTACATGCCATCGTCTTCCACAGGGGTGAGGGCATCATGGGGGGGGGGGAAGCAACAGGCACCGCAGGGACATCGGGGCAAAGGGGAGGCGTTGTGGGTGCAGGGATGGAGGACTCCACCACAGGGGGTGGGGCAGGGCCAAAGGCGGAGGCCAGGATGGCACTACACACCTTTGCAAGGTCCTCCAGGGAGTCCCCTGCACCCGAAGGATCCACAGGCCCCAAGGAGGGGGGGGGGGTCAGAGGGATGGGTCGCAGCGCCACCGGGGGAGGGCGTAGACAGGGGGGGAGAATCAACCACCCTGACCGAGGACTTCCTTGACCGCTTGCGGGGTGGTGTCACTGTGGGGCTCAGGGACAGAGCGGCCATGAAGGAGTCCTTGGGGGAGATGTGGCCAGGAGAGCTGAGGGGAGGGGATTTGGAGGGAGTGGACTGGGTGGAATGCGGACTCCCACTATGGCTGCGTGTCACACGTTTGCCCCCCGACCCAGTGGGTGTGCCTACCTCACCCTGTGTGTGCGTGTCAGGAGGAGTGCGGTGGACCTTCCCTGCTGGTGTGGTGCCTGTGTCTGTTGATGTGGGTGCATGCCGACGACTGGGTGTACGTGGGACAGGCATGGGAGTGGGAAGTGTGGATGGGGCAGGGGTAGGTGGGGGGAGGTCGCGCTGCAGGAGACCCACTGCTGCAGTCAGTGTGGAGTCTATGGACCTCAGCAAGTTGCGTTGGTCAGCCTGCGATGAATGAATGCCCTCCAAGTATGCCTCGATGTTGTTGAGGGTTTGCCCGTGGGCATGGAGGACATTAAGGATCGCAGCCTGACCAACCTGCAGTTGCCGCTGGATGTCCACAGACTCAGCATTGGCGGCAGCAGTGGAGACAGGGGCAGGGGGTGCGGTGCCTGGCATGAAGGAGACATGCGGTGACCGGGCACGCTGGGAAGGGACACGAGCAAGTGGGAGGCGGCTGATGGGAACTGAGGGGGCGGTGCGAGGTGTTGTTCCGCTGTCAGCTGCTGGTGCAGCCTCCGCCCACTCGGAGACATCCTCCTCGGACCTGTCAGCTTCGTATTCTGATGTGCCAGTCGACAGGTCCTCGGCCGCACTATCCTCCGCCTCTGTCCCACTCGATGTGCCAGCCCCGATGTCACGGCTGGCACTGGTGCTCGGTCCCTCCGCCTGGTCTGTGTCCATGTCTCCCTCTGTGTCCCCCGACGATGCTGTGGGCAGGGTGGAGAGACATAAATTAATCAGACACCTGTACACATCTGTCACATGAGTCCAATCTACATAGGTAACATTGCATAACCTGAAAAGGAAGATCCCTAACATCTACTAAACAAGGTACCGATGTAGGGCATGAAACACACAGTTGGTTGAGCCACCATGCCACTGAAATACCATGGAGAGCATGAGACAATAGCTAAAGACAGGAAACGGAGTCTGACATAGCACCCAGGCCCTGGGGACAATCCAGCACTGCATCTGCACCACACAGCGTTGGCGAAAATACCGATGACCAGGGACCATATCCATGAACTTGAGACACATGCTGCATAGGTAATGCTGAAAACATGCACAACATGACTCGGTCACTGCACCTTGCGTGTGTGTCCAGACAAACATCACACACTGCCCAGACCCAGCAAGTAGAAATCTGGATTTGACATATAGGCTTTGCCCGCCCCAACCACCCCCTACACGAGGCAAATAGTTGAGACACAGGTGGCACCAACATCTCATAGTCTGGGTGATAAACACAGGGGCAGGCAACATGCAAGATTGGACGCCAAACAGCCAAGGTGCGCCTGTACAAATAATGAGGTACCAGTGCCCATCCTCAGATGAGTATAACAAGACACACAGGCACTAGCAACTGTGAGTATGAAGAAGGACATTCAGGTCAGGCTGCACAGTGGACACCTGTACAAAATAGCACGTCTATATACATGGTGCCAGGGGACAATGGCACAGAGCACAACCTACGCTGTAGACACTGAGAGTGTCCACGTGTATGATGACACATACAACACCGATGAAAAGGTGCCCCAGGGGACAGTAGTGGCCACGCAACTCCATGCTCCTGAATGGTAATGACTGCAACCCACGCCACCATCCCTGCACTATGCGTATCGCACACTCATGCACATCATGTCACAGGCCACTACATAGGACATGCGCGCTGTAAGGCATGACACATGAGAGACCAACTCCCATGTCTGGAGTCAGCATCAGTGCCAACTGACATGGAACCCACATGCAGTGAACTTGACAGGGCACAGCCAAGGTCCCAAAACCTGTTACACACCACCCCCACACATGATGCTACAGGCATAGTTCTCGTGGACAAAGCGCCAGCCTACATTACCTTGTGAAGGAGTGACTACACACAGACCAGGGAACACATTGCAAGGAGGGGAAGGGTGGCAGGGGCGCAGCGCTATACTGGGGCAAAATGGATCTGCACAGCACCTTTAAACCCTGGCAGTGAATTCATGCTACTGTGCCCTTACAAATGCCGGTGACACACAACACACACATGTACCTACCCCCTTCCGGCTGCTGCTTCGCCTGTAAGCGCCTATCCAAGTCTGGAAAGACCACCGGCAGCACACGCCTGTGGAGGTGGCTCAGACGGCGGCGCCCGCGGTTCTTGTGGCTCTCAGGTGAGTCCTCCAGCAGGACCCGTGCAATCCTCCGCGTCCAGCACCGGATATCCTGCCAGCGTTTCCTCACCTGGGACAGGCTCCGCCTCCGACCATCCACACCCCTCACGGCACTGACGGCGGTCAGCCAGATCTGCTCCTTGGCAGTGGCGCCTACCTGTGAGGAAGAACAAGTGACACCACATCAATACACCAGCCACATGTCACAGAGAGACATTTGATAACAAATTACCAGGTAACAACAAGGCATGTCATGCAGCCAACGCATTGCACCTTTGTCATAGGGACATGATCGTCTGGTGAGGGAAAAAGCAGTACGTGCCATAGTGGGTACACAGGTGGAATGATGGCAATGTCACAATCAATGATCAAGGCTCACACTGTGCATCACACCCACCCCTCCTGTCTCAGGGCACTGCTGTTAGTGATAGGCACACACCCCTCCTGTCTCAGGGCACTGCTGGGAGCACTCTGTACCCACCCCTCCTGTCTCAGGGCACTGCTGTTAGTGATAGGCACACACCCCTCCTGTCTCAGGGCAATGCTGGGAGACATCAGGCATCCCCCCCCCTGGGACCCCCCCAACAGTACATGGCATGTGTGTCACACCAGGACACAATGGCAGAAGTCACAGTCACAACATAGGGACAGTCTGTGCCAGTGGCCTATGCACTCACCTGATACCCTGGTCGCCCATACAGCATGGGGTACTGTGGGAGGATCACATCCAGCAATGCCATGTTCTCCTCCAGGGTGAATGGCTGTGACCTCTCCACAGCCCTTGACATGGTTCCAGGGAATCAGTAGCAGCAGCTGGGTCGACGAATTCAAAGATGTGCAGGCAAGTACTCCCTCATGGGACCTGGCTGCCTTATATGTGCCTTTCTGCCCTGTCTCATGCACAGGAGTACAGAGTGATTGGTCACTCACATTTGCATCCTATGTTTCCACCAATCCCTTCAAACCTAGCAGTCTGTGTGTACTCTATCGGTTTCATTCTCCTGCATGATGTCAGCTCCACAAACACATTGCAACAAAGTATTTTTATTCCAACTGACTTCTGCTGTTCACCTTCCAGAAGAAATTCGAATTTTGAACTTGGTCTCCATGACAACCAGCATGCATGTAGGCCTTAATACTTGTCCCTCATGTGTCCCCTATGTAGTTTTGAGCTCCACACACAGGTACGGTGCGTTCCGGGGCCCTAGGGCACCCCAAATGCATTGCAACGGCCCGTACACGCGTGACTACGTTCACTATCAGTATGGGTGGCCTCGCGTATGCGTACTCGTAGTGGTACGGGCCGTACACACGCCTGTACGCTCCCAATCACTACGAGTACGCGTACGCATGGCCACCCATACTGATAGGGAGCGTACACACGCCTGTACGCTCCCTATCAGTATGTGTGGCCTCGCGTATGCGTACTCGTAGTGGTACGGGCTGTACACACGCCTGTACGCTCCCTATCACTACGAGTACGCATACGCGAGGCCACCCATACTGATAGGGAGCGTACAGGCGTGTGTACGGCCCGTACCACTACGAGTACGCATACGCGAGGCCACACATACTGATAGGGAGCGTACAGGCGTGTGTACGGCCCGTACCACTACGAGTACGCATACGCGAGGCCACCCATACTGATAGGGAGCGTACAGGCGTGTGTACGGCCCGTACCACTACGAGTACGCATACGCGAGGCCACACATACTGATAGGGAGCGTACAGGCGTGTGTACGCTCCCTATCAGTATGTGTGGCCTCGCGTATGCGTACTCGTAGTGGTACGGGCCGTACACACACCTGTACGCTCCCTATCACTACGAGTACGCATACGCGAGGCCACCCATACTGATAGGGAGCGTACAGGCGTGTGTACGGCCCGTACCACTACGAGTACGCATACGCGAGGCCACACATACTGATAGGGAGCGTACACACGCCTGTACGCTCCCTATCAGTATGGGTGGCCTCGCGTATGCGTACTCGTAGTGGTATGGGCCGTACACATGCCTGTACGCTCGCCATCACTATGGGTACACATACGGCAGCACTCCCATAGTGATATGGGAACGTACACAGGCCCTCTTTGCAGCAGTACAGCGGTATTCACACATCACAGTGGTGACAGGCGGCACACAGGTAGGGATAGGGCGGACATACTTGTCCATGGATGGACATACTTGTCCATTAATTGACATCGAGGCATCGTCTGTGCATCACTACATGTGTGGGGCACAGGTGTGAAAGGCCTGTGATGTGGAACATTACTCCTGAGTCGAGAAGGCACCAGATGTATGATGAGATGTGTACAGATGTACTGTGTGATGGTGCGATGTGTGCCAGTTATGCCCTTGACTCCTTTGACATGTGTGCATGTCGTACTGCGCACTTGGGGTGAGCGTCACTGGCATGGCACGGACACCAACACACGGAAGTATCCCCTGATGCCCGGTACAGGGGTTATGACACCTGACTTGTCACTACCCACGGTGCACAATGTGACTATGTCATGTATGTGTGGGGGCTTCCCATCAGGTTGATGTCGGAGCACCCTCAAAAGCTGCAGCCGTTGCAGCAACCAACATGTGTCTGTGTGTAGATTGTCATTGCACACTGTTCCGCACACCATGCCACATGTGGTATCGGATGTGAGGTGCACATGTATGCATGGGGCACGGAGTAGCGTGACAAGGACATGTCAGCATCCTCACAAGGTATGTGTAGTGAGTCATGACATGTGCACCTTCATGGCAAGGTGTGTGGGCTGGCCTAGTGTAATGTCATGTGACCTGTGGCTCCAGTGTTCCGCTACCAATCTCTGCAATCGGCATCCTACTGCTGCTGATGTGTGGGCGTATGTCACTCCTGTGTTGCGTCTGGCTGTTCACTTGCACTGGGACACAGCTATTCCCATGGCGTGGCATGGGGAGGTTCTCAATCTCCGTGTGTAGCTGGGTCTTTGAAGGAGTGTCACCTTGCATCCATACGTGTCCTGGCCATGTAGCACATACCTGACTCCCTATGTAGCATGTGTGTATTGCCAGATTAACATGTGCTCAGTACACATGAGTTGTTGTCGTAGTGCACTCACTCTTCGTTGTCACTTCCAAATTACTGCAGAGCGCCGCCTCTTGCCCGAAGAATTCCAGACTTGGCTGCCATGCAGGATAATGACAGCATCCGGCTCTACCGCTTCACCCAACCGTTGATTCTGGAGTTGACGGCGAGACTGGCACCACACCTGCAACCGCAGCACAGGTATCCCACGGTACTGACACCCCAGCTGAAGGTAATGGCTGCCCTACATTTTCTTGCCACGGGTACCTTTCAAAATACCATAGCTCATGTTGGTGGCATGTCCCAGAGCACGTTCAGTGGTGTGCTGCATGATTTCTTAGAGGCCATGTTGATTCACCTGGATGACTTCATCAAGTTCCCAACCCCTGAACAGATGACTGAGGTCAAGCGTGGATTCTATGCCCTGGGAGGGATGCCCCATGTCATTGGGTCCATAGATGGGACACATGTAGCTTTGGTACCACCACACGCACGGGAGGTGGCGTACCGCAATCGGAAGCACTACCACTCCATCAATGCCCTTGTGGTGTGTCTGTCCAACATGGTGATTTCACATGTCTTTGCTCGTTTTCCAGGATCAGCACACGATGCCTACATCATGAGGCGTAGCGGGATGCCTGATATGATGATGCAGCTGCGCAACGAACGGGCATGTGTTGTTGGTGGGTACAGTCTGTCTGTCCTGTATTCAGTATAGCCTACCAGCACGACCGCTTCACCACTACTAACGATGACCATGTGCTTTCCATGTAGGGGACGCTGGCTATCCCAACATGCCTTGGCTGCTCACACCTCTCCGCAACCCCATCACGCCGGCCCAGCTCCGCTACAACACCGCCCATGGCCGGACAAGGCGAGTGATAGAGAGGACGTTTGGCATGCTGAAGAGCCGATTCAGGTGCCTCCACAAGACCGGCGGCGCACTCCCATATGCCCCGGCGAAGGTCTGCAAGATCTTCATGGTCTGCTGCATGCTGCACAACATGGCAGTTGAAAGAGCAGTGCCACTCATCCTGAATCAACATGACGAGGACCATCCACCCGTGGAGGACGAAGGGCTTGGCAATGGGGCTAGTGATGTGGAGGATGTGGAGCCGCAATAGGACATCCGGACTCGGCTCATACGCGACTTCTTTGCATAGTGGTGAGTACCAGTGTCTGAGTGTGCACGCATTGGTCCCCGTGTGGCATGCGTTGTGATGTGTGTCTCCACCTGCATGTATGGCACGTGAGTCAGAGGTGTGTGTGGGTGTGTCACTTGAGTGATGGTGCCAGTAATGGTTGTACTTCCTCAGTCATAATTGTGACCTAGCATGTTGTCATCCATACATGTGTCGAGTAAATGCACATGCAAGTGCCTGTGCTTTTTGTGGCTGACTTCTTGTGTGTCTCTCTTCCCCAGGTACCTGCGCATGCCGTCTGCTGGTTGCATTGTTGTGGCACTGCTATTCCTCATGGACATGACATCGTGGGCTGACTCAGCGTTACAGGCACGGACACGTTTGGAAGTCTCCATGGGGTAAGGGATGCATCTGGGGTGTATTGGGTGTGGCAGTTGTTCACGATGTGTGCACACTGCCCCTGTCGGTGTTTGGTTCCTCTGCAGCCATGTCGCATCCCCATGGGACACGACATGCAGCTGTGTACACCTGAATAGATGGTCTGCCTGGTTGACAGTAATCAGTGATGGGATAGGGGATTGTGATGATGGCATCAATGTGTGTGACACTGCCCTCGGACACATTCAGTTAGCATTGGCTTGACATGGTGTGGGACTTCGACATCCGCGGATCTATGGTGTATGGCAGGCTCTCCGTGTGCAGCTGTGGGTATTTAGCTGTTAGCCGACGCTTGTGTGCCAGGTCCATGGCGAACACGCATGTGTGCTGCTGAAGAGGGGTGCCAGTGTTGGACCCACATGTTACTCCACATGATGTGTTCATGTGTACTTCGAGTTGCCTCTGCAATCCCGAATACATGACTAATAAAGGTGTCCTTATGCCTCCAAGGTGCCTCTTCTCAGTCAATGCTGGTGTGTTGCCACGGTGCATCCTGCTTGTCTGGCATGGTATTCCCTGATTGTGGCTATGTGTCAATGTGTCGAGTGGCAAGATGCAAGCTGTGTGTGTGGGCTGAGACTGTGTATTGGGCATGATGTCCATGACTGTGTGGGTATTGTGACATGTGCCATCCCCATGCATCCAACGTTGGCCAGGCCCCCATTCTCTGCATCCACCGGACTCAAGCTTGCAGGACATGGTTCTGCCACCTGTCTACACATACCTGGGTGCCCCCCAGGACACTGGACTGGATCCCTGACCTCTGCGCATGACTGTTGCTGTACTCAATGTGTGTGTCAGCACGGTTGTTCGGTAACCCCCTCAGCTGGTTGGGCCCATCATGGGTGTGTATGGTGCTCCATGTCTGTCTTGCCTAATACACTGTGACCCATGTGTCCTGTGCCAGACTCAGGCCCCAGGGTGTGGGTGGTTGAAGACAAAAGATGACTCAGGCATGTTTTGACTTTACAAGACACATGTTAGGTAATAATGCTACCAGCAGGCATCTACTCTTCATAGTGTGATTTATTATGGGGGGGCGGGGGGGGGAGGGGGGACAACAAAGTGAGTGTCTTTCCAGGAATTTGGAATCCAAAGTTCAGTAGGGGAGTTGGTGTCCTTGCCATTGGATGTCCTCAGAGTCCATGCCACAGTCTTTGTCAACATTGGTCAGCCAGTGACCAGCAGGGCCATGTGGCAGAGAATGTCTCTTGATGCTGTGATGCTGTTGCTCCAGTGGGCCAGGTGCCAGGCCAGGTGTCCTGGGAGATGGTGATGTAGCGCCGACCCTCACGGTCCTTTCGAGTGGACGACCCGGCCTCCTGCGGGGAACCTCACCAGCAGGCCGTGACGACATCTGGGATGCTCCGTCGGATGTTTCCTCCTCCTCCTCCTCCTGATCCCTCCCTGTGGGTGGTGATGTTCTCCGCCTTCTGGCACAGGGAGGGTCGGCCATGTTGTCGGCCATCCGACGGAGTGTAGCGTGAATCCCCTGGAATGCCGTCACTTGCTCAGCCTGTCTGTCCTCCATCCTCCGTTGGTGTACCAGTAGACAGGCATGTAGCTCCGCATGTTGCTGGGCCTGCTGGGTCTTTATCTCATCGAGGCTCCCCTTGATCTCATTGAGGGTGGACACAACCTGGGCCATGCCCGTGGTGTCCTGCCGGTATGAGTCCAGGATGTTACGGACATGGGAAAATACCGGATCCCCAGCCAACTGGTCAGGCTCGTGCCTCCGCCGTCCTCCACTCCCACCACCCCTGCCCACTTGCGCCTGGCCTGCCCTTGTGGGCACATCGGGTCTCCGGGACCCCTGAGGGGTTGCATTGGCGTTGTCGCCTGCCTCCTCCTGGGTGCCCGGGACACCGTGTCCCTCCTGGCCAGCCTGGCTGCATTGTGGTGTTGGGGCAGGGATCCTGGGTGTCTCCTGGGATGTGGCAGGAGTGGGGGTGGTGGTTGGCACAGTTGTACCTGACGCAGGTGCTGCAGGCGGTTGGACACCAGAGGGGCCAGGTCGGTCGGGGTCGTCCACAGAGTGGTGAGAGTGGTCGCTGCCGGTGGGATCGGGCTCCTGCAGATCCGGGTCCTGTGAGTGTTCCCCCCCAGTGTTGGGGGGTGCACCACGACGTTGACCTGTGTGTGAGAGAGACAATGTTAATTTTGGTCCATGCAACATCCATGTTTCATCATTTCCAAAGTTGGCACGTTTCCTCTTGGAATTAGGATCTGTCTTGCATTCCACTCACAGTGCACTTGTGCATGGGTGTGTCCCTTGGGCACCACTTTGGCCCCTTTAACTATGTGTGGCACAGTCTTACTTGCTGCGTCAAGGGTGACTGCAGTCAGCAGTGGAGTGGGCAGGTGTTGCGAGCCATGCATTGGCGCCTTCCGTGTAGCACTGTACATGTGCACATGGAGTTGTTCCACACACTTATGTGATGCAGGTAGCTGTCATTGTGCTCGTGCACAGGTTGTGACATGGCCCTGTGTTTTGCCATGGAGAAGAGGGGGGGTTCTGACACGGGCCACCCTTGGCTACATGCACGCGGTCTACCTGCTGACGAGCAGACATTCCCACACACCACACGGCTGATTTGCTCTCCCTGTGTCTCCCTCCCTCTCTGTCCCCCTCTCCCTCCCTCTCTGTCCCCCTCTCCCTCCCTCTCTGTCACCCTCTCCCTCCCTCTGTGTGTCAGCCTCCTCCCTCTGTCCGTCTCCCTGTGTCTCCCTCCCTCTCTGTCCCCCTCTCCCTCCCTCTCTGTCCCCCTCTCCCTCCCTCTCTGTCACCCTCTCCCTCCCTCTGTGTGTCACCCTCTGTCACCTCAGCCCAGCTTCCTGGGCACACACTGTTAGCAGATCTTTGAGTGGCCCTTGGCTTGTTGATGTGAGTTTGTTTCTGATCTCCAGGCACCCATTGGGTGTGATGTGTGTCTGTGCGCTGCTGCTGTGGTGGTGTGTGCTGCCACTCTTTCACAATGTTGGCTGTTCATTAGCATCTTTCATGTGCAAAACAGTGCCTTCACCCCCATGTGTTGATGCAAGGCGTCCGCCATTTGCTGGCAAGTCATTCCTGTGTTGGGACACACTGTTTGTCTGGCTGTGACCTAGGCCATATGGGCAGAGTGCATTGTTGTCTGCTTCGGAGTCGCACTATGTGATTTTTGGGGCCCAGCCTCCCGCCATCCGGGTTACCGTGTCATGTGTTGTTGTCTTCTGTGACTTGCCATTGTCCAGCTGGGTGCATGGGGCATGGTGGCAGCAGTGGCATGTGCGTGCTCATGGAGTGTGGTTGAGTAATGCGATGGCTTGTGGTGGTTGCGTGCCTGTTAGTGATTTTGGTTGTGGATGCCGTTCCCCCCATGTGAGGTGCGTTGTTTGTGTACTCACCCGGGTCTCGGAGTCCTTCTAATCCTTCAACTGCCTCCACCGGCAGTATGGCCATCACCCTCTCCTCCCAGGGATGGTACTGTACGGGTCTGCGGGAGGGCCCTCCTCCGGTGGCGTTGGCCTGGTCGTGTTCCTCCTGCCTCTTGGCTCTGACCCTCCTCCGCAGATCGTACCACCTGTTCTGGCATTCCTGCCTGGTCCTCCTGGTGTCCGCAACAGCATTCACAGCATCGACGATGGTCTGCCACATGGCTGTTTTTGCTGCCAGGCTGGTGTTTCTGACCAATGTTCCAAAGATCTGTGGCTCGACTCTGAGGATTTGATCAACAAGGACCTCCAACTCTCGGTTACTGAACTTTGGATTCTTGGTAGTGGGAATGGTGAGGGGTGTGGGTGGGGATGGTGGGGGGGGTGTGTGGATGTTGGGGGGGGTGTGGATGGTTGTGTGTGTGTGTGTGTGTGAATGTGATGAGGGGGTGTTTGTGAGGGTGGTTGTGTGAAGGTGTGCAAGTGTAAGGTGTGGTGTAGCTTGTTGTATGGTTCTGTGGTGTCTGGCAGCAGTGAGTCTGTTGCAAAGGCTCATGGTTTGTGTGTGTGGGCCCTTTTTATTGGTCCATGGGTGGGTGTGGCAGTGTTTGAATTTTGGGTGGGTGTGTTATAAGTAGTGGTGGTGTTTTGGCCCTCTGTTTGTCTTTGGCAGTTGCAGGTCAGTGAAGGTGTATTTGTAGTGTTTGTTGGCCATGTTTAGTGGCTTTGTGCCATTCGAATAGTGTCTTCTTGTGTTGTTTTGTTTTGTCCTGGTTGTGTACGTGCGTTTTGAGCGTGTGTACGGTGTGTAGATGGGCCATTTGGTTGTACGGTGCTGTCCTTGTGTGTGGGTTGGTACGACTCGTACATGCGGTTGTGATGTTGGGGCCTGGGGTGCGCTCCGTACTTAGGAGGTTGTGTTGGGGGTAGGACCGGAACGTACTGGGGTGTACATAGACGGTGGTACGACACGTACTGGGGTGGGTGTACGACTGGAACGTACTGGGGTGTAGGTACACGGGGGTATGACACGTACAGGGGTGGGGGTGGGGCTCGAACGTACTGGGGTGTACATAGACGGTGGTACGACACGTACTGGGGTGGGGGTACGACTGGAACGTACTGGGGTGTACATAGACGGTGGTACGACACGTACTGGGGTGGGGGTACGACTGGAACGTACTGGGGTGTAGGTACACGGGGGTATGACACGTACAGGGGTGGGGGTGGGGCTCGAACGTACTGGGGTGTACATAGACGGTGGTACGACACGTACTGGGGTGGGGGTACGACTGGAACGTACTGGGGTGTACATAGACGGTGGTACGACACGTACTGGGGTGGGGGTACGACTGGAACGTACTGGGGTGTAGGTACACGGTGGTGCGACACGTACAGGGGTGGGGGTGGGGCTCGAACGTACTGGGGTGTACATCGACGGTGGTACGACACGTACTGGGGTGGGGGTACGACTGGAACGTACTGGGGTGTACATAGACGGTGGTACGACACGTACTGGGGTGGGGGTACGACTGGAACGTACTGGGGTGTAGGTACACGGGGGTATGACACGTACTGGGGTGGGGGTACGACTGGAACGTACTGGGGTGTAGGTACACGGTGGTGCGACACGTACAGGGGTGGGGGTGGGGCTCGAACGTACTGGGGTGTACATAGACGGTGGTGCGACACGTACAGGGGTGGGGGTGGGGCTCGAACGTACTGGGGTGTACATAGACGGTGGTACGACACGTACTGGGGTGGGGGTACGACTGGAACGTACTGGGGTGTAGGTACACGGGGGTATGACACGTACAGGGGTGGGGGTACGACTGGAACGTACTGGGGTGTACATAGACGGTGGTACGACACGTACTGGGGTGGGGGTACGACTGGAACGTACTGGGGTGTAGGTACACGGTGGTGCGACACGTACAGGGGTGGGGGTGGGGCTCGAACGTACTGGGGTGTACATAGACGGTGGTACGACACGTACTGGGGTGGGGGTACGACTGGAACGTACTGGGGTGTACATAGACGGTGGTACGACACGTACTGGGGTGGGGGTAGGACTCGAACGTACTGGGGTGTACATAGACGGTGGTACGACACGTACTGGGGTGGGGGTACGACTGGAACGTACTGGGGTGTAGGTACACGGGGGTATGACACGTACAGGGGTGGGGGTACGACTGGAACGTACTGGGGTGTACATAGACGGTGGTGCGACACGTACTGGGGTGGGGGTACGACTGGAACATACTGGGGTGTAGGTACACGGTGGTGCGACACGTACAGGGGTGGGGGTAGGACTCGAACGTACTGGGGTGTACATAGACGGTGGTACGACACGTACTGGGGTGGGGGTACGACTCGAACGTACTGGGGTGTACCTAGACGGGTGGGGGTATACATACACGGGGGGTATGTGTCGGACGTACGGGGGCTGGGGGGAGTGTTGGGCGCGTATGCGGGCACATGTCTCCATGGTTGCTATAGGAGTTCGGTGCGGACGGTGTTTTTTCCATACGGTTGTAAGCTCGGACGCACGGGATGGATCGTGATTCCTCGGTCGGACTTGGCTTTTCACGTTTGTAAGGTAAATCGTCCGAGGACGTGTCGGACACATTTTCCGACCCGAGGACGTGTGGGGAATGATTCCAAGTGCAGTTCGTATGGACTTTTTACCATGCGAATCGTGATTGCCAGTTCGTACGGCACTTGGACGATTCGTACGGTATAAAGACCCGATACGAGTCGTACGGGGACATTTTTTACCGGATCGTGATCGGCACCAGAGTGTTCTTAATGATCTTTATACTCTTATGTGTCTTCTGTTCCCTCCTTGTAGGAGTATCTCGTCCTTGAACTACTGCGCTGCCTGCCTCCTGGTGGTTCTTTTTTGGTCTCTCCTCTCCTGTGGGGTATTAGGGGGCCTTCTGAGTGAGTATCATCTTGGGGAACCTATACCTTGCAGGAGTATAGAGACACTCTCTTCGCTCCCGTGGATACTGGTTTCCTGGGCAGTGAACGCTTCCCACCGAGAAGCCGCGACAGATACCTCTCCTGTCTTTCTAGGTGCTCAGGCTGAGATAGCCCCAGGAGCACGTAGAAAGTGAAACTGAAATGAGCCTAACGGCTCATTTTAGTTTCTGTTTCTCTGAAATGACGTCAGTACGACATGCTTGCTGATAGTCATTTCAGAGAAACGAAGGAAACAGCCTCGGGAGCTGAGGAAGCTCTTCCCCAGCTCATGAGGCTGTTGGGGGTAAAGGAAATCCCTCTGCTGCCCGCACCAGAAGGAATTTCCAGTGCCATGACGTCGGACGCGCAGGAGCCGTCCAATGCACATGAGCACTTGAACCAAACGGGTTAAAACTGCACTACAGACAGCAGTGGTACATCTGAGAAATGCTTTAAAAGGTTACTTTAGTGGGGGTCACAATGAGCGCTGCTGCCCAATAGTAGCGTTTAATTTGCAGGGCCTGGTACAGTTAGTGCCATTAATTAGGGACTTTCAAGTAAATTAGGTGTGCCAACTAGTTGTAGACCAATTTTACCATATTAAGGAGAGAGCACAAGCACTTTAGCAAAGTAAGGGAGTGAAGACAAAACGTTTGATGGGGAACAGCCATTACAACTCGGTTTTTACCATGCGTTTCGATTACATCGCATGCGTTACAATGCATGCGATGTTACAACGCGTGGTAAAAACCAAGTATACCATTACATCGCATGCACTTTTGCAACGCATGCGATGTAATGTGTAATGGCGGCTATCCAAGTCGTTGTGAGGAAACTGAGGCTGTTTCCTCACAACGACGTGCACTGCCCCTCGAAGCAGGAAGGAGGAAGCAGGAACCGGAGGAAAGACGGCGACGCTGGAGAGGAGAGAGGTAAGGGGGTTTGCGCTTGGGGTGGGGGTTACTTTTGTAGGGTTAAGGGTAGTGTAAAAGTAGTGTTATGTTTGTGTTGTGTGTTTTTTTAACGTTTTAGTGTGTTTTTTGTAGTGTAGTGTAGTGTAGTGTTGTAGTGTTTTTTTTAGTGTAGTGTATTAGGGTTTAGGGTACTGTTGTAGTGATTTAGGTTTTAGTGTAGTGTTGTAGAGTTTGTGTAGTGTAGTGTTTTAGGGTTTAGGGTAGTGTAGTGTTTTAGGGTTTAGGGTAGTGTAGTAGTGTTTGTATAGTGTAGTGTTTTAGGGTTTAGGGTAGTGTTGTAGTGTTTGTGTAGTGTAGTGTTTTAGGGTAGTGTAGTGTTTTAGGATAGTGTAGTAGTGTTTGTGTAGTGTAGTGTTTTAGGGTTTAGGGTAGTGTTGTAGTGTTTGTGTAGTGTAGTGTTTTAGGATTTAGGGTAGTGTCGTGTTTAGTGTAGTATAGTAGTGTTTGTGTAGTGTTTTAGGGTTTAGGGTATTGTAGTAGTGTTTGTGTAGTGTAGTGTTTTAGGGTTTAGGGTAGTGTTTTAGTGTTTGTGTAGTGTAGTGTTTTAGGGTTTAGGGTAGTGTAGTGTTTTAGGTTTTAGTGTAGTGTTGTAGTGTTTGAGTAGTGTAATCATTAAGGTTTAGGGTAGTGTGTGTGTAGTGTAGTGTTTTAGGGTAGTGTCGGGGGCACTTTTACAACGCATGCGATGTAATGTGTAATGGCGGCTATCCAAGTCGTTGTGAGGAAACTGAGGCTGTTTCCTCACAACGACGTGCACCGCCCCTCGAAGCAGGAAGGAGGAAGCAGGAACCGGAGGACAGACGGCGACGCTGGAGAGGAGAGTGGTAAGGGGGTTTGAGCTTGGGGTGGGGGTTACTTTTGTAGGGTTTAGAGTAGTGTAAAAGTAGTGTTATGTTTGTGTTGTGTGTTTTTTTAAACGTTTTAGTGTGTTTTTTTGTAGTGTAGTGTAGTGTTGTAGTGTTTTTTTAGTGTAGTGTATTAGGGTTTAGGGTACTGTTGTAGTGATATAGGTTTTAGTGTAGTGTTGTAGAGGTTGTGTAGTGTAGTGTTTTAGGGTTTAGGGTAGTGTAGTGTTTTAGGGTTTAGGGCAGTGTAGTAGTGTTTGTGTAGTGTAGTGTTTTAGGGTTTAGGGTAGTGTTGTAGTGTTTGTGTAGTGTAGTGTTTTAGGGTTTAGGGTAGTGTTGTAGTGTTTGTGTAGTGTAGTGTTTTAGGGTTTAGGGTAGTATAGTGTTTTAGGATTTAGTGTAGTATAGTAGTGTTGTGTAGTGTTTTAGGGTTTAGGGTAGTGTAGTAGTGTTTGTGTAGTGTAGTATTTTAGGGTTTAGGGTAGTGTTTTAGTGTTTGTGTAGTGTAGTGTTTTAGGGTTTAGGGTAGTGTAGTGTTTTAGGTTTTAGTGTAGTGTTGTAGTGTAATCATTAAGGTTTAGGGTAGTGTTGTAGGGTAGTGTCGGGGGTCATGTAGGGTACTGTAGTGTTATTGTAGGGAGAGGACTGGGGGCGGGGGAGGGGTGTGCAGGGGTACTATATTAGTGTGTAGGGTAGGGTAGAGTAGACAAAAGCAAACTTTTACTACGACTATAGCTTTACCACGCATGCCTTTGCATTGTAATGGCATGCATGGTAAAAGCATAGTCGTGGTAAAAGTATGCAACGTAATGGCATGTCGTTGTCATTACATCGCGTAGTAATACCCGGGTTTTAATGGCACGCGTGGTATTGGTATGTGATATAATGACATACATCCCGTTTGATGGAATACCACACCAACAATGTCAGTCTAACACTTGCACTGCACAAAAAGCAGACTTTGGATTGCCTTCCTTCATAGATTTTGATGTGTATATGTAGTTAAATCGGAAGATCGGGGTGTGAGATTTGGTTTTGAAGTCCCATGTTACTAATAATGTTCTTTATATTTTATAAAAAATCTTTATTAACATTTCATTTTATTTATTTTTTCCTTGGCAAAAAGGAAATAGGATGAATCGCACCTTAACAGCTCTTCCAAGTGCCACCACACATCAGGTATTAGAGTAACTAATTTCAGTGTGGTGATCCTTATCATTGCACTAACATGCGAAGTCACGCATATTAGCGCCTGTGCATGACTGTCAAAGGGCTGCAGGAAACCATAGGCTGCTGAAATTATAATTGCCAGGCACAGCAGCAGGCTCGTCTCGCAACTATGTAACAAACACTGGATTGATTCACATTCATGATTCAAACACTGCACAGTGGCCGGCATATTTCACTGATGTCAAGTCAGTACCTGCCAATGGTTACCTCTGAAACAGGTCACTAGTCAGACAGTTCTGTCAGACTCACTATTATGGGTCATTAGTAGGCTGTCGCCCTCCCGTGGCGCATGCGGTCTGCAGTTCAGAATGGGCGGGCTGCTGTTGACGAGCTGCTCCCAGTGCCTTGGTAATCAGAATCCTCCTCCAGCACACATCAACCATCACTAACCTGACCCAGTCGGGCCAGTCCCCACCTGAGAAAGGCGACCCGCAGGCGCCTGGCATGTATGTCGAAATGCAGCAGCTCTTGCTGGCCTGCCCACCAGTGGTCGTTGGAAATTCAAGTAAGTGTTTCTGCCTATGGGGACCGGAGTCTAAGTCAGCCAGGGGCATAAAGTAAAGTCATACAGTGCGTTCAATTTAGTCGCAGGTAATAAAGTTGAAGTTCCAAATTATGTGCTTCACAGCTTGCATTGCTTTTCCTCCAGTAAGTTCTATGGCGGCACACAGGATGTCGACAAGCGCACTCACAGCCACACAGACTTCACTTGCCTTAAGACACTTGACACACACAGTCAGTATGTTGCTTATAACAGACAGCACAGTTCTCTCCGGTGCAGGCCGACGTGCATGATGATCATCTGCAAAATATTTGGAGCGGTAGTCGGAAGGAGCCAAGTGGCAACATCACTCTTCTAGTCAATTCGAACAATTAAAACCAGTTCATTCAAGTGTACCATCTGTCTGCAAAGCCAGCACCACACGTTGCACAGAGTGCAGGTCTTATTATTTTACACAAAATAACGTGGCCGCACAAATAGATTTTATGACCATGAACACACACACTTTTCTTTTAAATAAAATTTGTTTAGAAGAACAACTATGTGTGCCCAGCTCAGCCTCATTCCTGACGCTTGCACAATGCCCATTGCAGTCTGCAGCGGCAGGCTGGAGCAAGTCCTAGTCAGCTGAGTGTTGTTGACTAACAATTTATTGTGATTAGGCAGCAGCTGAGGAGATCCGTGTTCATGTTAAGGTTGTTTAAGCAGTACTATAGTCAAATCTAATACAGCGTCCTGGCTCGCTGTAATGTGTGCGTCTCACTCTCCTGATTTCTTGTGCTTTGCTGTAGTTTTTAGATCTTCTTATTTTTTCGTTGCTCAAATGGTTGTCATTTCTGATATTTATATGTTTCCCTTGTCTTCATTCATAGATTTTGATGTGTATATGTAGTTAAATCGGAAGATCTGGTTGTGAGATTTGGTTTTGAAGTCCCATGTTACTAATAATGTTGTTTATATTTTATAAAAAAAACTTTATTACCGTTTCATTTTATTTATTTTTTCCTTGGCAAAAAGGAAATAGGATGAACCGCACCTTAACAGCTCTTCCAAGTGCCACCACACATCAGGTATTAGAGTAACTAATTTCAGTGTGGTGATCCTCATCATTGCACTAACATGCGAAGTCACGCATATTAGCGCCTGTGCATGACTGTCAAAGGGCTGCAGGAAACCATAGGCTGCTGAAATTATAATTGCCAGGCACAGCAGCAGGCTCGTCTCGCAACTATGTAACAAACACTGGATTGATTCACATTCATGATTCAAACACTGCACAGGGGCCGGCATATTTCACTGATGTCAAGTCAGTACCTGCCAATGGGTACGTCTGAAACAGGTCACTAGTCAGACAGTTCTGTCAGACTCACTATTATGGGTCATTAGTAGGCTGTCGCCCTCCCGTGGCGCATGCGGTCTGCAGTTCAGAATGGGCGGGCTGCTGTTGACGAGCTGCTCACAGTGCCTTGGTAATCAGAATCCTCCTCCAGCACACATCAACCATCAATAACCTGACCCAGTCGGGCTAGTCCCCACCTGAGAAAGGCGACCCGCAGGCGCCTGGCATGTATGTGGAAATGCAGCAGCTCTTACTGGCTTACCCACCAGTGGTCGTTGGAAATTCAATTAAGTGTTTCTGCCTATGGGGACCGGGGTCTAAGTCAGCCAGGGGCATAAAGTAAAGTCATACAGTGCGTTCAATTTAGTCGCAGGTAATAAAGTTTAAGTTCCAAATTATGTGCTTCACAGCTTGCATTGCTTTTTCTCCAGTAAGTTCTATGGCGGCACACAGGATGTCGACAAGCGCACTCACAGCCACACAAACTTCACTTGCCTTAAGACACTTGACACACACAGTCAGTATGTTGCTTATAACAGACAGCACAGTTCTCTCCGGTGCAGGCCGACGTGCATGATGATCATCTGCAAAATGTTTAGAGCGGTAGTTGGAGGGAGCCAAGTGGCAACATCACTCTTCTAGTCAATTCGAACAATTAAAACCAGTTCATTCAAGTGTACCATCTGTCTGCAAAGCCAGCACCACACGTTGCACAGAGTGCAGGTCTTATTATTTTACACAAAATAACGTGGCCGCACAAATAGATTTTATGACCATGAACACACACACTTTTCTTTTAAATAAAATTTGTTTAGAAGAACAACTATGTGTGCCCAGCTCAGCCTCATTCCTGACGCTTGCACAATGCCCATTGCAGTCTGCAGCGGCAGGCTGGAGCAAGTCCTAGTCAGCTGAGTGTTGTTGACTAACAATTTATTGTGATTAGGCAGCAGCTGAGGAGATCCGTGTTCATGTTAAGGTTGTTTAAGCAGTACTATAGTCAAGTCTAATACAGCGTCCTGGCTCGCTGTAATGTGTGCGCCTCACTCTCCTGATTTCTTGTGCTTTGCTGTAGTTTTTAGATCTTCTTATTTTTTCGTTGCTCAAATGGGTGTCATTTCTGATATTTATATGTTTCCCTTGTCTTCATTCATAGATTTTGACGTGTATATGTAGTTAAATCTGAAGATCGGGGTGTGAGATTGGGTTTTGAAGTCCCATGTTACTAATAATGTTCTTTATATTTTATAAAAAAACTTTATTACTGTTTCATTTTATTTATTTTTTCCTTGGCAAAAAGGAAATAGGATGAACCGCACCTTAACAGCTCTTCCAAGTGCCACCACACATCAGGTATTAGAGTAACTAATTTCAGTGTGGTGATCCTCATTGTAAGACCTGGGGTCTCCAGGCCCTATGGGGCGGTAACGTGACCCGAGCGGTCGGGCCACCAAAGGTCTGTGTGTAAAGCAACCATACAACACGCACCTCACATGGGACAAGGAACACACACAATAAGTGACGCCACACGGTAGGAGTTAAGTAAATACTCAAGTTTATCCAAGCAGAGCACGTTAGATGCACTTCATGAGGTAGCAGTACATTTCATAAGCTGGTAATACCACAAATGACATTCAGTATACTTCAGTACTGCCTGAGGTACAATTACCCTTCACCTGGAGGTACATGCGCGCTTCGCTTTCCTGTAGCGCCTTAGGGAGGTGACGATGGCGCTAGGCGCGCTAACTGGTGACGACCTCAGAACGGGGCATCTAGCATAGGGCTACTCGTAATAGATGTCATTTAGCTTTTCATTATGGAGCATGAATAACAGCGCGCTACTCGTAATCAATAGCACGTAGTACTTCAACATGGGCGTAAATAACAGCGCGCTACTCGTAATCAATAGCACGTGGTAATTCCATATGGAACATGACTAACAGAGCGCTACTCGTAATCACCAACACGTAGCACTTCAATATGGCACATGGATAACAGAGCGCTACTCGTAATCACCAACACGTAGCACTTAAATATGGCACATGAATAACAGAGCGCTACTCGTAATCACCAACACGTAGCACTTCAATAGGGCACCTGACTGACAGAGCGCTACTCGTAATCACCAACACGTAGCACTTCAATACAACACATGGATAACAGAGCGCTACTTGTAATGGTGGGCGCTGAGTACTTCAATGTGGGGTAGGACAGTCAATGCGCCTCACGGAGCTTTTAGCAGGCAGCGCCCGGGACGGGAGGAGCAAGTCTCTCGGCTCCGGTGCAGTTCGTAGGGCACCTCGCTTCAGAGCAGTCACGGGGACACACGGAGAGGATCCCTCAGCGGGGTCTCTCCGTCGCGCTGGCAGGGGGAACTCCCACAGAGAGGGGACCCGGGCTGAGGGTGCGGTGCGGTTCCCGACCAGTAGGGGGCGCACCAGGGGCAATCCCAGCCTTTCGGGCTTACCTCGTTCTCGGCGTCTGACGGCGTCCGCTCCAGCGACGTTGGGGGAACTCGGCCCCAGGCCTCGTGCACCTTCTCTCACAGCTGCGACGGCAGCGGCGGGGCCCCAGGCTTCTCACGGGCCTCGCGACTCGGCAGGGCACTTCTTCCGGCCTCCGGGCCGCGGCGGTGAGCGCGCTGGCTTCCACGTCACAGGGGGGGGGCTCAAGTTAAGGTTGGGGACTCTGCGCTCAGCGGAGCACGCTGCCGGGGGTCCCAGGCCAGGTCAGGGAGCGCAGGGGTCACAGCGCTAATACCTGGTCGATCCCCGGTGGCTCTTCAACCTGCTTTGCATACGGCTTCAGGGGTCAGTCTGGACACGCTGTCTCAGTGCTTGGCATATAAGTTTAAGAGTTCAATCTGGACACGCAGTCTCAGTGCTTGGCATATAAGTTTGAGAGTTCAATCTGGACACGCAGTCTCAGTGCTTGGTATATAAGTTCTGTTCTCAGATGTTAGATAGAGTCTTGTTGGCGCAGATGTATCTGGCGCCCTTAAAGGGTTCTGTTACAGGGGGGTAGGGATGGAGAGGGCGACTAGATCCTTCCTAGTCAGGCTGGCAGAGAGTCTCTGGGTCCTCCTACTGCTGGGCAAGATCAGTGGGTTTCACAGGGTCCCTCACTCACTTAAGAGGCAGCACCTAAATCCTGTCACTCTCAGAGGCATAAGTCCCTGGCTAGGCCCTACCGCCTACACTCCTGGTGGATTCTTCCAGCTCTGCTTCACCCCAATGGCCAACTCACCACAAAAGTTTCCCTCCCTCTCTTAAGTAGCCCTAGGTCAGGTGACCTCTAGCCAAGGCGGCAAAAGAAAAACCACACCTCCCTTCTAGAAGGTTCCAGCACATTCCAGGAGCTTCCCCACTCTACCTATGGGACAAAAAGGCGGGCTGGAGTCGCAACATTGTTGTGGGGTTCCAGCCAGCTCCTGGCAGCTAGGGTGCTACTATGAAAGACCACTCTGCAGTAGCAGGGGCCTGTGGCAGCCATCTTGGGAGAAGGGAGCACCTGCACCTTAACACTGATTGGCAATGAAAAGGCGCCCGGAGACCTAGTCCAACATAAAAATGAGGGTGGAAAAAATGAGGCACGATACAAAAATAGAAGGGGAGACCACCCTAGGGCTGACAGGTCCAACACTCATCATTGCACTAACATGCGAAGTCACGCATATTAGCGCCTGTGCATGACTGTCAAAGGGCTGCAGGAAACCATAGGCTGCTGAAATTATAATTGCCAGGCACAGCAGCAGGCTCGTCTCGCAACTATGTAACAAACACTGGATTGATTCACATTCATGATTCAAACACTGCACAGTGGCCGGCATATTTCACTGATGTCAAGTCAGTACCTGCCAATGGTTACCTCTGAAACAGGTCACTAGTCAGACAGTTCTGTCAGACTCACTATTATGGGTCATTAGTAGGCTGTCGCCCTCCCGTGGCGCATGCGGTCTGCAGTTCAGAATGGGCGGGCTGCTTTTGACGAGCTGCTCACAGTGCCTTGGTAATCAGAATCCTCCTCCAGCACACATCAACCATCACTAACCTGACCCAGTCGGGCCAGTCCCCACCTGAGAAAGGCGACCCGCAGGCGCCTGGCATGTATGTCGAAATGCAGCAGCTCTTGCTGGCTTGCCCACCAGTGGTCGTTGGAAATTCAAGTAGGTGTTTCTGAATATGGGGACCGGAGTCTAAATCAGCCAGGGGCATAAAGTAAAGTCATACAGTGCGTTCAATTTAGTCGCAGGTAATAAAGTTGAAGTTCCAAATTATGTGCTTCACAGCTTGCATTGCTTTTTCTCCAGTAAGTTCTATGGCGGCACACAGGATGTCGACAAGCGCACTCACAGCCACACAGACTTCACTTGCCTTAAGACACTTGACACGCACAGTCAGTATGTTGCTTATAACAGACAGCACAGTTCTCTCCGGTGCAGGCCGACGTGCATGATGATCATCTGCAAAATGTTTGGAGCGGTAGTCGGAGGGAGCCAAGTGGCAACATCACTCTTCTAGTCAATTCGAACAATTAAAACCAGTTCATTCAAGTGTACCATCTGTCTGCAAAGCCAGCACCACACGTTGCACAGAGTGCAGGTCTTATTATTTTACACAAAATAACGTGGCCGCACAAATAGATTTTATGACCATGAACACACACACTTTTCTTTTAAATAAAATTTGTTTAGAAGAACAACTATGTGTGCCCAGCTCAGCCTCATTCCTGACGCTTGCAGAATGCCCATTGCAGTCTGCAGCGGCAGGCTGGAGCAAGTCCTAGTCAGCTGAGTGTTGTTGACTAACAATTTATTGTGATTAGGCAGCAGCTGAGGAGATCCGTGTTCATGTTAAGGTTGTTTAAGCAGTACTATAGTCAAGTCTAATACAGCGTCCTGGCTCGCTGTAATGTGTGCGCCTCACTCTCCTGATTTCTTGTGCTTTGCTGTAGTTTTTAGATCTTCTTATTTTTTCGTTTCTCAAATGGGTGTCATTTCTGATATTTATATGTTTCCCTTGTCTTCATTGCTTGATTTTGCTTGCGAGAAAGTGTGATGCATAGTCGCTGAAATGTCACTCTTAATTTTTTTTAACTTTATTTATTCATTTTAAAGTTTAAAAAAATTAAGAGTGACATTTCAATGACTATACATGACACTTTCTCTCAAGCAAAATTAAATGTCACTCATAATTACAATGAAATTATGAAAATGTCACACATAGGAACCTGTAACCTTGGCAGCTGTGCCTTAAAAAGGGGCAAGATGTTCCCCCAAAAGGTAACTCCCAAACAAGATCTCGCTATAAGGACACTCAAATAAGAGTTTATTGTTATTAGTAAATAAAAACCATCACAATATACATATAAAAGCAATCCTTTTTTTAAATAATCACTTATCTTTGCAACATGAATTAATATTGCTACAGCTCAGGAAACTCTTGTTGTCTCGTTAAAAACATTATCATTGTAAAATGTATTCAGTCATTAATATGGATACTCTTCACCGTTGCTATAAAGTGACGTATACCTCGATATAAAATTCCACAACTCTAAGGGTCAACATCTTACTACTGTTTAAACGGAATATAAATGTTGTGTACTCATTGTACGAGGCAATTCCTCATGCCATAGTATGCAGCTTACAATTCTGCTTGACTGCTTTATCGTGAAGTTGTAAAAATTTCAGAAGATTGCAGTTTAGCTGTAGGGGCCAGACTTCTCATGATGGCTGTTCTGCACGTACGTATCACTCTCTCATTAAATAGGTATTTTAAAAGTGTGTGGCGTACATTATTCAGTTTGGGACATATGGTGACCAAATACACAAAATCCTCATTTGGAGCATTACATAGTCTGCACGTTTTGGGTCCTTTATATCTCCATGCTGGTTTGTCTTACAGAGACGGCAGTTCACCTAAGCGCATGGCCAATAGTTTTTTCTTAAAATACACCGAATATTTTAGGTGTAGATAAGTTGCCGGTTGCAATGTGACGGAGGTTTGAATTGTCATCGCTGCGAAAATATGCTTTTGTCCTCAACTAGCGAATGTATTTTTGCAGTTTTGTTCATGGCTTGGCAGAAAGTAGAATGCGATAGATTCAAGTCCCATAAGTCACCCGCATTGGTTAGTTGTAACGATGATGACAATTATTTGTTGTAACTTGAATTCACATCATTATTCACCGATTCCCATAGAGCACTGATTAGAAGGCTAGACTGATTGTTTTGTAATTTGTGCATTGACTTGATAAAGTGATATCTTATTGCTATATTTTGCTGTGTCAATCTGAATTCCAAACGAATTTGAGCAGGAGAGGCATTACAGGGCAGACAAAAGACCTGTCTGTATGTTTTGGCTTGTAATCTATCCAACATTTTGGATTTCTTTCCATGCATCACCGTACTTGCGTAAGTAAGAGATGGAAGCAGTTTAGCTTTGATGACAGAGAGCAATGGTTGATAAGAGGGGCCATCTAGTATTTTAGCAAGTAAACTGACTGAATGATTTAGAGCATTATTTTTCCTAACCATATACTGTTGGTGTGCACGGAAGTTACATTTTTTATCAAATCTTGTAAGAGAACACCCAAATCTCAGCCACCATATGAATGGCAGACTATTTAAAGTGGGTCCATCCAACACAAGCTGCTTGAGATTTCAAGATTCCAGCTAGTAGGAAATCCCTGTTTTTCGGGTCTTCCTTTGATTCCTGTTTGGCGGTGAACACAGAAGAAACGGAGCGGTAAGAGGCTCTTCATCAGTTTCAAACTTCTGAATTGACTAGGGATTTATAAATGAGAAGGAAAGAAATAGAGTTAACTGCAAACTTGATCCTCATGGGAAGCAAAGTTAAAACCTTTTGAAAACCTTCAATTCAATCCTCTTAAGAAAGACAAAATCTAAAAGACTGAGTGTTAACAGAAATGCTTACTAGGAACTGATGAATAGGAATACTTTAGGGAATAAGTGTTTGCACTTCATTGGTTGGTCGTTGAGGTCCCATCATTGGGCAGGCCAAGGCTGATTTAAAGATAATCGAAGCTCTTGAACTATATGGTGAAGTAATCATGATTTTCCCTCCACAGCTAAGTACTGGTTGTCCAATCAATTAGTAGATTAAACACATAGGAATGTGGTAAGTAGCAACAGCCTGACTAAACACAGACATTCTCTCATTCCAGCTCTCCTGCTGCTCAGTACCCTTAGTAATTCCGCCCCCATCCCATCTGACCACTCCGAAACTCTTTTTAATGTTATAGAGTCGGTGCTGCCCACAGGTGGGCCTTTGAGGGTACTGTTCCCAATGGAAGCACAAGCTTGACAATGCACTGTGCCAACTATCCACTGGTACTCTCTGTTTGGCCTAAGGACCTGAGTTGATCTTACTCCCTTTATAAAGTGAGTGTGTCTCTCTCTTTCAGGTTCACTAATATCCAATTTATAGACACTTAAAACACCTCCAGCGTTCTTGATATGGTTGGCTCCCTGTCCCTTGGAATCGTAGGAGCCGACTAGCTTCTACCAGTGTCTTTGGAGAAATGCCTATTCCTACATGACTGATTAGAAGTCTTCTGTCTTCCAGTCTGTGTCCTGTGCATAGCTCCCTGTCCTCCGAGTAAGTCATTGTAGGTGACCTTCCATGCCTGTTTGGACACTAGAATACTTGCTCTAAACCTTTGCTCAATTATTCCACTCGGAGCCCAGGGTATTGGCTATGATTGAGATTTTTTTTTAGAGGACACAAAAAACTGTTCCCGGGCATTACTACTCTACGGTACATCATTTATGTAATCATACTGTAGCAGCATAGGAATCCGACAAGCACTACTAGCCGTAACTATCTAGCTATCACTTAATGAGTTACTTAAGGAGGATATATAGCCAGTTGCACACTTAAGTAGCCTCCTGCTCCCTTTCTGTTGGTCTTGTGGCAAATATCTAGTTTATTGAGGTACTTAGTTACATGAGTCCGAGATATCCCTCTTTTATTCAATGTTTAACATTCATGCTATAGAGCCTCTATCTATGCACCGTCATAGTTTCTTCCTTTTATGTTTGTTACAGTCTTCCTACAAATCTTTGTAGGAATTTCTTTCATGGGAGAAAGAAAAGGTAGTAGTCTCTCTTCTCTGGCTCTCAGTTTTCCTTAATTTATCTAGATGTAGTGAGGTGTGAAAGGGACATTGTGTGGGGTGCCGATAAATTCAAGATGGTTACCATGGATTCCCACAAGAATGTCAAGAGTGCGGTTCTAGCCTCTCTTCCGCACTCTCAATCGCGTCTACAGAAGATGTGGCCTCTTTGGGCAACAAAAGTGAGGACAGACTCCACCAAAAGGGAGTAAGAAGATGCCAGGGCCACAGGTAGGATGGGAGATGCGAGGCGGAGAGTGGCTAGGGGTAAGGAAGCGGAGGTTGACGGGGGCGACCCTGAAGACGTGGAACAGAGGCTTCCGAGAAGGTGAAACGGAGAGAAGAATGCCCTATGAATGGCAAGGCTGTGCACACCCAGCGATTTAGAGGTAGAGGACACTGTGGTCCCGACCACTACTGCTCAGGAAACGAGTCGTAGCACCAGGCAAGTGTTGCTTGGGCTATATCTGAGTGGAGGCAATGGCACGTTGTCAGGACATGTGGTGGGACTGATGCAGGCTTGTTGAGGGCCCAGGAGACATGTCTTGAGGTTCACTGGGTGTAATGGGAAAAGGCACAGAGAGCATCTGAAAGCTTGTGTTTATGTAAACTCTCACTACTCGGTCGGTGATGGGATGGGTATAAAGGAAGTATATTAGATACTCAGGACCTGTTTACCTTGTTTGTTTTCGAGGGTCTGCCACTTTCCAGACAGGGAATACCTAACAAAAAAAAAGTGAAAACACCTGAAAGGAAAACTCAAGTGCCACGACCGCAAGAGAGGAGTGCTGTAACTCCGGGACTGTCCAAATTAAATGACTTCTGTTCATCCACTTCCCTATTACTTTCACCCTTAATCCTCACATAATACCGGGTGCCATGTTGCTTGAACATGAAATACCTTGAAAAAGGATGAGACAAGGGGCGTTTGGCAAATCAAGAACAGTTTGTTTTAATTTAACATTGTAGCCGGGAGAACAATCACAGGCATAGGGTCTGAGGACTGTCTCAATTTACAATCGATCTAACATAGACTTTTACACAGTTCATTGAATACAATAAAATAGTTCTGGCGACCCTTTATTGATAAGGAATGTGAACCTCTTTCATTGGAGCCATAAGTTAATGTATTGGAGGAAGAATCCAGGTGGGCCTCGACCATGCGTGGCCACCATGCCGCCAGTGGGTATTAAGTCCAGATGTCTTGACGGGGGACCGCGTGACCGCTGCATGTACTGTGTGTGGGGTGTCCTGCTTGGCTATGTGTTACTAACTTCATGTGGTGTCTGACTTTATGGTGTTTTGGGAACATGCGTACCCCTTCGGCCATGTGTGCTTTATTGGAGCCAATCTCCCTGGACCATTGTGGTGTTGCTGCGTCTCTCTGTGAAATAAATCTGGAGTTTCCGGTTTGTGCATTTGTCTGCTGGCTAGGTGCCACCCCACCTGTGATCTGTCAATCAGAGACCTCAAGCCTGGGTCTCAGGGCCTGCCTAACTAAGTATTTTTGAGTAAAGGTTGATGCAGCGTTCACAATGTGCAAATTTGTCAATAAAGATGCAATTTCGTTTTTACATGAATGTATCATTATTCATACTGACATCGACTATCTCAATATTAGCATTCCCCTCCCTCTAGTTGAATTTTCAACTACACTATCCAACCCTTACTTCATGACAGCTACTTTATTGGGGACCAGTTGGTCTTCAGTTTTGACAATTACTACTTTCCTAGATCTGTGCATTCTACGCAATTTGAGGACTGCATTTTTACAGGCGGAAATGCCCAATTGCACAGAGGCACACAAAAACAAGAACATAATGATAACTGGCAGTAACGGTGAGCACAGACCAGAAAACCACCAGGAGAGCCAAGAAGAACCACTCCTGCTTAGGGGCGCCCTCCTCCTCATGCATGTCTCTTTGTAAATGGTGCAGTGATTGGACGGCAAGAGTCAATGTCCCATTATCCACGTCATTTCCTGGGATAAACATGCAGCAAGACGTACCATTCTTGGTACACACCCCTTCCTCCATTGTGGTCATTAGGTCTAGCACGTACCAATGCTGCAACGCCATGAGGCAGATTGCTCTTAGTTCTTCCTTGATCAAAGTAAGGCCGAGCTCAGTGCGGTTCATTATTTTAAACATTCCCTACCTGGCCATTTGGATCCAGCGGGCATAGGCTTTCTTCTGCACGGTGAAGAAGGGTATGGACCCTCCCGCTGATACTTGTGAGTCTGAGAACAGTCTAAATTTTTCTGTAAGTCTGATAGTCCTTCTTTGGAAATGACCAAGGTAAGGATGTGTATAGTTACTAGAGAACAGTCTGCGCCATCCAGGAACGAGGTGAGTGTAGGCAAACTTGCTGCACTGCCAGAACATATACATCAGTGTGGAGGCTCCCCATTGCATATTTGGAAAGTATAGGATCAATCTGCTGTTTTCATTCATGCCCAGTGGAAGCGTTCCTTTACCTCTGAAACATTAGGAATACAGTGTAAGTTTCTGTACAATTAGGGGTTGCCCCTTCCCTTCTAGCCAAGTGTATCCACCCACCTCGGTATCCCAGATGTCCTGACATAAAGTGTCCATGCTTTTATTCAAGCCTCCCTTAATTAACTCATTTCCCTTTGTATCATCGAGCTGGAGGGCCTTACACAGAAACTCCAAGTCTGCGATCCATTTGTTGATGAAGAAGACTGCCTTAGACACGCTAAGGGCCATCCTTGGACCGCAAATGGAGGCAGGAGTGGATGTGTTTGTGCATTGAGTTGTGGGTTTAGCTACCTCCAAGAATCTCCTTTCTGGGAGTCTCGAGCCAATCAGTATCCTCCCCTATGATGCCTTTTCTGCGCATTCTGTGTAGCTCAGTTTGGATATCGCTAGACTCAGTGAAAAGCTATAGAGTCATTGGGTTGGTCTCATAACAAGTTAGATTCACTACTGCTCTGTGGGGCTCTAACTTGTTGGTTTGGATTTTGGCCCTGATTCTGCATAGGTATATGTGGAGAAGGCATTTTCCTTTTTTTGTGGCTACTTCTTGGGATAGGTAGAGTCTGTCTGCAACTACTGCATGTGGTATCAGTGAACAGATATAACAAGACCTGGCTGATGTCTTAGAACCCACGGCAGTCATGTGCTGATACCACGTGTTCTGTGTAAAAGGGCTCTCTGTAGTGCATGTGGAATGCTAGGGTTTGGATTAGTGCAATTATAAGTGATATGGGAGAGATCCCTACACAAGCGCTGTGTTTTTTAATCAACTTCATTTGACAGACAGTTCGTTAACAGAAAATAGGTGCTGCAGCACCCAAAATAGACAGAGGGTACATAGAAGTGCAATAATACATAACTTGTTATTGAGCATCGCAGGTCTTGGATACGGATCCAGGGGAGGTGTCTCTGGTCCTCTGATGATTTGGGTTTTCTTGTTTTACAGTTTACTCAAATAAGGTTCACAGTGCAGTTCATAATTTTGATTCGCACATTTAGATCCGTGTTGATGTGGCAGCTGAAAGATGGTGCACTTGGAGGTTCCATTGTACACATGATGGATAAGAACTTGGTGCATTTTGGTTAGTTCAGCAAACATCGCATGTGCCATCGTCAATGATTTTTCTTTGGTGTTCCTGTACTTCCCTTTGGGGGGGTGAGCCCTGCTCTCCATTTACACAATTTTTATTGAAGCACAAGAAGGTGGCCCCAGTCGTGGTATTGTTTTGATAGTTAAAACTGAACTTGAAGGTGGCTTTTTGGAAATCAAGAGAATGAATGTACCTTATGACCTGGGTGCTTGGATTAATGCAAAATGTTCAAAGATTAGACTTGTGATCCTAGGGAAGGATTGTATCAGTTCTTTTACAGGGTTTTATGGGCGCCACCAGTTTTCCAGAGACCCTGTCTCTTCTGGAGGTGTGCATAGGGGTACCATTGGTGTGGGCAGCTTTCAACCCACACGTGCATGGGACTGTGTGAGGAGTGGGTGTGCCACCATTGAATGTTGTTGTTGGCTGCAACGTGTCTCGAGATCACGTGTGTGTATTCTTCTCTGTTCCCCTCAACTGTTGCACCAAATATCTCAACTCCACCCTTTCTCTAGAGACTTCTTTTTAGGCGAACTTTGGGCTCCTTTCATTGAGTTTTGGGCTCTTCCCTAGATCTTGTATGAACTGCTATTTCACTTATCACGAGGCAGAGGGGGTCGGAAAGTAGTTGCGTGGCACCCATGTAGCCTTGATCATGTTATCTTGCGGTGTCTGAGGTCGGAGCTTACAGGTCTCTCCAGATGGTGTATGTGAGTCCTGGTGCATTGGTTAATTGCTACGTCCTGATATGGAAGGAAGTGCCTTATGCGTTCTACATTTGCCTGGAGCTGTGATGAACTTTCCCCAGGCACCACCCTCTCCCTCGGACCAATTTTTTTTAGTGTATTTGGATCTGCGGTTCCTGCTTGTGGCTAGACAGTTCTAACTAGCCGACATGATCCTGTTGCTATTTTGGATAGGTATGGCCCGGTGATCAGACTTTGGGGATGTAAAAAAATCCTGAAGGAAACACTGCCGGGATCATAAGAACGTGGGGAGCCCGGGACCAAAGCCAAGAGCCCTCGCTGGACTTTGCCTAGGGATGGTGACAGGACCGGGACTGTCTCACTATTCTTGGATGTCTGGCTGATCTGGTGAACCTCCCGACTGACTAGATGCCATGCAGGTTCCTCACAACTTATTGGTTTATGTGCGTGTGCTATGGAGGTTATGGGGTCTAAACTATCCCAGGAGGGCTGGAATCCTGGTTCTCCATACTTGAGTACAGCATTGTTTTAGAAGTGAAAGGACCCCTCCATTTGGCTGGAGGCTTCAAGTTTTCGGGAGCACTGTTGGAACTTCACTCCATGAAGGAAACACGGGTCCCGATCTGGATGCCCGAGAATGAGGACCTTTCGATTTTGTGATTGGAACACATCCCTTTCGACTTTGAATGCAGGGACCAGGGTGTTTGTTTTTTAAGTGCTTGGTCTGGGAACTGTCCCGCCCCCTTGACAAACGGCCTTCCCCCTGTGGTGTGGTCATCCAACCCTGCCTTGGGTAATCAGCAGTCGAGTGGGGCTGGGCTCCTGCAGGTGCCCTTAATGGCGAACTTTGGTGAGGATACCTGATCGACAGAACGCATACAACAGCCTTGAATCCCCAGATGCAAGTAAAAGTTTGTATTCCAAACGTTGTCTCATTGGTCTTTCCTTTGGTTTTGGTACAGTTAATTCTTGGTATGTGGGTGAACGGGTGGTATTTTACGCTGAGATTTTATCTTACTGCGAGTTAGAACTCTGTGTTTGTGTGAAGGCATTACCTCCCAGACAGGTACCCCTGCCTGCCGAGGCTGTGGCTCAGTCCCCTTTGGGCTGCGGTTGCTGTTGCCACGTATTTATCCAACTAACTGATCCCTGTTGTGGTGGTGCGCTGACTGGTTGGGCTAGGTTTTGTGAATAAGGGTTTGGTGGTGGCTGGCCTATCGATCTCTGTTCGACGTATACTTTTAACCAGCATCTGTCTGCCAGCCTCCCTGGTCTCTGCTGCAATAGCTAGGTTTAAACACTCTGGGGTTTTGCGCTGGAGCTCCCTTTAAGACTGGTGCCATTTGCACGCTCACGGCCAATGAGGCACCCTCGAGGGCGGAATTTTTCAATTTGTGTTGGACCAATTTAGCAGTGCCTCTCTGGGCTTGCTCCTCTTTTTCTCTTGCTTCTTTTTGTGGTAATGAAATATATGGACTTGTAACTCTCACCAGGGATTGGTATCAACTCCATCCACGCTGTCCAATTTGCTTTGAATCTCGATGGGCAGCCCCTTTTTGAGGATATTGTAAAAGAATGCAACTTGTGGGTCCGTATCAGTCCACAGCTGTCCTTTCTCTTGTCCCCATCATTCCCCTCATCCTATCCAGAATATCAGTTATAGTCTCTCCTGGCCTAATGGTCTCTGTCATCAACCCTCCTATGTCAGGACGGTAAGGGAACATCTCAATCAGGGCTGTCCATATGGTGCCTGTATAAATTGAATGCGGCCCGTCATGCTCAGTGTTTGTAAGCGTAATTGCTGGGATGTGAGCTCAAGTGCACATCGTGCAAGTCTGCTCTCCCATAAGACTACTTAGCAGACTTTTGATATCACCTATCGCTAGGTTCATTCCCCCGGTATTCTTCTCAAAACATGAGACCCATTTCCCTGCTCCATCGAGCAATGGCAGTAACTTTGTCCTTAACCCTTCCTTATCCATTTGAGCCCACGGCACATAGATGGTCCCTGATGTGCCCTTCTGTAGCAGTACGTACATTTTTACTTTAGGTAATTCTACTGGTTCCTATCGTCTTAGGCATTACTGCATGTAGGGGAAGTTCCACTTGGGATCTCCTCCTCCATGCCGAATGCAGTCCTCTGCTATGGCATGTCCTATTGTACTGGTCTTTTCCCTCAGTCCAGCGAGCTAGCAGGTGGCAGAATGGCCGCACAAAGATCCTGCTTTGCTCTCTAGCCACTATCTCCATTGATGTCAGTCTATCCCGTGCGTTCGGGTGGAGAAGCGTACGTCTTCATCACTGCTCCCCTCGTGTGCGCGCAAAGGTTCCATACTGTATTTCATATGTCTTGGTTGGGTCAGCACCAGGCTACTTTGGTCTCTTATTTACCGGTCAGCCCCTCTCCCATGTTGAAAATGTGGTGATGCTCGGATTTCTGCCAGAAGCCTCTTATCTAATTCTACCTCTGATTCTACCCTGATCAGTGCTCTGTACCTACCCCTGCTCTCCTCGGGTGTGGGGGGGGGGCGGGGGGGGTGCACTGCTCTGTTTTATTGCTGGGCTTCCTGGGTGCAAGCTCTTTCTCTCTCCCTCCTTAACTTGCGCATTTATTTAACATCCCATCTAGGTTGCCTCCTATGCTCTAAATATACGCTGTTCTGTTCGGTTGAGCTTTGCCCTCAAATTTGCTCTCTGTTGTTTCCTCCATTACCTGAGCAAGTCCTGTAGCTCCACCCTTGTCATCGGACCCTGGGGGACTGGGGCCCCCTTCCTCAATCTACTAGCTGTATCCACTGTCTAGAACCGCCACAAATCTCCCTGTCACTTGGATATGTTTGCCCAAATCAGTGAGAGTGTATCTTCTCCGCATTACTGGGGTTTTATTGGGTGTGAAGGACGGGGGGTCGAACTTTTGGGAGCCATCGGACCTCACTGTGGTTGCTCGGTGACTGCTTGGGCCTGCTGGCCTGTTTGTCTCTCATACCTGGGCCAAACAGCTTGTTGTTCAGTGGAGGGCCTGCCAACTTCTTCAACTGGTGGATTAGAGCATCTAAGGCGGGGAGAGTGGGCAAGAGCACCTCCATACCAGCATATGGTGGGGGAGGTGCTGACGTTTTGTTTGCTAGCTGTGATGCAGGACTGTCAATCTGGGCTTCTTCGCAGATGGCCCATAGTTCTGATAATGCCTCTCCTGTTTTTCTTTGACCTGTGTATTTGGTTTGTATGTATGTTCTCATGTGTTTAAGTATGCTTGTGCCTTCCTTTGTCCAGCGAAATGTGTGTGCCTTCGTGTGTGCGTGCCATTCTTCACAAATGTTTTTTTAGCCTGTGTGGGGAATCTGGTTTGCACGTGCTTTAATGGTAACTTCATAATAATGTTGGTAGTTTTAGAGCACAAGATACACTTTTGCTTCTTTGATTTAGGGGACCTTTAGTTTATCTAATTGTGGTGAAAATATTCACAGGGGTTACTGCTTATAACTACGTTACTATGAGCTCAGCGCTATCTACAGATGCATCACCAATTCAACATAAACATTTTATAAACACAAATAACAATGCTTATGAAGGGTTGTAACATAGAAAAAGTGCAATTGTCAATATAAAACAGTATCTGAGTGATATTGACTTTTGTGATTAAATACAGTTTGTGAGAAATAGCAGCACCCTCATTTGAAACAGTAGGTCATTGACAGGAACACAATACAGGAAAAACACAGTTTACAGTAATTAACAGCACCACAACATTGCATACATCTTAAATAAATATTAACAATAAAAACTTACAGAGAAAAAATTTGGACTTTGTCAAAAATCCCTTGACCAGGGGAAGCTCTGCATGGTACGCGGGACTAAGTGAGCCTCATAATCTGTCAATATTGGCTCCTGTACAGGTAGCACAACAGGATAGGGAAAATGTGAACACTGCCTTAAAATCCCAGCCTCCACTAGTTACAGATAAACAGCAGACTCATGAGTCTACATTTTTTAAACTAACAAATGCCCTTGTGAGCGTGAAAAAGTACATCCCAATGTTCCCAGCTCAGTCTTACAAAAATATCAGGCCAGTGAAAAACCCGATTTCTTCTGCACAAACTTTGAAAGGGCCGTCACCAGTGACACCTGGCCACCTCAAAGTTGGGAACAATATGCGGCTCTCTTACTGTCTGGAGAGCAACAAACAACCTATCAAACCACCAACCCCTCAGGTACAACTCCATATGAAG
Organism: Triturus cristatus; assembly: GCF_964204655.1. Taxonomy (NCBI): domain Eukaryota; kingdom Metazoa; phylum Chordata; class Amphibia; order Caudata; family Salamandridae; genus Triturus; species Triturus cristatus. The sequence goes on along the minus strand of NC_140584.1, from coordinate 458,256,695 downwards.
ACATAAACAAAAAAATCATACTTTAACGACTGGCATATGATAGCAAACACTAAAGAACCAAGAAAGTAGCTATAACTTGTGCTCATGACATTCTGAAGGCTTGCCCTGCAGTGCCTATAGAAGTTAAATGGGAAAAAAGAGGGTGATAATAGAAGCAGGGATCACACTTAATCTGGCAGAGTATCCCATCATTGGTACTGACCATCCCCAATTTTCTCAGCTGTTATTAAATGAAAAGCAAAGTAGTTCTGAAGTAAGTTGGCTAAAAGAAGCCCCATACCAGACCAAGGACCTAGAGGTCGGTAAGCCAAAAAGTTTAAAAAAAACATAGTCAGAGAAATGCTTTGATAAACAGTTTTTTTGGGGAGTCACTGAAGTAATGTACCATTTTTGTTTTCGTCCACGGTGAACTACGGTGACTCATTACCTAATTTCAGGGCTGCTCAACAGGACGATAAAAATTTAGCTCAGGCATTGGCTCAAGCTACTACGGTGGACCAGGAACAGGTAGGCCCCTATTTCTTTATTAAGAAAGGTCAATTGCACCGAGCAGTAAATAAGGGAGAATAAAGGAAAGTGTAGTTGTTGGTCCCCTTACCATTTAGAGAACAGGTTCTATACCAAATGCATTGTCAAGTTGGGGCTGGACATTGCGGATGAAGAAAAGACTGAGGAATACCTACTGAGAAGATTCTATCGGCCTGGTGTATACTCAGATTTCCGAAAATGCTTCATGTTCCCATTATCAATTGGTAAATCCTCCTAACGAACCAAAAGCTCCTTTACATCCACTCCCCATCATTGACCCACTGTTTAAACGGGTTGAGATGAATTTATTAGGGCTGATGATAGCATCATCTAAAGGGGAACTAGTATATATTAGTCTTAGTCGACTCCGCTACCAGATGCTCAGAGACCATATGCCTAACTAGTATGATGACCCCGGTAGTGGTGTGTGCCAGGGTAGATTTCTTTTCTAGGGTGAGTTTCCAATGGAGATATTATTGGACCAGGACACACCATTAATGTCCCTTTTCATGCCCTAGGTCTGTAAGATATTAGGTATTCATCAAATCCGGACCTCGGTTTACACCCCCAAACCAATGGTCCGGTGGAATGCTATAATTGCACCATTAGGACCATTCTGAAAAAAATTGTATGTTATTCAGGGAGGGAGTGAGATAAATAGCTCCCTTTGGTCTTGTTTGCTAACAGATGTCACTTCCAGTCTTCTACTGGGTTTTCCCAGTTTGAGTTGGTGTTCGGTAAACAGGCGTGCAGTGAACTCAACATTGCGGTGGGGCAGTGGGAAGAGGAAGAAGATAAGGGTAAAAACCTCTTAGAATACTCATCCCAGTTAAAAAGTCATGTCACTGCTCTCTGAGGAAAGGTCAGAGAGAATCTGGTAAGGGCCAAAGAAAAACAGAAAGCAGGCTTTGACAAAACAGCGACGATCTAAGAACATAAACAAGGAGAGAAAGTATTGATATTATTGCCCTCCTCCGACAATAAGTTGTGGCCAAATGGCAGGGGCCCTTTACAATCCTAAGTCAAGTTACTGCAGTGAAATTCCGGGTAGCAGTACCAAACAAAAAGCATGGGGAACAAATCTTTTGTTGTTAACCTTCTGAAGAAGTGAGGAAAAATCAACTTCATTAAATCCTCCTGAGGCTGGGTCTCTTTAATAACCAATTCCCAACTTCTGGAGATTAGCTTTCCACCAAGAGGCCATACCTCAAAGGTAAGTGAGGTGAAACTAGGCACCCAAGTTACTACAATACAACAGAAACAGTTGCAAAAGATCCTCCAGAAGTACTCAGGTGTGTTCACAGGTAAACCAGGGCGAAGTGTCCTTATACATCAAAACATAGTAGTTGAAGGGAAGCAGGAAGTTAGTTTACACCCATACAGAATTTCAGAAGCCAGGAGGATCGCTGTGGAAAAGGAAGTGGAATCCATGTTGCAGGATGATATCATAGAACCCTCCAACAATGCCCGGTGTACCCCAGTTGTCTTGGTACCCAAACCAAAAGGCCCTCTCTGGTTTTGTATTAATTTTCGACAGCTGAACAGTATATCAAAGTACGATATCTATCCCATGCCACAAGTGGATGAACTGATTGAACAGTTAGATAAAGCAAAATATCTATTTACCCTGGATCTCACAAAAGGGTATTGGCAAATCCCACTTACTGAGAAAGCTAAAAAAAAGACTGATTTTGCAAACCCCTCAAGCCATCATCAATTCAAAGTGCTGGCCTTCGGCCTCCATAGGCCTCCTGAGACTTTTTCGAGATTGATGGACAGGGTCCCGTGAACCCACAAAACGTTTGCACCAACCTAATTGGACGAATTTGTGATTTTTAGTTCAGATTGGGGCACCCACCTTCTACATTTGGAAACTATCTTTTCTGCCATGAAAAATGCCAGCCTAGTAATAAATGCTGAGAAGTCCATTCTGGCCAACGTCTCCATTTGTTATTTAAGATACCAAGTACATGCTGGGATTATTCATCCCCAGTTGGTCAAGGTGCAGGCTATCAAAATCCTACCTAGACCCCTCACGGAACAAGAGGTTAAATCTTTCTTAGGTTTGGTATATTATTATATAAGGTTCATTCCACACTTTTCAGACATCGCCCATCCACTTGCCAACCAACCGGCTGAAAAATGTGCAGCACTGGAAAATTAAGGAATGGTCTTCTAGCCACCAACAATGCTTTGACTGCTTGAGTGAGGTCTTGTGTCATGACCCTGTGCTTTTGTGTCCTGATTTCCAGAAATAGTTAGTGGTGCAGACAGATGCATCTGGCTATGGGCTTGAGGCGGTTCTCTGACAGGTTGATATGGAGGGCCTTCTTTGACCTGTTTAGATTAGTCTGACATTCTTGCTCCTGGGAACTCCACTATGCCACTGTGGAAAAGGAGTGTTGAATCTCTGCATTATTATTTGTTGGGATGTATCTTCGTTCTTCTGACGGATCATGCTCCCCTTGTCTGGTTGGTGCGTAACAAACATTCTAACGCTAGGATTCTACGGTGGCTTTTGGCACTCTAACCTTTTTTGTTTCAGACCCATCATCGGGCTAGCTGGCTGCAGTCCAACATTGATTTCCTTTCCCATATCATTTGTGCTGCATGGCTCAATCAGCCATCATGGGTTGGGGGATGCTGGGAAAGGGACGACGTGCCGGGTGCAGAGAATTTCAAGATGGCCACCACAGATTCCTGCAAGGACATTAAGAGTGCAGTTCTTGTCTCTCTTCCGCACTCTCAATCGCGCCCACAGAAGACGCCTCCCTTTTGGCCAAAAAAGTGGACGGACGGCACCAAAAGAGAGGAAGAAAACTCTAGGACCATGGGGAGGACAGGAGATGCGAGGCAGAGATGCGAAAGCAGGAAGGAAGCAGAGGGCGACATTCTTCATGGACGGTGACCCTGGAGACGCAGAACAGAGACTACCGAGGAGGCCAGATGTTGAGAAGAATGCTAGGCTAAGCACACAAGGCTACCTAAAAGGAGGTCCCGACCGCTACAGCTCAGGAAACGAGCCGCAGCACCAGGCAAGTGTTGTTTTGGGCTATATCTGAGTGGAGGCAATAGCACTGTGTCAGGACACGTGGTGGGACAGATGAGGGCTTGGTGAGGGCCCAGGAGACAAGTCTTGAGGTTCATTGGGTGTAATGGGAAAAGGCACGGAGAGCACATGAAAGCTTGTGTTTGTTTAAAATCTCACTACACTGTTGGTCGGTGATGGGATGAATATAAAGGAATTATATTTGATACTCAGGACCTGTTTACTTTGTTTTTTCCTGAGGGTCTGCCCCTTTCCTGACAGGGAATACCTAACAAAGAAAAAAGGGAAAATGGGAAAAGGCCTGATAGGAAAACTCCAGTGTCATGACCGCAAGAAAGGAGTGATGTAACTCCGGGACTGTCGAAATGGAATGACTAATGACTTCTGTTTATCCACTTCCTTATTAATTTCACCCATAATCCTCACATAATGCTGGGTGACTAATGAGACTCCCCGGAATATCGCGATTAGCAAAAACAAAACGCGAGATCGTCACTTTAATGAAAATCCTGGGATTTTTACAAAAGTGCCCACAAAAATTAGCAGTCTAAATAAATTGAGACTGAGCCTCCATTTATTGACTCTGTTATGCGCTGAGCCAATAAAATTAGGGTGAGCAACAAGTTAGCAGGCAGCAGAGGAGTGTGATATACGTAGTTTGTCTCGAGGACAAACTACGTAATGATACACGTGCATGGAGCGGAATTCGAGACATAGGAGTCAGTTACAGTTGGACTCCAAGCCAGATGGACGCAGCATAGCATTGTCGTGTAGTTTCAAAAAATATATAGGATCTACGCATTTGTTGGACAACATAAACTAAGGGCTTGGTGTCTAAACTGATTCCGGACATCCCCACAGGATATGCCAGCCTATAGACCAGCTAGCTCACTGTGCCACCATAAGCCCCCGAACCGTACGAAGGAGCGAATAATTTCTGGCAACCATTGAACATGACAACCCTTGACCCTTCAACGTTCGTGGAAATAGTACAGTACTTTTTGCTCAATCGTGCTCACTTAGTATCAGAGATATATACAGAATACACAGTTGGCACCTTTCAATAAGCATTTATTGAACCAGTGTCATTCTAGTATAAAACATGTGTGCTGCGACAATCAACAGACAGAAGCAAATGTAAGAGATTACAAGCGCCAAAAGAGTGAACTGTGGATATATTTCTACCATGGTGCTAAAGCAATGAATATATGCAGGTATATATAAATACAGTAATCTTTGCGTACTCCTACAATGTGGACCCTCCCTTAGTGTACTTAAGTGTATGTGGGTGTAAAGGAAAGAGCCAACCCCATTACTTGATAGGAGAGAATGAAGTACCCGTCTTGGTCGCGAGTTGGACACCCCGCAAGGGATGTCAGACCACTGCGTGTTGAAGCCTCAGCGTGCAGGGACCTCCGTGCCAGTGTCAGCGTAGAAGCATATCCTCTAGTTACCTAGTGACGGTGCAGTTCTTTTATACCAAAAAGGTAGCCTCAGGGGTTCTACCACAATCGATATGTTGTCAGTACGATTATGTAGATGAGCTAAAATCAATAATTGCAACTATGCAAAGTTGTCCTGTCGCCCGAGGATGAAGATAGCAATGACTTTTGTACAGAGTATGTTAATCACTTATGTACGTCATGTGAAGGGGACTTGAGATATGATGCTAAGAATCCTCATGCATAATAAATTAGGCTAGTTTCAAGGAAACCAATCGATATTTATTCAGCACATAACTGGATAAAAGGTCATTGCTAGAACCGTTATGCAGAACAAGGTAGGACAAATGTAGGTAGAGGAGACTTTGCCACTTAGGCCTAGATTAGGAAACATCACACTGTGGGTGAATTTTCCTCTACGATAAATCTTCTGTAGCCATTCCCGTCCTCGTGTACTTACTTGCTGCATTTGGCGACAAGCGAATTTCACTCATCGGCACACCCATGCAGCGGTAATTCTGGGAGGTTTCCTGTTTTTTTTTTCGGCAGTGGACATCGAGGAGCTGTTCGACTCTTTAGCCCCCTTTTCCTGATAGGCGCTACGTGTGGGCTCATATCTCAAGGCCATTGTATCAACAAATCCTGTGCGGTGAGGATCAACTTTATTCAGAGCATTTCAGTGACAACGCGAGCATCCAATCATATGTCACCAAGCATGTGCACTCGTTGTTGGTACGCATCCATCAGCTCTGCACTATGTGCATGGTGATCATACTGTGTGTGGCTAATTACGGGTCATTACGGCACAATGTTTGTCATCATGTGGCGGCCTTATTGGTGTGGCCATTTCTTCAGCATCGATACTTCAACTACAGTAATAGGAGTTTACTGATCTGCGAGTAATTAACAAAGAATTAAAAGAGACTTAATCTTGATGTAACAGTGCTTGCTGCATTCAGCTTTTTGCCTAGAAGTTCAATTTTTTCTTTATTGTGGTTTGGTGAGTTTTCAAGGTTCCAGACCCATATTTAATCTTTGGCTGGATTAATTGATTGACCTGTTGTTCATTTGACTATTCATTTCATTATGGCTTCTTCTACTCATCAAATTACTCAACCACCACCATTCCTCAGCGAACCAGCAATGAAATGGGCATGGTGGTTCAGATTATTTGAGAACCATTTAGTAGCCATTGATGCCAACCGATATAGTCCTGTATGCAAATTTGCATTATTGTTTGGAATTTTGGAGCAAGCAGCTCAGCTGATATTTGATAGTCAACCACCAATACCACCCCCTCAAGGAGATAGGCAATGTAATGTGTACGTGGAGGCAATAGCCGGATTGAGAAAGCAGTTTCCTGATGAACCTAGTATCATGTTGGAGCACCATAAATTTTATAAACCCAAGCAACTTTCAGATAAAAATACGGAAGAGTATATATCAACCCTCAGGGAAGTGGTAACAACATGTGAAGTTGGCCCAAATTTAGATAACTATATCCGAGATCAGTTTGTTTATACCTGTGCATCTAGAAAAATCCAAGCGAGATTGCTTAGTTGCAGAAACCCATCGCTAGCAGAGGTTATTGATTGGCCCTAAGTATCGAAAAGTCGGTAATCACAACCAAGCTCGTGCATGCAGAGTCCACTACAGGGGTCAAAATGGTATCATCCACTGGCAGCAAGCAGGAAGATCCTTTATGTTTGGTCAACACCAAAGTTAAAACATACAAGTTTGTAAACAAATAGTATTAAATGTATTGTTACAGGTGTGGTTCCAAAAGCCACATAAGTAATTTTTCAGATTATCCAGCATTAGGTAAACGTTGCATAGTTTTCAAGAAATCAGGTCATTTTCTAAATGTTTGCAGGAGCAACAAAAAGATGGTAAAGGTTAACAGTATCGATGTTGAGGTGGATACGTGTTCTGAATCCCTCAACAATGTAATTTTAACACGTGATTGTGGTGGCGAGAACAAAATGGTTAAAGGAACGTTATGTACAGCTATGATTGATGGCATTCCTTTTCAGGTAATGGCAGATTCAGGTTCCCCAATAACTATATTAAGAGACACCACTTTTTATGAGTTCTGGGGTAAAGATTTTTCACTTTGTAAATCAGACGTGAACTCCTAAGCATTTGGAGAGAAAGACATAAAAATGGTGGGGTATTTTTAATCTAATATACAGTGTTTAGGCAGGGAAACACACATGAAGATGTATGTAGCTGTGAAGGGCAAGAACATAATAGGCTGGCAAAATTTGGCACGCATGGGCCTGTATCTTGTTATACTGGTGTGCCACGTGGATTGTGGGGCGGTCTCAGTCAAAGAAATTCTGGATAAGCATGATGCAGTGTTCAGCAACCAAGGGGGGTTGGTGAAGGGAATGCACAACCCATAGCACACAAGACCTGCACCTATCAGTGTTAGGGAAAAGCTGAAAAGCCCCTACACAATCTATGTTCACCAATAATTATTCAGCCTACGGTTTTGTCACAGTGGGTGGCCCCCATAGTCGTAGCACAAAAAAAATCTTGCGAGAATAAGCTATGTGCCAACTTGCAAACACTGAATAAGAATATGATTGTAGACTGCCACCCACGGCCGAAAATCCATGAGTTATTAGCAACTTGAAGGGGCCAAGTGGTTTACCTTGAATGATTTATGATCAGCTTACCACCAGGTACCTTTAACAAAAGAGTCCTAACAATTGAGCAGATATGTAACCCCCTTTGGTGCCTACAGGTTTCTGAGACTACCGTTCAGTCTGGCCTCAGCAGCCAGCGTGTTCCAGAAACTGATGGACACGTTGTTTTTAGGCATCAAAGGGGTACATGCATATTAGGTCGACATCTTAATTTATGCTGAGACCATGGCAGAAAATAATATGATTTTGAGAGATGTACTAACCATCCTGTATGAGAGGGGTATGACAATCGGAGCTAAGTGTACATTTGTAACCAATGAGTTAGAATATTTGGGTCAGTGTTGACAATGGGTATAAAACCTACGTTTTCAGTGGTTAGAACAATCACTGAGGCCAAAGCACCCACAGACAAAAATACCCTTCAATCATTTCTAGAGTTAGCTGAGTATTATGCTCGTTTTGTTGCAAGTTATGCCCAAACTGTTGATCCTTTACATGCCTTACTTAGGAAAGGCCAAGTGTTCAAATGGTCGGAAGATTTGGAGAAATCTTTCTTCAAGGTTAAAAAACTAATTGTTACAGCTCCAGAATTACACGCTTCCTGGGAAGGTTGCACCTCTATCATAACAAATGTTGCCAGTATCCATGGGTTGGGTGTTGTTCTTAATCAAAGGGTGAATGGACATGAGCAGACAGTGGCATTTGCTTCAAGAGATTTAAAACAGTTTGAGCATCAATATAGCACAATTGAACATGAAGCACTTGTGTGTGGGCAGTGCAAAAATGTTAAATGTACATCTCGGGAACCAAGTTTGAACTCTTCACTGATCATAAACCACTGGTTTACATTTTCAGTAAAGTTAGCAACAACACTTTATCTGCCAGGCTAACCAGACTAGTGTCTAAACTACAGGAGTACAATTTCTCAATTAAACACATCCCTGGGGGCAACAAAAACCTCAGGTTAGCTTGCTTGTCTCGAATGGGAGTGGATGATGAGGATTCTCTTACAGATTATATGGAATGTGTGGCTTTGGTGGATGCAGTGCCAGATTATGAAGCCGTTATAACGGAAAAGGACTGGACAGAGGCTTGTACAAATGATTCTATATTAACTAAAGTAATTGAGAGTTGAAGATCTATTAACAAATTGCTGATGAGTAGTCGTTCATTAATGGCATTGTACTGCGTGGTGACCACTTTTCCCCACCTTTGGCATTACGCAGTGCAATCATAAACAAGGCACACCAAGGTTACCTGTGTTACACAAAAATATGTATGAAAGTGAAACAACATTATTGGTGGTCAGATATTGACAGACAAGTGAGAATGATTATTGACAAGTGCCCTGAGTGTTTAATGTTGGATAAACACCAAGAACGGTTCAATTATCCTTACATCCTACCCAGTTTCCAAGTGTGGCCTGGGAAAAAGTTGGCCTAGGCTTGTCTGGACCTTATTTAGTTTTGCCCAACAGCATGAGGTATTTAATGTTGGCTGTTGACTACTAATCAAGGTGGATGTACTATAAATTTGTAGACACCCCAGACACTAGTGCTACCATTGAATTTTTAGCGAGATGTTCTTAATTGAAGGAGCTCCTAAATCATTCTCACAGAAAATGGTACACAATTTGTTTCGGAGCGAATGTGCAAATTAATGTCTGACCATGACATAAAACATTTGAAGGTGGCATTGTACTCGCCCACTTCAAATGGTTTAGTGGAGCGTGGGAAAAAAGTTATGAAGGAAGGCATGTAAATTATTTCAGCTTCAGGGGTGGATGTCAAGGATTTTATTGAACAAAAAGTGTGGAATTACAATACTTCACCACATTGCATCATGGGGTCACACCTTCCTCACTTACTAGAGGCGGTGAGGTGCATACTTCTCTGTTTCCTTCATGGTTGAAAGAAAAGAAAGGTAGCACCAAGGTTCTAACCGATACAGAAGGGATTCCTGCGAAAGTTGTAATGAAGCATGCAGCCATGAAAGACAACTTTGATAGCAAATGGTGTACTGGAAAAATCAATGTTGTGAGTAGCGACTAGGTTTTAATAAAAAAAACAAAAAAAAACATTAAAATCAGAAAAAGGGAAATCCAAGTTTTCTGTGCCTGTACTAGTCTGCAAAGTTAGCAAAGGGGCATCGTTTATCACAGGCAAAGGTTGGTGGAAGAAAAGACATTTTACAAAAGTTACACCTGAACAGGCTAACATCATGCGAAAGAAAAAAATTGATTTATCCACGCATGATTATAATTGGGTGCATTGGTTGCAATCAGATTTTGAGGCTAAAAGAATGTGTGGGCAAAACGATGGCACCACTGGTCAGGTATTAACTACTACTCAGGTATCACCCACTGTTGTGGATCAGGACGTCAGAATTAATAAATGTAATGAGGAGCTGTCGGGTCATGTGGTATGAGAATCCAAATTTAATGAGGAGCTGTCGGGCCATGTGTTAAGAGAATCCCTAAAAGGTTTAATGATTTCATTAGACATTAGACTACGATTATAACAATTTCAAATTAATATGCATTTTAAGAAATTTTGTGTAATGCAACTATGTTTTGTTTCTTTTGTTTCCCTTTTTTCTTCGAAGTATTCAATGAATTTTGTTTTATTTAAAGGGGGAAGGTGATGTGATATACGCAGTGTGTCCTCGAGACACTATTATTGTTTGTAATGATACACGTGCATGGAGTGGAGACTGGTGAGGAGTTCGAGCCGTAGGATATAGATGTGGTTGGACTCCAAGCCAGATGGACTCAGCATGCCGTGAGTGAATTTTCCTCTACAATAACTCTTCTGAAGCCATGCCTGTCTTCGTGTGCTTACCTGCTACAAGGGGTTAAGTACCTATGTGGCGAATTTGTTTGATTTCATATTGACACATCTTGGCTGATTTGTGAAAGCCGAATATGGGTAATAATGACGAATACTAGCCCATAGAAATAAACCTTACCTATTGTGCACATGAAGCAACGCAATGTCACTTAAGGTGTATGAAAGGGTACTAAGGACCCTACCAGGACTTTATGTTCAAATGATGGAACTGTATATGATGTGTTGCGTGATTATAATGTAGCGATGTAACGCCTTTTTTACATATGATAATGGTGTGTAAAATCAATAAAATATGTTTTTAGAAAAAGTACCTCTGTGGCTTGCCTTTAAATGCACAGGGCCCTCCTCCTGTGCTGACAGGCCCATGCCCTTTGTTTCCTGGGACCTGCTGCTCCGTCAACATCATTTGTTGTTCTTTTTATTGCTCTATATAGCTTGGAGCGCTTTACTTGAGCTCCAGTTACATTAAATAAGTAGTATTTCAAAGGTGGTGAGGTTTCCTAATTTTCCCAGAATCACAGGATGTTGAGCCGACGCCTGGACTAAAACCTGGTTCTACGGTTGCAAAGTTGGTAGCTTTGTCCTTAACGCCACATTCTCTCCGGTAAAGTATCAGCCCCCGCGCCCCGTCTACCACCCCTGTGATAAACACTCATCCCCCAAAAATGCCAGGCCACTCATGCCCCCCCACTCCTCACCCTCGTTGAGCTCCCATTCTCAAGTCACCAGTATACATGGGGTGGCTCCTCTGCTGTGGAGGAGCATCGCACCACTTCTGAAACTCAGCAGGCAGAAGAAAAATAAAATTAGAATGAAACTATTTTATTGTCAATTTATTTTTGACTTCTAATCTGCGAGTCTAGGGCAGGGCAGGGCCATGTCGCATCAGCAGCAGGGGGAGGTGGTGGTATGCACTGAAAGTGCGCATGTTGGTTTGGCTGGCTGTCCAGAGCCGACCAAACCAACATGCGCACTTGGATATATCCAGGCTGTTCCCTTGGAGATATCCTCAGTGCTCAGGGAACAGGCTTCCACTCCCTGATGGAGCGTGATACCGGCCTGCTCCGCCCAGTCCCAGCGCTTCTTTCATACTGGGAGTAATAGCATGACAGCAGTGCTGGGACTGTGTGGAGAGTCTGGGAGCCTATGCTCCTGGGTACTGGAGTGCCTGCAGAGGAGCAGCGTGGCGCAGGAGCAGAAGATCACGGCGGCCGGCAGCAAAAGGTAAGTGTATTTAATTATTATTATTTTCTCTGCGCTGCCCCCCCAGGCCGGATTGGCAGCAGCCGCCACTGCAGTATACCTAAAACTCCATTTGCCCCCTTGCTGCCCTGTGCACGCACCTTAGGAACAGTGGCTGTCCGATGCTAGAGAGCCCAGAGTTTTCAAATTTAGACATGCACTATCTGGAAGGAGACACCCTCTTGTTCCGAGGAGCGTTGCTGCTGGGCACTCTGCCAGGTCACAGAAAGTGATTTGTCAGTGTCTCCAGAAATTGCCAAGCAGTATTTGTGTGCCAAGCATGTTTTGTCTGCCGCAATAATAACGCAAATTTTGCGGGTTGGGATTGCTATATTTGCTTTTTTTGCCGCAAATCAATGCTGTCTGCAGAAGCGGACCTCAGCATTATCATGCTGAGCTGCATACCAGGGTGTGTTGCGAAATACATCTCCAGTGGTTGCCTGACAGAGTCCTCTATCAGGATTCTTACTTTCAGACATGCTGCCTGGGTCTGGTCCTTGTTTGCCCCCCAGAAAGCCACAGCAATACCTGGTGGTCTTTGTCTTAAAACCAATTGGGGCATATGTAGACCATTTGCAAGGAAGTTGGGAAAAAAAACAAAATTGTGTGCCACAGTAACCAATAACTTTCTGGAATTCAGCAGACTCTTCTTTCATGAAATAGAAACCCCAGTTGGGGCCAGAACACACCCTGGTGAATGCTCTGTTTACTCATTTTTTTTGGTTCTCTCCTTTCTCAAGCTTTTGCTAGGTATATTTTATATAAATATTTTATTGTGGGCGTTATGGTCAATTTAAATTCCTGCTGTCAAGGACTGTGAACAGAGTGCACCTTGGCACACATCAAATGCTGTTTTTAAGCTGACAACCTATATAATAGAACTTTCTTTTAAGCTTTACACATTTCAATCTCAGAAAATGCAAAAACCCTGCTTGCAAATCAGTAAAACATTTTCTCAGATTCAGACCCGTGCAGCATATGCTTGCTACACGCTTTAAAATACTGGGCTGTAGTTTGAATATAGGGATTATTTCTGCCTATGGCGCATAATCTGTAGCTACTGCAACATGTAGCAACCCTGAAACATAGATGTTCGAATTATCAGATTTATTAGTGAATAGTAATAAGAACATTTTTGCAGGTAAGAATGCTTTCCCACTTTTTAGTGGTTTCAGAGTCACAGTAACTTCGACTAATTCAAGGGGGATCAAGGGTAGTTGATACAAGATGTGTGGTCATAATATCATGAAACAAAGACTTTAAAGTGTGAGTGCCACATATCTGATTTTATATAATTATCTTGCTTTTGGGCATTATTATCTTAAGCATTTACTACAATGTGCCCGAAACTTCTCATGTTTATGCCTTTTATAGTCTCGATTAAGGCCTCACATTTTAGATAGTCATCTTCTTAATCCCTTTTAGTAATAATGATGTATTTTTTCCGACAAGTAGGTAAAACGTTATAAATAAGCATAGTTAGCAGACACCAGCAGCAATGGCTTTCCTAAAATGAAGGCTCTTCAGTATCTTTCTGTTACATTTTCAACGTAAGTAGTGGAACTTTTAGCCATTGTGGTGTATACTAATATTAAGTGTAGGGGATCGTGGACTCAGTCTTTATAAAGGTGTCGATTACGCTAGGAAAGCCCTCTGTAAGGCTCGGATCCAGAGGGCTTTCCAAGCGAAACGTGCTCCGGTAGACCGAACGAGCGAGTACGATTCAGCCGTATGCTTACAGACTCGGTTTGCTCAGACTCCCATTGAAGTCCATAGAAGCCTGTTTACCGATGCGTACACAGGGTCCCATAGCAAAAAGGGGTGGGTGGGGAAATGTGTACACCCTGTGGCGGGCAACCCATGGTGCCCGCTGCACTGTGCATGTTTGAATCGGGGGGACCCATGGGCAACCCCCGTGACCAATTTGGAGGACCCGAGTGAAGGGTGACCTGCTCCGGCCCCCCGAAGTACGATTCCGACAGCCATTTCGTCTCGCAGAGAACGGCTGTCCGAATCGGGCATCGTACTCACTCGTTCAGAATCCAGCTCCATTGCATGGCACGATTCGGCTACGAACGAGGCGTACGAACAGGATTGGGTTCGGGAAACGATTTGGTCGATGCATACGCGATCTTCGCATCGTACTTGCTCGTCCGGACCTGTGTACGATTCGGTAGGAAACAAGGGCTACGAATCGGATCCGGGAAAGCCAAATCCGATTCACCTTCCGAACGACATCGTAATCAGGCCCAAAGTATTGTGGCTCCCTGACCTATAAGTAGGGTGGAGAGAATAACTTGATGTGGATTGCTTTGTATAGCATGGGGACCACAGTCACTAGATCTAAATGGTATCTGCTATGACACCTCAAAGTCTTCTAACTCTAGAAGAAAATGTTACGGTCATGACAGACGGTTAGGCTAGTATCGAAAAGTTGTTCTGCCGCAAGTGTAACTCTATTTGTGGTGAATTCGAATTAGATTTGGATTTAGAGCATGTATTAATATTGCTGCTTATTGGGAAGGATTAGTTTGTAGTGAGTGCTATTCTCAAGCACTTAGCTTCAAAATCAATGAGCATTTGAAACCCATCTCTTGCAATATTTGGAAATACTCACTACGTACACACGTTTTTCTATGAATACTGAAACCAAGGGGCAAGGTAGTACCCCATGCCTCTATATTAATTGTTTTGTGCAGTTTCCTCTGACTCATGTCTATAGCATTGGGGTGTTGCATGTGAGAACTGACGAATTAGAGTAGGACACTGGGCCTAAATGTGATTAGTCTTTCATATTCTCTTACAAAAATAGAGGATCTAATTTGGAGTTCCACTTTCCATGCATATATATTGAAGTAGATATGGTTAGTCATATCTACTTCGATGAACTTGCCATTGTTTCTTTTATAATTAATATACTGCCTGTTCTGCATTAAAACATGCAATTGATATTTGGATCTTTTAAGCTCAGTTATACTAAATGTCCAGTTTCTAACATAATCTTGGTTTAATGATACTTCAGCACCAAATATAGTGAGGCTTTATCAAGCCGTATACAAATTTTTGCATCGCTCTCACTTTGAGTCTGGAGTATTTCCCCTGGCCGAGTTAATGGGTTTTTCTATCTCCTCCTCAGCTTTGGTCTTGATTTGAAGTTTGATATGCTACCGCCTGCCAGGTCCTCCGGGTGTGTTTACTGAATGGTTTGCTGATGTTATAATGCAATTTGATTTATCTCACTCAGCTTTACACTATTAGGGGACTTTAACCTACAGTTAAGCTTCCTTTTAACACTCAGGTTACTCACTTTATTAATTCCTTGGCTACTCTTGAATTGCTTAAGGTAGTAACAGGGCCCACCCATCAAATTGGCCATATGCTGGATAAAATGTTTGTTCCTAATAATAGAGTGAGTTGTCTAAATATTGATACTAAGGCTTGAACATATTATCTGGTCAGTTTTAAGATCACTGGGGCCAGGAAAGTCTGCCCCAATATGTTTTGGATAACTGTTCTCTTGCTTATAGCTCCTGGGCTAAACTCTGTGCATACATTGAGAGATTCCCATAGCTCAATCGCTAGAATACAATACGCTGGCTTGGTGGTGGATAACTATAGAGGATTTGTTCAATGGGTCAACTCTGCCCTGGACACTCTCCTTCCATTGAAAAAAGTCCTGCACCAACGGTGGAAGCCCTCTACCCTTTGGTATACCACATCTTTAAAAGAAGCTAATCTCAGTTGCAATACGCTTGAAAGGGCATGGGGTTTGGACTATTCCTCAGCAGCCAAAACTGAGTTGAAGGCTGCTCTTGGGTGATACAAGAGATTGGCCTTTATGGCCAAAGCTGATTTTGATGCCAATAAGACATTGACCATCATGAACTCAGCTAAAAACGTTTTACGATAGTGTGTTGCTTATCCACACTCCTTGCATATAGTTGAGCATTCTCTGCTCTGCAACACCTTGTTCATTCTTTTTTAACATAAATTGTAGTTATGTATAATAATTTGCCTCAGTCTGCACCTCATATTTCGTCTGAGGCTGGGACTGCAGTTGAGAACCCCTTCTCGGTGCATACTACATCTGAGTCTGGGGTAGTTTCATTTTTGGCTGATGGGCGTTGTGAAAGATTTTCCACAGTCTGGGTTGCCTGGAAATGCTCTCAGTTGAGCGGTTCAATTAGATTGTCTGTTCTGCCACCTCTGGCGCTGGATCCGAATCCTCCCAGGGTATTGAAAAAAGTAGGGGTGGGCGGAGTTTGCGAAAGCGACTTTCGCAAATTATCGCGAAAATGTTAAAAATCTCCGCAAACACGCGGATATATCGCGAAGATGCGGAAGTTTTTTCCCGCCCGTTCGCGGTATTTTCTGCGTGGTCGCGGCTCGCCAACTTACCCATGCGGTTGCTTGCTAGCGCGGCCATCTTGTTTTCACTCTTCTCGCGGTGCATGATCGCGAGAAGAAAGACGTGATCGCGCGACGCATGACGTTACTGCGGGCGCGACCTGTCGCGAGACAGCGCAAATGGCTACCAACAATCCAACATCTCGTGGAGAACGCGACCGGATCGGGAAAACTTGTCGGCGAACGCGGGGATTCAGGTAAGGCGATCGCGCGCGCGCGCAAATGTATTATTTTACAGCGCGAGCAAGAACCAAATTATCGCTAAGCTGCGGAATGCGGAAATTTTGACATTTTCGCGCTCTCTGCGGAACTCGAAAATGTCAAATTATCGCAATTTCCGCGAGCGGAACGGAAATTTAGCCCAGGCCTATAAAAAAGCCTTTTCAGAATTACTATGTGCGATAGTTCTTTATTGCACGCTCAGGTGCCAGGTAAGTGAAAAAGGCCCCTATTGTTGCGTTTTCGAAAAAACCCTATGCTGATCGCCCCATCCTTTACTACTTCAGGCTGTTTTTTGCTGCCTTTTTCTATTAAAGTTCTTGCGAACTATATCAACAGATATATTCCTGGACCAACATCGGGTGGTCTTGGTGGGGGCAACATGCGGCTCTGGTGCTATTAGAGTAATCTGCTGCATTTGTATTCCATCCTGATTGGTAGATTGTTGGAAGTGGGAATTGGTGGGTCTGTGCTGCTGCAATGGTGTGAATCCTATTTTGAGGACAAATGCCAACCTGTCTATCTGGGGTCCTTTCAATCAACATTTAAGGTGCTAAATCAGGGGGTCACTCAGCTGTCTGCTCTCAGTACCACTACCTCTAACTTTACATTGTTATAACATTTGTGGCTGTAACTGAATGAAAGATGCAGAAAATACCCAGTTGGTTATCTCTATCGACACATAGGACGCGACCCCCTTTGATTCTTTTCATCTGTGAGCATCGGCAGTAGCCAGGTGGCTAAGGCAAAACGATGTAACATTTAATGCATGGAAAACAAAGGTGCTTGGGTTTACCACAACAGGATTGCTAGTCCATTTTCTCTGGATTTTTGGTCTTCATCCTGGACTAATTCTGTCCACATTTCTGTGGCACTAAGGAATCCCGGATGTTTGCTAGATGCAAACATTTTCCTCTCAACCGGTTAGTCACCTCTCCACCACCATGGAACTCGGGGAAAGTGGTAATTTGTTTGGTGCCTTGCTTGCCACTGGTTCCATTGTTGGGGTATGTGGCTGACCTATCTAAGCCTATTTGTAAATTAAAAGCCCTAAAGATACTTTTGGCGAAAACGTGATCAGGCATGGGATGGTGAAAAGGTCTGCGCCCTAGAGTGATAGGGTGAAAGATGTTATTTGGTGCGAATCACTTACAGAAACATATAATATGCTTATCCTTGAATGCAATAGGTCCAAATATATCTGGGAACCATTCGGAAGCTATTGCAGACACGATTGGGAAGAGTTATGAGAGACTGAATATGGTGGCTAACATCGATATTGACATTTCATCTAGATTTGCCTGACTGCTCTTGACGGCCACCGCTGTGTGGCTCCATTGCCTTTACACAATTGTATATGTGCTCTGTGCGATTGTCTCCGGTAGTAAGAGGGGGGCACTAGCACACTACATTGATGATGAATGTGATTATGTGGCTCTTTTTATGTTCTTGTTTTCTTTTGTTTTCTTCTTGACTCAATTTATCTAATTGTATTCATATTATAATTTTTTTTAAAATCACTTCTCTGCCTCCTGCTTATTTTTGCTTCGAGTACTGAACACAATGTTGCCCCTGCTCCTGTTGTTTGTGGGTCCAGTTTTGAGTTGAATGGACTATGGCAACGTTCTTATTCTAGGTACCCCTATGGGACTCCTGATAAGTTTTCAGCGGATGCAAAATATCGCAGCCAAGTTGGTGTTGAGTATACCACGTTATGCCTCTTCAACTGCTGTGCTTGATTCCTTGCACTGGCTGCCAATTGCTAAGACAATCAGCTTCAAACCATTCTGCCGAGTACACAGAACTTTCTAATACATGGGACCTACCCATCCCAAGCAGAAGTCTTCCCTTTACACCCCATCCCAAAATGCAGCTTCAGTGAAGTCTCCTTATCGGTGGTCCCTAGGTTAAAGAGGGAACGTCTAGGATGCTGGTCTCTTTCCATCACTGCCGCTAAAATGTAAAACTCACTCCCAGCCGCACTGCGTAAAACACAGGATCCTTTACATTTCTGCAAGTAGTTAAAAATCTGGCTTCACTCACAATGGATTCCAGTAAAAGATCAGCATCTATTACTATTATCTAGCGCCAGAACACCGGTATGTGTATTAGATTGCTTAAAATCTATTACTTAACAAAACATAACATTTAATTGTCCAAGGACTCTAAGTCGAATTGGTTTCAGCTCAATTACAGTGCCGTCTGCCTACATCACCACTGGTATGTTTGTACTCCTTTAATTCATTCTGCATGAGCTAAAAAGAAGAGGTCATCAGAGGTGAATATCGGCTTCGATAATCTTGGTGACCTGGTAATCCAATTCTAACCTCACCGTGAACCATAATGGTATATAAAAGTTCTCTTCCAGGGGATCCTCATCAATAGTCATAAGCATTAGAATATTCCCGCCCATGTGCGGGATCCCGGAAACAGTATATTATATGTGCCCCACATATATATATCCATACATATATACCTATATGTATACACAAGCAATTGCAGCCCATAAACCCTAGAGCTGAACCATGCTGTAAGTAATTTCCACTACACATAAGAAAATAGCATTATAAACATGAGAAACAACATTATAACTTGTTTGGAAACTGTTTTAATGCTTAGAAAACAGCAGAAATGCTTAGAAAACACTGAAAGCATAGGAAGCTCCCAGGCTGCATTGCAAATACCCAGTCTAAAAAGACTGAAAAGCTAACTCATAGCTGCATAGCAAAAAACTGACACCGTGCCTTTAAGGCACACCTGACCCCCACCTTCCCATCATGCCTCAGGGGTGGCAGTTAGGTCAGTTGTTCTTTCCGGCTCCTTCTGGAAGGATCCTGGCAACAGAGCTCCACTTTTTTCTGAGTTTGTCAGAAAATATTGTCTATTTTTCAACTGTTTTTTCCCTTACTTCGACGTTTTACATCTAAGTCAGTAAGAGGCTGTCTTTTTTAGGCATTTTTGGGCATTTTTTCCAACTTAAAATGCCTTCTCTTTTCGATCCTTGCCCTGCTTGTGGCAAGAAGAAGGCCAGGACTGACTCTCATAGGGTCTGTATCCTGTGTCTACCGGAGGATCATGATTCCAAGACATGTACTCACTGCCAGAGCCTGTCCAAAAGAACTTTGAAGGACAGAGAGCGAATTCGCATTTATGGCCTGGCACAACCATCCAGAGGCCGATCTCCGGTGAGGAAGGGCTCCAAGAGGACTAGAGATTCATCTAGGAGCAAGTCCTCTCGTCCTTCCGCCTCAGCGTCGGGCTCGGCGCTGAGAAAAGATGTTCCGGTGGGTCGTGTTTCTAAGAAGAGACTTTCGACAGCGGGCTCGCCGTCGAGAGCAGGTACGTCGTCGACGTCGAAGTCCAGACCGCCATCGTCAACTCGGCGACGATCGGCGTCGAGATCTAGAGCCTCTCCGCCCTCGTCAACCCGGCGACGTTCGGCATCGAGAGACACCACCCCTCCGCCGTCGTCAACCCGGCGACGATCGGCGTCGAGGAGCAGGGAGCCTCCGCCGTCGTCAACCAGGCGACGATCGGCGTCGAGGAGCAGAGAACCTCCGCCGTCGCCAACCCAGCGGCGATCGGCGTCGAGGAGCAGGAAACCTCCGCCGTCGTCATCTCGACGGCGATCGGCGTCGAGGAGCATGGACCCTCCGCCGTCGTCAACCAGGCGACGACCAGCGTCGAGGAGTGTCACCCCTCCGTCGTCGAGGGGACGATCCCCTCCGTCGTCGAGGCTCCATCAGCGTTAGACGTCGAGACAGCAGGATCCTCCGCCGTCGTCATCCAAGCGGCGTTCGGCGTCGAGGTTGGCATCCGCGTCGACGTCGAGAGTGGCAGCATCTCCGCCGGCGTCCCCGCGGCGTTCGGCGTCGAGGGAGAGAGGGCCTCCGTCGTCGGCTTCACATCGCCGTTCGACGTCGAGGCGGCATTCTTCGCCCACTGAACATGACTGCCGGTCCGCATCGAGGCGTCGTTCGACGTCGAGAGAAGAGTCCCGGCGAGAAAGGAGACGACGCCACGGATCGACGTCAAGACCACGCTCGACGTCGAGACAGGCCTCGGACAGGTCGGTGGTCCTGGCGTCGCGCCATTCTTCCTCTCACTCAGGGGCATCTCCACGACCGGCAATTCCACGAGAACCTGCAGGCCAACCCCGTAGGTCCTCTCCTCAGACTCAAGGGACAATTAATCTGTCGCCCAGATGGCTGCTGCCAGCACGTCATTGGCAGGACTCAGGGGCTACAAGGAGGCTGCGGGAATACGTCAGTCCAGTGCATGACTCTCCGCTGCAACGGCTGGTGGCGGCTGTGGACAGAGCTAGTCCCCCCAGGCCAACACGTCAGAAGTCTCCAGACGACAGGCGATGCAGATCGCGCTCCCCCAGACGGGAGGGGCGTTCATCTGGATCACGGGCTCGTGATCATCGCCGGAAGCGGAGGACTCCATCATCGTCCTCTTCCTCGTCCACCAGGTCCTCCATCAGGGACTATTCACCCACGCTATCGGGCAGCCCAGTGTCCAGGGTCTCGCCCATTGATGACATCAACACCTACCAGGAGGTGTTGCAGCGGGGAGCGCAGAAGCTGGGGATTGAGATGTCTGTCCCCCAAGTCACCACGTCGGTGATTTTTGAAACACTTCACCAGAAGTCTGCCTCTCGTCCACTGCTGCCTTTGGTCCCAGGAATCATGGAACCAGTCATGGACACCTTTCTCACCCCGGCGACCGTCAAAGCGGTTCCGGCTCGTATCCTCAAAAAATACAAGCCAGCTACCTCTGACCCCGTCTTTGTGAAGATGGACAGGCCAGCGGACTCCATCATAGTGGCAGCTGCAAGAAAGGGTCAGACAGCGTCGGCCTCCTCTTCCGTTCATCCAGATAAGGAGAGCAGAACCCAGGACTCCTGGGGACGCAGGGCCTGCTCTTCCGCGGCGGCGTCCCTCAAAATCTCCAGCGTGGCGGCGCTTCTGGGCAGATACGATAGGGCTCTCTGGGACTCGATGGAGCAATTCAAGTCCAAGCTCCCCAAGGAGGACCAAAAGGACTTTGAGGAGATTGTTACTGAAGGGGCTCTGGTGGCTAATCAGTCGATTAGCACAGCGGCGGATGGTGCGCTACTCTCAGCCCACTCTTACACACACGGCGTGTGCGCCAGGAGGTCGTCCTGGTTGCGGCTGACAGGGCTCAAGCCAGACGCACAGCAACGGATTTCAAACCTCCCGTTCTCTGGCAACTCCCTCTTCGGCACTCACACGGATGAGGAGATGGGGCGCATGAAAACTGAGCTAGACACCCTCAAAGCTGTGGGCTTGGAGAAGAAAAAGGAATTCAAGCGCTGTTTTCGACCCACCCAACGCAAGGGGCCTCAACAGAGGGTTCAAACCCCTCAGTGGTCTCAGAGCAAACCCCAAGGAAAATCGCAGTTTCGAGGCGGAAAGTCCGGCAGGGGCAGAGGTGGACACCAGCAACAGTCCTCCACTACCACAAGAGGAGGAAAGTCATGAGCTGTGGCTTCCTCTACGGCCGTTGCCCACTCCAGTGGGAGGAAGTGCGTCACAACATCTAGCAGAGTGGGACAGCATCACAAAAGATCGCTGGGTGCTGAATATACTGCGTCATGGATATGCGCTACGTTTTCGAGCGCGTCCCAGAGACATCCCGCCAAAGAGGTCCCGTCCTCACCACTTAAAACTACTCCAACAGGAGGTGAGGGCCCTTCTGCAAAAACAGGCCATAGAAAAAGTTCCTCCTTCGCAGGTCGGAAAAGGAGTGTACTCCCGGTACTTCCTTGTGCCCAAAAAAGATCAAGAGCACAAGTTTCGGCCGATTCTGGACCTTCGTCTCCTAAACAAAGTCATCGTCAAGGAGAAGTTCCGTATGTTGGCGCTTCACCAAATATGTCCACATCTGCAAGTCGGGGATTGGATGTGTTCGGTGGACCTCCAAGATGCGTACTTTCACATTGCAATAGCGAAACATCACAGCAGGTACCTGCGGTTTGTGGTTGGAAGCAAGCATTACCAGTACAAAGTCCTTCCATTCGGACTCAAGTCGGCTCCGCGAGTCTTCACCAAATGTATGGCAGTGGTGGCGGCCTGCCTACACAAGCAGGGTCTCTTCGTCTACCCGTACCTAGACGACTGGTTGCTGAAGGCTTCATCCCAGCAGCAGGTGAAGAAAGACTTCCAAATCTGTCTGAGACAGTTGCACGCTCTCGGCCTTCACGTCAACATGGCAAAGTCCGTGCAGCAGCCCACTCAGTCCATCCACTACCTTGGCTCCGTTCTGGACACAAGCGTGGGAAGAGCGTATCCTTCGGGGGAGAGACTGTCTTCAATGAAGAGGAAATGCAGGCTTATGCAGCAGATGCGGAGGCCGTCAGCCCGGCAGGTAGCATCTCTGCTGGGATCCATGGCGTCCTGCATTTTTCTCATTCCCAACGCCAGACTGCGAATGAGACCTTTGCAGCAAGCCCTGGAGGACCAATGGGATCAGTCCACAGGCCGTTGGGGAGATCGAATCTCTCTCTCCCAGGTGGCGAAATCTTCCCTAGCATGGTGGACTCGTCAGGACAATCTGTTGGTGGGAGTGCAAG
Source organism: Triturus cristatus (assembly GCF_964204655.1). NCBI lineage: Eukaryota > Metazoa > Chordata > Amphibia > Caudata > Salamandridae > Triturus > Triturus cristatus. The sequence continues at coordinate 458,233,710 of NC_140584.1, read as the reverse complement.
GTTGGGGGGCCCACATGGGGTGCCTCCAAATACAAGGTCGGTGGTCTGCAAAAGAACAGGGCTACCACATAAATATGCTAGAGCTTCGGGCAGTCCACCTTGCTCTAAAGGCGTTCCTCCCAGCAATCAAGTCCGACTCAGTCCTGGTGCAGACCGACAACACCACGACCATGTTTTACCTGAACAAACAGGGCGGGACTCGGTCACGCCCCCTCTCCCTGGAGGCGCAGGCGATCTGGCACTGGCTGCTCGCCCGGAACCTCTCGGTAGTGGCAGTGCACCTTCCAGGGGAGTTGAATATCAAGGCAGACGCACTCAGCAGGCACTTCGAAGATCAGCCCGACTGGGTGCTGCACGACGACGTGGTGGCAGACCTGTTGCGTTGTTGGGGTCGTCCAGACATCGATCTGTTTGCAGACGACGAAAATTCAAAATGCCACGCCTTCGCGTCCAGATTCCACCGTCCAGGGACCAGGGGGAATGCTCTTTTGATGGATTGGTCCAGGACATTTGCCTACGCCTTTCCGCTCCTGCCTCTGATTCCGAAGGTGGTATCCAAGCTGCTCAGATCCGACATGAAGATGATCCTCATAGCTCCGGACTGGCCGCGCCAGTGGTGGTACCCGGACCTTCTTCATCTCTCAGTTCGACCTCACAGGCGTCTGCCTTGCAGGCCGGACCTGCTGTCCAAGATGGGCGGGAGGATTCTGCATCCCAACCTTTCCTCACTAAACTTAACAGCATGGCTCCTGAGGTCCTGCAATACGGACATTTAGGTCTACCACCTGACTGCATGCATATTCTCAAGGAAGCGAAGCGACCCTCCACGAGAGCGTCTTATGCGTTTAAGTGGAAGAGGTTCTTCATTTGGTGTAGGGAGAATCACCTTGATCCTACAAAGGGGCAGGAGGACGTCATCCTTCCGTACCTCCTTCACTTAGCTAGATCAGGCTTGAAGTATGCATCCATCAGGGTCCATTTGTCTGCCATTACAGCTTACAGGAGGTCTCCCAGTCAACCTTCCTTTTTCCAGATGCAGGTGGTCAAGGACTTCTTGCAGGGGTTGAAAAAAGTTTACCCCCCTGTTCGAAACCCTTCTCCTCCGTGGGAGTTGAACTTAGTGTTATCCAAGTTGATGGGCCCTCCTTTTGAGCCGATCCACAAAGCTTCTTTACAGCATCTGTCGTGGAAGGCCGCTTTTCTGGTAGCCATTACATCGGCACGCAGAGTAAGCGAAATCCAGGCTCTGTGTACTAAAGAGCCGTACACAGTTTTTCACCAGCACAAAGTGGTCTTAAGGGCACATCCATCTTTTCTCCCTAAGGTAGTGTCTGATTTTCATATTAATCAGTCCATTTCTCTGCCATCCTTCTTCCCGAATCCAGCGACCCCGGCTGAGCGGTCGCTCCACTCCTTAGACCTCAAGAGGGTACTTAAATTCTACCTGGCAAGTACCAGAGGCATTAGGAAGACGGATCAGCTGTTTGTCAACTATGGCGCCATGAGAACAGGCTTCCCAGCAGCTAAACGATCCATTTCCAGATGGATTGTTTCCTGCATTACCCTAGCCTACCAGCTGGCGAAAAGGCCCTTACCTTTGGCCCCTAAGGCTCATTCTACTAGGGGGAAAGCGGCCACAGTAGCTTTCTTGCATGACGTTCCAATGGCAGAGATCTGCAAGGCAGCCACTTGGAAATCGGTTCACACCTTTACCAGGCACTACTGCCTCGAATCCGATTCCAGGGCGGATGCCCAAGTAGGCCAAGCTTCCTTGAGGAACCTGTTTGGGTTGCCGGGTCTATCTAAGCATACTGTTCCTTCTCTGTTTTTTCTTTCCTTTGCCCGCAGGGGGATGAGGTGAGGCTCGCTATTCTATTCTAATGCTTATGACTATTGATGAGGATCCCCTGGAAGAGAAGGATTAGTTACTTACCTGTAATCCTAGTTCTCTTCCAGGGGTATCCTCATCAAAGTCATAAGCAACCCTCCCGCCTCCCCGGGCAAAGGTGTGATAGGTTTCAGAGGTTATTATTTCTTTGTGCCATGACTTTTCAGTCTCCGCAAAGAACAACTGACCTAACTGCCACCCCTGAGGCATGATGGGAAGGTGGGGGTCAGGTGTGCCTTAAAGGCACGGTGTCAGTTTTTTGCTATGCAGCTATGAGTTAGCTTTTCAGTCTTTTTAGACTGGGTATTTGCAATGCAGCCTGGGAGCTTCCAATGCTTTCAGTGTTTTCTAAGAATTTCTGCTGTTTTCTAAGCATTAAAACAGTTTCCAAACAAGTTATAATGTTGTTTCTCATGTTTATAATGCTATTTTCTTATGTGTATTGGAAATTACTTACAGCATGGTTCAGCTCTAGGGTTTATGGGCTGCAATTGCTTGTGTATACATATAGGTATATATGTATGGATATATATATGTGGGGCACATATAATATACTGTTTCCGGGATCCCGCACATGGGCGGGAATATTCTAATGCTTATGACTTTGATGAGGATACCCCTGGAAGAGAACTAGGATTACAGGTAAGTAACTAATCCATAAATGTTTTTAAAAAGCCGGGATTACAGTATTCTAAAAATAATTTTTAATTAACATCTGCAGAAGCAATGAAATCAGGTGGCAATTCACTCACTGGATGTGAGTGAGAGCATGTTATACATGTATGGGGGATCAACTTCCTACGTAATCAAGGAGGATCACTCGTTGAGATGCTTTATCTGTTTTGTAGAGAGAAGCTGAAGTCTTCACACATCAAGGATTATTTCCAATGGCTTCGTTGAATTCACATATAACCTGAGATGTACATGCTTTAAGTTTAACAAATAACATTTTGTTTTGGTCATTTTCAGTATAACTTGGGAAAATGTTGTGGGAACGTAATCCCTAAAATTCACTCTTCCCAGAACTTGTCTCTGGTAGTTCGACTCCGGTTCAGTTGATCCGGCAAAAGTCATCACCCTCTGCAACATTAAACCCACCAAATTAACGGAGTAAAATAAAATAATAATTGGGTCCACTCAGTAAATGAGTTCTAGATCAAATAAAATAAGTTAAAAAAACAGTATTACAGAACTCCTAATACAGCCAATGCAGAAAAAGGCACTACATGCCATAAAGGCCCAGATACAGAATAAAATCAGAAAAATAATGCCCAGATACAGAATAAAATCAGAAAAATAATTCCTATTTAAGCGGTTGAGTCTCTCCACATTCTAAGTCTAAAACTCACAAAAAGTACTTGCAGCGTTTTTAAGGAGAAGAGAAAGTTTCAAGTTAATCGGACAGAGTTTCGGGAGGAAAATGAGAAGTCACCGCAGAACATTCAAAACCGGTGGTTTTTATACACATTTTACGCATAAAGAATTACCAATACTGCAGATTCAGGCTAACATGATTATTGTCACCTCACATTAGACAAATCAAATGCAAGATTGTAATATTAAAGCCCCATTAAAACTAACCCATTTGTTAAGGTAAAAAAATTCAGCCTCAGTGACTGCAGTCTGGAGATGTATAAAATAATATGAAACACTGTCTAACTAAGGCGCATACGTTAATGTTCTTCTGCAGGCCTACAGCGGAACTTCTAACGGAAGTCCTTCAACATGATACACAGAGAACACGATGGAAAGCTTCATTCACATTACATGCTTTCTAAGGTGAGTCACTGTCTCAGTCACAATGCACTTTGTGGAAACTGTGGAGAGAGAAAACTTGCTGTGGGTCACTGTTTGGGAGGGGGAATTAGCAGGAGCAGTATGAAAAAAAAAACAGAAACCACATCTTAATGAAATGTTGTCTCACAAGAATATGTGGCATAAATACACCACGTTATTATCATACTTCTGAACAATATAATTAAGTCATTGATGATGACTGTAGGCATCATAAAAATTTGTAATTTGCACAAATTCTTACCCAAAATTGCACAGCATAAAAAAACTTCCATTGTCCTTACTTAACTTTTGTCTAAGTACCAATATACTTACAAATGTATAGCTCACAAGGATCAAGTTCCAGAAACTGTTTTCTTTGCTATTTTGGAATATAGTAAACATTATGTTCCAATTTTTGGTTCCAACTTCTTTTTATATATACAAATAATCCTGAGCACTACACAACGTGTGCTATATAATTAGAGTCCAATCAGTTTTCTTTCATCTCCATGGTTTTATTCTTGGAAACTTCTCAAACTGGTCATTATACTTCCATAAATTGCAATCTTCTCCAGGTAGCAACAATAGCACATCATACTTCCATAAATTGCAATCTTCTCCAAGTAGCAACAATAGCCAACACGTGTTTCGTCAGATGCGATGCGTCCGCATCTCTGACTTCATCAGGGCTTACTGAATATTTCTTAGTTTCAGATATATGTGCTGTCAAAAAATAGTTCCTGTGCAACCATTTATATTCTAAAGTCTTCCACCCCGAGTATGCAGATGGTCATAAAATCGTCAATCCAAAGCAGTGGAGAGTACTCCTTACTCGCTATCACGGCGTCTCGTATTTTTTGACAGCACATATATCTGAAACTCCATGGAGATGAAAGAAAACTGATTGGACTCTAATTATATAGCACACATTGTGTAGTGCTCAGGATTTTTGTATTTGTTTGATTGGACCCGAGTCTTCTGGTTTAACATTTGGGGGTATGAGTGGCTGCCCTCTTCCTTGCTGCACACAAGTAGATATTGACATTACTGATTGGAGGGACTACTAGGAATTTTTGCGCACAGTGCCTTGCCATATCCAGCATGTTCTCTTCTTTTTATATATATTGTGATTACTGGCAGACGCATTGTATTTTTACTATAACATAATCATGATGAGTGTAATGCATTCAGGAATTTAAAAGTGTTTCTAGGGTATAGATTCAACCTGAACTGGGCAAACGTAGTTCTTCCAGTGGTTCCCACCTCTCTGTAGGGGAGTGGCAGTTTGTAGGAAATTTGAGGAGACCCTTCATCTAGCTGGAGCAGTTGGGGGAGTGTCAGAGTGGCACGCAAGATAGTCGCAAACTTCTGAGCTCTGGTTTCACAGCCAATAATTCCCAGTAATCCTGCTGTTTCGGAGCAGGAGCCGGGCCCATGCTGTGCCTAATTGCTGTCAAGTGGCTGGTGGTGGTGGCGGAATAGACGGTGGGACCCACCGCCGGGCAGGGAAGAACACAAAGACCTCCGCCGCTCCAGATCCAAGATGGCGGGCACGTCTCCGCCGTGCCCTTGAAAGAGGCTGCCTGAGGGGGGCACCCGGAGACCAGGAAGAGCCTGCATTGGGGGTCAGGGAGCATGGCAGTCTGCTGACGCCTCCCTTTGGGAGGTGGAAGATGGCAGCTGGGTGATTCCTGGCCATCCTCAAGATGGTGGAGGCCTGATGAAACTATGTGGTGCTGCGGTAGAGGGCTTGGCCAGGCCTATTCTGCTGGCGGACCTTTGGGACATGCCAGAAACTTGGGGAGCAGCTAGTGCAGGAGACAGTGGGTGCTAAATGTGCTGGAGGATGACAACATTGCTGGTGGCACAAGCCTGCGGCCCCCTGAGGGGGGAGGCCGCCCCCGCCTGCTTGAGAGGGATGGCGGAAGGATCAGCGAGGCCTCTCAGATGGGCAGTGAGTACTTAAGGCATTGGTGCACGGGGGGGTAATCATATATGACTAGCAGCTGCTGGAGAGCAGCACTTACTGGGTGAACACCCTCTAACTTCTCGACCCTTGAAGTATCACGAAGGCCCCTCTGCCTTACAGCTAAGCACGATCCCTGGGACTGCCCGGCGGTGCGCTTGCGGTCGAAAGCGAATGTCGTTGGAGAGTCTACCATGGGGCGCACTAAAGGAAGCAAGGATACTGTGGTTGTTGAGCTCCCGGGGGCATCGGGCGAAGCACAGAAGGTGGATCCCAGCCTGGCCACAGGCTCCAAGGACAATGGGGACCTAATCCGGAGGGCAGTGAATGCATCATGAGAATTCTTGGAAAGTAAAATTGACAAGGTGTCTAATGACCTTGTATACTCCAATATTAATATCGTAAGTTGGCAGCCAAAGTAAAACCGCAACACGGATACCAAGGTCAAAGGCCTGCAGATCATGGTGACTGACTTGCTGTGCCGTGTGGAGTTGCTGGACAGGTGTGCGGAGCACGCACAGGGCCGCAGCCACTGCAACAACATGTGGATAGTGGGTATACCGGAGAAAATGGAGGGAATGAACATGGTGGTTTTTCTTGAGAGATGGCTAGTGAATGAGATTACTCTATAGAGACACTCAATAGATCTATCTAATGCTGTGTCCACCACAGTGTGGTAATCACCCCAGTAACACCGGTGTACCCAAGTCTATTGAGAGGACCCTAGAAAGCTCTGAAATAATGCGGTTGTCCCACATTCAGAGCGTATATGCTTCCTACTTATAGCTGTAGCTCATTGAGCCTCCCCACTAAAATAGCATAATGCCCCTCCCTGTCACTGTACATTTGTTCAATCTCCTGGGGCGTTTCTTACTCCCCTCTATGCCCCTAACGAGGAACCGGAAATTAGAGCATCCAGAAAGGACTTACCAGGCGGCAAGATGCCTGGGGCGGACGCCCTGCCAGCCAAATTTTGTCAGGCGTACCCTGCCTACAAGCCCCTGTGGTTGGCTGAGATGTACCATGGGGCGTTGGATAATGGGCTTCTTACGGAGACAATCAGGGTAGCTCTCATAGTCTCTATCCCTAAATCTGCGGATGCCCTGGATGTAATGGTGTATCGCCCCTTGTTGATGCTCAACCTGGACCATAAAATCCTTTGTAAGGTCCTGGAGAGCAGACTTCAGCCTCATCTGGCAGACCTGGTGCACGAGGACCAAAACTGATTTATTTCTAACCACATCACATCACACAATAGTGAGCCTTAGACGAGGCTGATGTAGGACATAAGGAAGGCATTTCACTCATTGCAGTGGAACTACCTTCAGGTTGTTATGACCCAGATGGCTCTGGGAGACGGGTAGGCTTGATGGGTCGTGCTATTATACGCTGATGCAAGTGCACGGTTGCGCACTGGTAGAAGTATCGCGTAATCCTTTGGGGTTCACCGTGGTACATAACAGGGCTGCCCCTTCTCCTCCATGCTGTTTGCACTTGCGGTTGAGCCGTATGCATGCTTGATGCGTAGATGGGCTGGGGAAGGGGGATCCCACTACATGATAGGGAACATGTGGCCTCGCTTTATGCAGATCATATACTCCTGTTCTTGAGAAACACGATTACGGGTATTCCGTAGGGTTTGACTCTATTGGAGGGGTTTGGCCTTGTCTCTGGTCTTCATACGAATTGGAAAAAATCATATGCTTTCCCTGTGTCCCCTGGATTGACAGAGTCCCCAGAAGTAGTGTTAAATATTGGAATTAAGTGGGAGACGAGAACTCTTAAATATGTGGGGGTGCAGATCTATCCTCAGGACAATGATATACAAGAGGGCAACCCTGGGAGAGGTTTCCGAGGTACGGTAGCATTCTGGAGGACGCTGAAGCTTGCCATCATGGCTCGGGTGGCCCTGACAAAAATGGCCAGGCTGCCCAGAGTCCTCTATTACTTTGCAAATATATCCATTTTGGTGCCTACGGCATGGTTCAAATCCATTCATGGCTTACTTTTTGAACTGATATGGGACGGAGAGGGTAAACAGGTGCCCCTTTGTATGCTTCAGAGGCCAACTGCTAGAGAGGGACTGGGGGTTCAGAAATTGGAACTTTATTACTTTGCGGTGCAGCTGCAGTGGGTGACCCGCTAGATGGCAGGACTTAATGCAGTTGTGCTGGGAGATTTCGGAGCAGCCCACAATAAAGTGACACTGCTGGGAATGCTGCTGGGGACCAGATTTGCCCCAAGCACTGGGCCCGACTTCTGCATATAGCGCTTAGATGCTGTAGGGGGCTAGTCAACGAGTGATTTCATCTCCCCTCTGTGCACTAGCAATACCTGTGGTGGGGTTCCTGGAGGCCAGATGAGGACACTTTACAGCCGGATGATTGGAGGGGTGGACAGCGGTCGGTGTCGAGACTCATGGGGACTGTTAATCCGATAGCTCCTTTTGAACTCTGGAAGAGCTGGAGACTGACGGTTGCATTGTGGGCCGTCAATTTCGGACATATGGCGCACTGGTTGCTGTGGTGCAGCAGCTGTACAGTGCCATGAACCCTGACACCATTGTCCATGAGTTGCTGCAGACTTGGCTGACCTTTGGCAGGGGACATCATCTGGTCTCCTGGCTGTATAAAATGGCAATCGCCATGGGACTAGATGGCATACTGACTCTGAGGGATAAATGGGAAAACCCTGCATTGTTGGGCCTTTGTGGGGGAAGAAATGGGACCAAATTCTAGAGCTCTCATATACGTTCACCCGCAACACAAGGTTTAAATTTACCCAAATCAGCTACCAGCATTTTACGTATCTAACACCACAGAGACTGAACCTTATGTTCCAGGGTACTGATAGAAGCTGCCCACGGTGTGCTGTGGCTGATGCAGGATTTTAACATATGGTATGTGAATGCCAGTTCATAGAGCGAATTTGAGCACAGATAGTGACAGACCCGGAGCACACCCTTGGTCGACAGCAACTTTACACAGCAGATATATGCCTGCTTAGCTTATATAAAAGTGCTTTCCAATGCTGTAATCTAATGTGTTTTTCTCTATTCAAAACTCAATAAAGACATTTCCCCAAAAAGATAAAAAAAATCTTTCTGTAGCAGTCCCAGAGCCACGTTTAGCAGGTGGGGAATGTGCACAGATAACTGAAGATGAGCACAGCACTAGAACATGAGTTAGGCAAAAAGTGCTTCCTCCAAAATGAGAAAGAGACCTGGCTATAATCGGTCACCTTGTCTGTCAGGTTTTACTTCAAGACAACCCCATGACTATTCAATCTGTACAAAGATCCACATCAGGCACAATGATTACATTGTTCCTTCAATAACTGGGGAAGTTTCCCTTGTACGCTGATATTATAATGTATACTTCAAATCCTGCACTGGTGTTTGGGTCACCGAAAGGAACTATCGAAGAGTTTACCTCTCTCTCAGGTTATTATGTAAACAAACAAAAATCTCAGATATTGTGTTTTTTGTTTTATAAAATCTATCTTTAAGTAGAAGTAGTAAAGTGTATTGTGTGAAAAAAATGCTTATTATTAACAATAAAAGTATAACTATTTTAATGCAAATGTCACAAAGGTATTAACATACAATTGTATACTATTGGAAACCACCTACAAGCACATGACATTATGAAGACTAATAACCAGTCAGCCCAGAGATGTACAGAAAATAAAACAATGTTAGTCACGTCTTCAAGTTGCCTTCTCCTGAGCACTCTATACAGTCAACACAGTTAAATATGTTACTCTTCCTGGTTAGAGTTTCTATGAGTTTTTTTGATTGTTACTTACACCTCATAATTTCTTCCTCAATCGGCATAAAGCAACTAATATCTGCGTTCGATGTCAATTGAAAACATAAAGTCACTATCATATCCATTGTTCTGGTTTCCGCATTGTTGATCATCAGTCTGAGCCAATCAACCCTAGGATGATGAAAGAGTGTGACAAATACAAACAATGCGCTCAATGTTTTCAGGAGACTCACCACAAAGTCGAAATAGAGAATTCACACCTTGATCGTATTGGCATGCTCCAATCAAACTGAAAAATAGATATAAATAAAAATGTGATGTTTTGTTTTTGGCAGACAGGTTACATATAGTGTAAGACTGAATCTATGCTAGTGTGTCTTTGGCCACGTTTTTTCAATTGTAGTTTAAGCCGCCATACTGTCTTGATAATCGTCAACTTTTAACCTCTATGCACCAAGGTTTAAGTTGTTGTTATCTTGTTTCCCTTCTTATGACCAAATAGTTCTCTCAGTACGCAGCCCAGTATATTTTTCATGGTTTTTTGGTCTGCCATTTGGCATTTAGAATTATTATTATATACTATTTATAAAGCACCTGGTTACACCACTGGTGTGACCCCGCGCTACAGCTGTATTTATCAGACAACTACACAAGTAACAAGCAATTGCAATGCAATAGGTCTCGCATTTATTTTTGTTTTTTAAAACATAATTAAAAGGCATTGTCATTTACAATGTCAATAGCTTAAACTCACGTAAATGCGAGACCTAATGTATGGCAAATCCTGTTTTAAGTTTAAAATTGAGCACAGCGCCGCTTCAAGGACACCACGCTCGGTTTCTTTCTTTTTTTTTTACTTTACCACTGAGCGTGGTGTCTTTGAAGCGGGCGCCGCGCTCAGTTTTAAAGTAGAAAGACAAAACAAAAACAAACAGAGAGCGGTGTCCCTGAAGCGGGCACCGCGCTCATTATGAGTTAAAAAAAAAAATAAATAAACAGAGTGCGGTGTCCCAGAAGTGGACCTCGCTCTCAACGTGAAAGTTAAATATAAATAAATATATAAACTGAGCGCGGTGTCACTAAAGCAGGATCCGCGCTCAGGATACAAATACAAAAAAATAGCATCCGCCATTGTCCCCATAAGTGCCCATAAACAAAATAGTGCTGACCCCTTAAATAAAGCTGACCGTGTAACGAGCCAAGTAAAAGTTCCAGTCGTTATGTGCGGTAACAAATGGAGACAAGGCGGTAACAAGGAGGGACTAATAAGCCTCATAATGAATCGGAAGCCAGCATTTACCAAGGACAGTGACACCAGCCAATGAAAAGTATGGGCGGAGAGTGGGCGAGGCTTACACAGCATACTCTACTACGGCATGCCTCGCAGAGCGAGCAGTGCATGCGCGCTGCTCACTAGGTTCGACCAAAAAAGAAAAGGCTACCTCTGTGTGCAAAAAGCATTAGGGGACCTGCTAAGGACAAACAAGACCCATAAATAGACAGAATGATTTTTCCCCCCCAACTTGCCCAACTTTGGGAAGAGGAACCCACCCTGATCTGGTGGGAATCCACGCATTTGTCAGCTCCTGCCCAGGGAGCAATTTTTGTACAGTGTCCTTCTTGTTTTTTACCCGCTAACACAGTCGAATAGCTGAATCATCTTTTACCTGCGTCATCCTTCTACAGTCAATACGAAAAGTGGGCAGCTGACAACTCTCACATCCTTGGGATAACATCAAAAGGCTCTCACAAGACTGAACCTCAGTGGGATTGTGTGAGGCAGTATGACAATGGCCCAACCTTCTAGGAGGATTCTGGCTTCACAATCAGAAAGGTCACCCTGACACTTGTAAAACAAGAAAGTTGGCAGCTGCAACCTCCATGTATTTGTTGACAGTATAAATACATCCTTGTCTCTATGTGTATTTGTTGCAGGGACATCGACTCGTGGCAAGAGGGACTGCAGCCTTACAATTACAGTTAATTGCTATGATTAGATGTGCTGCTAGTTGAATGAATTACAGGGCTCTTCATTTGCATGTTGATAATATTGCTGCTGACTTTACAAACTGCATTAACATATGATTCATAGACATCACTTAGCTTACAGATTGTCAGCAAACCATTCCGTAAAGACCAATCTAAAAGGGGGTCATTTTCACACTCTGCTCACAGAGACCACGCAGCACATCCCAAAGCCATGCATGGCATGACTGGTACTCTGATATCGAAGCCTTCAGGGCACTACTGAAGCAAAGACTAGTGTTTTTTGAAGGTGGGTAACCAGGAGAAGGGCTTGTCCAAAGACAGAGCCCAGGAACCCAGAACCTGCTGGGTAAAGCAGTAGTACATGCGTAATGCACTTTATGTTAAGGGGCTCATGTGCAAGGCGTGGCTAAAGAACATGCTTAGCGCTCAAAGCCCACTGTGCCAAAATGCCCTGAGTGGAAGGGATACAGACAAACTACTGGAAGGAGCAGATCATTACACATCTGCAACTATGCACCAGAAAGCACTTTAAGAGAAATTGTGGTTGAGGACAAATATGTTTACTAATCGATATAAATAAAATTACTCCTGCAAAGCTCATTCGAAAAAGTTATTGATTACAATACAAAAAGCAAAAGCTATTAATTTGCCATAGTAGGATAATCAAGCAAACCCGCCACCCTTGATGGTGCTTTATGGTCCTAGACATTAGATGTAAGAGTAATGCTGCAAAACCACGTTTAAATAGCAGAAGGTACTGCAATTATAGTCCAAGAAACAAGCCCATATTTCCACTGTGAGCAAACATGGGTAAGGGATCAATCATTTCTGGCTCATTCATGTCTTTCCTGATGTGATATCAGCAGTGATGCCTGTGACACTGATAGGTCATCGGTTACATTATGATTAGTGCGAGAGGGGGGCATATGTTTGCATACCCTGAAATAACTGACACATTATGGATGCTTTTATGTTTTGGATCGTAAAGACATCATTCCTTCAATTCAAGTTTAACTAACACCCAGAAAACATTGTTGACAGATAAATGGGGGTTCAGCGCAACTTAAAAAGTGGTTTAATTATGGGGTAGTTTGCAAGAGTGCTGTTTGACCCAGGTGCTTTTCTTTGACTTATGACTGACGTCTGATCGCATACTTTTTAATCTCTTGAAAGTGGGCTGATGCAGAGGTGTTTACTGAAATGTTTATTAAGTACAGTGCAAGTGATATATGCTCGCATACACTTCACATGAGTTAATTATTTTCACAAACGTAGGTGCAGGGATGCTAAAATGTTAATTGTATTACAAATGGCCCATAAAGGATCGACTATAAAATGTGGGCTAACTGGCTGAAATGCATAAAATACAAACCGAAATCAGACTTACTCTAGAGTTTAAAACTTTATCAACACTTTACTAAGCCTTTCTCAGATACCGTTTGCAAAATAATGTTGTTCTATTAGAACTCGACATAAAACGAGCATGTTGTGAACCGAATGCACACGGCCTATATTTAGCCACTTTGACTGTAATCCCCTAAAGACTTGGTCTCTTTAAAAATAGCTCCCAGCAGGTCCCTAAACAGAACTTATTTAATATCCCAATTTCTATTCATTCTTAGCATGTCTGTGTTTACAGGAATTACTTAACGTGTTCTGCAGAGGGATACACTGCCAACATCACAACGTCCATCTCTAATGAACAGGTTCCGAATGTTTAATTGAGGGAATGATTTGAGCACACAAATATAGCCATGAAAAATAATTGTACTGATAGCAAAGAGAGTCAGATGCTTCAAACTTATATTTTATAAACGTAAATTTGAAATTATGAAGGCATTTTAAAGAAGTTGTAGGTAAGTAATGTCATGTGTGCGTTTCTTTTATCACCAACTACTTAAGTGGATTTGTCCACTACGTAGATTTTAAAGGATATTATCAAAACAGTATACAAATGAAGAGATAGTGCTTGGCGATATATAAATAATTGTTTGATTTAAAGTGCTATGGAGCGTGGTTACAAGACTGTAGACTACTTTAAGACGGTCATAATTTCTCTTCAATTTGAGATCTTCAGGAAAGCTCGACAGGCTTATATCCAAATAATTTATATTCCTGAAATGCAAGAAGCACATTCTTCGAGTATGTGGTGGCCTTTGGAGATCAACACCTATAGTTCTGACATACTTTATTTCGGTTGTTCAGCAAGCAGGGGGCCAAGCTTAGGATATAACTCGGAATAAGTACAGCCTTATTGAATTAAATACCATTTATTTTACTAATGCGCAACTTATTACGAGACAACTCTGAAAAAGGTATATAGGTGTAAAGAAATAGACAAGAGCATACTTAAGATTGAAAATACTTGCAGAAACCTATAATTCGTTATATACATGCATTTTGGGCTAAGTGGAAATAACGGTTACTCGCAAGTTGGTGACACAACACGAAACATGTCGGAAAGGCATCGGCTTAATATCACAAGCTCCATGACAAGCTGCTCAGCGTCCAGCATAAACTCTCTTAGGCTGTAGGCGTTACCACAAATTCCCTGGAAAGACGAGGACGCGCATACAACCTTCATGTTAAAAAGAGAGGTGGGCAGGAGGGGGTAGCTAAGCTTCAGCGGATACACCTGCCGTCTCAGCCAAGCAGGCTGCACACAGACCTGTAGGCAGCGAACACCATGAGAAGACAGTCCTTGGCGAGGCACCCTTCCCATTCCAAGGACTGGACTAGTTGGAGAATGGCAAACTGGTCGGCGTCTGCGACAGGCAGGATTTAAGCAGAGCCTGCAACATGCCAAGCAGGGGTGGACTCGCTCCCAGCCCTGTGTGTCTTCTATAGGCGCCTGGTCATCTATGCAGAGCCTTGTGGCCCAGCCGGCCCCTGCTGCGAAACCCTATAGAGGACACGCATGGAGAGCGGCACCACCAGAGGAGAGAGCGGCACCACCAGAGGAGAGACCAGCACCTACCTTCCATCATGATGGCAGAATCGCATTCCTCAGTATCTGCTAAACCTTAAAAATCAGCGCAAAATCACAGCATCCACGCTCTCGTTGCCGGTGGAGGAAGCTGCTCGTGCTAAGGCGGAGGAGAGGCCATGGTCGGAGGCCGCTGCTCCGCTGCTCGCATCACCTCCAGGAGCAGGTGGAGGGATGCTGAGAGGAGGCGGGGGAGAGGGAGCAGGCAGCCCTCGCCCAGCTCACACGCCCGAAGCTGCAGGCACGCACGGCCGAAATAGACACGGAGGAAGGACTCGCCCCCGCTAGAGCACCAGGTGCACGGCGATGTTGTGTTGTAATTGTAGAAATTACTGTCCACAGTCTCTGTAAATACGCTAAAACAGAACTTTAAAAATATTTTAGTCGACTCTCCCAGAATCTAGTACGTGTAGTTTTGTCACTCAACATGATTTTTGTTTTGCCACAATAACTCAAAACAAGCGCGGTCCCGAAAGTGAAAGAGGATCGCGCTGCAGCTGGAGCATGGGGATCTCTTGTTTTTATGGGGCCATGTGTTTCTAATTAGAAACACATGGCCCCATAAAGATAAGAAAGTGCTTTGCGACAACAGCAAAGCAGGCGACCGAGTCCGGATCGGAGGCAAAAGGGCGTGAACCAAAAACCCTCATTTCCAATGGCAGGCCACCGTTTATCATAAACGGTGATGCCAGCCAATGGAAATGAGGGGCGGGGCTTCAATACCTCTTCTGAAAGTCCTCGTGAACTATAAATCTCCATGAAGCGAGCAGCGTTTTGCGCGGCAACGTCACGCGAGACCTAAAAAGAGGTGAAAGGGGGCAGACAAAACAGGGGTCACAAGGAAGCAAATATTAGTTAAAGTTGAAAAAGCCAAGTTTGTAATTTTTTCGGGAAGTGGCCCTCTGACGGTTCGGCACGGAGGTACAAAGGTGGGGCATTCCAAATTTTCGCTGCCATGTAGCCAAAAGAACGTGCGCACATTCATGCTTTTTTTACCCTGGTCATTTTGACCAGGTAAGTTCCGGTGGACCGAAGTTGCAATTCTGGATTATAAGGAATAAGAAGGTCCCGTAATTAAGACGGGCCTTTGTCCTGCAAGGTGCGATGGCAGAAGCATGGCGCCTTGAGGAGAATCCTTTTCTGTATAGGCAGCCAGTGTAAGGAATCAAGGGCTGGCTTAGAGGAAGCTCTCTTGTGTAGATTCAGGACCAGGCGAGCTGCCGCATTCTGGATACACTGCAGCCTATGGAGACACTTTTTAGTTGCACCCAGATATAGGACATTCCCATAGTCCAATTGAGATGTGACAAGGGCATGGGTCAAGGTTTTACTAGCGGAAGGGGGAGAATGTCTAAGGTTCTCCTTAAAGTCTTCAGGGTTCTAAAGCATTTGCCTACAACTTTCCTGGTGTAAGTCTCGAAGGAGAAGGTAGAATCCAACCAGAAACCTAAGTTCTTCATCTCTCTCTCAGGGGTGGGAGCTGGGCCCAAGATTGGTGGCCACCAGGGCAAAGATCAGATGGATGGAGTCTTCCCTACTACCAGTATCTCCGTTTTGTTGCCGTTCAGTTTCAGGCAGTTGCTTGTCATCCAAAAGGCAAGATCTTTTAGGCAGTCCGCAAATCTGCTGGCTGCTTGCACCGAAATAGGAGATAGAGTGACCACTCTATTCAAAGCCTCTTGAGCTGCCAAAGCCAATGGAGAAGTTAAGTCAAACTCAAGCAGACTCAGGCTTCAGGCGTTGACTGTCCAAGAGAGAGGAGCCTATGCAGCAATTGAGTAGCCAGTATATCTGTTTGTTTAATTTACAAAAGAAAGCTGAGGCTCCATGTAATATGGATTGCATTTAGCTTTGAGGGTAGTAGCTGTCCGACTGCTCGTTCTCCCAGTTGATAGTTGAATCTCTTTAGTGCGACTGTTGCAGTGTTACATCTAGATTTTATAGAATGCAAATGAGACTTCATGTATCTCAAATAGCTTACTGTGACACAAATAGAGTTAATGCTTTGATACTGAAGTTGTTTACGCACCATTCAAAGTTGGTATTTGCACAGTGATTAAAAACCAAAACTTTTACCTTTTTCAAGTTGAATTCTAGCTTACTGTCCAAGTTTTAGGTGGGTAATTTAGTGATTGATCATTGAAGTCCACTTTGGATGTTTGTTAGCATTAGTAGACCATTGGCATACGTTGCACTGCTAACTCTAGCAGAACACAAGGAAGGAGGATGAGAATCGACAGCTTCAATCATAGAAGCACAGAAAAAGAGGCAAGACAGACTTAAGTCCAATTTAAGTCCGACGTAGGGATATATTTTTGAAGAGTAACTTTTACTAGAGTTATTTTTCACTCTCACCCTCCATATGCATGGAGGTGTAAAATCAAAATGTAGCAATCCCTTATTATTCTATTCTTCAATATTTAGGCATGTGTATAGCTGCTAATGTAGAAAGAAAAGTACAGTCAAATCTTGAGCATGTTCAGGCATATATAAAATTACAACTGGCTCGCTGAAACTTTACCCTGTAACCATCATAGGAAGAACCAAAATAGTTACAATGTTCATCCTCCCAAAAATAACTATTAATTTCAATGCAACTGCACTTTACCTAAAAAGAGATAATATCAACAAGATGCACTAGGTTTTGATTAGATTTATCTGGGCAAATATAACTATAAGAATAGAATAGAAGAAGCTCATAAAACCTATTCTGAAAGGGGCGGTAGTCTTTTCCTGACCTAAAATTATATTTTTAATCTATACAACTAGGGCAGTTTATCACTTTGCTGGGACTCCAAACAGGGCAGAAATAGTACTCTCTCTTTCAGGTTAGGATCCCGCCTAGTGAAATATGCAAGTACATCCTTAGTTAGCAATATAAACTTTGATTTGTTTGGTGTGATGTATGTAGAAAGTACTCGCTACCCAATAACTCCAACATTCAACTAATCTGGCACCTACAGGAGACACCTTCAGCCTTAATAGCTAAGTCACTTCATGGACCTGGATTCTAATGCTAAGTGTTACAAGAGGTGGACTGACCTGGTTCAAGTACATGCAACTATCCTCGTGATATGTAACAGTAGACCCTAGAAATGAAATTGCACACTCAATTTGAATAGCAAAGGACGCTCCTGCCAGTGTCAGAGCCAAGGGTGGATGGGCAAACACGTAATACTGCTTTCTAGAGAATGAATAAGAAACTATGGAACCATTTTGGAGGAATGGTTTCACAACGAGGAGCTGGCAGCAGCCTGGTGAGTACCTTCAAGAATGTTGCTTAAAGAGAACACACTTATACACTGTGATCAACATCTACTGGTCTCCACAAAACGAAGTAAAGTAAACTGCTTTTTCATGCTATACAGGTTTGGGTGGTTGATTCATCCGTGCATGTATGTATGTTTGAAGACTAAACAGTACAGGTTGTGGGCAGCAAAAGGTTTCAGTATGCCTTACAAAATGTTAAATTGACTTAAATTGACCAGACTGTAGAATTAAGGCTCGTCTGACTATGCTTAACTCGAGGGTTGGTTACCCTCAGCAGGATGGAAAAGTAAAGATCATATGAATGCAGCATCAAGTATCAGCAATACTTAGTAGACAATTTATAGGCAAATCCGTCTGACCAGCCACCTGAGAAGCAGGCCATGTTATCCTTGCATGAGGAGTCCAACTATGCCCTGAAAGAAGCAGGCCAATGGTACTTATGAATGAGAATGTAAACGTCCCATTGGAACCAATCAATGTTCTTCCTGCATGAAGAGATGAGATGTTCAAACAAACCCCTAAAAAGCAGTCCCTGTTCATTCTTCATAAGGCATAAAGCAATTATAGACGCGTTCCGCTTCTTTGACTCACATTACTGAAGTATATCTTGAACTTTTAGACAGACTGAAAAATGGTTCATTAGTAAGATTTCTCACTCTAAGTAGGGAGATGTGACAAACAACAATAAATAAAAGCACGTATTTACTATAATGCTTGTAAAGCACTGGCAATATCTTAGACAGCATTTCTATCATTTTAGCCCATCCATATGTTACTTGGCAGGAGGATGCAATCATTATGTAGGAATGGATTTACATTAATTTGAAAAAGGTCACTTCCATTTCTGCAATGGGACAAATGAGATAAAATATCACACGCTGCTCGCAATAGTTTCAAAACATCATATTGTTTGAGTTTCAAAGCATTCTATTCTATAATAATGTTTAGCTAGCACTGTAAAGACAGATTACGTATGGAAACCATTAGTGTGTCTTTGCATGTGGCCAGACACCCATTTCACGTTTTAACCACTGTTTTCTACAGACTCAGAATACCGATTGGGCACAACTGCAATTGTTGTTGTACAATAACTTAGTGGTATTCCAATGTCTCCAACATTCTGCACTTAGTTGCTTTTGTTTCTCGAATACAGTATTTCATTATGACCATTTTTGAAGGAGTTATGTGTAGCTATGAGTTTGAACTTTTCAGCTGAGTAAATATATATATATTTGCTCGTAATCTCGTAATCCTTTTTACTGAACATTTTCAGTTAGGTACAACAAAGTACGACGTGACTGTTAGGGATCAACATAAGATGGCATAGTACCAATTGGCACAAAGTCAATATTCATAAGGCGGTACCAATAGAATGCAGCAGGGAAATGGAGAGGCACGCTCAGAGGTCGTCTACATGTTAGCATGTCACAATACAAAAGAAGAGGATACACAAGAATGAAAGAGAACAACATAAAAACATCAGGTTAGCTGAGCAAATATATTTTAAGATGAAAATGCAATTATTTAAGTCAGTTTATCTATTGCTGAAAAATATTTGAATTGACCAAACAAATTTCATAATGTGTTCACATACATTTGGACAATGCTCTGATTGCTTTTGTATGGGAATCCTATTCTTGTCTCACTGATAACACGTTTTGGAGAAAATCAAATATCAACAAAAAAAAAAGAAAAAAAGCTGTTAGCAAGGAAGAGCACTCCTCTCCTGATGTCTGCAGTTGGTTTTTCATCAGCATGAGACTACTAGAGAGGATCTAAAACAGAAATTGCTTTGTTTCCTTCGCTCCCCTGCTTTTTCTCGTATGCTTGCCAGATTACCAGCAGAGTGCTAATGCAGGCCTGTTTACTGATTGATTTCTTTTTTTAACAGAGCTCAACTGTAATAACTAGTCCTCTTGAGTACATTCACACTTCCCTGTAAGTACTGAGAAGCTACGTGATAGTATCCATCCCAATCCTCCATTACGGCAATGTAAGAACTGAATGAAATTTAAGGTGCATTATTCCAGTTGTTTGTCCCTACATCGGGATTAGCATTACTTAGCAACTGGCATTACATCACAGGTAAGTTTTTAATGATATATTTTATTTTATGGGAAAGGTTACATAATCCCCAAACATCACGTTTTTATTGGCCGGCATTTCTTTTTAAATATATATATTTTACACAGTGCTTGTTGCCACATTGTAGTAGTTATTGTTAGGTCTGAGTCTTAATAGTTAAGTCATTTTTAGTTTCTTTAATAACTGGCCTCTCGGAGGAATGTGCATAAAACATTCCTAAAAACGTTTTTCCACTTTGGCTCGTTCTTGAAACTTTCGTGCCAAACCATCAGGAGGGGTACAAAGGGAGAAAAAGGGGGGGTCCCAAAAGTGTGATTTCCCACGTTAATTCCCCTAGGACAGTAAGCTCTCCAATAAAGAAAAACAAACAACTGACCAGAATTACATCAAATTCAGCAAAAAGTTAGAACTTTACTCAGAAAACATGGTTTTTGTTATGTGGTGTAAATCTGTTCAGTCGTTTTCGTGAAATTAGCATTTATGAAGGTGCTTTGGGGGGCATTTAAAGGTTAACAGTGGAAAAAAGTAAATATCTGGTAAACATTTGCACAGCTGGTGTCCAGATCATGCTCTGAATGGCCCATTCAAAATGGATAGAAGCATCCTGGCCCCAATGTGGAGAATATGTTGAGGCAGCCATTCCAAGAGTCGGGGATTCAGTCCAAGAGTCCTGAAAAAATGATCTAAAGCTACATAAGAGAGCAGGGTGGGCACACAGTAACCCCCAAGGCCATTTTGAGTGGTGAGGGGGAGGATTTGGGGGGGTCTCACAAACTGGGTCAGTGGTAGCATGGTAACAGCCCCAGGACTGGTGGTACACAGGTGCCCCATGTGATATCGAAGTACTGTGCTGGTGATGTGATACTGTGGTACGAAAATGGCCAACCACCATTGTTCACAGTGGGGGTTGGCTGCCTGCAGTGGGTTTGGTACAGCACCAAACCACCACTCTGCACACAGCTTAATGCTGTGTACAGTGGGTGGTGAGGAACTCACAGGGAGGGAGAGACTCAATGGGGTGCACAGCCAAAGACTCAGTGCAGAGTAGGGCATACGTGTGCAGTTGGGTGCCTACAGGGGGTTGGTGTAGAGCCTTGCCAGAGACCTGGCCCTGTAGCCAACCCTGGAACTGTGGTAGCAGCACTGGTGCAATGGTACCCTGTGAGATCCCCAATGACATACCACAGTACTGGTACTGCTGTACTTGAAAAACAATTTAAAGAAATTAGAAGGGTCTGGTCATCGATCAGACCCTGTGGCCAACCACTATTGTGCAGGCAATAGGATATGTGCAGTGGTGGTTGGCTGCCTGAAGTATTTGAGCACCAGGCCAAAACAACGTTAAGCACAGCTTAAGGTCATGCACAGCAGGGGATTAGCGTCCGTGGAGGGTTGGGCATAGGGTTTGGCCAGAGGCCAGGAGCTGAGGTTAACCCCCTGTTGAGCATGGCCCAAGGTCGTGCACAGTGGGTGGTTGGGCTGCCAGAGGTTGAGTGCATGGCCTAGCTAGACACTGTACCCAACCTCCCTGCTCAGCTCTACGCAGTGGGAGTGTTTGTCGTAAATTGCCCAAGGGAATTGGGCATATGATCAACTTACAATATGATTTTTTTTTAAAACAATAATTAACATTATGGTTAGGTATGGTAATAAGATCTTAGTTTCTGTAAAATAAAAAAACTGAAATCCAATTAAAACAAGCATTTGCAATGCAATAGGTCTCGCATTTACGCGAGTTTGAGCCTTTGGCATTGTAAATGACAATGCCTTTTATTTATATTTTGCTTTATAAAACATAAATAAAAGGCATTGTCATTTACAATGCCAATAGCTTGAACTAGCGTAAATGCGAGACCTATTGCATTGCAAATGCTTGTTAACAAATGAGTTTTATCTGACATTCTTTTAGTTTTATATAAAACGAAGAAATGCAACTTCCATGCTCGCATTTGCTGCATGCAGTGAAAGATTAGTGGAAATTTATGACTGGAATACCAAACGGCAGATAGGCAAACACACACACCAATCATTCAGGAATCACATCAGCGGCACCATTATATTACCACAGCCCTTTTGTAGCACTCATACATTTTCATAGGAATTAAATATATTTGTAGAATCCCAATAAATCACAGCTAGTGTGATTGTGATCTATGGGAAAGAAATGCCGGCTTTAAACCTTGGACTCGTGTCCCTGAAGAGAGGTAGCTGCGCGGCGATGGAAGGAAGTTTAATTGTATGATTAAGGTGGGCTGAGAGCCCCGACTACCCACAGCTGCGAGCATTAACCCTCTGTCTGCATGGTACTCACCCACTCCCCAACCTGCTGACAAGCAAAACGAAACCTAAGAGCAATTGCTTAATGTGTAACCCACACTTTTATAAATATAAAAAAGCGGGTGCCGTGCTCCAACAAAGCATGGCGCCCGTGCATTAAAATAGTTATGTGCAGGCATTTAAAAAGCAAATACAGGAACGCGGGTGCCATGATCAAAAATAAAGCGTGTTGCCCGTGTTTTAAATATGAAAGCGGGTGCAAATTATGCTTATATACAACACATAGAGTGCCAACAAAGCTGACGACTATGGAACTGGCGAGCAAGGTCGGTTTCACATTATGATCCTGGGCAAATCACTTATTCTCCTCTTTAAAGAAGAAAAACAACGAATGTGAACTTGTGTAATGTAACTGGTGCTCATGTAAAGCACTGATACTTTCGGGTCGGCTTGAATTAGCGCTATTAAAAAAATGCCAAAAAAGGAAAAATAGTACCTCAATCCCAGATCGAGAGGCGGGGTGACTGTAGAAACATAAGACATAAAAGCGCCGAGACACGGCAAAAGTGAAAGCAGGGGTGCGCGCTGCATTTGAAGTAGTTAAAGTGATCGAAGACCCGATCAAGGGAGCAGAAAGGAAACTGATTAGAAGGGAGGGGGTAGTGTGAAAACAGCAGGGAGAGAAGGGAGGGTGTAATAAAAAACAAAGGAGCCAAAGCTATAGAGAAGGGCGGGGGGAAAGGGGAACAGCTGTGCACGTGCATGTGATCGTGCACTCAAGGTTTAGGCCAGCCAAAACTGTGGGTAGCACTTTGAAAATCCCACATATAAAATGTCTCTTTGAGCCTTTGGCTCAGCGAGACCTAAAAATGAGTTAAAGTGACATTATAGTGAGGTATTGAAATGAGGTCAGAACTAACATTTAAAAATTTAACACCATTGAAGTTCGACCAGTTGCAGCTACTGAACTAACTAGAACGTGGGTCCAGTCATGCACTGCTTATGACTTTACACATTACATCACTCATAACATCTCAAATTACATCATTCATGGTACTAAAACAACAGGGTGATGGATGGAATGCCACTGGCAATCCCTCGGGCCACATCCTAATCCATTGTTTTTTGCCCACCATGCCACCTCAGTTTGGACCCAGTCATATGCAAATCAGTCTTGGCCTTGCTCCTCATGGAAACAGTCCAGCCCAAACTGCCAGGCCGGGTCCTCCCTGAACCGAACACCAGCAACCTAGGACTGGTTTCGCCCTGGTCAGGGCTCTTCAGTCAGGTATATCTTAGATCCAGTGTCACAGTGACCACCGGGCCCACATCTGGGCCCACCTAGCTCACTAATGGCGGCAAATGCAAAAACAAAAGGGTGATGAATGGAATGCTTGAATTAATCTCAGCCATGACGTGGGTCCTGTGTTCACTGTGTCACTGGAACCAAGCTGTACTCGGCTGATGAGCCCATAACTAGAGAAAACCATGTCCTGGGTTGCTTTGATTCCGGTTCAGGGAGGACCTGGCTTGGCAGTTCAGGCTAGACTGTACCCATGAAGAGCATGGTCAAGACTGATTTGCATATGGCTGTGTCCAAACTGAGGTGGCATGGTGAGCAAAAGAACGATGGGTTGGAGTGCAACCTTGAGTGATACTGCCATTCACTTTTCTCCATAAACCCTTTCATCATTTTAAATAGGAAAGTCAATAGTAAAGGGCTATAGTTATATACAGCATACAGTTACTGTGTGTACATGTGTGAGTGCATACAATGGAAATAGCATAAGCGCTGAAGGTAATTGTGGTTGTGGATGTTGAAAGTTATATGGCATACTGTGGTGCAAATAGTACTTCATATTAAACAAGGTAAAGGCTGAGTATACCAAATATGAACTGTAGAGACATTTGTTTAAGTAGGTTACAGCATAAACTTTCTGTTGACAATACATTATCCATCAGTGGGTGTTTGGGCATGTGCCCCTTTTAAGTATCTGTAATACAGTGGTATAGACAAAATCTATGGAACAAGTATGTTCAAATGTTTATTTCCTGAACTTCTCAGAAGATTTTTAGTCATTGCAGCTTGCTGAATAATGTAGAATGTTTGAGTGATGTACTTAGCAGTGGTTTAACTCACACTAAGGTTGTAAGCATGTCTATAGAGCTGTATGCCATCAGTAGGGCAGTGAGGATACCATGGGGCACAGTGAGAGCAAGGAAAAAGGTCCCTTTGATTGCTGCTTGGGTAGATGTACACAGCAATTATCAGGGTTCAATGGGTCTGGGCGCCACTGCACATGCTGCACCAATGATAGTTACACCCCTGTATGCCATTGTTCTCATCTCAGGAATGTGTGTAGTGTATTATACCAAACTACAGTCCATAGGGCCTGGCAGAAAGTGACTTGTCAATGGCAAATGCATACTGGTCAACCTCTTGACTTTAAATTGCAGGTCAAGTGAAGTCTTGAAGAGGCTGATAGTGTTAAGATGAATAGAGCACAAACTCTTTTTTGGAGGGTGTTCAAGGTCCAGCACGTGGTCAAAGGTTATGTCAATTAGCCCTTAACTGGTGATAGCAAATTGAAGACAGGTGTAGAATGTTGAATTAGTTCAAGTCCACAAACCCTTTAGGACTCTGTCAGAATTACAGATTTTTTAGGTGGGGGTTGTCCGGAAACATCGATTACTGTGGACTTGTTTGCGCTGTTGGTTTGTATTTACATGTCTGGGGTGGGGTGGAGGGGGATGGGGTTTTTGTTGGATTTGGGTTCGTTTTTGTTTTGTCAAAACTATTTATATTATTTCAAGAAAGAATTCAAAACAGCAGGATAGTTTGTAGTGTAGATCTCCGTCCCCCAGTTACATAGCTATATATGGAGTCAGCATCTCATATTTTATGGAACCAGCTAGTTCCACCAATATACAGATTCCTGCAACTGGTGGTACCCATGATACACCAAGCCCGCTTACCCCTCCCTTATCTCTCCTTCCCCCCTTAACTCCTCCATTCAACTATGGTACGGCGGGGTTTTCATTATCAAAGTACTGTGGTTCAGAGCACCGGATTGGGACATGACCAGTGTCACCTACAGAGTGGGTCCCTCACCCCCTACCCCCACCCCTGAAGCACTCCCCCCCTCACCTAGAACTGGAACAGGTGTAGGGCCGTTGCCCTGGTCAGACATGCACAGAGTGGTAGACCCTTGAAGAGGTACTGAACCAGGCCTCCCCATATATATTCAAAATTCTTACATGTCTGTTAATATATCAGCCATGCGCTCCATAGTGATGCTCTCCAAAGCCTTGCATGCCATTGGATCAGAGAGGGTGCCTCTTTGCTCTTCCATGCTGCTGCAACCGCCATTTTCACCGCCCCCAAACACAGCCACCTAACTGTTTGGACCTCAACAATTTGATACTTCAAGGAGTCGCTCCTGAGACCCAACAATACAAATCCAGGATCATGAGGGACTGAGTATCCAAACATTTCCCTGATCTGAGCGAGGATCTCCTCCCAGAACGTTAGAAAACGTGGGCAATCCCACCAGATATGCTTAAAGTCCCCTAACATACCACAGCCCCTCCAGCATAAATCTGACACCTGCAGGATTTTTTTTTTAAGTTTAGTAGTACCAATCGAACAGAAGTTTATAGTGGGCCTCCTTCATGCCCATGGAATGGTTAAGTCTATGGATGTATCGCCAGAGATTGGACCATCCAGCCTCAGAAATGGTGTCCCCTAATGTTGCCTCCCAGATTTCTAAATGCCTCAGGTGTGGGGTTATCAGTGAGTCAAGCAGGTGAGCATATATATTAGCTCCTTCCCCACGCCTAGCAAAATTTTCAATAGGAGTTAGGGCTCTGGTGGCTGTTTGTCAGACTGCTGGTTGCAGCACACAATGGGCTAATTGGGCATAGCGAAACTGTTCCGTGGCCGGCAAAATGAAACCCCAGCCGGCAGTTCTCAAAAGTGAGAATGTCCTCATTGTGGAATAAATCGGATATTGTCAGGCATCCCCCTCCCTCCAAGATTTAAAGGAACTCAAGTGATGTGCTGGTGGAATGCAGGGTTCGAATGAACTGGTGTGAGAGGTGAGGCGAAAGTTCTCCAGGAGAATTGTCGAAGTTCCTCGTCCCAAACCCTGAGGGTAGTCCCAGTGGTGGTGCTAAGGTATGCATTCCTGGGCCTATCTGCCTTAGGCTTCCACAGGAGATCCCAAATGTATTTCCCTACCACTGCCCTATACATATGGAGCCAGTGTTTGTCTGACTCCCTAGCTGACGACTCAGGAATCACTCTCAACTGTGCCGCCTTGTAGTAGAGGTTGTAGTCTGGTAGGACCAGACCCCCCACTGAATGAGGCAGGTGTAGCAGTTAATAGGGTAGGCGGGCACTAGGTTACTGCCAGATAAACTGGATTTGTAGGGTGCGCAATGCCGGGATTTAGTTGCGTTCCAGTGCAATAGGGAGAGCCTGAAATAAGTAGAGCAGCTTGGACAGTACAGTCATCTTAACTACATGGATTCTCCCCAATTATGACAGATATAAGGGACCTGTGCAAGTCAGTTTTCAATTGAAGTAAGGGGGTTAATTGGCTCTAAAAAGGTCTGAAATTTCGGGGGTGATTTTAATGCCTAAGTACATGAGACTTTTCTTAGCCCACTGGAAGGTTGTGTCCATCCCCAGGACCTCCATCTAAGAGGTAGGCAAGGTCAAGTTGAGCAAGAAGGACTTAGTCAGGTTAACTTTAAATCCTGCCACCTGCTTAAAATGTTCTAGTTCTCGTAAGAGCATCGCTAATGATTGCTACAGTTTTGTTAAAAACAATAGGACATCGTCAGCGAAAAGTGAAACTTTGTGTTCTATTGAATCAAAAATGATGCCCTTAATCCCCTGGTTTGCCCTTATCCTAGCTGCTAACAGCTCTATGCTTAAGGCGAATAGAAGGGGAGTCCCTGTCTTGTCCCCGTTGCCAATTGAAAAAAATCTGAGCACACCCCATTCGACGAGGCTTAATTAGCCCTAACCATGGTTATAAATTGGTCACAGAAGCCAAATTTACATAAGGTATGGAATAGAAACTGCCAATGGACCCGATCAAAAGCCTTCCCAGCATCCAGTGCCAACAAGACAGCAGGGATCGCTTTTTTAGTGACTTTCTCCATTAAATGGAGGACTCTCCGGATGTTATTATGGGTTTGCCTCACCTTGATAAATCCTGATTGGTCAGGGTAGGCAGTATTTTGCATTTATATTTAGGAGGGCTATTGAGCGGTAGGAGCCACAGACCGGTGGGTCTTTACCTGGATTCGGTATAAGAAAAATAAGAACCTCACCCATAGATTGTGTAACCGCTCCGGCCCCCACCATTGAGTTATAAAGGGACACCAGGTATGGAGCGACTTCTGAATTATAGGTCTTATAAAACCGGGTCGTCAGCCCGTCGGGCCCTAGAGATTTATTCAATTTCAAGCTCTTTATTGCTTCCCGTATTTTGTAATTGGGCTGCTCAAAACGTCCTTCTGAGTGTCAATTACTCAGTGCAGGACTACACCCTCCAAGTACCTATGTTGCACCGGCCCACTAGATTCCTGCGCAGTGTAGTTTTTTATAGGAGCGGCCAAAGGTCTGAGCTTTACCAGTGTATTGGTAACCGTCTCACCCCCCCCCCATTTATGATATTTAGGCGGGGAAGCCTCACAGTCCAGTAACCCGGCCACTGGGGCATAATCCGAGAGTGCCATAGGGTGGAAGGTGACCGCCTTCACGGCGGAGGTCAGTGTGCTACTCACAAAAACATAGTCTAATCAGGAGAAACTTCTGTGAGACTGTGAGAAGAGTGTATAGTCTCGATCCTTTTGGTGTAGCGTCTGCCATGCGTCATGGAGTCCCAATTCCCCAAATTCCTTCTTTAGTGTTTTCGGGAAGCTCCCAGTACTAGACCTATGAGGCTGTGTACTATCTAAGCAAACACAAGGAGATGATGGACGGAGCGCTGAAACTTTTCAGACACACCCCCAGTCAGAGATCTGGGTTGAATCCATCATCGTTCTTTAGCTCACTTCGCCACCCCAGTTCAGACACAGCTTTATGCAAATCAGTCTTGACCCTGTGTCTCATGGGAACAGTCCAGCCCGAACTGCCAAGCCATGTCTTCCCTGGACCGGAAACAAGCAACCTGGGAACGGGTTCTGGCTAACAGCCCTCATCAGCCAGGCTAGCTTGAATCCAGTGGCAAAGTGAGCAAGGGACCCACGTCTGGGCATACCCTGCGAACAAAGCAAACACAAGGAGATGTGTCACCACTGCAAGGACTGAACCTGGACTGCACAAGGATCTCTGCAATGGGTGTTTTCTCACTGCAGTATTTTACACAACAATGATCACATCCAGGACTGGCTTTAGCACTGGTGTGTGCCTGATGCCACAATTTCTTGGGCGCCCACTCATTGACCTCCTTCTGCACAAATTCCTTTACTACCACCCAGTGCTTACTTTGTAAAAAAAAGATAAGTGGAAGCGCCCTTGTCAGGTGGCCACTGCAGCATGCACCATCCAGTGCCCATCAGCTCCGCCAATGACAGAACCAACACAACTACCAACCATCATACCCTACAAATGAGACTGTTCATATTATTACAGACCCCCAAATCTATAGGGTTGGCTTGGGCGGCTGGTATTGGTCCCTTTGAAAGAATAAACTCTATTGCTGTGTTCATCTTGAAAGCAGAAATACATCACCACTATGAGGCAGACTGTCATCAGTGCAGATATTGACAATTAAGTGACAGTGCAGAGCACCGGAAACCACTGGCTCAAATTAAGCCCTGCTACTACCCTCCAACAGTGCCCCTCATAACTCCATAGCCCCTTACATTTCATTTTTATAGAACTACCCATAGTTCACTCAGTTCTACCATCTCGATCGTACACGTTGTTTGCAGCAGGCAATGCACCTCCACCAATTACCATCCTGCGCCCTAGGGCGCTTGATGAGGTATCGCGCCTCATGGGTCCAGGAGGCAGCGGTGCCCCAGCAGGGGTGCATAAATGGGCGCTCAATTATTCCAGGGAGAAATAGGGCCCCCTCAGGAGGTTAGGATTAGAGCTGTGCTTCCGTAGAGTTGCAGGCACTTTAAACATGCCTATTTCAAAGTGGAATACTCTGCTACCATAGTTTCTATTGATTTAAGGCAGAAAAAGAATGATTACGAGTAAAATAAAGTGCTGCAATAATGCCGCTAAATTTCCATTTTTGTGCCGCTAAATTTCCAAATCTATGCCGCAATATTCTGGAGGGTCTGTGAGATTGTGCCCCAAGGGTGAGGGCTCAAAGTGTGGAGCCTGTAAGAGTTTGGTGTCAATAGTGTGTGCATACCATCACAGCAGGGTGAGGATTCCCTACAACTGCAAGACTGGCCAGTAGCGTAAGCCGCCAAAGTAGGCCAAAGAGTACATCAAGGGCGGGGCGGGGGTTCGCTGGTGCAGGTAACTCACACTGAGCCTCGGTTAAAATCCAATGCCTCCCCTCTGCAGCATTCCCCGGCCCCAGCAGTGTACAATAGTGGTAGTGGGTGTAAACAGGTCCTCAGGTCTTCTTCAGGCTGGTATCCAGCAGTTCCATGAAGTTGTGGGCGTCGTTGCGGATCGCCGCAGCAGGATCAAACAGGTCCCCACCCCAAAGCACAGGGCAGGCTGGTCACTGGAAGACCTCCCTGGGGCCCAGCGGTTCTCACTACAACTGGGCGGCGGCCGGCTGATTCCAGCCCCGAACACCAGGGAGGCGTGTTGCACGAAGGAAATGGCTTGCGATACTTGCGATACCACGCAAGATAAATGGAAATCACGGACACACCCAGGGAGGGTTGTTCGATGCTCCGCACAGTTCCCAATGCAGTGTCTGTGGCCCAGGAGGCTATTGGTGTAAGGCCAAACAAGTCCCTGGCGCACACTGGAGTTCCCGGAGGGGCCAAATGCACGGATGAGCTTCCGCAGTGGC
Organism: Triturus cristatus; assembly: GCF_964204655.1. Classification (NCBI taxonomy): domain Eukaryota; kingdom Metazoa; phylum Chordata; class Amphibia; order Caudata; family Salamandridae; genus Triturus; species Triturus cristatus. The sequence continues at coordinate 458,203,697 of NC_140584.1, read as the reverse complement.
ACTGCAAATAACATCCAGTGGGCAGGGTCTCCAAGGACTGCCTGGGTAGAGCGAGCGTGCGCTTCATTAGGCCCCGGGGAGTGAGCGGGTGGCACAAGCGAACCTACCGCCCTGGATCGGTGTGCTGTATTTAATCGGCCACGGGACAAGTGCAGAGCCCACAACAGGCACGTCAGGAGGCTGGTTGTGAGGCCTCGTGGTCAGCGCTGGCCGTATAACTGCATCCTGCTGAGTACAGCAGTTGCTATTGCTGAATAGGGCAGGCGCACAGTAGGATCCCCTGTACAGGCGGCGAGTTAGGGGGTCTGATGGCTGCCAGATGCTCTGTATTTGTCATGGGTCCAGGAGGCAGCGGTGCCCCAGCAGAGGTGCATACATGGGCGCTAAATCCTTCCAGGGAGAAATAGGGCCCCCTCATGAGGTTAGGATTAGAGCTGCAACTATAGTTTCTATCGATTTAAGGCAGAAAAAGAATGATTACGAGTAAAATAAAGGGCTGCAATAATGCCGCTAAATTTCCATTTTTGTGCCGCTAAATTTCCATTTTGGTGCTGCTAAATGTCCAAATCTATGCCACAATATTCTGGAGGGTCTGAGAGATTGTGCCCCAGGGGTGAGGGCTCAAAGTGTGGAGCCTGTAAGAGGTAGGTGTCAATAGTGTGTGCATACCATCACAGCAGGGTGAGGATTCACTATAACTGGAAGTCTGTCCAGTAGCGTAAGCTGCCAATGTAGGCCAAAGAGTACATCAAGGGCAGGGGAGGGGGGTTCGCTGGTGCAGGTAACTCACACTGAGCCTCGGTTAAAATCCAATGCCTCCCCTCTGCAGCATTCCCGCTTCATTAGGCCCCGGGTAGTGAGCGGGTGGCGCAAGCCATTGCTGAATAGGGCAGGCACGCAGCGGGATCCACTGTACAGGCGGCGAGTTAGGGGGTCTGATGGCTCCCAGATGCTCTGTATTTGTCAGGATGACTGGAGTGTGGCGCAGAGCTCGATCAGCTCGCGTCCGCCATATTCGCCTCCTTGATGATACCCCCCCGTCAGACAAAGTTTTTATATCATATGTACTTCCAAGGCTCAACTGGCATGCACAAGGACCTCAAACCCTTTCTCATGGAGAAGCAATACCAGTACTTCTGCTCTGAGATGAGCACCCTCTCACCCAACTACAGATTACGGTTAATACATGTTAAATATTTCCAAAGAATTTATTGCATCGCTGTCAAACTTTACAGAATGGGACTTGCAAATACTACACGTTGTGCATGCTGCGGGGAATTAGATGTTGACTTCTTGTAGTTGGTATGGAGGTGCCCATGCATTGCTGAGTTCTGGATGTCTGTTTTTAACACTTTATCATTCAATTTATCATATTACCGATTTCCAAATTCCAAGGACCCCTGCTTGTTGCACTTCTGGGGTATGTTGAGGATGTTTCTGCTGGAACCCGATCACTTCTGGCTATATTACTTACACTTCTCAAGCATAGAGTGGCAGAGTACTGGGGCTGTGGATCAGCCTTAAGAATATTTTGGGTCCAGGCATGACTCACCCGGCCTTGCACAGTGACCATGAGCTTCTTCTATGCTGGGAGAGGAGGAGCCTGGGGATGCGATTCAGGTGCATGCGCTGGTGGGCTGATCATGCTAGTTTCGCAATCATGCATGTATTACACAATAAACTTGGGAGCTTCGATATACATGTCAGAGTGTGACTTTTAACCCCATTGCATTGGGCCCCATCTGCCATAGCTACACGCTTAAATATGTAACTTAGGGAATACCACCGTATTGTTCACTTACTGCATCACTGCCTCGATCAAAGTGCAATGTACCGCGATCTGCGGCTATCTCTGTAAAATGTACATTAACTGCTTTATTGTGGCTATTGTAAATATTATGTGCTGTTCTTCCAGGGAAATGTTGTATGTAAGCTAATCCTCGAAGTCAATACAATACAGCTTCTTTAAAAAATATCAAGGAGGACTTACGATTAATAGACATTTGGAAAGAAAGAACAGGGCAGATGAGAGTCTATTCTTCCAATTGCAGGAAATATGATTACAGCTTGCAATTGGATTATTGGCTGGTGGACTGTTACTTCTATGAAAAAGTTAAAAAGGTAAAAAAATATTCCTTCCTTTCTCTCAGATCATGCCTTAGTGAGACTGGACTTAACCCTTGGAAGAGAAAATATTCCTCGAAGATGGACCACGTAAAGAAGATTTCTTTCTAACGCCTCCAATTCACCATGTAGGACCCCAAGGAGCACCAAGAACTAGTTCTGAAGAGGAGGTAAGGGCTGCTAAACGGTCTTGCCTGGGGAGTTGTTTAAAATTATGACTGATGGGGGGGCGAAGATGGCGGTCACACATTAAATGTGCTCCCTGACCCCTCCGCTATCCACCCGCAATCTGCCCGTCTTGGTCGCCATCCAGCCCTGAAATCCGGCGCCCTCACTTCTGCCACTTACCTGATGGTGGTCCTGACTGTGAGTGTGAGGACTCTGGGCACCAGCGCTTTCCTGCGATCGCCTGACGGTCTGGTCGGCGCTCGCTCCTAAAATGGCGGCCGTCCCTTTTTGCCACTCGCTGACTGCCGCTGGGGATTGAGCTGCCTGGGCTCCGACTGCGATCTCTAAACCGGCCTGAGAGGGCCCTGGGGAGCAACCGACCTCTGGGGTGGTGTGGCGGTTTGGACGCCGCTCACCTCCTCCTCATCCTTCCCGGGCCGTGCTCCAATTCAGACTCCGGCTGCCTCAGGCCCCCCCTCGCTGCTGTGATCTGTGCCGCAGGCGCAAGGCTGCCTTCCGACCTCCGCCCGCGGCTGGGACATTTGTGGCGGTACACTTGGCTCCCCTGCGGCACTGCCATACTGTCGGCCGTCACCTCGGACGGCTGGGGCACTGTCCGGGAGCTAAGATAGAGCAGCGCTTGAGCCTTGGACGTTGGGCAGTGGCCTGTGGCCTCGGTTCTGTCTGCCCCCTCCTCCTTCCTGGCCTGGGGAGGCCCACTTCATCCGCAGTGGGGGTCGGCTCCCTGCCGCCGCAATCGGCACACCTGCAGTGAAGGGCTGTTCCTGTAGCCCCCTGTGACGCCTACAGCTGCCCTCTGGCTCCCCTGCGGCGCTGCCGCGGTACCGGCCGCCGCATCAGGCGGCGGGGCAGGGCTGGTGGCGGAGAGAGGCACTGGACGCCGAGTGACGGCCTAGAGGAGGCACGGGCACGGCAATTGACAAGATTGAAGAGCGATGAGTCCGGGCGACTGGGGGAGGTCCAGTGACTGTTGTGAGTGACCCCCCCGTACGCCTGGCCTGCCCGTGCGATCTGGGCACTGAGAGGTGCTGCAAGTGGTTCGGCCTGTCGCTCCCCCCGCATCGTCTGCTGCGAGTCTGACTTCCTGGTCCTCACTACTCTGCCTACCAACATGTTGGGACTGCGTCACTACACCTGCCTGGTGGAGGCCTGGTGAGGGGGTGCCGCCTGCATCTGCTGCTGGGCTCCTAGAGCAGGCCCTCCGCCGCCGTTGTCCCCGGTGGCCCCTGCCTTCCTGGTGCTGTCCTTGGGCCTGTTGAATTCTGGATTCCCCTTGCCGGCCTGCACCCCAGCTATCACTGCCCCACCTCTGAGGGGCGGCGACGCGGACGAGGTGGGTGTTCGACCGCACGCATCAAACGGTGTGAGGCCCTGTAGGCTGGCCCCCTTCAGTACCTCCTGATCTGCCTTGGGGCACCTGCTGGGGTCTATAGATCCTTCCGCCCGGAGGCCCTAGTTGCAGGATCTGAGCTGGTCCTCCATTGTGCTGCCTCCTGCCGCGACTGCGACCCAGAAGAGATCCGTTGGCCTGTAACCATGGCGCGACGTTAGAACTAACTGGGCATTTCCTCTGCCACCCCACTGTCTTGCTTTGCCCTGAGGGAGGCTGGCGCGGTGCGGGCCCCAGGCGCGGAGACCTCGCACCTGCTCTGGAACCTCCTCAGGGGTGGCCGAACTGACTCACATTTTGACTGTGCGTCCTTTGACCTTGGTTGGTGGCCCCTGCCGCGGAGATGGTCTAAAGAAACGGTAGGGTTCAGACATCATTGAATGATGACCATGAGTTGCAACAGGGTGGCCAAGACCCCGGCCACTCAGACCAAAATGGATCGCTTTACCACCACGGATGCCGGGGCGGTCGGGGGAACGGTGGACAGAGAAGCCCCTCCGGCCGTGAATCTGACTACCATCCTTCAGGCAATACATGCCTCACAGTCCTTGGTGGAGGGCAAGATTGCCGCGGTTCGGCATCACCCTCATCCGGCAAGATCTGAGGAATGCCGTGGCCTGGATCACGGAGACCGAGTCGCGCATCTCCACGGTGGAGGACAATGTCCAGCAGCTTAAGGAGCAAGTCATCCGGCTTCAGTCTCACACCCGAGAACTGCATTGGAGGGCGGAAGACACCGAAAATAGGTCCCGCCGCAATAACCTCCGCCTGGTGGGGTTCCCGGAGGGGGTGGAGCAGGGTCGCCCAGCGGACTTTATGGAAAAGTGGCTTCGCTCATGGGTCACCGAGGGCTTCCTCTCCCCGTGGTTCGCAATTGAGCCAGCACACCACTCCCTTGCCCGTAGACCGCCTCCGGGGGCAGCCCCCAGGCCCATCATCATGCAAATTCTTAATTTCAAGGACCAAGATTCCATCTTGACCGAGGCCCGCAAGCAGCAGTGTCTTCATTATGAAAATCATACCATCATGGTTTTCCCTGACTATACTCGGAAGGTCCAGGGTCAGCGCCGCTCGTTTGGGGAAGTTAAGCAAAAGCTGCGTGCCCTTAACATACAGTACAGGCTCCTTTTTCTGGCACGCCTGCGAGTGGTGTTCGCCAACAAGACCCTATTCTTTGATACTCCTGAGGGGGCTTGGACTTGGGCCACGGAGGAACGTCCTCTTCGACCTGATAACCGACATCCATCATCTGGCGAAGTGCTTGGGGGGTCTGGCATCCAGGGGGTTCCTGGCCCCCGGCCCCAATGCAACCGCTCGCAAAGACGCCGTGGCCAGAGGTGGGCCCGCTCGGACTCTCTGCTGGGTTCCTCTCGGCAGCCGGCTCCGCTTCCTGGAGAGCCTTCGGGTGTGCAGCGGTCTGACTCCTCGGGCTGCATGGTTCCTGGGAACACCTCGCCCTGGCCTTCACCGCTGGACCTCCCCGACACTGACCTGTCGCGCAGCCCGATACTCATCAGGAATCCCGCATGAGCCTGTCTCTGCCTGCAGGGCTTGGCCCCGCGGCCGGAGATGGCGGCGCATCTCATCGGTGCTCCAACTCCAGACGGACTTGACCATGCACATCCTGCAAAAAGGAGGGGTCCTCCACGTTTCCCAATCCCGAGCGTTTTAGTTTGTTTTTTGCTAGTTTCCACTGTTAGGGTGACAGATGCTTCAGTTCCTGAAGTATAGGGTGGGGGATGAAGGTTAGGTTCGGGTGGGGGGACCGGTGTCCCGGGTTTTATTGTTTGTTTTTTGTTGTTCTTATGCCAGCACTACTGCCTCATTCCGTGACATCCACACAGTGACCGACATTGTCCTTCAATTTCCTACACCCCACACGCTTGCACCACTAAGCTCTCTGCGCATGCTGGGTGCTCGACGATCACCCCAGCCTCTCCATGTCTGACGACCGAATCGGTTTCACCACACTTCATATTATGTCATGGAATGTTAACGGCCTCCTAGATAAGGTTAAGCGCACTGCAGCCCAGCGGTATGCCCAGCGACACAATGTAGACATATTGGTGCTTCAGGAGTCCCACCTGGTAGGCAACCGTTTGCCCCTTTCTGGCGTGCTATGGTGGGGTTTGGCACTCTGGGTTTACCCAGGGATCTCGCGGGGTGGCGGTCCTGCTGCGGCGCGCCCTTCCTTTTGTCGAGCATAAAGTTATACATGTTCCGGGAGGCTGCTTTGTTATTCTGGAGGGGAACATTGGGACCCAATCCTTGAACCTGATAACTGAGTACTCTCCCCCTTCTCTGCTGTCTTCCACGCTCCGGCACCTTGCTCCACTGATAGCCGCCCTGTCCCCGGGGACCACTGTGGTTGGGGGGGGGGGGGACTTTAACGCAGTTATGGACCCGGACCTTGATTCTGCCACAGTCCCTTCTGTCTCTCGGGTTTCCCACTCCACACTCCTTTTGAACTGGGCCGTGACTCTGGGTCTGGGAGATGCCTGGCGTCTCTGGCACCTGGCTACCACTATGTTCACTGACACATCGGCCGCCCACCACACACAGGCCAGGTTAGACTATCTGTTTCTTCCGGCCCTGGGCTGTCGATCGATCCAGAACATCACTATCTTTCCCAGAGGCTCTCCCCAGTTTCTATGCACCTGGGCAGTCTCCCGGCCTCTTCGCGCCCGGTCTGGCGGCTTAACGCCTGGTTTCTCCAGGACAAAGATTTTCGAAAGCACATAGGGCTCGAACTGCGTCACTACTTCGCTGCTAACCAAGACTCTGTTTCGTCCCCTGGCACCTTATGAGAGGCTGCTAAGGCAACTATTCGCCGTTTTGCCAAAGGCCAACTTAAAACCCAACGCACGAAGCAGGAGGCCCGGCTCACGCTCCTGGAGGCCCAGGCTGCTCGGCTAGAGGCCCTTCCGCCTGGGGAACAAACGGAAGCCCAGGATCGGAAGCTCGCATTTCTCAGGGATGAGCTCAGACAGGCCTCCATGGAGTCCGCTAAGCTGTTGTGGAGATCCTCCGTGGCGCGAGTGTATGGGTGGGGAGATAAAAATAGGAAGCTCCTCCACCGTTTAGCCACTTATCCAATGGCTAACGGTATTTTTCCTGAGGTGATGGATTCCCATGGGCAGACCCATCAGGCCCCCACGGCGGTGGCCCAATGTTTTGCTTCACACTATGCTTCTTTGTACTCTGCCCAACCTCCAGACCTCGCTCTATCGGAGCTCCTCCAGAGGGAAAGATTCCCCCTTACGCAGCTCACTGACGCTGAAGCAGAGGGCCTTGATCTCCCGATTACTCCGGAAGAAATCAATGACGCTATCTCCTGCATGGCGGTGGGTCAGACGCCGGGACCAGATGGCCTCCCACAGGAGTTCTACGCGTCTTACCGGGACACGCTGATCCCCCATCTCCTGGCACTGTACAGTGAGGCGGCAGACCGCAGCTCCCTCCATCCTGAAATGGATCTGGCCACCATTGTGGTGATTCCTAAGTCTCAGCCCCCCTCTGCCCTATTTCCCTTATCAACTCAGAGCTCAAAATATTTGCTTCAGTTTTGGCACAGCGCATACACCCTCACCTGAGCACATTGGTCCACGTGGACTAATGCGGCTTTGTGCCCGCCTGGGGTACCAGGCACTGCCTCACACAGCTCTACCTTGCTCTGGCGCACCAACATCAACTGACTCCCTATCTCTCTTTGCTCCTCGTGGATTTTGAGAAAACATTTGATTCCGTGGATTGGCGGTATCTGGAGGCGGTGTTGTCGGAGATGGACTTTGGGCCCCTCTTTCGTAGTCTGGTCAAGACCCTTTACTGTAAGCCGTGGGCTCAGGTGATGGTTAATGGAGCCCTCTCGTGCCCCTTTCCCATTAGGAGGGGCAGGAGGCAAGGCTGCCCCCTCTCGCCCCTCCTTTTCGCATTAGCGATGGAGCCCTTTGCCTCTCTCATTCGCACGGACCCGCTCTTCACGGGGTGGCAATGGCCTGGTCTGGCAGAGGACAAGATTGCCCTCTACGCCGATGACCTACTAATCTTTCTGTCGGACCCAGCCACTCAGGGCCTCGATGTCTCAGAGTCCTGCACCTCTTTGAGCGTGTCTCTGGTCTCAGATTGAACGCGGCCAAATCGGTCCTGGTCCTCCTTCATCTGTCGAGAGAGTGTTTCAATCGGCAGTCCTCGATCCCTCTCCGGCAACAGATGTTCAAGTACTTGGGGATCTAGGTGATGCTCATTCCTGATCTCGCTTGGTCTCTCAACGTTAGCCTTCTGGTGAAACGGGTTCCTGCTGATCTCCTCCGATGGCAAACTTTGCCACTGAACCTCATGGGCAGTATCTCTCTTTTTAAGATGATAGTCCTGCCCCGTTTCCTTTATATGCTCCAAAACATGCCCCTCACCTTCTTGCGGTCCTGGTCTTGTGAGCTGGATGGCTTGGCCACTAAATTCCTGTGGGGGGGGGGTCGGAGGCCGAGGTTGGGCCTCAATCAATGCAGGATTCTGCCCTTTGATGGGTGGTTGGGAATTACGAACCTACACCTCTATTATCTGGTGACCAGGATTCTTACCGTGCACGATTGGTTCAATGGTGGTTGGGCGGACCCGGCCTACCGCCTGGAACTGCATGCCCTGTGTTTCTCTGGTATTCAAGGGATGCTCTACGGAACAGCTATCCCCCACTCTCTGCCTAAAGTTACTTGTGTTTTATTTTGGGCCTGGCGAGCCACCCTGCGCCACAACCGCTGGTCAGGCAGATTAACCCAATATTCCCCCTTGTGGTGCGGAGCACAGCTCAAAGACATCGCCGCTCTCTCTGGTTTTAGAGCCTGGGACCTCATTGGAATTTCTCAGCTGGGGGATGTCTGGCTCGGGACCCACATTCGTGAATTCTCAGAACTACAGACCCGGTTCTCCCTCCATGCCTCTCAGTTTTACCGCTATCTTCAGTTGCACCATGCACTCCATATGCACATCTCGGAAGGGACCTCCTTGCCCGAATATAGCTCGCCTGAAGCACAGGTTAGGACTGGTAATTTGGGGAAGGGGGGATTTCCTGCATTTATCGTTCCCTCACAAATAACACCCCTTTTCCTCTCTCCGGGATAAATGGGAGGGTTGGATTGGCCCTTTAGGTGATGCTGATTCGAGGGATGCGCTGATGGCCCCTAAAATAGTTACAGCTTCTACGCGGCTCCGATTAGTTCAAGTATACTATTTACACGCGGCCTAACTCACGCCATTGCGCCTTCATCGCTCTGGGCTCCGGCCTGATGCTTTCTGTCCCCGCTGTCACTGCCCTCAAACAGATTTTTACCACATGGTATGGCTCTGTCCCGATATTACTCATTACTGGTAGCTGGTGACTGCTGAACTTACTGAGGTCCTGGGCTGGGAGATCTCGCTGAACCCGATGAACATACTCTTGGGAGTTACTGATGGTTTGGACGGGAACAGGGCAGATAAGCTTGGTCTCACCATGGCTCTGATGGTAGCTAAACGAGCTATTGCAGCCCTTTGGCTGGACCCATTGGCCCCTTCCATGACACGGTGGCGCAGAGGGGTAGATTGGTGTGCAGCGCAGGAGTGCCCCATATACGCTGCCTGCGGCTGCCCTAAAAAGTTTCAAAGGGTGTGGGGTAAATGGGTCGGGGTGGTAGAAGTCTGAACTACCCGAAGCTTCCCTAGTGACATGGTTGTGGACATTGTCGCCTGTTATTCCTAGTCGAACTCATGTATGTGAGGGGCTTACTCCTCCCCGTCTTATCTGTCACTGTTGTGTACTGCTCACTGTGCGAAAAATTGGCTGTGTTCTCATTGTTGCATATGTGTTCATCGAAAATCAATCAAATTGACTATCAAAACATTTTTTTGACTGATGAAGTAATATCCCTGTGGTTGGAATTAACTGTATTCTGATCACTGGTCAAAAATCTCCACTCTCTTGATGGTGGAGAGTGAAGGGGGAAGCAACATTAATCATAATACTTAAACAAAATAAGCTTCTAAGTAGGTGTGAGCCCTGTCATCCAATTTCGTTATTGTATAGCGACTATAAAATATTTATAGCAATACTGCTTAAAGACTTGCAGGAGTAGAGGGAAAACTAGTGAATGATGATCAAAAGGGTGTTGGTCAGGTAGACAGTTGAGTGAGGTAGTCCATCAGGTGATATCAACAGTTGATCTAGCTAGCACATTTCAGTCACCACCGGCATTGACAACATGGGATGCAGCCAAGGCATTCTATGGGTGTGTTTAAAAACCTATGGGTTTCCCTGAAATGTTATTGAGGCAATTAAATGTCTGAATCATAACCCTTCTGTTAGGAATCTGATAAACAACACATTTACTGAAAAAGTCTTGATAAGGAACAAGACGTGGCTGCCCCCTTTCTCCTATTCTTTTTTATCTGTTTATTGACCCCCTAGCTCAGATAAAGAGGGGAGAAGAGAACATAGTCAAGTTTGAATTTCAAGGATATAGGGAAAAGATAGCACTTTATGTATATGGCTCAATATTATTTACAAGTCAGCTTAAGCTAGCCATTCAGACTTTCCAGTGCCTAGTATGTCTGTTCAGGATCTTGTAGGATACACCATTAATCAAGAGAAGACTGAGAATATGACTTGGAATATAGAAAATGTTAATACACCAATGTGCAATCAAATGGGATATCTAGAAAGAGACATCTTCCAGGGTCTGGATTTAATCCCCCAAAACAATCTGGGAAGAGTAGTGCTAGATATTAAAAAATCTTTTAAGAATTGGTTGAACCTTCCTTTGACCGTGTAAGACAGGATCAACCTTCTAAAAATGTGCATTCTGCCCAAGTTGGCTAATATGTTCACCTGAGTCCAGCTATATTTTGCCTCAAGAGTCCTTCAAACAATCCACAGCAATAGTGACAGCTTTATCAGGGCAGGAAAAGGTATAAGGAGCTCATGGAAAACAACCTAAGGATCAGATTTAAAAAAAGGGCGGGGGAATGTTATGAATACCGGTGAGATGCAGAGGACAATGGGAGACCTCCATCTTACTAACCCTATTTAAGCACCAACCACAATCCTTGTCAGTGTGAGGAACAAGCAAAACCCAAATTAACCTGTGCTCAACCCTCTGGTAGCTTGGCTCAGAGTAGTTAGGCTTAACTTAGAGGCAATGTGTAAAGTATTTATGCAGCACTTCCAACAGTAATCTGAATAAATAACACAAGACTAAAACCATAACACTCCAAAAACACAAGACCAAAACCATAAAATTCAATCAGTAGAAATGGAGATATGCACGTTTAATATATCAGTAAACATAGTGCCAAAAAGCACCAAGCGGCAACTGTGGAATCTGGTCGTGCTGGACCAGAAGAAAGTTACAAGTTCAGGTCAAATGCGATAGAGCGTGGGCCAGCTACAGGGTCCTAGTTAGGCCTGTTGAACATGAGTACCTTAAATCTTGGTTGTGGAGCAGTATGAGGTCTAGCGCCGAGGATGCATCACGCAGTTGAGGCGATGGTCTGGTTCTGAGGTATGTTGTGAATTAGACCTGCTTCTTCTACGATCCTATAGATGAGGGCAGGGATGTCAAGTCGGGCATTGAGGATACGTTGCATAGTTGAGACAATGCGCCGGTTTCGAGGAGCTGTTAGGTTGCGATATGAGATCTTGGGTATACATTGACTCTGCGATCGACAAGAGATTTGCAATGTGAGGGCCTGAGCTCGGAAAGCTTCACACAGGGGATGGTTCCGAGGCAGGCTTCAGGGTCAATGTTGAGTCGTTGCATTGGGAGAAAGCTCGCAGCAAAGGTGATGCATCGGTTCTTGTCGGGATTTCGTCACACTGCAGAGGAGATGTTTCGGTTCTGCTGGGTCGACAGATGGGCTGGTAGAGCACCTTTAGGCACACTTTCAAGGGTCCAGGTTTGGGGTGGCACAGCTTGGCAGGGTAGGACTCACAAATGGGAGAGTCCAGGTGATGGGTTCAAGGTTGATGGAGCCTACTGCCCCCAGGGCTCTAGTCAGGAGGACAGCCAACTAGCCCTTGGAGTCTCTTTGGGATCCTTGGTTTCAAAAGATGCAGGTCCAGCCCTTCTCACCCAGGCAAAATGGCAGAAGATTAGCACAGAAGGGCACCAGTTCGTTCAGAGCAGCCATCTAGCAGAGTGGCAGACCTTTCAGCAGCACAGCAGTCCTTCTTCCTGGCAGAGTATCCACAGGTTCACAAGTTTACTTAAGAGTTGGTGCCTGGGGTCTAATATTCCTATCTCGGCCTTCCTTCGAAGTGGGAGAAGCTTCTAGAGGTTTCCCTTTGAAGTCCACAGACATCTTGCCTTACCTGTCCTGGCTTGAGACTAACCATAGGGGGTATGCAGCTCTTTGCATGGAGGCACGACACAGCCTATTTAAGGGTAAGTAGGGCTGTGTCCAGCTCTGCTCTCTCATCCTAACAGTGATGGCCCATCCAGGCAAACCTAAGTTCTATTGTGTGTGGCAGTCTAGGAGGAGTACACAAAGCCCTACTGTCATCTACACCCAGTCATGTGACCCAGAGACAGGCTGCAGGTACTAAATGGATACAGCATGAAAATGCCACCTTTCTAAAGATTGCGTAGCAAGAAACAAGAAATGTAAGAACGCACTCCTTCCCTTAAATATGTTCATAGTCATAATAATAGCGCAACCGTCTTATTGCATGCAAACAGATTCTGTGAATTGTCCCCAGTCACTGTTCAATACTGAAGTATGAAGAAGAGGTACGTGACATTGCACACCCATCCGTCGCATTGCAGAATTCAGGAATTTTTCCTCACGATCATTCATTCTTAATGGGTAATCTAATTATATTCAAAAGTAAACCAATGATGATATCCATGCTTCATTCCAAAATTAATTCATGCTTTATGATTACTTCAAAGACAGCGTAGTTCCACATTTTTTATTTTTTTTACATTTTCAAATGCCTCCTGTCTTACAAACAACCGACGACGCCCTTTCTAACTTCCCCAAAGCGTCTTGTATTACGAGCGGCAACGCTTGCGTACAGATCCAATGTTAGAAAAAGCAACCAAAAGTGTAGCATACTCCCATTACATTTAAAGCACCCTTGCTAATGGACGCAATATGCGTATGACGAATACGTCATACGCATATTGCTTTGGTTGCTTTTCTAACATTGGATCCGTACACATGCCTTGCCGCTCGTAATACAAAACGCTTTGGGTACGTTTGAAAGGTCGTCGTCGGTTGTTTGTCTTAGGTGGGATATCATTTGAACGGGAGACTTCTATGGGGGCACTGATGTTGATGAAGGGCGGTATTTTAGTAAATGTCAACTAATACTATACGCTTAATACCAATGCTCTTATACGGGCACTCGGGTATGAGAACGTGGGGACGTACTGTCAACATTATTTTTCTATATTGGGACTTCTCCCATTGCAACTGAGATCACATGGCTTTCGCCTTACTATGGGGCCAAGGGAATTCTCGCACCTCTTATTGTGGGTCTATATTGGTAGAGATTACATGGGAATGGAGACATAGGTTGATATAATGAAGCTTATGGACACATAAAAATGGAGCTATGGTCAATACATCTGTACTATTTCCGGGATGTATAGCATAAGGATTAGACATGCATGTCTAATCCTTCTTTTCTTTCTTTTCCTTTAGATGACAAGGTCTGAGGTCTATCATAACTTCACTCGTTTCGAGGGATCATTGACATTACGGTTGTAAGTGTATTATCATCTATATATAGATATTTTAATGTATTTGTTGTTCTTTGCTGTTTATAGATGGGTGGTTTGGTTCTTTTATATATAATATTTGGATATTGATTGGTACTGGTGCTTTATTGACTGGCAATTCTGCACTACTCTAACTACTTTTCGCTAATAAGTACACTTTGCATGAAATAGATATATTGTGAAACATCTTATATCCATATACCATATTTGGCAGCTAACGATGTGGCTAATTATGGTATTATATATTGTTGCAGGAGATTTTGGAAATATTTTAATCTGATATCTGCTATCTTACCTTGACATACATGGGAATTGAAGCTAACCATCAAGTAAGCGGAATTTTCCCCATTTGTAATATTGTTCTTATGTTTAAGGTTTAAGGTCGCTTATTTTCAAACTCTTGGTGCAGTAAATCTGTACAAGGTTTGTCTTTGCCCTTATGACTCGGTTATATCTATGTTAGTTGTGATCAAGCATCCTGGTGCACTGTGCTTTAATACAAATTAGGCCATCTATATGAATGACGGTTTGGATCTCAGGTGATCAGTTCGACATGGCATAGTTAGAATAAGTGATGTAATCTGACTTAGTGATTCTTTATAATTTTCTATACCGTGTGGAACGATGCTAATCCTGAATGTATATATATGCATTGTATAAGCAGCACACTGAAAAATGCTTTTATATGTCTCTTTTGATATTTTTCCATAGGACTGGTTTTATAATTATTACTCTGAATGGCTGACTAGTGCCTTGATCCTTCGAATAATATGCGGTTTATGCACATAACTAATATTTTGGTGAGGGATCCATGATTAAGTATTTTATATATATGTTTTTATATATATATATATGTTTTTCTTATGTATTGATTGTTTTTATGTCAATTTATATTTATGTGTATAGATTCACATATATATTTATATATATATATATTTTCTTTTTTTCTTTTTGTTGCTTCTCTCCCCTTTTTACATTTAGGATATGATTTTTGAGTTTTGATATCAATTTAAAGGATATAAGATGTTAATCTTGAATGTATATATATGTGTTGTATAGGAAGCATACTAAAAGACATTTATATATGCTCCCTCTGATTGTTTTCTATAGGATTGGTCTTATAATTCTTGCTTTTGATCGGCTGACCATTGCCTTGATCCTTTGAACAATACTTGGTCTTTACACATTACAAATATTTTGGTGAGGGATTCATGATTGTGCATTTTATGTTTTTCTTACATTTAGATTGTTGTTCTATCTATTTATATTCATGTGTATAGTCTCACAGTTATATTTTCTTTTTCTGTTTCCTTCCCCCTCTGTTGCTCTCTTTTTCCTATTATGAATATGAATTTCTAGCTTTTGTTATTAATTTAAATGACATAGGAGTTGCTTGTTTTGTTTTCTTATATAGATTCAGATGAATGTAATGGTTGACTAATGTTTACAGATAGTCTTTTTTGTGTATATAATGAATGGGTTACTGCGTTTTTTCTCCTTTTTGTCTTATGCGAGTTTCAGTGCCAGTTTTATTTATACATTAATATGTATAAATTGTTTGTTCTTGTGGAAGCATATATATTTGTATACATCTTTGTTGCTTTATATGTTAAATCTGTGTGTGTTTTTTTGGTCTTTTATGTTCTTTATATGTGTTTTTTTATATATGTATTGTCTTATGTTGATTTCAGCCCTGATGAAGTTCCTATTTAAGGATTCTAGTGTCATTTCATCCCTGGTGCTGCCTCCAGTTAACGAATCGTCACTTCAGAGGCAATGAAAAAACACGGAAGATCGAGAGTTAATTTCACTGACTAATAATATCTCCGGTTTCATTGGATAAAGTTATTTTGTTTTTATCTGTGTTGATTTTGTTTTCATCAGCGTTTATGTTCAATATGATGTATTTCTTGTGAGGGCTGTTCTTATCGCAGTAGCATGAACTGCTATGAATTATTTATGAACATTAGTTGCATGGATTTGTTTCAGACACGCTTTTTTATATATTTTATATTTTTTATATATTTTTTATATATTTTATATTTTTTGATCATGTCAAGGGTGGTGGTGAATTAATGATTGGTTTTGGTTTATAAGGTGGGCTAATGTGCATCTGTACAGTTTCTTTATTTATTCATGCACATTGTAGTGGGGAACTGCGTCTTTAGGTTTGAAATACCACTTTAAGACTTGGAGCTCTGAAAGGGGAGGTCGTGGGGTCAGAGCCTACCTTTAACTGATCGTGTACACGTGGGCGAGTCTATAACTAGAAAGGCCTGCTAAGTAGAGACATTACCCGCTTGAGCCAGCAGTGAGCGAACGTGCATGAAGTGTGAAGGCAGATGAATATGGCTCCGAAGGTAATTTGCCAAAGGTTTTACATATTGTTAGTTGGGAATGTTAACTTGAATAACTAAAGGGGGTGGTATTTCAGAAGCACTCGGGGAACATTGTTAGAGGTTGTAGGGGCGTTGCACGTCAGTTTGCTCATGAGTTTTTTTTATGAGTTTGGTTTGACTGGCAAAGATGCATTGGGTTATGTTATTTTCGAGACAGGGTGGGTTATTGTATTGTTAGGAGGAGTTTATTGTTTTATTTCCAAGTACGGGTGGTTTTCGAGTAAATTTGTGATTGAGGGGTAGGTGAGGTTGATGAGGGTCACGTGATTAAGCTTTTTTAGAGTATCAAGTGAAACTTGTTTTGTATAGTTGGTTTAGTTATCTTTTTATCTGTTTCAGTAACCCCTGACGAAGAGCCTTATGGCTCGAAATGCATTGGGTGGAACGCTATGAGCAATCTTTTTATAAATGTTTTGTTTACACGTGCCGCTGTTGAAAGTCTGGATAGACGACAGGAGGCATTTGAAAATGTCAAATAAAACAACAATGTGGAACTACGCTGTCTCTGAAGTGATCATAAAGCATGGATTAATTTTGGAATAAAGCATGGATATCATCATTGGTTTACTTTCGAATATAATTAGATTAACCAGTAAGAATGACTGATCGTGAGGAAAAATTCCTGAATTCTGCAGTGCGACGGACGGGTGCGCAATGTCACATACCTCTTCTTCAAACTTTCTAAAGATGGCATTTTCAAAATGGTAATTTAAAATTCAATTTCACACTGAGAGAGGATTTTTCATTAGAATTCCATAAGACACCAAACATGAAGTGGCTACCTGCTCTCATTTGGAAATTATCCCTTATTAGCTGTAATAAGGTAACTTTAATGTTAGGCTGTGGGAAAGGTAAGCCTTTCAGCAGTTAAAAACGGATGTAAGAGTTTTTCACTCCCAGGACATGTAAAAATAAAAAGGACATGTCCCACTTTTTAAATACACTGTGCCCTGCCCTCTGGGCTGTCCAGGGCCGACTCCTAATCACTCAACATCCTTCATGGGACAGCTCGTATCCAGGTCCTGGTCATCCTCAGCGTCGCCTGATCATCGCAGCTGCAGAGTCAAGGTCACCGTCATCTAACCTGAAGCACCTGACTTCGGAGGGTATCCGTCTTGCAAGTCTCCTTGTGGCAGGGATTCTGCACATATGCAGAACTACGCGCAAGAAACCAGGACCTCAGTGTACAGTGGTGTACCAACCGCCCACCATAGTGCCCGGAATCCCAATCTGACTAGCTATAGTGCCTCATTTGTTCTCCGTACTATAGCTAAGCTACCAATGATTAGACATCCTGTAACATGTAACTCAGACTCTCTCAGTAATCGCGGGAGCAAGAACACTCTTTCGCCATCTCACTTATACTTGTCCACAACATAAGTAACCAGAGACACAATATAGTTTAAAATGTTTATTTTAACTAACATTCTCTGTAATTCAGTACACAAGCCAATACTAGCAGCAAAATGCATAAACTCAATAAAGTGAGCATTGTTACAATTCCATAAAATATGAACAGGGAGATCATTTTATAAAGCTAGTTGAAAAAAGGGCTAATGAGCCTTGCCACCCTCCCGTGCCAGGAACTAGTTTATAATAATTATAGAAGACCTCTGGGCTTTGTCAGGGGGACCCCATACCTCCAGGTTTAGATGCAAAGATTTACATCGCCAGACAAACACAGCTGTTCTCCTCGGAAAGGTTTTCTTCAAGAGTTTAACATGTCTTCCAAGCCATATTAAAAGCACCTGATTTTCAGTAGAACAGCTGTGGTTGTAATATGTCTAACATGCGTGGGACTGAGCAAGGCAGATTAATAGAGCACATTGTTTTTTGACCTTGAACACGCTGTGCAGACGAAGACCACAGAGTTCAGCAAGAAACGTAAAAGGTAGACAGTTCCCATGTGAGCAGGCACAAGCAGAGGATTCGAGAATACAAAATTATGCAGAAACGTGTGCAAAAGCGGCATCATGGCTGCCAAGCATATACTAACTTATGCTAACTTAGCAATGTACGCAGTGAATCCCATACACCCTCCCCTGGTCGGTCCATCGCATGTAGTCAGAGGACGAACGCAGAGTTCAATAAGTCAGGAGCAGAGTTCAAGCACGCCTAAAGTTTTTGCGACATAGGCGCCATAAAAATAATATATATCATTAAAAATAATCGGCCAAGATGAGCACCAGCCTTTTAATTCATCAGAGTGAACGAGCAGTAAACCGCATCGGCTTCCAATAGGAAATCATTGTCATCGGTAGAAAAAAGAGATGCCATCCAATTGAGCAAGTAGAAAGAGCATTCATGATCTTCATAGGTGGGTGCCTCTAACACCATCATTGGACAACTTGCTTGATACTCAATGTAGCTACGTTGTAGGAAATCCTGCACCACCGCACAGATATCCCGTTGTGCCAACACTCAAAGCGCAGCCGCGCATGCCATAAATCCAACCCCGGAGCATTCTTGCTCATGGGCCACTAAGGGACCCATCAACAGGTCGTAATCCAGGTTGGGAGATGACGTAATGGAGAGGCAGAGATCCAATGCCCATTCAAAGGGGCATTCCAAGCATAAAAAGATGGGTTGCACGCAAGTTTAGTACGCAAAGCGGAAAGACAGTCTGTATGCCACGCTGAGTGTCGCCAGTGGCAACGTGCCATAGCACTCAAGCATACGATCACGGAGCAGTTGTAGCCGATCTGGGCTGCGTAGGACCACAAGAGGTGCAGTCATTGCGTAACAGGCAAATTAACAGGAGGACACCAGTGGCTATGGTAACCATTAGAGGTAATCCCCCAAAGACGCTGGAAAAAATAGAATGAATAAACGCTGGTATTACATCAAATATAGTCTGAAAAGAAGTCACAAGGCCAGGGCCCACAACTTTTAAAAAATTTACCAGGCCATGTGTATCAGACGCATTGAAGATACGATGAATTAGTTCACCGAAATGTTGTGGGAGGTTTATATTTAAAAGGGTTTGCATTTCAGAATTTGTACTTGCTGTCTGCAGGACGAATGTCTCGCGCGCTGAAGTGAGCGGGACCTCCTGCTGGAATAATAGGACTTTTATTCTGCTCAACTTTTTGAAGTCTGTTTTCAAAGTTGGGATGCAAGGCCAAATCGAGGTATCGAGCTTCCCATGCGGGGGTGGGAAAAGCACATTTTTACAGCAAACTACGCGCTGTGAAACTGTTACAATGTACGGTATGCCGGCAAGCAAACAGCCACATTCTTCGTTATTCAAAAGAAGATAGCTACCATTAGAAAGCAGGGTGAAAGTGGGTGTTATAACTGGTACAGGAATACCCTTTAAAACACACGCAAGAGTTGGGGCGGTAACACTAACCCTGGGCGTAGTTCGCGTAGTCGCGCTTCGCGAAGCTTCGCGAACATGTACTTGCACTACGCGACCTTCGCGTAGCTTCGCGAGCTTGCGTGGTTGCTTGGGGCGCCCGTTCACGATGGCTTTTTCTTGTTCGTGAGCGCGGTGAGCATGTTCGGGGAGCTGTTTGAATGCTCGGGGGATATATCTCGCGATCTTACACATGCGGTCGCCAACGGGCGCGCCCATCTTGTTTTTCTATTGTCACGCCCGCTCGCGATGCCTTATTTCCTGTTCCGGGTCGCGGATAGAGTGTTCGCGATGTGCATTGACATGTTCGGGAGCGCATTTTACTTGTTCGCTATGAATAGTACATGTTCGCGAGAAATATCGCGCAAACTTACCCACGCAGTCGCGAATGGGCGCGGCCATCTTGTTTTCACTCTATGCTATGGTTCTGGGCCTACTTTTGTATCCTCCCTTTATCTGTTCAATCCTTTGTCTTTAAAACATTTTTTCTGACTTTTTTTTAGCTATTATCTATCTCTCTCTTTGCCTAAGTTTATATTTTGCATTTTATTTCTACTTTTACTGTGTTTTTGTTACTTTTATAAAGTTCTTTCTATCTTCTTCCCCCCTAACTTTTTTTTCCCCTTCTAACTTTTCTTTTCCGCCTCCCATCCACCCGGGAACCATGGCCAAGGGCACACCAAGTGCCAAGGGCAAGGGACCTTCAGGAGCAGAGAAGGGCCGCCTGCCTTGCGGCAGAATGCGTCCTGCAGGGGTGCAGGCCCGGCAACTGTTTGGGAAGGAGGAGGTGGCCGCCCTTGTTTTTTTCATCCAGCGCCACCTCTCCTTGACCTTGGCAGCAGGCGGCAGGCCCAGCTCCGGGTACGCTACCCAGGAGCAGCACCATCGGTGGGCGAAGGTGCGCCGGGCCGTGTTCCGGTGCTCTGGGGTCCGGCGCACCCACAATCAACTAGCCCACCGGTGGTCTGACATCCTGGACCGGGAGCAGGACCTGTTGGACCTGCTAGGTGTCGAGGTCGTCGGGCTTGGTGAGTAACTTATTGTGTATATTATATTTGATGAACAACAAGATTACTGCTGCGTGCCAAGCGTTGCTGGTAAATTAAGTTCCAAAAAGCAAAATGTTCTTTGATTTAAGGACCCAGGTGCTCGGTGGTACTCTTACTTGTTTGCAACTTAGTTTGCGCTAGCTTGTGCTGATGCTGATTATATAAGAGTTTATTTTACAGAACTGAAGTTAGGTAATGCGATTTGCTAGAGAGACTGTAGTCCTTCCATTGTCCTACTGTGAAATAGTGGTGGATGGATATTGGATACTAGGTTTAGTTTGTTAGTATTAGTTAATAATTGTTTTATGTGGTCTGCGTAACGCCTCCTCTGTCACTGAGTGCTGCTTACCCCAGTCCTCCGTCGAACCTTTTGTACTTTGTTTAGTGAGTGGTAGGCTTAGCATGGTCAGTCAGTAGCAGAACTAGATCAGAATCATGCAACCAACCCACAATTTGTTGTATGTATGTATGCACTAATGTATGCATGTGTTCTCCATCTCATCTATGCATTTGATGGCTGAAAAAAAATGGAAATGCAGACTTAGTGAACAATTGGCCCGTCTGGAATAGGTGGTGTAGGTCAGGTGGTACTTACTAGGCTTCGTTAGTATTTGTAATCAGAATAGTTATGGAACACTGGAGTGTTCATAAATAAGTAGACGATCCGTGAATGCAGGAAGAAGCCAGTAGTCGATCCATCTGATTAGATAGGTCAATTTTATTGCAATTGTTGTTTCCTAAAGTGTTGTTTGACTTATTTTTCCAAATGATTTATTATTATTTCTTTCACAGCACTCCTTAATGTTTGTCTCTTTCTTTATTTTATTTTACATGATCATCAGCACCACCCAGGGGCAAGAAGACGGGGTCGGAGTCGGTGGGGGAACCAGAGGACTGCTCCTCTACCGAGGCTCCTGCTGCTGGCCCCAGTAAGTCCTCCAGTGGTTATATTGACATTTATATTTCCCTAACTTTTACTGCATCTTTTTTTTCCGAACTATAAATTATGGTTCCACTTTCTAATTCTTTTTTTTACAAAAGCTTACTTCTTTGACCTTGACTATCTGTTTCCAAATTCTGATTATCCCTGCCTCTAACTAAGTTGCTTCTAACTGCCTCTGCTATGACTCTCTGTACTACTACTACTACTACTATTATATTACTCTGTCTGTAGCAAAGCTTGCACAGTTGCCCACTCTTTATAGAAGGTTTTCTTTGGAATAATAAAACTCTGATTGACCAATAGCTCTAGCCACTGTGTCCTGCCCTTTGGATTGTCCTCTTCAAGTCTTCACAATGTTGAGGCTTTGACAATTACCACAAACAAAATGGCCAACCAGATATTTGACTAGTATTTTTGATCGGATTGTACATGATACTACTCTTGTCTAGTGATTCTGCAGAGCCACATACAGAACTATGCACAACAAAATAGGATGTTGCTGATGGGAGGTTGGACCTTACTGATCACACCTCAGTCCGAAGAACCCAGGATCCCCTGACCGACTAGCTATAGTGTCTCACATTAGGGTCCCACTCCCGACCCCCCCCACGAAGAAGATACACAATGTTGATGATGACTGAGACAGACAACCCAGAACATAATAACACCATTTTGCTCGCTCACTTGTGTAAGTCCACCCCACCACACCAAATACCACAGAGTCTATGTGTAAGTTCAAAAGGTTTATTTGAAACAAGTATCAAACTCTGTACATCGTTAATATGAAATTTAATTCACTACAGCCATAGTCAATAAACCAGCAAAAAGCGTAAGATTAAAACAGTAAACATTTACAAGTGCATGACAACAAGAACAAGAGCCAAGATCTTTAGAACACTGGAAGACCCCTCACCGTATAACGTAGAAATACTGGTTACATCATCTTGCATCATAATATGTTCTGTAAATCTCTGGTTTGTAGAAGGGAATCTTCCGCCTATTATATGAGAAAAATGCTGCGAGTTAGCCGTTAGATAGTATACTGGTGAATGCAAGCATTTTCCAGTCATGGCAAAAAGTGTAACATGTATGTGATGGCTAAGCAATATGAACTAAACAAACTCAATAAGTGTTTTTTTTTTCGACCTCTTCACTTGTACGCAACAGTCAAGTGGCCTCAAAGGCATCTACTGCACATGTCAATAAGCTGGCAGGTATAATTAAATATGCACCAAAACAGTAGTAGTCGACATGATGAATCTAAAAGGGTTACACATGGCTCAGGCTAACTTTCAAAAGAGTAGAGTAGGACTAGATGACCCTAGGAAGTGGAACCATATCACTACTAGTGTCTGTCTACTGACTGTACTTACTGTCTAGTGCTGATGTATGTTGTATTAACTTTTTTTTCAATGTTCCAAGTGAACACTTAAAATAGGGGGAGGTTTCCAGGCATCTAAAAATTTGTGATGTTTTTTTTCTAGGCACACTACCATCCACCAGTGCCGTCGGGGCCAGCGATGCGGCCATTCCGGAGGGGGCAGGCGAACTGACGGCCCCTGCAGGAGAGACAGGGGGGGATCCAGCAGCAGTGGCCGGTGGCGGTAAGTTATATTCATTACTTCTTGACATTACTACTAGATGGAAGTGTGTTCACTATTTCACTGTACTGTGCGATTTATTATTATACAACGGTTGAAGAACCCTTTACTTAGCATTAGCAGCGTGAGTAGAGTAACCAATGGCCTCTTCTATTTGACTCCAAAATCAGCTGTGAAGGTTTTATGGAGAAGACAAACTCAGATCAGATGACCTTGATGGATGTGTTGAACAAAGAGGGAAAGAACTAAGGGTGGAAGGACGGGCGAGATAAATAATATGACTGATTGGCAGAGAAGGATATGTTGTTGGAAGCATGCATAGGTGGCTGATAGTAATCAGATCAGATGCATGGGTTGTTGAAGGATGGGTGGAAGGTGAAAGAATGCCTGCCTGGGTGGGTGACACAGCATGGGTGGATAGTGCTATATAGCAAAAATCAGCGTTGTTTGGTTCAAATTCAAAGCCAAGGCAAGCAAGGAAGGAGTGAAAGCATGGGTGGTTGTTGGTGAAAACAACTAAGTATGAGAGATATAAAAAAGAAGGATAAACGTTTACTTTAATGGATGTATGCCTGGATGTACTATCATCAATAGACAGTATAGGTGGAAAGTGTCACTGGAGATTCTTACTTTGAAGAAAATGTAAAAGAAACTGCGCAACAGTAGCAAAGCCTAGGGGAATATAGGTAGTATTATCAGAATACAGTACACTTGCAGTAGTTTGCAAGCACGCCATATATATTTATATATATATATATATATTATCAAGCGGCAGCCCCTTCCTCCCACTCTGGGGGCCACTCCCTACCTATTATTATTAATGTATTTTTGATTGGGGCAGCCAACCTGCAAAGGGTGGCCTATCTGTTGTTTATGGTTATTGGTTACACAATCAATTAAAGCAAAGTACCCTCTGCAGTAGCGGTTGGTGGTGGGAGTGTTGGCGGGCGGTGACATGGGGAGGGGACGGGTGGGTGGCACTGGCGAGTAAACTGTGTATTACGGCCAAATACAGGTAATCAACATAAAAATAAATAAAATTATTTTCAATGTGCGCACTGCACCGCCGAATGCGATGCAGTGCGTGCAACAATTTTTTTGTCCTTAATCCATAGTTTACTATCCCCACCCTGCACCTTCCCACGTCACCGACTCACCGCCCGGCAGCACTCCCACCACCAACCGCTACTGACCTGATGTCGTATCGTATTAGCATCTATAATATGAATATAAGCAATGATCATTGGATCAGATAAATAATCAGCCTTTTTGTAGTAACCATGGCAGGGTGTAAGTGAAATTGTGCACGCCATTTGCCCTCATGTAACAGAGTATGGCCAGTGCCAACGGCCGTAAGGCGTCATACAAAAATATGAGCTTCCCCACCTGCAGACAGTAGTAGTAAATAAAACTAACGTGAGTCTGCATCATGTGGCTCATATCTGTTTCTCTTGGGTGCAAGCTTAGCTGACTGAGCTGGCATGCCGGCTACAACAAGGTTATGTAATTGGGCTAAACTACAGATAAGAACAACACGACTGGTGCACCGGAGTACATAGTACGATTATATTTATAATGTCGGAAACTCCCACAAATGTTAGAGTCCAAGGAAGTAGGAGTAGAGATACTTACCACCAAATCACAAATGTTATGAACTGTTCTTGCTAGTGATACTGTGACACTATGTGATGAATGATTTTAGCGTTTCTGTTTTGCTAAGAGTATTGGCTACAACATGTTCTTTTTCTTTCTTGATATAGATACTCCTTCCACATCCACTAAACCATCAAGGAAGGAGTTAGCCGCTAGGGCCCGGCGCCGGAAACTGGAGGCCATCTGCGAACATTATCGCCGGCTGGTGGCTCAGGCGGAGGAGTAGGAGGAGGCGGCTGCAGCTGCAGCCTCCTCCAATGCCCCGGGCCCCAGTCAAACCCTGCCTCCACTTTCACGGCGCCGTGGTCTGGCATCCGCCTGCCGCCGCGCCTCGATTTCAAGCACTGCTGCCCCCCACCCTGCATGTAACTGCAGGCATTTCGCCGCCAGCTGCTCCGCCGGATGGCCCGCTTAGAGGAGAACCTGGAGGAGCGGGTAAAGATCCTGTTGGACAAACACCTTAAGGCCCGCCGACAATAGAGGACCTCGTCATTTGCCCCTTTTTTTATTCCTTTTGTTGGTGGGTGGGTTTTTGGGCGTTGGGGATTCTTTCGGACATTGGGACTCTTCAACTTTTGTTTCGTTTTGGGCATTGGTTGGGGTTAGGGAGGGGGTGGGTTAGGTCAGAGTGGGATAGTTTATTTTTGTTAGGGGATATTAAATTATATACTATTTACTATTTACTTATACGAAGTTAATGTTTTGTGGTGGGTTACAGTTTTCCGAATTCAATCTAAGTTACATAGTTTGTTACTTTGTTTCCGTGCTGCTGCATGCCCACAGCCAGTGTTTGATTTAAAAGATCTGCCGATTTTGTAACACACAAACCGATAGATGCAGTACCCGTCACTGAGTTATTTTTAATTGTCATAATAGTACTGTCAGTCTCTCCTCCTAGTCCATACCTCCCACCAAACTTATCTTACCTGTGATTGATGATGAAGTTCAGCACACTGATGGCTGCATGGTTGGTTTCCCAAATTAACGGACAAGATGCCATTATTGTGGTGGTAGTAGTAGACACTGGCAATAGCATTTCAAAAAAGAAATAGAAAGTCACTTGACTGAGAGACTGTGGGAGGAGTAGTAGAACAGAACACTAAGTAAACTACAGCATGGGTGGGCAAGCAGAAGAAGATCCTTGCCCTGCCTTAGTTGAAATTCAATTAGTGTTGCTTTCACCACATCTGCCCCAGCAAGCGTGTGATCAATTGGTGTACATTTAATGTAGTCATCACATCACACCTCACTATAAATCACACAGCCCGGGGGAAGAGGGTTAGGGATTGATGAATGGATGGGAAGTGGGGTTTTGGGAAAGGTTTGAGAAAGAAAAACAGACAGTATGCATGGACACAACAAAAGTAAAACACAATCTTGTAAGACGACCATGATCCATTATCAAAGTAATCAAAGTATAAAGTGAGAAAAAGCAAATGCATGCATGCTGAGGAAGAGAACTTGATGGTTAATGATAATGAATTGTACTTAATATAACTACTATTACCCAATGAGACAGTACAGTCAGGGAAGAAATTGAAATTTGCCTTGCCTGTCTGCTGCCCTCAGAGCTCAGACCGAACCCAATTACATGCTGTACCGGGCTTACTTTTATTTTTCAAGCTAGCAAAGGAAATTGAAAAATAGTTGTAGGGATCAATTACAAAAAACCACAACACACAGTCATAATGATTGAAGAGAAAAAAACAATCAAATAAATTTAAAGACGAATGATGAATGATACTAAAGTTACTGTATTATCCTGGTCCAAATGTGGAGTTGCATCATTCTCGTCATTCCTCTTGGTCCTCCCTTCCATGGACACTCCGCACATCAATCTTGGGAACCACTGCCTGCCTGATGCGGATTGGTAAGGTAAGTGTGAGTCGTTTCTCCCACTATAGCACAGGTTAAAGGCCGGCCAGTCAGTGTAGATGGAAAAACAAACGGGGTATTGAAAAATTACTGCATTTAAAACAATAAACTCAATTACAGTGGAGTGCAAGACGAGAAGACAACACTCTGGAGAGAACACTTTCAGATTGAGGCAGCTTGGATAGGATACATAGTGTCTACTCTACAGCATTAAGGTACAACAACAACGGGACAGGACTCAGGAGCCAGCACAGCCACAGAACAGGAGAACCGCGGCACAGGCCAGGCACCCTACCCCTTACTTACATTTTGACCGAGCCAGAGAAATGTCATATGCACTGCAGCAACGTAGCATTTTCCAAATGAAGTAACTAAATCAATGCGCCACTGTCCCTCATACCACTACACTCTACTCCAGTCCACACCACTGCACGGACATCTAGCCTAGGTCTGCTGTGGTTCTTGTTCAAACTGTTTACCTTTTAAGTCAGGCCATGAAACGCAGTTATTCCATCAATTTTCTCCGAACCAACTGACTGTGTGCAAAGATAGTATGCTCAGCAGCATCATGATGATGACCGTGTGGTACGTATTCTCCAACACCAACTCAGTCTGTAGTGACTGATTTAAGTTTATAATATATTCCATATTACATAATTGCAACGGATATTGGCCGGCACCTGCAGTAGTAGGAGTACAATGTGGTTATTATTAAACAACAAGGAAACATTAACTGTCACCACACCTGAGTCACTTTTACTTTGTCGATAATCTAGGATAGTTCTACTTCATGCACAATTATTCGTAGTCAGCCAGCATCCAATGCAATGCATGCCACCATCATTCACAATAATCACTCATTACCTGTCTTGGTGTTCTCTTTGGCTGTCTGATCTGATGCCTGCCTAGCCTTCTGGCAGTCGGGGTGAGTTTCTTTCGGCTTGGAAACAAAATGGAATATAGCTGGAGTCACGTTTCACTTCTTATGGAGGGACTGTTAGAGGCAACATGTATTGTACTATTCTCCATCTCCATCCAATGTCTGGCTTGCTTGAAATGTACTTAGGGAGAGGAAGGAAGATGGAGCAGGACCCTGAGGAGTGGAGTGGACAGTTATGCACAGACGTGCAACTCCAATAGGGAAAAAAAAGAGGAGACTATTGATGGATTTGTTGTGATTAGATTTTGAACCAGAAAAACCGATACACAGTCACACACAAATAAAGGAAGGGAGAAAAATTTGAAAGTCTAGTTGTCAGGGAAGAGGAGCTCGTCCTCAAACTCTGGTGGTTCGGACAGAAGTACGTCTAACAACCCACTACTTATGTCATCGAAGTCGCTCTCCTCTTCCTGCTGTGATTCACGTATTTTGTACTCCGGTGGTATAAAGTGTTGATTCATTTTGATCATGGTTAACCTCTCAACGCTTTTGGGCGAGAGACTGGTCCTTTTGACAGTAACAATGGCACCAGCAGCACTGAAAACACGCTCTGAAGAGACACTTGCAACAGGGCAAGCCACATACTTTATCACCAGCCTGCTGAGCACTGGCCATTGACTTCTTTTCCCATACCAATACACCAATGGGCTTTGCTCCATGAAGACCTCTGTTGTGTCATCTAGATAGGCCTGAACCATCCGCTCAATGTTCAGGGGTGCTCCGATTTCCTGGGCCTCTTTTGCCTTTGCATCAGTCATGGACGTACAATACCCTTTCCGTAGAAACCAATCACCTGCCGTTTTTTTAAATGTGCCTGATGATCCTGTTGGTGCTGTTGATGTTATTGCTGGCAGTGTTGTTGACTGCTGGGAGGCAAACGCACTGCTCTTGGACTCTGAAGTAGTACTTGACTCTGGGTGCCCTGCAGTACTTTTTCTGCCCTGGGGGGGCGGGTCTCTAAATAAGATCCTTTCGTTTTCAAAGTCAGTGGCTTCCTCAGCTATCAAAGTTTTGTACTGGGCAACATCCACTTCTGAAAAAGGAATGACTTCATTACTGCGCAGCAATAATTTGTAACATGGATCCAAAATTGAGGCAGTAATGTAATGTGGATGTGACACAATGTTATTTTGAATCCTTGTATTGTCAGATAAGCGAGCGACTAATATGCGTTTACTTTGTCATCCACACCTGCGTACATTTCTAACATCTCCTTCAGCTCTTGCTCTAGCATGTACAACAATGGGATAGCTTGGCCCATAGTACAGCCGTCCCTGCTCACTTCACGTATGAAGACCTCAAAAGGAAGTAGCATCTCTGTCAGGCATTTGACGAGGTCCCATTGGGCCATCTCAACTGTCATGCCTTTCACAGTAGGATCCCCTGACCTTTTCATGACATAAGCATTAAGTGGTATGTACTGCTCAAACAGAAACTCAAGCATGTAATACGTTGAGTTCCAACGTGTTGGCACCTCATGGATGAGTGCTTTGACTGGCATTTTATGCTCACGTTGAATGACCCTCAGCTGCTTCCGGGCTTTAAAAGAATGGTTGAAATGTGTGCATATTCTTCTGCAGGTGGTCAGTAAGCTGCTGACTTTGCTTTCATTTTTCAGAAAGTCCTGAACAACAATGTTAATGCAGTGTGCCAAACATGGCACCCTGAAATAGCCACCATCTTTCATGGCCCTAACTACTTTACTGCCATTGTCCGTGGCAACAAAACCAATGGTAAGCCCTCTTGGTCGCAGCCACTCAAACACCTTGCTGTTAAACTCATCCAAAATGTTTGCAGCAGTATGAGATTTCTCCATAGCAAACATGGCTACAGTTGCATGTTTGCGAGTGTCTTTAAAAATCTCAGCGGTGTCAACAACACCGTCAGATATCTTATCTTTAACACCCGAAAAAGAGACCCAGTGTGCAGTGATGCACATGTAATCAGTGGCTTGGCAACTGGTCCACATGTCTGTTGTCAGGTGTATACTCTGAACAGCACTCTGTTTTAAGGCTTTTCCAAGCAATTACAGCACATCATGATGTAGTGCTGGAACAGCAACTCTTGCGAAATAGTAGCGGCTGGGAACTTTCCATTTTGGGCAGATGGTGGTCACAAATTCAAGAAAACCCACCCCTTCAACAAAAGAAAAAGGGAGAAGGTCCAGTGCTAACATTTTAGCCAGCTTTGCATTGTACAAACGTGCTATTGGGTGGTTGCGTTCGTACTGCCCCTCCGGCCTACTAAACATGCTAAGAGTGGTAGGCTGCATGGTATTCCTTCCTGTGGTCAACATCGAACTTTTTTGGCCAGCAGTACTCCTTGGTGTCTCAGGCTGACTCTTACTCTTGTGCCAATGAGATGTGGCTGAGGATGTGGGCGTTACCACTGCAGTGCTGGGGACAGGGCTACTTTGTGTACCACTACCACAGAGAATGTCTCCCTCTTCTTCCTGTTCCACCGTGAGCGGACTTTCTACTCGTTTATGCCCAACAGCAATGGTTCCAGTTTTGATGAGACTAAGGTGCTCCTCCCACTGGATTGCGTGGTGTTTTTTCAGATGGGTCATTTGGCCTCCGGTACCATAGTTTGTACCAAGCTTACCACGACTAACAGAGGTATGACAAACGGAGCATATAGCAATGTTCTCCTTTCCGCTAACCGTAAAGAAGTCCCACACTGGGGAGCTTAACTTTTGTCTCCTGCTGGAGGTGCCACTCCCACTTCCAATGCCGGATGAACTGGAGGGTGTGTGTTGAATTTGACTCTGTGCAGTACCACTACCTACTTCTGCTGAGGGGGTGCTTGTGCTGGATGTAGGACGCTGCCGGCCCTTGCTAATGTAAATATGGAAGCTGGAGGTCGTGTTGGTGTTACCTGTGTTGGAGGTATGCGTGCTACATCCCTCGCAGCCATTTTGGATAGTGTAAAAATGTTGGTCTCCATCTCCTCAGGCCCGGGAGTGATGTTTGTGATGACTGGCTTATCATCATCATCATCATCCTGCTCTTCTACATCAACATCCATAAGTGTAAGGCTTTCTGGAGCCTTCCTTTTCCCATGCCTGCTCTTGTGATGTGTTTCCCTCTCAGACTCAGTTTGTGGCTTCCAAGTGGCATCTAGATCATCAGAAGGGGGGCTTGGTGAAGAACTTGATGTACTAACCCTCCTTTTCCTTGCTGGGGATTTGGAAGCCAATGGAACTTCTAAAGGAGTGGATTCCTCTTCTTCCTCTGCATGAAGCTCAATTTCCTGAACTGCCCCTACTTCGGGAGGAACAACAGCTACTATTGCGGGCGGTGGCTGCGGCTGTTGACCACTTATCTGCTGTGTTCCCTCCTGCGTTGATTGTGTACTACTTTGAGATAGCGATAAGTTTAGTTCAGGCTCAGCATCACTGCTTTCCACCATAAGGCTGGCTACCTCTTCCACACTCATCTGCTTGGGCCTGGGTTGGTGGGTTGGGCCCACTGATGTGGAGGTGCTGCCCCCTACTTGGCCCCCCGACACCGCTGCTGCAGGCGTAATTTTTGGTGTACCAAAAAAGGTTTTGGGAGGCACACCAGACTTAAGTAACACTTCCTTCTTCTTCTGTTCCTTCTTCTCCATGGCAACTTTCTTGGTACCGGAGGACCTGCTACCTGCTTTCTTTGGGGGCATCTTCAACAGATGTCAAAACAGCACTCAGTTGCACAAGTTGCAGAGATGCCTGGTCAGGTCACTCACACGTCACGTTGTGTACAGCAGCAGGACCTCAGTCTGGCACCACAACGGTGGATGATGATGACACACCTCCTCTGTCTTTTGTGCACCTAAAAGCAAAAAAGCCAGAAGACCATCAGTCAAAAGATCCATAATATAATATATAACTTATTAGTGTCTGGTGGGTGGTCACAATTATTAAATTTTATGAAGTCAGTGAACAACAACGTATAGCCAGCCATTAAGAGACTGACAAGGCCAGGGATCCTGTTGTATTTGTACTGTGTACACTCAGGAAGAAGAATAGCAAAGAACAAAAACATAAATGTAGTCTAGCCTGTTTGCCCTAAATAAAAATTTGTACATCTTATGGGATGGATGCAGCATCAGGGAGCAACAACAACGAACATATACACAAAAATTAAAAGCATTTATTTACAACACCCAAAAAGTGAAATCTACCCCCCTAAAAAAGTAAAGGCCACATTTTACAATTGAATCCAAAGCCATACATGATGTTGAAATTTAACGCACAACACAAAAACAGTTGTTTAAATTCCATGCACCCGTGATGATTGATGAGTAGTACCCCTGGGCCTACTGTACGACTAGGCCACAAGCTTGGAGGCCTATGCAAAAAGCACAATGCCTGCCTCCACAAAACGGCCGCCACACATGCTCAGGCCACCCACCACAAATAACCAAAGTGATTACAAAGGACAGGAACAGGAAGTTGTAGTCTCTGTGGGACTTACTTCCTCTCTCAAATTAATTTAAAAAAAAATAAAAGCTTCTCCGTGCTCCAAACCTACATCTGAATGACAACCTGAGGATTTTTTTTAGAAAAATGCACAAAAAAAGCGTTTTCAAGAAGGATTTATGTTGCTCGCGAGATATTGTTTGCCAGATTGCAAATGCTGCGTTTTCGGGATCGCGAACTGTACAAAAAGGCTTTATCACGTGCGCGAACACGCATATTGCGAGCGCGAAAAGGACGAAAACTGTAAGTCCGCGTTGTCGCGCTGTGCAGAGTTACCAAAAGTACGCGAGCTGAATCCCTAGGGTTACCTACTGGCTAAAAAGCCCTATTCATTTAACACACACCCAAAAAATGCTATTCCATCCCAAAAAACACCATTTGCAATAAAATCCAAAGCCATCCGTGGTGTAACAAAAAAAAAAAAATCAACAGACAACACAAACTGTAAATTTAAATAACGCACCAAAGATTTGAGGCTGACTACCTCTGGGCCTACTGGCAGACTAGGCCACAAGCTTGAAACAGAATGGCAAAAGCAAGCACGCTGCTTGGATGGCTCCACAAAATGGCCGCCACACACCCACAACAACAAGAAATGGAAGACAGTCAATGTACGCCTATGGCAAAAGCACAATTCCTGCCTTCCTAAAATGGCCGCCACACACATGCTCAGGCCACCCACCACAAATAACCAAAAAGTGATTACAAAGGACAGGAACAGGAAGTTGTAGTGTCTGTGGAACTTACTTCCTCTCATAAAAATATTTTCAAAAAAATAAAAGCTTCTCCGTGCTCCAAACCTACAGCTGAATGACAACCTGAGGAGTTTTTTTTAGCAAAATGCACAAAAAAAGCGTTTTTGAGAAGGATTTATGGTGCTCGCGAGATATTGTTTGCCAGATTGCAAATGCTGCGTGTTCGGGATCCCGAACTGTACAAAAAGGCTTTATCGCGTGCGCGAACACGTATATTGAGAGCGCGAAAATTACGAAAACTGTAAGTCCGCGTTGTCGCGCTGTGCAGAGTTACCAAAAGTACGCGAGATGAATCCCTAGGGTTACCTACTGGCTAAAAAGCCCTATTTATTTAACACACATCCAAAAAATGCGATTCCACCCCAAAAAAACACCTTTTGCAATAAAATCCATAGCCATCAATGGTGTAAAAAAAAAAAATCAACAGACAACACAAACTGTAAATTTAAATAACGCACCACAGATTTGAGGCTGACTACCTCTGGGCCTACTGGCAGACTAGGCCACAAGCCTGGAACAGTCAATGTAAGCCTATGGCAAAAGCACAATGCCTGCCTTCACAAAATGGTCGCCACACACATGGCCAGGAGGACACAACAACAACAAGCATAAGCCAAGGGGAGCAAAGAAAAGAAATGCAGGCCTTTATGGAAAAAGAAGCACACACTACTAAACTACCACCACAAAATTGCCACAAGCCACATGGGCACTCACAGTCACAACAGGCCATGGAAAACAATGAACTGAAGCAGGCCTATAATATATGACCGGACAAAGGAGGCCTGCTAAACAACACAGTTTTAATACAAAAATGAAAATCAACAGGGCTACGAAAGGATTGGAAAGAAGTTACACATCAAGCACACACATCCAACAAAGGTATTTCACACACACACCAACAGTGAAATACACCACAGCCACATTTAGCATTTCAAATAATCCTATGCCATCCATGCCCTACATGATGTTGAAAATTCTACAGACACCACGAAACATGGACCCATGGGTACCCTACTGGCTGATATTGCAGAGAAAAATAACTAGGCCCCTATTGAAAGCACAGGCCACCCGCCACAACAATAATTTTAAAAAACCATGAAAAACCCAGAAAAATTTAGGTAATACAAGCCCCAATGAAACAAACACACCAATTCTCCAACTTACTTGGAGTAAATTAAATCTCAAATCAAAAAGTCCTCAAATAAATCCAATCCAATGGTATGATGCAGCAGACAGACACAAAAAGTGATCCTTCCAGCTCCAAATCCAAATGAAAGTGAACGGCACATGCACAAAGCACTGGGAGGAGCCTGCTGGACAGGAACAGGAAGTTGTAGACTCAGGGGCACTTCCTTCCTCTTGAAAAAAAGAGTTAAAAAAATTAAAGGACTCCTCCTTACACAAAAGTCTACAGCAAAATCACAATCTGAGGAGTTTTTCTGAGCAAAATGATCATTTTAGAGAAGGTTTTATGAAGATCGCAAGATATTCTTCGCCAGATTGTAGTTTTTGCATGTACCAAGACAGCCGCCGGAAGTCAGCTCGCGCGCCCGAATGACGTGTTCGCGTTCGCACACTCTCATGGGCTTGGGCAGCCATATTACAAATCTCGTGGCGCTCGCGAACGGACAGAAAAGCAAGTTGGCGATCGCAGAATCACGGTAAGACGTTACTGCGCGCGCGAGAATGAATATTGAGCGCGCGAGGAAGCAAAAATACTACGCTACGCGCTAGATTGCGTAGCAATCTGCAACTTCGCGCTCTGCGCGAAACGCGAAGTTGACTAAACTTCGCAAGCTCCGCGAACGGAGCGTAGTTCAATGCCCAGGCTTAGGTAACACTACAAGCCCCGTGTAACTGTATGTTTTAGCAGACAAGGGACCGACCTAATGTAGAGTTTTAATATTTGCTTTTCTTTCTAATTTCTTACCCCTGTTTTTACGTGGGCCGTGGTCCTCTCACCTGCATCGTAAATTGTTTGTGCACCGCTGTTTGGCGGGTCCTGTCCTCGGGGGGGGAAGCGTGGGGGATTGTTGGACGCCATCTTGGCTTGGGGTATTGGTGGGCCATTGTCGGGCGCCATATTGGGGGAGTAGGCGTGCAGCTTATGCGCGGACGGTGTATTTAAGCCAGCCACTTGAACGCGCAGCGGTGACGCGCAGTGGTGGGCGCCTTCTCTGCGCCGGAGTCGCGCCAGAGTCCTGCCCGTCTGCGCTCGTCCGCGTCTCGGAGGCGCTCGGAGCGCAGGAAGCGGTAGTTGTATACCCCTCAGTATAACTTTCTGCTGCTGGTATAATGCTATGCTACACGGAGCTTGCACTACGCTCTTTACAGAGGGTGTCTTGCACCTGTCGCAAGGTATTTCCTGGGAGGTTTAAGGGGAAGAAACGATGCCCTGGTTGCGGGTGGCTCCCTAATACGGCCCTGCCCCACATATCTAACGAGGAAGTGGGCTGTGCAAGGCATTTGTTCACTCTCCTTAACACTAGATCCGTGTGCAGACATGCACAGGATATTTACGATCTTTTAGCCACCGAAAAGCCGCTTTGTTTAATGCTGACTGAGACCTGGTTGGGGGAGTCCTCCAACCCTGATATAGCGGTAGCAATTCCCCCAGATTACAATATCTTCCGTCATGATAGATCGGGCGGGAGGGGCGGGGGGGTGGCTTTGGTAGTGAGCAATTCGGTTTCATGTTCCATCATCCCTACAGATGCCATCACAGGATCTGAATGCTTTGCCTTTTCCTTAGCATTGGCGCCCCATTATTCCTTGAAAGGGCTGTTAGTTTATAGACCTCCTGGTCCGGTTGGTTCTTTCTTTGATGAGCTCCAGTCGATAATTGCCGTGCTTGCTCTGAGAGCTCAGCACTGTGTTCTGGCTGGGGATTTTAATTTTCATATGGAAGACAGATCGGACTCGGATACGATGAAGCTCCTTGATGTTACGGTTCCCCTTGGTCTTGTCCCTTATCTCACAGGACCTACACATGATAAAGGCCATACTTTGGCCCAGGTCTTTTCAACGTCCCCTATAAAAGTACTTGCACTTCTACCGGTGCTTTGGTCTGACCACAGGCTGGCCAAATTCTATGTATTAGGCATGAAGAAATCTTTCAGTACCGTGCCTAGACACCAGGGACGCTCATCTAGGGCATATCATCGGGTGACCCCTGAAATGCTGATTCAGGCATCTCGTGATTATCCCTGCTCCTTTACGGGAGATTTGGAGAGCGACCTAGAATCCTTGCAGGTTTCGCTAACAGAGAGACTGAACGATCTGGCTCCTGAGAGGGCCCCCCGGTTATTATCTAAACGGGTTTCGGCCCCTTGGTTCACTGCTGCACTGTCGGCATCCCGCCGGCAGTGCAAGGTGGCAGAAAGGGCCTGGCGGTCGCAGTCTGACCCGGAGGCCAGGCTGACGTATAGGATGGCGGTTAAAGCATACCATCGTGCTATCCTCTTGGAAAAAAAGGATTACCTGGCTAAGAGGATTGAGGCTGCCTCTAACTCCTGTAAGGAGATCTTCACGATTGTCAGGGAATTCACGTCTCCGCGACAAAATGTGACTGTGGCTGCTCCCTCTGAGTTGTGGGCCTCAGCCCTTGTTGATTTCTTTGTCACTAAGATCAAACTGATCCAGGATACTCTTCCCTCGAGTATCGCCAAGGTACGTCCCACTTCTGAGGATGGCCTAGATCCGGGGATTCCTACGGGCCCCGTTTTGGCAGTTTTCCCGCCTATCTCGATTGCATCATCTTTGGCACTTATAGCCAATCTTAAATCTGGGTCGCCCCTGGACCCGTGCCCAGCCAAGTTCTTGGCGAAGGTTGCGGAAGCTGTCAATCCATTGGCAAATCCTCTTCTAAATCTCTCCCTCAGTCGGGGGTTGGTTCCGCGGGCCTGGAAGCAGGCGTCGGTTATCCCTCTTCTCAAAAAGCCTGGTCTGGATTCAAAGGCCTTGGCCAACTATAGACCTATTTCTCTCCTTCCGGCTCTGGCCAAGATTTTGGAGAAACATGTGCATTTCGTGCTCTCCAATTTTCTGGAAGCCCATAGCCTGTTGCATCCATCACAATCAGGTTTTCGCCCCAATTTAAGTACTGAGACGACGCTTCTGGAAGTGTCTGAGGCTGTTAAAGAGGTGCTGGATGCAGGGGGCAAAGCTATGCTTGTTATGCTAGACTTGTCGGCAGCCTTTGACACCGTCCCCCATGAGGGTCTCCTCGCCAGACTTTATGACATCGGTCTGAGGGGGACGGTGCTCAGGTGGTTTAGATCTTTCCTGGAAGGCCGTCAGCAAACGGTCTGGGTCCCGCCTAGCTCTGCCGCGATGCCGCCTTTGGGAGTAGGAGTTCCGCAGGGTTCTGTGTTCAGCCCTACTCTTTTTAATATCTTTATGACCCCTCTGGCGGCTTTGGCGGAGTCTCGGGGGGCTCAGATCGTTTCCTATGCCGACGATACTCAGCTCCTCTTTACGTGTAGGAAGGGCGAAGACTTTGACGGGGAGAGTATCCGGGAGTGCCTTGGGGCTGTTTTTAAATGATTTCAGTGTAACAGTCTCAAGTGCAACTCAGATAAATCAGAGGTACTCTTCTTTGGTTGTTCGTCTGACCCTCATTGGCAGGAATGGTGGCCTGTTAACATGTTTCCTCCAGCGAGCTCTTCTCAGCTTGCAAAGAATCTGGGGATCAAGATGGATAGTGGGTTGTCGTTAAGATCCCAGATTCTTGGTCTCACTGGAGCATGTTTCGGCCTCCTGAGAATGCGCCGTAAGTGTCTTCCTCTGCTCTCAGAAAAGCACAGGAAGACGACGGTGCAGTCCTTGATTGGCTCAAGACTGGATTACTCTAACATCCTATATCTTCTGCAACGGTTGCAGGTAGTCCAGAATTCGGCCGCGCGAGCCATCTTTGGCCTGCACAGGCGAGCCAGTGCCTCTAGCCTTCTACAGTCACTTCACTGGCTTCCGATTCGGAAACGGATTGTTTTTAAGGCCTTGACTTTAACGCATAAGGCTCTTCATGCTTCAGGTGCTAAATATCTTCAAAGGAGACTTGTCTTCTATCATCCGGCCCGAGCTTTGAGGTCTGAGTCTCTGTTCTTGGCCGTAGTTCCCCGTGTTAAGAAAGCTCGCATTGGAGGGCGTTCTTTCGAGTTTTTGGCACCGCAGCGCTGGAATGCTTTGCCCTTGGCACTGCGCAGTACCTCTAACCTGTTGACCTTCAGGAGGGGCCTTGAAACTTGGCTTTTTGCTCTCTAGTCTGG
This sequence comes from Triturus cristatus, assembly GCF_964204655.1. Taxonomy (NCBI): domain Eukaryota; kingdom Metazoa; phylum Chordata; class Amphibia; order Caudata; family Salamandridae; genus Triturus; species Triturus cristatus. The sequence continues at coordinate 458,165,940 of NC_140584.1, read as the reverse complement.
CTGCTCTTCTCCTGCTATGATCTCCGTTTTTCTGTTTGCTGTGCTGTGTTCTTTGTTTCAGGTAGTTACTAATAAAAGCGCCGGAACACTCTTTTAGAGTAGCCGTGCGCTATATAAGACCAATCATAACATAACAGAGTCACAAGATTCCCCTGTAAGGTATTCTTCTTTGTCATCTCGCATACATCTGTAAGTAAAAGGCAAGGACCACACTTCATGGAGGAAAGCGCTGCCCAGGGGTTCATAGTGACCTATCGGGTAATGCTTCATGCAGGAGCTAAACTTAAATAGAGAAAACCGTAAGGAGATAACCCCGTGGACGAGCCAGACAGCAGAGTCAGTTTCAGCCACAGAGAAGGGCAATGGGTCAATCTTTTCAATATGTAAAAGTGTGTAGGTTGCATCTTTCATGGACATAAACTGTTGTTTGTCAGTTAAATTAAAAGGTAAAAGCAAAGCAGTTGCGTTCAAATAATCCCATGGACCCTTTCCCATTTTCAATGTTTGTAAAGTCCACGCAAATTGCATTATTGAACATAATTGATTCTTACCATGATACAACACAGATACATCATCTTGTACAATATCGACAACAGTTGAAACAATATTATCTAATGTATAAATGCGGGAAGACAGTGTGTTAATACTGTTGTCAACAACAGCCAGTACCTTTTCTAGGTTCGCCTGATCTATCTCCCTTAAGCGTGATGCAGCTTTAATTTGAGAAAGCTTCCATATTTTATTATAGGCCCTTGATAAAGTAGGCCAAATCAATGTTATGGGATAACAACGACAAATGTTGTTGCACGGACGATAGGGACGAGTGTTGTAACCAAGTTTGACACAATTTTCCCACAGAATACGTGGTAACCGAATGTGTATCCGCAAAACGTGGATCTAGCCTATATTGTTTGTAACCAGGGACTATGTTATGAAAATGTAGTTGGCAGGCATCAGCAGTCGTATGCCTTACTAACCATCCTTGCGGGTCTAAATTTGAGACATTAAACGTTATATTCTGAAATAATGCTTGCAGTTCTTCAATGGAATAATTAGTAAACATGCTCCAGTTCTGATACAGAGGCAGTTTATGAACGGTAGGGACATTCATCTGTTTTGTAGTGGCTAAACCAAATCAGGTAGTTTGGTAAATAGAATCATTTAAAAATAAAAATTTTACACGTGATGTAAAGCGTCAGTGACACAAACCTGCCAGGATCTAGAACCCCAATGGTGGCCTTCCAATGTTCATAGCCGCCAACGGACAATTTATCAATAAACACATTGGAATATAATAATTTAGTGTGGGTTAACATTACCTTGGTAGTAGATGAAATGTTCAATTTAAAATAAAAGGACTCCGAGTTGGACCTGTCAAAATCTATAAAATATGTACATTTCTTTAACAGGGTTTTGGAGCTACCTTCCAATGGAGTTGGGCAATGCTCCCAATGTGTGTAATTAACAACATTCCTAAATGTATTAGCCTTATGCAAGTAGAGGTGGCCAAAATGCCGGTAACAATATAAATCGGCATAATTTGCAGTATTTAAATACAAATCTTCAGCATCAAAGGCAGCATAAAACTTCAAATCTGAAAATAAAGATTGCACAGTTTGCACATCCCCATCATCTGAATGAATGTTCTGTTTCACTACATCACCCATTGAAACACGAAGTACATTTGGAACATTAATAATCTCAGTTGTACCATGAATCTGGTAATCCACAGTATCCCAGACAATGCCGTCAGCCACTGGAAAGGTGGAGATGTTAACAAAAGTCCGGTCTCGCTTCATGATGTGAGAAGACGAATGCGGAGTCAAAGTTCCAGTCACCAACTGAACAGCAGAGCGTTCTGGCAAGTAATGACCATGGATGAGTAAGAAAAAGACTGTCACGAAACCAATGGACATAAACAAAAAAATTAGGATTAGCACCAACCAGATGTATGTCCAAGGAGTGACCAAATAAGTCTGTTTAAACCAGGAGACAAAAATACTGAATTTAGTAGGGCCAACTGATGAAGTAGAAGTCGAGTCAAAGGAAAAACGCGACTGATTAAGTGTAGTTGGTTGCAAACCAGACAACGACTCTCTTGTCGGATAAGCATATTCAGTCTCATCTGAACCCGATGATGTTGGTGGTATTAACAAGGAATGTGTAACAGAGTCCATCTCAATGGCAGTGTTGTGTTGTGCGCTGCCACACACGCCAATCACTGGATTCCTTGAAAGTGCTAGATACGATGCAGCAGGTGTAATACTATTCAGAATCAGCCAGATGTTTTAGCATGACATTGTCCACTGAAATGTATCTGTTGTCTTTGCGACCAGGAAGCGGTGGTAAAATGACTGTACAAGTACCCTTCACGCCAAGCACTGGAACCGGTGCATGAAAAGAGGGTCCAAATTCCATTTTGTTCTCCACCTTCTCTCGGACCAAATCTCCAACTTTGGGTAGCCAGCCAACTACGGGATATGTAGTGCAGCATCAGTGGCAGAGGATAAATGTTCTTTTGCAAGACTGTCACAGGTCCCTTGTAAGTCCTGTAACATAGTAGAATCACCACCAAATCATATCACCACCAAAATGAGTTTCCCCTGTGCCAGTGCGCGTTCTTTCAAGATCCCCATCTGCACAGCTGCCAAGACTTTTTCAACACTGGAAATGCGCATCTCGGCAGAAGTGTACAAGTGTGATTTGTAAGCAATAGGTACTGTGTCACCTTCATTAAACGTCAAGTATGTGAAACCCACTGCGCCTGGGACGACTCTTATTACCAGATTTGTGTGGTTATCACGTGTTATTAAGTATTTAGATTCAAGAAGATCAGACTGCAAAGATTGCAGGATAGCTGAATGTCCTGGAAGCCAGCAGGCTTTTGAAAAAGTTGGTTGTATCAATGCATAAAGAGGCTTGTTACGCTGAGCATATTCGGGAATGAAAGTACGTCCAAAGTTCAAAAATCTCAGCAATGATTGAAGTTTTTTCAGGGTTGTTGGAGGTTGCAAATGTGTGCATTTCTCCAAGAGGTGAGGCGCTAAGCCTCTACCTTCATTATTGGGCTCATAGCCCAAAAAAACACACGGTGTACTCAGCAATGTGTGATTATGCAAAGTTAAATTTGTAACCGTAGTCCGCAAACAAAACACTGATGCGGTCGACTCGGCAAAGATGTGGCCATAATTTGTCATCTGTGAGATACATATCGTCAACGTACGAGTACGCATCCGGGTCAATGCTGTCCAGCAAAGAGACAACACAGGCGGCGAAAACTCCGGGGCTATTTTTGTAGCTCATAGCTACACGCCTAAATTGTTTTTGTTTACCACCGGCGGTAAATGCTGTCAATTGACTGCACGCCGGGGACATGTCGTGACTAAAAAAGCCATTGGAAATGTCAAGTGTAGTTTTATATTTTTTACAAACAAGACTGTCTACAAGAGCAGAACTATGGGTATTCTGTACCGCAAACGTGCGACAATGAGAGTTCAAATGCCGGTAATCCAAAACTATGCGGTACGACCCATCGGGTTTGGTAACGGTGAAAAGAGTGTTGTTCATCGGTGACACACGTCTCAATCACTCCTTGATACTCTAACTGTGTCAGAATCTCGGAAACAGGACCTTTCGCTTTCCGCCGGAGGGGATATTGAGGTTGTGGCTGATGCATAGACAGCAATGGTATCTCATTAGGCTGTGAGTCTTTATCCCAGCACACGTGTACGGTACAGAGCCTGTGCAAGCACCAAAGCCCACTCTTCTGCAAAAGACTTTGCATGCTCCTTTGAGATATTACGTGAAAAACTCGAAAGTATCACTTCTTCCCCTTTAGGAGCCGCAAGAACAAATGGTGGGGGCCAGTCTGCCTCTGCCAATAATATGTCGTAGGAGGATGTTAGATTTTCCCCAAAAATCCCTTTATTAACACGCTGTATGTCACCCTCAAATAGAAGAACAATATCATATAGTCTATAGGGGGAGCCACTCGAGTGTCAGCTGTTTCAACCGAGATGTAAGTGTCAGTTGCTGTCACCTCCAGAAATGGACGCAGTGCCTGACGCACTATGATAACTTCCGCTGCGCTGTCGAGCAGCGTTACTGCCCAAGTTAAATTCTGGAGCCAGGTCGTCACCATCTGTGGCATATCTAGCTGTTAATATTGCAACTTTCTTTTTCTGAAACTGAGGGCGCTGATGAGGAAAATCATCCTGTTTCCCTTTTTCGTCAGTCTGACGCTGTTGGTCACGTCCTTGCAGGGCACCTCAACCTCTGCCGCAATCCTGGCGTTCACCTCCACCGATTTGTGAGCCCAATGTTTCCTGTAAAGAACGAGGAGAACGCTGATCAGGAACCTGAATCTGTCAGGAGACCTAATTCTCGCGCGGTCGAGCAGGTCATAAGTGGGCCCAGAAGACTCGGGTGTCGGTGACGTGGCACGCGACCCCTGTTTCTGTTGTTGCTTTCCCTGTTTCTTAGTTCTCCAATTCTTTTTATTAAAGACTGGATGCTCGTCTTTCTCAGACTGTGACTTTTGTTGTGTTCGCAGTTGAGCTGGTTATTTAGCAAAAGTCTTAATACCCAAACAATTTCGTCCAATGGCCTTATAAGCCTGGGCAATAATTTTTGGTAGTTCGCGTGGCCTGTCCGGTTCTGGGACTAGCGCCAAAGCATTAGCTACTTGAAAATTCACTGCATCTCCCCTAACATTAGCAAGGATCACATCAGCAACTACGTCGAACACCCCGACCAATCTCATACCCAACTCAATAGCCGCTTCTGGGCTGTGCTCATCTTGAACATGCTTAATCATGGAGGGGAGTACGGTCATTGAGTGAGTGCCGAAACATTTCGCATATACCGCCACAAACACCTTTCCCCAATTGCTACAATTGGTTAACTCAGGAATGAAGTCTTTCTGCAAACTAATTGTCAATATCCTGTGTTTCTTTGCAGGAGAGGGATTTGGAAATACTGCCTCCAGCTGGTCAAATTTTTCAGCAAGCCAATAAGGTAAATCACCCTTATTTTGAGGACGCTTGCCCATTACCGAACCTGGACGTTGCGCATAACGTAACGGACAACAGCTCTATGCACCCGTGGTAAAGAGGTGTGCATCACGCGGAGGTCATCCAATCGAACTGTTAGATAACATGGGTGTGGGGTATACCCAGCCAAAACTGGCCAAGTGGCCCCATCGATTGACAAAGGGCCTAAACGGATAGGAGTCACTGGGTGCGGGAGGGCACCATTAAACCAAAAAAGGTGTTGCCATGCCGTGAGCGGAACTTCAATATTTGTATAGGGTAGATAAGCATGAGGAAGAGCCGAAGCAGTGTAATTATGGAACAAATCTTCGCCTCCATTCACTGCCGGAAAAGTGGCCCATGAATAAAACACTTCATAGTGTTGTGTCGGATCAGCTTCCACCGCAAAGATAAAATCGACACCCGCGCCTGGCACTCCATACATAGTCAAATGTCGACGGAGTGCTGTGTGACTATGCGCTGGAATATCTTCTTCAGCCATGAAGAAGAAGAACGTATAACAACCTAATGCGTGGCAGCACAATAGAGGGTAACTACGAAAAGAAAACACCTTTTAAGAACATCAAGCTTGAAAAAATATATATAAACATCAATATAGGAGGCAACACGTCACATCTGTTTCCAGAAACAGAAGCGAGGGGATTGCGGACAAGCACAAGTACTATTCAAGCGCCTGGCAGATAAGAGCCAGACCAAACGTTGGTTGCCCCATGTTGCAGGGATTCTGCACATATACAGAACTACGCGCAAAAAACCAGGACCTCAGTGTACCGTGGTGTACCAACCGCCCACCTTAGTGCCCGTAACCCCAATCCGACTAGATATAGTGTCTCATTCGTTCTCCGTACTACAGCAAAGCTACCAATGATTAGACATCCTAGAACATGTAACTCAGACTCTCTCAGTAATCGCGGGAGCAAGAACACTCTTTCGCCAACTCACTTATACTTGTCCACAACATAAGTAAGCAGAAACACAATATAGTTTAAAATGTTTATTTTAACTAACGTGCTCTGTAATGCAGTACACGAGCCAATATTAGCAGCAAAATGCATAAACTCAATAAAGTGAGCATTGTTGCAATTTCTTAAAATATGAAAGGGGAGATCATTTTATAAAGCTAGCGGAAAAAAGGGCTAATGAGCCTTGCCACCCTCCCCGTGCTAGGAACTAGTTTATAATAATTATAGAAGACCTCTGGGTTTTGTCATGGCGACCCCATACTTCCAGGTTTAGATGCAAAGATTTACATCTCCGGAGAAGCACAGCTCTTCTCCTCGGAAAGGTTTTCTTTGAGTGTCTAACATGCCTTCCAAGCCAAATTAAAAGCACTTGATTTTCACTAGTAGAGCTGTGGTTGTATTATGTCTAACATGCGTGGGACTGAGCAAGGCAGATTAACAGAGCACATTGTGTTTTTTTACCTTGAACACGCTGTTCAGCAAGAAACATGAAAGGCAGACAGATCCCATGTGAGAGGGCACAAGAGGGCACAAGCAGAGGATTCGAGAAAACAAAATCATGTAGAAACATGTGCAAAAGCGGCATCATAGCTGCCAAGCATATACTAACTTATGCTAACTTAGCAATGTGCGCAGTGAATCCCATACACCCTCCCCTGGTCAGTCCATCGCATAGTCAGAGGACGAACACAGAGTTCAATAAGTCAGGAGCAGAGTTCAAGCACGCCTATAGTTTTTGCAACAAAAATAAAAATCGGGCTTTGAAGCAGGCGCCATAAAAAATATATATATTATATAAACAAATCAGCCAAGATGAGCACCAGCCTTTTAATTAATCAGACTTTATGAGCAGTAAACCGCAACGGTTTCCATTAGAAAATCATTGACATCAGTAGAAAAAAGAGATGCCATCCAATTGAGCAAGCAGAAAGAGCATTTGTGATCTTCATAGGTGGGTGCCTCTAGCACCATCGTTGGACAACTTGCGTGATACTCAATGTAGCTACGTTGTAGGAAATCCTGCGCCGCCACACAGATATCACATTGTGCCAACACTCCATGCGCAGCCGCGCATGCCATAAATCCAACCCCGGAGCATTCTTGCTCATGGGCCACTAAGGGACCTATCAACAGGTCGTAATCTGGGTCGGGAGATGACGTATTGGAGAGACAGAAATCCAATGCCCATTCAAAGGAGTATACCAAGCATGAAAAGACGGGTTGCACGCAAGTGTAGTACGCAAAGCGGAAAGACAGTCTGTATGCCATGCTGAGGGTCGCCAGTGGCAACGTGCCATAGCACTCAAGCATTCAGTCACGGAGCAGTTGTAGCCGATCTGGGCTGCGTAGGACCACAAGAGGTGCGTAATAGGCAAATTAACAGGAGGACACCAGCAGCTATGGGAACCATTAGAGGTAATCCCCCAAAGACGCTGGAAAAAATAGAATGAATAAAGGCTGGTATTACACCAAATATAGTCTCAAAAGTGGTCACAAGGCCAGAACCCACAACTTAAAAAAAAATGTACCAGGCCATGTGTATCAGACGCATTTAAGATATTATGAATTAGTTCACCGAAATGTTGTGGGATGTTTGTATTTAAAAGGGCTTGAATTTCAGAATGTGTACTTGCTATCTGCAGGACGAATGTCTTGTGCGCTGAAGTGAGCGGGACCTCCTGCTGGAATAATAGCGCTTTTATTCTGCTCAACGTATTGAAGTCTGTTTTCAAAGTTGGGATGCAAGGCCACATCGAGGTATCGAGCTTCTCATGAGGGGATGGGAGAAGCACATTTTTACAGCAAACTACGCGCTGTGAAACTGTTACAATGTACGGTATGCCGGCAAGCAAACCGCAACATCTTCGTTGTTCGAAAGAAGATAGATACCAATAGAAAGCAGGGTGAAAGTAGGTGTTATAGCTGGTACTGGTATATGCTGATAATTACTCAGTTTTGGAAAGTGCTCTTCTTGATGGAGTTGGCTTAACCACTGAACAGTATAGGATTATGTTCCGAAACACCCAGAAGACACAGAATCACGACTGGGTAGACTTTGTGGCTAGTGCTATTAAGGCTCTAGAAGGTTGGTTACTTGGCAGAAAAGTGCATGATTTTGATGGAGTGTACAATTTAATTATGAGGGAACAGATCCTTAATAATTGCCTGAATCAGCTATTGCATCAGTACCTGGTGGACTCCCCAAGAATTAGGGTAAAGCAGAAAAATCAGACCCATGGTGGTGACCAGAAGAAGCAAGAATCTTCAAAAGCTTAAGAGAAGGGTGGGGACAAGGGTAAAGACAAAGAGTCTTCATCAGGGCCCCAAAAACCTGCATCCTGGGGGGAGTCACAATCGAACAAGGGAAAAGGCAAGAAGAAACCTTGGTGTTACATATGTATGGTAAAAACCCATTGGACAAAATATACTGATTATCCAAAAGCTAAGGAAACTACTCCTACCATCACTGCCCCTAAGGCAACTGCTCCCACTAGCACAAGTACAAGTGGTGGTACAAGGAACATGGGATTAGTGGGATTAACCTTTGTATCTGAGGTGGGTTATGGCTTAGAACTCCAGTTCAGTCTGTTCTAGTCTGTGATGGTGACATGGATATTGCCACCTTACTTGTCAGTCCCAGTAACCTGGGCAAGTACAGAAAACAGCCTTTGATCAGAGGCAATGGCCTACATGGACACAGGGGCCAATGTCACCATGGTGACAGAAAAACTTGTGTCTCCTGGACCGATCTTACTTGGTGAAATATACCAAGTGACCAATGCAAACAATGACAGGACTTACCTTTCCTTGGCAGTTGTTACTTTCATCTGGGGAGGAGTAACTGGTCCTAAGAAAGTTGTGGTTAGACCTACCAGTAGATTGTCTGTTGGGCAATGATTTGGAGACTTCCGCCTGGGCGGAGGTTGAATTTAGAACTCATCCAGCAATGTTGGGTATATCTGCAGATGTGTTTGTTGTGACTAGGTCACAAGCCAAACTGACATCCACTGAACAGGCCCTGGATCCTGGAAAAATGGACCAGGTGCCTTCCAAGAGAAGAAGCAGGAGGGGTAAGGCTGTATCTTGTCTTCTCCCCAGGCTCAGAGTAAGGATCAGTCTCATGAGGTATATGATCCCAGTCCCTGTGAAGGAACTGTCTCAGATAAGATTGAGCCTGATCAGTTCTTGGGGCCAGGGGGTCCTTCCAGGGCAGACTTGAGTTTGCAGCAGCAAACCTACCCCTCTCTTGAACCCCTCAGACAGTGAGCTGCTGCTGAGGCTGCTGGGAATGTCAGTGTCCCACAGGATCTACTGGGATGAGGGACCCCTTTATTCAGAGGGTAGAGACCCCAAGCCTGGTGCTACCAGGATGTTGGTTATACCTCTGAAGCTTAGGGGCTACCTACTCACCCTTGCACATGACATTCCCTGGCAGGACACCTAGGCCAAAGTAAGACTTAGGACAGGCTTGCACCTCACTTTCACTGGCCTCACATGTCTGAAGACACCAAGGAGTTTTGTTGCTCCTGTGAAACTTGCCAAGACAGTGGTAAGGCAGGTGCCACCACAAAGGCCCCCCTTGATGCCACTTCCAGTGGTGGGGGTTCCCTTTGAGAGGGTTGGGGTTGACATCATTGGTCCCATGAACCCTCCTACAGAGTCTGGGCACAGTTATATTCTAGTGGTGTGGATCATGCCACTAGGTACCCAGAAGCAATTCCCCTACAGCTACTGTGATGGCAAGGGCCCTCTTAGGAGTTTTTTCCAGAGTGGGCTTCCCTAAGGAGGTTTTAAGTGACAGAGATACAAACTTCATGTCAAGGTACATCACTGCAATGTGGAAGGAGTCAATCAATCAATCAATCAGGGGTTTATAAAGCACGCTACTCACCCGTGAGGGTCTCAAGGCGCTGGAGGAGGGAGGGGTTGGTGCAGCTCCGGATCATTCAAAGAGCCAGGTCTTGAGGCTCTTCCTAATGGTGTGCAGAGTGGGGGAGCGTCTGATGTTGACTGGGAGCTCATTCCAGGTCTTTACTGCGATGTAGGAGAAGGCTCTTCCGCCTGATCTGGTCCTGCGGATGAATGGGGTCTCTGCCAAGGCAAGGTCGGCGGAGCGGAGGTTCCTTTTGGGTACGTGGAAGGAGACTCTTTCTTTGAGGTATTTGTGTCCAATGTTGTGGAGGAATTTGTAGGCGTGGGTGAGTAGCTTGAAAGTTACTCTCTTCTCGATGGGGAGCCAGTGGAGGTCTTGTAGGTGCTGGGTCATGTGCTTGTGTCGTGGGGTTCCGAGGACAAGTCTGACTGCGGTGTTCTGGAGTGTGTGGGTGATGGTATTTCTGCATTCGGGGGAATCCACTTGAAGGTCTTGCGGAGGATGCAGAGGGAGTTGAAGCAGGTGGAAGTGACGGCGTTGATCTGGCGGGTCATGGTGAGAGGGGAGTCTAGAATGATGCTGAGGTTTCGGTCGTGGTGTGATGGAGTAGGTGGCTTTCTGAGGGTGGAAGGCCACCAGGTGTTGTCCCAGGCGGTGGAGGGGGGTCCAAGGACGAGGACCTCTGTCTTCTCCGAGTTGAGCTTAAGGCAGCTGTAGTTCATTCTTTCCTGGAAGCTGAGTCTGGTGTCCTCTGGGTTTTTCGTGAGGGAGAGGATGAGCTGGGTGTCGTCAGCGAAGGATACTTTGCTGAGCCCATACTGTCTACCGATGGGGCGAGGGGTCCATGTAGATGCTGAAGAGCGTGAGGCTGAGTGAGGATTCTTGGGGTACTCCGTAGTTGATCTCTGTGGCTTCGGAGAGGCAGGGTGGGAGTCTGGTCCTTTGGGTTCTGCCAGTGAGGAAGGAGCGGATCCAGTCGAAGGCGGTTCCCCGTATGCTGGCGTCTGGCGGTGAGAGTGCAGTGGGAGACGGTGTTGAAGGCTGCGGAGAGGTCTAGTAGGATGAGGGCTGCAGTGTGGCCCTGGCCGAGTAGCATGAGGATGTCATCAGTGGTGGCGAGGACGGCGGTCTTGGTGCTGTGGTTGCTGCTGAATCCGGACTGGGTGGAGTCAAGGATGGCGTTTTCTTCGATGAAGGTGGTCAGCTGGGTGTTGACGAATCTCTTGGTGACTTTGGCTGCGAAAGAAAGGAGAAAGATGGGTTGGTAGTTTTTCAGGTCCGTCAGGTCAGCCGAGAGTTTCTTGAGGAGAGGCTTGACCTCTGCCTGCTTCCAGTCGTAGGGGAAGATGCCGGATTCGAAGGAGGCGTTAATGGTCCGCCATAGTTCGGGTGCTTTGGCGGCGACGGTGGCTCTGTGGTAGATTTTCAGCAGACAGGGGTCCGTGTAGGCTCCTGAGTGGGTGTTCTTCATGGTCGTGGTGGTCTCTTCGGTGGTAGCCGGTTTCCACGTGGTGATGGTGGGCTGGTTGGCGGTGGTGGAGAGGAGGGTGGTGTCTGGAGTCTGTTCGCTGAAGTTGTTGTAGAGGGCCTTGATTTTCAGGGGGAAGTAGGCGCTAAGCTTGTTGCAGAGGCCCTGGGATGGTGTGACATCTATGGCTTCGCTGGGGATTTGGTGAACTGCTGTATGACGTTGGAGAGTTCTTTTGCGTTGTTGGTGTGAACTTTTGCTCTTGATAAAGGTCATCTTGGTGTCTCTTATGCATTGGTGGTATTCAGTCATGGCGTGCCTGTAGGTGTTCTGGTCTTCGGTGGTTTTCCTGTTCCTCCAGAGTTTCTCAAGGCATCTGCAGGAGCACCTGGCTTCTTGGAGGTCGGTGGTGAACCAGGCGGCCTTCAGGGGCGTTGTCTGATGGGTTGGCTGAGGGTTGCAAGCAGGTCTGCGCAGCTGGTGATCCAAGGCTCCCCCACTGGACCACTAGGGATGAGGTGCAGGCAGGAGCCTGCGAGTGGAAGAGGGCCTCGAACACCTACCTGAGTGAGCAGATTACAGTGCCCAGAGCTGCGGGGGGAGAGCAGGTCCCTGACAAGGAGGAGTGTGGAGTGAACTACAAATTCACCACGCCCTGTCATCCTCAATGCAATGGGTTGATTGAAAATTTCAACAAAACCCTAAAGGGCATGTCCCAGAAAAGCTTAGACAAAAATGGGATGTTTTTCTGCCCTGCCTTCTCTTTGCCTACAGAGAGGTCCCTCAGTAGGAGGTTGGCTACAGCCCTTTTTAACTTCTGTTTGGGCATCCAGATAGGGGTCCCCTGTATTTGGTGAAGGAGGGTTGGGAGTTGCCTCTCAAACCTCCCAAACAAGTCATAGTGGACTATGTACTTGGTCTCTGATCCAGGATGGCTAAGTACATGAAGAAGGCAAGCAAAAACCCGGAGGCCAGTCAAGAATTGCAAAAAGCTTGTCATGACCAAAAGGCTGTCACGACTGTTTACCTGTCAGGCCAGTAGATGTGGGTGTTGGAGCATGTGGCCCCAGCAGCTCTCCAGGATAATTGTACTGGACCCCACACAATCATTGAGCAAAAAGGTGATGTCACCTATCTGGTGGACCTTGGCACTCCCAGAAGCCCCCATAGGGTGCTCCATGTGAACAGGCTCAAACCTTTTGTAAACAGGGCTTACATGGGCTTGCTCATGGCAGCTGATGAGGAACAGGAGGAAGAGAGTGACCCTATCCCTGATCTCCTCTCACTAAACCCTGATGATGGGCTAGTTGATGGTGTAGCCGTGGCAGGCAGCCTCACTAACCAACAGCAGATTGATTGCAGGAAGGTCCTCAATCAATATAGGCATATGTTTTGTTTGACACCCGGTCAAACCACCTGATGTACCCATGAAGTGTACACAGGTGAGAGTCTACCAGTCAAGAATAAAATCTACAGGCCATGTCAGAGATTGCATCAGGACAGAGGTCTGAAAGATACTGGAGTTGGGTCTTGGAACCAAAACCTCACACCCAGGGTGGTACGAGAGATGCAGAGGTTTTGTGTTGACTACAGGGGACTCAATGCAGGTTATTGGCAAATCAGACTAGCTGAGGATGCCAAAAATAGCATTCTCGACCCCTAGTGGGCATTATCCATTTATTTTGTTGCCCTTTGGTTTGAAGAATGCACCTGCCACATTCCAAAGGCTGGTGAATAAAGTTGTCACAGGTCTGGAAGCGTATAGTGCAGCCTATCTTGATGATGGAGCTGTCTCTAGCTCCACCTGAGATCATAACCTGGTACACCTGAAGAATGTTATGGAAGCTCTGCAGAAAGCAGGCCTCACTATCAAGGCTACTAAGTGCCAGATAGGCCAGAGCAAGGTTGTATACCTGTGCCACCTTGTGGGTGGAGGCCAGGTCCAACCACTTCAGAGCAAAATCCAGACCATGATGGACTGGGTTGCTCCAACTAACCAGACTCAGGTCAGAGCTTTCTTGGGCCTGACCGGGCATTACAGGAGATTTATAAAATAATATGGGTCCATAGTGACTCCCTTGAATGATCTCACCTCATAGAAAATGCCCAAGAAAGGTCAGTGGACTGTTAGCTGTCAGAAGGCATTTGATGATTTCAAGCATGCCATGTGCACTTTTCCCATTCTGCAGAGTCCTGACTACTCCAAGCACTTTATTATCCAAACAGATGCATCTGAGTTGGGAGTTTACAGGCTGTGTTGTCACAACTTAATGCAGAGGGTCAGGAACAACCAGTAGCTTTTATTAGCAGAAGGTTGACCTCAAGAGAGAAACGCTGGTCAGCGACAGAGAGGGAAGCCTTTGCTGAGGTCTGGGCCCCAAAGAAGTTGAGGCCATACTTGTTTGGCACTCACTTCATTGTTCAGACCGACCATGACCCATCTTACGGCTAAAACAGATGAAGGGTGAAAACCCCAAACTTTTGAGGTGGTCCATTTCCCTACGGCAGATGGGCTGTACAGTGTAACATAGACTTGTGAGTAACCATGCCAATGCAGATGGACTCTCCAGATATTTCCACTTAGAAAATGAAGACTCAACTGGGCAAGGTTAGTCTCATCTCCTTACGTTTGGAGGGTGGGAGTTGTGTAGGAAAGTATGATCTGCTCCTTATGGTTACCCCCACTTTCTGCTTGATGTAATACTGTTTTTGACTAGTCTAACTGGGATCCTGCTAATCAGGACCCCAGTCTATCTGCTTTCTTCTTAAACTGTTGTGTTCAGTACCTAGGTAAACCCCAGATTGGATACTGGGGTACCCTTGCCAGTCCCCAGTATATGGTACCCATGTACCCAGGGCATAGTTACCCCAAAGGTCTCCTATGGGCTGTAGCATGTATTATGCCACCCATCAGAGACCATTTAAAATAGAACCACAGGCCTGCCATTGCAGCCTGTGTAAGTTGGTGCATGCACCACTTACGAAAGATATAGGTTTACTATATCTAAGGGTCACTGCACTTACAACCTATAAGTCACCCCTCTAGCAGGCCTTTACAATCTTGAAGGCAGGGTGCTTGTTGTAAGTGAGAGGGTGACGCTGCATGAGCAGGACACCCATGCAGCCTATGGAGTCCAGTCTCCCAGGTTGTCAGAGAAGCAGCTATATACTATATAGAGGGGTATCACGTGACCGCACGATGACCATCTCGAAGACGGCTGCAACCCATCCTATCATAACATAAGACCAAAGATGGAAGGTGCACTCATTGTGTCTGGACACATTAAATCAAATAGTCCAAATGGTATAGTATTTCTCTTCTTTTCATTCTTAAGATTCTTTTTATTTCGATGATTCAGACACGAACAATGTACAGCCAACGCGTTTCGTTCCGTACAGGAACTTCATCAGGGCTGCAATAATTACAAACATAAAAAGCAACACTTAGAAGAACATCTATATGTGACAATCATAAAAACAAACATGTAATATATAACTACTCAATCTTTAGAGAGAATGGCACAAAAGAAAGGACATACATATAAAAAAACCCTAGACATATGGATGTATGCAAATACATAATATCCACAGAGAAAGAAAACATTCATTGCAACAACACATAATAAAACATATGATTCAGACAACTGGACAATATTCAATATTGAAGGACAAAATAAGTACGAATTATACAAATATCATATATGACTAACAAAGAGTATATAATGAAGAAAAAGCAGAAAGAGTGGGAGAAAAGCAAAAAAGCAAAGAAAAAATTATATGATTTAGAGTACACATACGAAACTATATAGGTGAGAATAAAATCTAAAAAGTCAAAAGTCACAGTGTGTAAAACTATATTGGAAGGAATATATCTAAACAAATAAGTACTGTACCCAAGTCTCTAATATCATTTGGTATTGTGACCCTCATCCACAAGCAATGAGTAGTGCAATTTCTCGGGTACCAAAACAGTGATTAGTGTAAAGCTCAATCTACAGCAAATTGACTGACATCTCACCTCTTTCAAAGAGAGTAGAATATAGATAAGGTACTTCTAGGGCGGTATGTGCTCCTTTATGACTCGTTGCGTCACAAACAGAATTAATAAGCCATAGGAAAGTTATTTCATTCCTATATAAGAGTAAAACACATTATCAAAGAAGAATAAAGGATATCAAGGCGAAAATTAGCCCTAAATAAAAACATATTTACAGTCGCACAAATGAACCAGTGTTCTGCTTGGGTTTTCAGATCGGATGGAACCCGCTCTACAGAGCCCTTCTGACCCAAACCAGAACGTTACCCCCTCCCTAGGGCCTTTTTACACCTAAATGACCACATATATATGTACCACCTAAGGACAGGGAATTCCTATTATATATATATATATATATATCAAGACCTCACAGCTCAACCACAGTCTCGCGGCCTTCAGCAGACCCAGAATCTCCTACCCAGACGGCAGCAACACACACAGTCTCGCGGCCTCAGTCAGACCCAGAATCTCCTACCCAGCCGGCAGCAACACACACAGTCTCGCGGCCTCAGGCAGACCCAGAATCTCCTACCCAGACGGCAGCAACACACATAGTCTCGCGGCCTCAGTCAGACCCAGAATCTCCTACCCAGACGGCAGCAACACACACAGTCTCGCGGCCTCAGTCAGACCCAGAATCTCCTACCCAGACGGCAGCAACACACATAGTCTCGCGGCCTCAGTCAGACCCAGAATCTCCTACCAGACGGCAGCCTTAGCACAAGCTCATCCTATTATTACCGTAGTACATGACAGGGGAATCGGGATTACTATATATCAGATCACACAAAGACTATTAGTTGAGCACAACCTGTTCTCTAGTTCGAGGGGCTCATTTCCCCCTCATCCAGTTACCACTTACCTGACCAGGATTAACCTCTGTTCATGTTGAGTTAACTCTGACTAAAAGAATAGGCTATCCTCCTATACAAAAATACACAACACATGCTAACTCACGACAAGCTAAATACTTTATTTAAATGCCACATGCACATTCGCAGAATACATCATATATATATAACCTGCAAGGAAAGTGAAAGGTTAAGTTATA
Source organism: Triturus cristatus (assembly GCF_964204655.1). Classification (NCBI taxonomy): domain Eukaryota; kingdom Metazoa; phylum Chordata; class Amphibia; order Caudata; family Salamandridae; genus Triturus; species Triturus cristatus. The sequence goes on along the minus strand of NC_140584.1, from coordinate 458,149,498 downwards.
CACTTCAAAGAAAAAGGGGTCGACATCACCTGAGTTGTATGTAGCCTGTGCTCAATGGTCATCTAGGTTCCCTTCTCCCTCTGTGCCTCGGCTTCGCCTGGAAGTCACACCTCCGCAGTCGCGGATCTACTCCCTTCTCCCTCTCCGAGTCACTGGAACCTCTTCCTCATCGGCTACTCTCTCCTCTTTAGATTCAAGTTCGTCATCTGTCTTCCCTGGAATAAGTAGTAGCTTTTCTGCTAACGGCCAGATGCCGCCTATGGTCTAGAAGCAAGTACTCATATCTAACTCAGACTTTCACTAATATAGAGGTGCATTCTCTCATGGAAATTTCCAGCTCGAAACCTGCCGCCCACCAAATTCCTGTACCTCCCCGTGCCAAGGACACGTTCCCAGCCGGCCGGCCTGATGTAGTGTCTTCGGCAGGGGAAAAATACACTCCTTCGATAAGGGCCGGCCTGAACCGGTTCTCTCCGAGCGAATAACACCTCATAACTAAAACATCGCCCTCCCTCTAGAAGTGTCCCAAGCTGCCGGAGCAGAAAGAAAGATGGAGTCTCTCCTGTCTGAGGCCTACCAGGCCTGAATTCAGCACGACTCCATGAAATACCCTCACTATAGGGCAAGTTATCCTCGATGCTAACGAATCTATCCCCTAGGCTATGTATGTAGGCCCTGATCTATGGGTAGGAGCACGGGATTGTGTCAAAGTGTCTAATAGATAGGCCCTATTCACTACTCTAGTCCTTAGACTTGGATGGAAAGAGACTGAAGTCATATTGATCGCTCTACAACACAAGAAGGCCAGGAAAATCAAGCAGTACATTTCACCCTTGACTTCAGTCTATTATACATACATTAAACAGAACTAACATCGGTGGAAGAATAATATGAAACAAAACTAACCGATCTATGTCTAGTACCAGATGTGCAGAATTGAAGCAGTGAAGGGATACACTGAATAAAACAACAGATAGAAATCAAAACAGCAATAGCAATCAAAATGCCACCTAATATGTAGCTTAGCATATGCATGTCCGGTAACCAATTAAAGAGCCAGTCAAACCAGCCCTGATCAATGTGTTTTCTAACTTCATCGGTTAAGTCATGCAATTTATCTATGTGTGCACGAATGGATTGTGTATGATCAGATAAGTTAAAACAGCAGAGGCCTTCAAAATCTGAGCAACCATGTCCATGTTTAAGCAAAAGATAATCAATGGCTGCTCTATTTTGCAAAATGGCCCTACGTTCACCCTGGGCGTCTAATAGCAAGTCAGACAAGACTGTAGAAGTATGATTAATAGATTTAACCATCCAGCAAGCCATTTTCCCAATGGATTTGGCATTGTAAACCGCCAAAGCAGGAACACCAATAATTGAAACAGCTAGGCTAAGGTATTCAGACTTGGAATATAAATGCAAAGATGAGTCACAATCCTCCTGTAACATCACTGTATCTCGAAGCACACGAGAGTTGGCATTTGGATGTGATGAAAACATTAATAAACTCAATCTAGTAATGGCACACGGGCCTCCGGAAATGTTTGCGGGGACATATGGCCAGGAAGTATTACCACATGAGAAAAGCCATCCGGCAGGTAGCAACATCGCACGATAGTGACTGGGAGTAACTACCAAACTATTGCAAGTCATATTGTTCTGGACTGAGACACATGTCGTCGGTGTCCTCTGGAAACACAAAGTTCGTTCGTGAGGTGTAAAGGAAGTGGCGCCCCTTAACTTGAGGCGTAGGCATTCAGAAATTGCATTAGGATTACATGTAAGAAAGAAGCATAGGTCACCTTGTGTAATATTATACGTAATTATTTGGGACTGGATGGGGAGTTGCTCATTCGGCAGTTCAGTACACAAAGGACAATATACATGGGTAGCAAAATCACCCAGGATAATATTCGGACGAGCCTTCGAAATGTTAAAGATACTGATTAAAGTCTCCAGCGAGGCGGGGACAGCAACTAGGCAGGTCGCAAGAATATCGTGCACAGATCTCATCGGTGTCAAACAGAAGTGAGGGGCATCAGTTACTCTTTTGGCCAGTAAGGTCCAAAAGTTCAATGATGAATCCCACGCATTGAAGGAACGCAACACTCGGGTTCCCAGTTCATCCCGGGTTGATGGGATCCCTTCTCTCTCGCCGAAGTAGTCCGAAGGGAGTCCAATGCCGGCACATCCTGCAGCAACAATCCAAAGAATGATCTGAAAAAGAACCAAATACAGGCATTAATCATTCTCCTAAATAACATTTATCAGCTGGGACAGCTTCCCAGCTATCTTTCCCTGGCCTCATAACCAAAATGGTATTATCCTGACCGGTGGCAATAACCTCTGCTTGTTCAGGGGGATTCTTAGGCGATTGCACCCAAACCTTGGCCCCAGGGTTATCCGTAGAGCCAAAGCCTTTCTGGCCACGTACAGTTAGCAAAGTTGGGGCAGTGCCTTTCATTATTTCACCACTGAAAACAGGCATAATGAGTAATTGAGCCACTCGGTTAGTACGATGTATCAGCAAGTCAATCTCACTGCTATTTAGCAGAAGTACCTTAATCTCTCCCTGATAGTCGCTGTCGATAACTCCTCCAAGCACCTGGATGCCTTTTACAGCCAGCCCCGATCTAGGGGCGATCAATCCAAAATTCCCCGGTGGTAAATGAATACCAACACCGGTAGCAATGATGACCCGATTTTTACTTTCCAGAACGGTGTCATCCATAGCATGCAAGTCTAAACCTGCCGACCCTGGGGTCGCTCTGCATGGAGCCAGAGCTCCGGGAGTAATTTCCTAATACATCACAGTTTCATTGATTACATTAGGCATAGTCTCAACATTTGGGGGAAACAAACGCATAAGCGGAGATTCAGCATTTAAAAAAGGACGATTATTCAGGATCAATAGTGCTTGGGGTAAAAAGTCTCGCCAATTTTTATACTTGTCATCTGTTAACTTTCGTAACTGATCCTTTAGCAGGCCATTCAATCTCTCCACCAGGCCTGAGGCCTGCGGGTAATAGGGTATATGAAATATCCATTCAATATTATTTTCCACACAGAATTCCTGTACCAATCTTCCACGAAAATGGGATGCATTATCAGATTGAATTTGGAATGGCACACCATAATACATCATAATCAATTCTAATGTTTTTATGGTATTCAATTGGGTGGCTTGCTTACATGGAAGAGCTACCAGCAAGCCACTATATGTATCGACAATTGTGCAAACATATTGACAATTTCTACTCATGGGAAGGGGCCCGATGTAATCAATCTGCCAAATTTGAGCGGGCAGTTTCCCGCGATGTAAATGGCCTCTAACAATTTGGGGTACCTTACGCTGTCTGATATGTTGACAGACGGGACAATGTAAGATAACATTTTTGATTAGATCCAGGGGAATATAAATTCCTCTATCAGCAGCCCACCTGCTAGTGGCCTTCTCTCCAAAGTGTCCTGCCTTCTGGTGTGCCCATTTCGCCAATCCCGCAATATCAGGATCTTGTCTGTCCACCACTGCCTCAGCAATTTTAGATTTTTCATCTGCAATGTTATGAAAAAATTTGTCAAGGGAGTCTATTGGGGTGTGAGCATCCACATGGAAGATGGTAACAGTACTCTGTGGGAGCATCTCCCAAATCTCTTGCCATAACTCTTTTCCCCACAATTCTTTGGAGTGTAACCTCCAATTATGGGAATGCCAGGTCGGCAACCAAACAGCCAGTCCATTGGCAGTGGACCAGGAATCGGTGAAAATGTGGCATGTACCGGGTAACTCTTGTTTCAAAACTTGGTAAACAGCGTAAAGCTCGGCAAATTGGCTACTCTTCCCTTCACCAGTTGTGCTCAACAGTTTCTGTGTGATCGGATTATAAGACACCGCCTTCCAGTGCCGTGTCGTTCCAATAAACTTCGCCGACCCATCTGTAAACCAAACATGGTTTCTGTCCTCAGCGGACAAATCATCAAAAGATCTACCCCACTTGACAGGGGACTCCTGTTCTAAAGGTACGGAACACTCACTCTCAGTCTCAGTCGATGGTGCTTGCGCCACTTGCTCATGTAAAAACGCAACTCCTTTCGGACCCACACGTGCCCTGTCTTGTATGTACCATTTCCATTTAATCACACTCGCCTCCTGAGCATGCCCAATTCGATGAGTTTTTGGTGAACTCAAAACCCACTGCATAATAGGAATTTCAGGACGCAAAAATATGTCATGTCCCAAAGTCAATTGCTCGGTATCCACCAAAGCCCAATAACAAGCAAGTAGCTGTTTCTCAAAGGGTGTATAACGCTCACCAGCATCAGGTAGCTTTTTGGTCCAAAACCCTAACGGTACCTTACTCCTGCCTTGTTTCTGCCATAGACTCCAATTTGCATAAGGGCCTTGCACAGACACATTCAAATCCACATCACCATCACGTACAGGCCATAGATCCATAGCATGTTGAATTGCCTCTTTCGCCAGACTAAATGCATCTTGCTGTTGCTTACCCCATTCAAATGCATTCTTTTTACGTGTAATTCGGTACAAAGGGGCCAATATTTGACTCAAATGAGGAATATGCTGGCGCCAAAAACCAAATAAGCCAATGAAGCTCTGGGCTTCCTTCCTATTCCTCGGAACCGAAAAATCAAGAATCTTCTGTTTAACTTGAGGGATCACCTCGCGGTGTCCCTCGTGCCAATTAATACCTAAAAATTTTACAGCTTGAGACGGACCTTGTAATTTATCCGGATTGATCTCCCAACCTTTCCCACGCAGACACTCAATGACTCTATCTAATTGTGTCTGAACATCCTCTTGTGTTTCGCCTTGGATCAAAACATCATCAATATAATGACATATCTGAATTTTGGGATGAACTGGTACTTCAGCCAAATGTTCTGCCACCAGCCGGTGACAAATCGTAGGACTATGCACATAGCCCTGAGGAAGACTTCTGAACGTCATCTGACGCCCGTTCCACGTAAAACTGAACTGTTCCTGACACTCAGGGGCAATTGGAATAGAAAAGAAAGCATTAGCAATATCGATGGACGCATACCATGTACCTGGATGTGTTTGGATTCTTTCAATCAGGGTGATAACATCCGGTACTGCAACAGTCAAAGAGGGCGTGTGTTTGTTCAATTCTCGATAATCAACAGTCATGCGCCAAGAATTATCACTCTTACGCACCGGCCAAACAGGATTATTCCAAGCAGAAGTAACTGGAGTTATAACGCCTGCATCAACCAACTCCTGAATGGTGGTACTAATCTCTTCATGACCACCCGGAATGCGATACTGCTTCTGACAAACCACTTTGGTCGCCTGGGGAACTTGTATAGGGGGCATCCTTAAACGACCAACCCGTATAGGTCTGGACGAGATATAATGCGTCGTTCCAAATTGGTAACACCCATCATCAAGATGCAACGTCATTCCCTTCAAAATATCAATTCCAATTATGAATTCTAAGAGTGGCACCACTAATACAGAATATTCCTTTCTAGGGATTCTACCTATTCTCATTTCAAGCAAAGTTTGAACTGCAGGGGTTTCTTTTCCTCCTAATCCGGTAATAGTAAAAGGCTGCCCTGTAAATTTCTTTGATTTTCCATGAATAAGAGTGGCCTCCGCTCCTGTATCAACTAATGCTCGGGCCCTTTGGATATTACGATGTCTCCAATAAATATCAATATCTACATAGGGTCTATTATCTCTGTGAGCCCATCTGTGTACCGGAGCTTGACCTATTTCCTAGTCATTCTTACTGCATTCTGTGTACCAGGACAAATCAGGATAAAGACTCTCACGTTTCTTAGGTATCGATACCTCCTGTTCATATCCATCTCTATTACGAAATGGATTCCTGTCCTCTGCATTGTACTGCGGGTTTCGATCGGCCAAACTGTGTCGATCCTCTCTCCTTCTCAACTCAGGGGATTGATCCCTATCATCTCTACGTCTGCTGTAAGCATGATCATTTCTCCCCCTTTCCTTTTCCCCCTCTCTCTCCCTGTCCCGCTCTCGACGGGGAGACAGCTCACGTACAGGACGCCGATCATCACGACGATCAGAGCGCCCACGGCGATCATCATCACTGCTACCATCAGAACAACCACGATCACACGCAGTCGTTCGAACACGCCGGGCACCCTCCTTCCGATCCAAGCCCCGTTTGCGAAACATCTCCCACAAACGAGCAGTAGTCTCACCATCAATGTCCTCCCGACGCACACCATCAGCCAAAAGACCAGTAAAGATATCACGTCTAGTAAATTTATATTCACCAGGAGTACGAGTGTCAGGCCGGGACTGACGTTCAGGTTTAAACCACTCACCCAACTCACCGAGTTGGCGTACCGATTCCAACACTGTAGATAGTACATTACCAGTCTGGTTAATCAACAAAGTCATCATGACCTGCTTGTAGGCAACAGGAGAAGAGCGAATGATACGATTTCGCACAGAAGAAGTCAACATCCCATCAAGCAACCTGTCAGCAGTGCCCAGAAAAATAGCCGTTTTCATCACTTCTTCCTTAAGACGTTGCGCAGCATCACGCAAGGTATACCATGGCTTGTCATTGACAGGCCAGTCAGATTCAGTAGGATACTTCAAATTACAACCCTCAGTCGCCAATTGGAGCAAAGAAATTTGACCACCACCATTATAGTTACGAAAATGATCTTGCACAGTAGAATCCAAACTCAAAGAACAAAATTTCAAACAATCGCCAGTATCCAACATAATACCAGCAGCGCCTAGTTCATAAAGGCGCACCATCCATGTGAGCAAAGCCTCACCAGTCCGCTGCCGAAAGCGCAGCAAAATGTCACTAATTTCTTGTTGGGTAAAATCTTCTAAACAGTCTAAAGAAACACCCTGCGGAGCATTGGGAGACTGCTGCAACTTCCGACGAAAAACCGGATGCGCAGAGACCACGGGACGAGCATCACAAGGAGCTCGAGCAGTACTAGTAGAGGGACAATCAGTGTAAGAAGCATCGATGCCGCCCGAAGAGCGAGCGTAATCACGGGGTGCACCATCAGAGGTGCGAGAAGCAGACTTACATTCATGACGGGAACGAGAAGACTCGTGCTTGACAGACTCCTCACCCGAGGAACAAGACGTAGTCGAGTCCCAGATATTACCATCCCATTCATCAGGGTTCCAATCTAGTCCAGCTTTCGCCACGACCAGACGCACCTTACGCGTCGAAACTCGACCACGCCTGTTCTTGTACTTATAACGAGCAATCCGCACAGCCGCCCTTTCGGCAACCGTTTGGTAAGTGTCAAGTTTGTCAGAAAGCAACTTATTTTGACACCGCAATAAAGTATTAGAATTCTGAATCTCAACAAAGTGTGCCTCCACATCCTTAAGAGAGATCTGCAATTTCAACAATCTCTCATGCAGAATCCGATACGCAGACAGAATAACCCAACCTCTGCGCCCCAAGGCGGGAACCTCCTCACCCTTCAATACAGGTGCCGTCTGCAAACAAGTAATCACGTCAGCCGGTTCCGCTGACTCCAAAGAAGAGTTCCAATTTTCACTCAGACCAGTAGAGTCAGCCCACTCACGGGCTAAGGCTCCATAAGGCGTTGAATCCCATCCGGGAATATCAACGGACAATTTAAGAGTAGATTTAGATTTCTTAGAAAACATCGCGAAAAAGAAAGAAAAAGAAACGCAGAGAAAGAGAAGAAAAAAAAAGGAAGAGAGAAAGAAAGAGAGAAAAAACTATACACGCAAATATATAAAAAAGAAAACCACGCACACGCTAAAAGCAAACACAAGACAAAGACAACGCACACAGGTTTCGTAAACAGTTCGTGACGCCAAATGTTCTGCTTGGGTTTTCAGATCGGATGGAACCCGCTCTACAGAGCCCTTCTGACCCAAACCAGAACGTTACCCCCTCCCTAGGGCCTTTTTACACCTAAATGACCACATATATATGTACCACCTAAGGACAGGGAATTCCTATTATATATATATATATATATCAAGACCTCACAGCCCAACCACAGTCTCGCGGCCTTCAGCAGACCCAGAATCTCCTACCCAGACGGCAGCAACACACACAGTCTCGCGGCCTCAGTCAGACCCAGAATCTCCTACCCAGCCGGCAGCAACACACACAGTCTCGCGGCCTCAGGCAGACCCAGAATCTCCTACCCAGACGGCAGCAACACACATAGTCTCGCGGCCTCAGTCAGACCCAGAATCTCCTACCCAGACGGCAGCAACACACACAGTCTCGCGGCCTCAGTCAGACCCAGAATCTCCTACCCAGCCGGCAGCAACACACACAGTCTCGCGGCCTCAGGCAGACCCAGAATCTCCTACCCAGACGGCAGCAACACACATAGTCTCGCGGCCTCAGTCAGACCCAGAATCTCCTACCCAGACGGCAGCAACACACACAGTCTCGCGGCCTCAGTCAGACCCAGAATCTCCTACCCAGCCGGCAGCAACACACACAGTCTCGCGGCCTCAGGCAGACCCAGAATCTCCTACCCAGACGGCAGCAACACACATAGTCTCGCGGCCTCAGTCAGACCCAGAATCTCCTACCCAGACGGCAGCAACACACACAGTCTCGCGGCCTCAGTCAGACCCAGAATCTCCTACCCAGCCGGCAGCAACACACATAGTCTCGCGGCCTCAGTCAGACCCAGAATCTCCTACCCAGACGGCAGCAACACACACAGTCTCGCGGCCTCAGTCAGACCCAGAATCTCCTACCCAGACGGCAGCAACACACATAGTCTCGCGGCCTCAGTCAGACCCAGAATCTCCTACCAGACGGCAGCCTTAGCACGAGCTCATCCTATTATTACCGTAGTACATGACAGGGGAATCGGGATTACTATATATCAGATCACACAAAGACTATTAGTTGAGCACAACCTGTTCTCTAGTTCGAGGGGCTCATTTCCCCCTCATCCAGTTACCACTTACCTGACCAGGATTAACCTCTGTTCATGTTGAGTTAACTCTGACTAAAAGAATAGGCTATCCTCCTATACAAAAATACACAACACATGCTAACTCACGACAAGCTAAATACTTTATTTAAATGCCACATGCACATTCGCAGAATACATCATATATATATAACCTGCAAGGAAAGTGAAAGGTTAAGTTATACACTTCAAAGAAAAAGGGGTCGACATCACCTGAGTTGTATGTAGCCTGTGCTCAATGGTCATATAGGTTCCCTTCTCCCTCTGTGCCTCGGCTTCGCCTGGAAGTCACACCTCCGCAGTCGCGGATCTACTCCCTTCTCCCTCTCCGAGTCACTGGAACCTCTTCCTCATCGGCTACTCTCTCCTCTTTAGATTCAAGTTCGTCATCTGTCTTCCCTGGAATAAGTAGTAGCTTTTCTGCTAACGGCCAGATGCCGCCTATGGTCTAGAAGCAAGTACTCATATCTAACTCAGACTTTCACTAATATAGAGGTGCATTCTCTCATGGAAATTTCCAGCTCGAAACCTGCCGCCCACCAAATTCCTGTACCTCCCCGTGCCAAGGACACGTTCCCAGCCGGCCGGCCTGATGTAGTGTCTTCGGCAGGGGAAAAATACACTCCTTCGATAAGGGCCGGCCTGAACCGGTTCTCTCCGAGCGAATAACACCTCATAACTAAAACATCGCCCTCCCTCTAGAAGTGTCCCAAGCTGCCGGAGCAGAAAGAAAGATGGAGTCTCTCCTGTCTGAGGCCTACCAGGCCTGAATTCAGCACGACTCCATGAAATACCCTCACTATAGGGCAAGTTATCCTCGATGCTAACGAATCTATCCCCTAGGCTATGTATGTAGGCCCTGATCTATGGGTAGGAGCACGGGATTGTGTCAAAGTGTCTAATAGATAGGCCCTATTCACTACTCTAGTCCTTAGACTTGGATGGAAAGAGACTGAAGTCATATTGATCGCTCTACAACACAAGAAGGCCAGGAAAATCAAGCAGTACAACCAGTAAGCTCACCTTGCGTATTGTCATGCAAAATAAGGAATCGCAAAATTTGCAATTCCTTATTTTGCAATTGCATTTAAGGAATCGCAAGTTTTGTGATTCCTTAAATGCAATGTAAGAAGCACCAAAAAAGTGCAATTTGGCCTTAAGGAATCGCAAATTACCACCAACTACAGGTTGGTGGTAATTTGCGATTTCTTTCAAAAATGCATGTTTTTGCATTTTTCAAAGTGGCATGTGGCGCACACACATGCCCTTAGGGCATGTATGTGCGCCACATGTGCACCCATGCTCATTTCAGGGGTGCAACAGGGTGTCCTTTTGACACCCTGGCACACTTGAAATTGCATTCTCAATTTGCGATACTCTAATTGAGAATCGCAAATTGAGAATATCTTCCCATTCATTCCTAGGGGCCTCTAGGCCCATAGGAATGAATGGGGAGGTATTCCTTAAATGCGAATTGCAATTTGCAATTCGCAGTTAAGGAATATGTAGGATTCGCAAAATTATTTGCAAATCCTACATACATAGCATTTTGCGATTCTCAAATAGCGATTCTCTATAAAATCGCTATTTGAGAATCGCAAAACCAAAGTTTCATACATATGGCCCTTAATCTCTAAAGTTAATACCTGAAATTGATACGTCATTTTAATGCAAAAAATCCTAGGTAGTTCTGATGCGCCTGTGCAATAAAAATATGGAAATAGGCATTGGTTAGATCCATGGTGACCATAAAGGCCCTGCAGCCCCCCCCCCCGTGTCCATAATCAACCCGAATTGTTCTGAAGGTTTGGGGACTATGAAGGTCCTGGAATATACTCCCATGCCCCTCTCCTCTGTCAAAACTGGGATTACAGCTGTCTTTTTCACCAGACTAAGAATAGTTGCTTCCAAAACCAATGTCCTCATGACAGCTTGATGTTCTAGCATAGGAATGATCCCAGAGTCCACCCGTGTTTCCAGAAATTCTCTTTGATATCCCTCCTCCACTAACTGACGGACTGTCTGAAGTAGATTCCTCCAATGTCGCATGGAAAAATCAAATCCTTCATCCCACAGGATTGAAAATCACCTTACTGGCATAGTCAGGAGTTCTGGTCCCTAGCAGGAAATCCTGATTTCCCCTTCTGATCTTCTTGATTCCTGCTTCCTTTGCGCTTGTCTTCTACAGAAATAAAACTGGTGCTGCTGTCGTTGTCCATACCATCTTGAAGGCTGATGAAAAGAAGTCTTAGAAAAGAAGAGGAATCCTGAACCCACTGCTCTAACATTCTGGTGAAAGGATTTTGAATGCTTCTTCGCTTTGGAGATTATGTGCAATTTTTCCTCTAGGTCCATCCAAAGAGTCTATTCGCCTCAAAAGGCATCCTTAAAGCCACTGACTTCTGAGTTACAGCTCTATGTCATTCTTTCAGGTAAAGGTTTCTTCCAGCTGAACTTATCGGTCCTTGTGCCAATGTTAAAGCTCTCACTATGTCAAAAGAGATATCGGATAAAAACTCCATCTGCTTCTGAAAGGCTTCAAGAAGCTCTTAGCACTCATTCTTCTATGTCATCTTAAAAAGGCTCTTGATGTCAGTAATAAGGGACTCCAAAGTTTAAGCCCCATAAATTCTGGCTGTCATTGCTAAATAAGCTCATGCATAGGTCTTCTTAAAAGCGGGGTCAATTTTCTTTTCTTTTTTATCTTTAAGGATACTCATCAGCTGTTGACGTCCATCCAACCAAACTGGTTACTAAAGAATCCTCTGCTATGGACGTTGGCACAGACTTATCTACATCCTCCAACTGATAAAGTCTAGGCATAAATCTAGGGACTTTAATGGTATTTGGGTCCTTCCATTCTCTCTTCACCACATCAGTGACATGTTGGCAAAGTCTTAGGTGCTGGAACTGCCTTCAAACTGGTTCTGAAGAAGTACTGGGTAACTCTTCCGCAGGACATCCCATATTGTTTTATTCCTGACAAAATCGAAGGCAGCATCTCCTTGTCAATGTAATTGCTATTCAAGTCTGCAGGAAGCATGGCTACGTCTTCCTACTGACGACCATCACCTCTCTCTTTCTCTCCTGGGTCCCACTCCCAGGCCCACTCCCAGGCCCCTGCTCCCATTTAAACTATGCCTCGATCTTCTTGCGAGTTTGTATAATCCTTACATGAGCTGCAACAGTATGTTCATGTCCCCATAGCAAACAAACAGCTTAGAATATTAAACTGAAGGCCAGTGCTTTGGTCGAGTTAAGTTAGCTCTGTCAGCCTTAAAAGATGTGTGACTTGATCTTTATTTTGCAGTTCCATTCTCAGTTTTTTAAAATATGACTGCTAGCTTGGTGAGGAACCGGGGATTGGAGTACTTTTTTTGTGAGGCTGCAAAGTCTGCAAACTATTTGCTCTAAGAAATGCTCAATAGTTTATGTAGACTATAGAGTTTATGCGTTGTTAGTGTATTTTGCGATGGATGCAAAAGTACAGTTTTTTTCAAGGTCAAACATGAAGTAGGCTATGAATCTACCTTTCCTGAACTGCATGATAAGGAGCTCTCAGTCATTATGTTTACTATGTGTTCATGTTGCTTTTTCATGGCTCACCATGCCACCAGTTTTATTTTGCCTGGTGATTCCTGATGATCATTTGGTCAATATCGTTGCCAGTCTACTCTCATATGAATGGTTGAGTGACCAGGTTGATATCCAGAGGTTTAGTGTGTCTAGTATGCTGTCTCATGGTTCACTGTGTGTCAAGGCTGATGTAAAATGGGACAGTGTGCGTTCAAGCTGCTAAATGGTGATTCATGGTTTGATCCGGCTGGTATATGATGATTCTCTGTCTGTCCGGCCTACTTTATGATTTTTACTGGTGTAACTTGGCTTCGGTCTGAAGGCTTACTAAACCCCAGTGAGCTGTTTCATAGTGAAATGTTACCAGGCTACTATATTATGGTTGACAGTGTGATGTGGCTGCTATTGCATGCCAACGCTGCTGTCACTCTGACCACTTTTATGGGTAGGCTGATGCTTGATGTTCCATATGTGCCAAGTCTTGGTTGAGTTACGCCACAATATGTTTTGAGCTAGCCCAGCACATAGTGTATTTTAAACTGTACTTTAGTATAGCTTGAAGAGTGCTTGGGGGCTATTTAGGAGAGGAGGCTGTTTGGTACATGGACTGCACTTGCAGAAGCAGTATTTAAATTGGCCTAGACTGGCTTGGAGATGGGTATTTGAGGCTAAAATGAATTTTATTAGTACAGCCTCTGAGTAGCTTGCAGTACACTAATAGGGTTAAAACTAAAATTAGATTCTGAAGGGAGGTCTTTAAGCACATCAGTGTTTGGGAGAGTCTCATGAAGGAGCATGTGAATTAACAGCTTATAGGTAAGTAGACTCTGGCTGGCATGACAAGAATAACATTTGATCTGGGTACTGCAATACATAGTGGATTGCTTGAGGTGGGACATAAAGGAATGGAAGAATACTCATGGATGTGTCATTACTTTTCAAATAGTTACGTTTGTGTAAGGAGTTAACTGTTTACCCCATCTGAGCACATCCAACCTTCAGTTGTGTATGAGTATGCAGCAAGCGTCATTGAGGAAAGCCCTTTTAAACTCATTGTGATCCGAAGACATAGCTTAGTACACAGATGTGCTAACCATCTTTCATATCAAAATAACTTGCAGTGACTGTGCTGCTTTACCCAGGTTTAAACCACTCTATCTTCCCATTCAAACAGGATTGTATAATAGGAGGTCGTTTATACAATGTGAAAATAAGGTGTCTGAATGTTTAAATTGAACATATGAGGCACATCAGAAATTCAACCCTCACTTTCTTGCCGGTGGGTAATGCAGCCTTTAGCCTTCACCCGTTCTACATCAAAATATTGGGTACTGGTAATAGCAAAATCTTCCTCTTTCACAAAATTAATGAGATAATGAGCAACAGAACACCAGTATCTCCTCTACAGTACCATATACAAGAACACCCTAAATGTATGAACTTCACACCCTCACACAACCACTCTAGCACCAAGTGCACAAAGTCTTGCAAACAATCACACATACTACCCAGTCTTATCATGAGTTTGAGTTGAGAAGGTGAATGGGCAATAAAGATGCCTTCACATTTTGTTTTCAGCTTGTCACAAGTGCTATGTGTTCAAGAATAGAGGGCCAATGTCAGGCTGTAACGTCTGAAAACTTTCTGTTTATTACTTTAACATGTACATTGGTGTTTACAAAATTGTAGTTTCTAGTCTTTAGCACACTTCTGTACATCAATGAGAATCTTACGTTTACAGCTCACAGTAATGAAACAACCCAATCAGTATACTATTTCCCATATATAGGTAAAATAATGAGGGCTGGCATGTGGCTAGCCAGGGCATTATATAGTAATGTCAACTCCTACCAAACCGAACTGGCCCACAATAATACAATAACACTCAGCAGTGTGCAGCCAATTAAAGGCCATGCAGGCTGGTTAATAACTACCTTTTCCTGCTTAATGCTCTTACCCTCACACAAGACCTGTCCACTATGGGTCTTATCTAATACTCAGTACTGTACCAGCCCCTAAACCAGTCCTCACCTGCTGAACAGACATGGAATACTTAAAGCAATCTGACACACATAAAGCTGGCCACTCAGAGGACTGCACTCTAGTCCAGTACTGCAGGTCCCAATTAGCTACATTTAATATGTGCTGCTTTACATCTCACAATGGCACTCAGATAGGAGATGCTAGTAACAAAGTCTATCTGAGCAGATCATCCCGACCACTTCTCTCACCAAACATGCCTGCTCAGGACCATGAACTGTTAACAAAATACCAGACTGGACAACCCAGTGCAGTAACCATTTAAATAGATTATGATCATATGAAATACCACAAAAAGACCTGCATAGTTGCTCAAAGCTGGTGCATACTGGAAAACCATGAAGTGCACAATTGTCTCAACCAAATATAAACTTATTTTGACTTGTACTTATCTTAGTTGTCTAGCATCTTATATACTATTGCTAGTGGTGGCTGGCATATATTGGGGGTGGCGGGTGGGGAGGGGGTAAACAAAAAATGAAATTTCACTTACCTCCTCAATGCATCCTCATCGCGTATCCCCTCCTCGACCCACTGGCCAGAACTGAAAGCACCCAGGCTCCCCAGAGTCAATCACAAACACCACTGCAATGCAGCTATGTGATTGGTCTGAGCGTTACAACAGTGCTCTGCCAGAAAATGGGAGCCTGGGCATGTTCTTCACCAAGGCTGTAATGCAGTCTGGGTGGAGAAAATACTAAGTGTACATGAAAGTTTGGTTGCCCAAGATGGCTGGCCACACATTCATGTGCACCTAGGGAGTGAAAACCACTCCTCCCCTGCTCTGTCAGCAGAGCAGCCCTGCAGCACCCTGCAAAGCTGCATCAACAAGAAAAAATCTAATTATAATAACATTGAGTTATCATTTTATTTTTCCTCAATCTGCTGAAAAGCAGTGGGGCAACACTTTTCTGCCTTAGCGGCGGAGCCACAATAGAGAAGTAATGACATTGCAAGAACTTCTGTTTATGTAAGGTAAACCTTTATTCACCATACAACCTGGATGTAGTCTTCGTGGCATTTGGTCCAGAATGCCCAACGGACCGTCACACACCGTCACACACAATCAAATACCTTCCACCCTCAATTCAAATGCAAACACCCCCACGAGGGAGATGTGTTAGCAAACTTGCAAGTTGCCACATATGAAATAGTCGCGAGTGACAACTACTTCAAAACATAACAACGGACTGCACGCGCGTAGTAAAAAAAAAGTGCAGAGGTTTGCGCGAGATACCACACACCTCCCTCTTTTTATTTTTAAACAAAAATCATCCTACAATATAATCATGTAATCTTCTGGAACGGTGCCAAGACCGGAAACTTCTGCCAGTGACCTTGACATTGTTATTCACACTAAAACTACATTTAGTATCAACTTCACATTCCTTCACATCTAGAAAAACATTGCTTTCATATGATTTTAATGTGTCAATTTTCTGTTTGAAAAAAGAAATTCTGTTAAAATTCCAGACACTTCCACCCTCAACATGCACAGCATTAGTAAACACCTCAATAACCTTGACAGGGTCTGACCATGTGGAGTATCCTTTTCCATCAGTTCCTCCTTTCTTAACTCACACCCAATCACCAATTCTGATAACTTGCTTGCTTGCAGACCCCTTCCTCCTTTTTTAATCTTGTTTCATTTTTTTCTTGTACTCTTCTACTCTTTGCCTTACAACCTTGAAATCCACCACAGCTGCTTCCCCTATAACACAACCTTTATTACGCAACCACCAAGGAACAAGCTTAGTACTAGGCTTACGTCCTCTCAGCAACTCAAAAGGACTTACTCCAGTCACAGAATTAGGGGAAGTTCTGTAACTTAACAACATAGATTGCAATGCACTTCTCCAGTCAAGACCCCCCTTTACTGCCAATTGGATAGCTTCTTTGATTACTCGGTTGAACCTTTCCACTTGACCATTGGCCTCTGGATGGAACACAGAAATCTTTTCATGTGTCACTCCACACTTGCTCAGAAATTACTCCATAAGGGTACTAGTAAATTGAGGCACATTGTCTGTCACTAATTCATGAGGATGCCCTCTCTACAAAAAATGTAATCTAAAAACTCTATGACCATTTGCGATGTGACTTCTTTCACCATTTTAACTTCATGCCACTTGGAGTAATAATTAATGAGCACCAACCCAAAGGCTTGGTGCATGGGTAACACAGTAAAAGGCCCAATGATGTCTAATCCCAACTTGCGCCAGGGACTTTGGGGAAAGTCAACAGGTTGTAGTTCTGTACATAACGGTTTGGCTGACTTATCACTTGAATTGCATTGTCTACATAATCTTACTTGGTGCTCAACAAACGTGTCCACTCCAGGCCACCAAAAACTGTCCTTAACACGTCTTCTAGTATATAATAAGGCTAAATGTCCTTCATGTGCTATATCCACAATCATTTTTCTTAAAGCAAATGAAGGAAAAAATTTGTCTCCACGTACAATAATATTATTTTCAATGGCTAACTCATCATGTACTTTGGAATACCCCATGATGTCACTAGAAATATTTATTTCCTCTGGTCACCCATGAATAACCCATTCTTTAACTCTATTAAATTCATTATCCTTGTCCATCTCTTCTGTTCACTTAGACTCTAAAATAATAGAAGGTTCAGATCCTGAAAAATTATCATCTTTCAAAGTAAAAGCAATCTCGCAGTCTTCCTTGTCTATCACACCACAGTCACTTTGACCATCATCAATGGGCAATCAAGACATACAATCGCATGCACATTGCTTTTCCCATGAACAAATTGCAATTGGTACTGGAAATTTTGTAACCTGGATGCCAATCTTGCTAATCTCGCAGACATAGAGTGACTTCCCCCAGGTGCCATCATATAACTCAATGGTTTGTGGTGAGTTTTGATAATGAATTTAGTACCCCACAAGAAGGTTCTAAATTGTTCTGCTCCCCACACACATGCCAGCAATTCTCTCTCAATCACCGAATAATGTTTCTTCACCTCTCTTCAAGGTACTGGAAGCATACGCCCCCACCCATTCTTTACCACAATCTCTTTGCATCAGAGCTCCTCCCAAACCACAACTAATGGCGTCAACCATAATGACACATTGTTTATCAGTAACAAAAGGTTGTAAACAAGGCTCATTAACAAAAAATTCTTTCAATTTTTGAAATGCAGTAGACATGGCACCAGTCCATATGAATTGCGCATTTTTTTTTAACAAATATCTGAATGATTCAACTTTGTCAGCATAATTGGGGGTAAACTTGGAGTAAAACTCTGTAAGTCCCAAAAAAGCAACCAATTGTTCCCTTGACTTAGGCAAAGGAGCCTTAATAATGTTTTCAACTTGGTTCTTCTTGGGTTTAATGCCAGAGCTGCTAATTAAGTGTCCAAGGTACTCCACTTCAGTTCTCTTAAACTTGCATTTGTCAGAACGTAATGTAAGCCCATTATCCCCTAAAGCAGCTAAGACTTTCTCCAATTTGTGAACATGCTCCTTGGCATCTTTTCCAAAAACGAGTATGTCATCCTGAAACACATTTGCACCATTTATTCCCTCTAAGGCTTCCTTCATCAATCTTTGAAAGACAGCCGCAGCACTGGCAAGTCCAAAGGGAATGCGGCAAAAGCGAAAAGACCTCTGGAGTTACAAAAGCCGTTAAAATCTCTTGATTCCTCCTCCAACACCACTTGGTGATATACACTTTCCAAGTCGAGAGAAGAGAAAACCTTTGCATCAGCTAGAGTAGTCACCATTTCATGTAAATTTAGAAGTGGATGAGCATCCACCCATATAGCATTGTTAAGGCTGTGTAAGCCAATACAGATCATCAACTCACCAGAAGGTGTGACCGAAGTAACTATTGGAGAAACCCATGGCGAAAACTCAATAGGCTCTATAATCTTCTTTGCACATAAATCATGTAGGATTTCTTTAAGCTTACCCCTATATGTTAAAGGAACATTTCGTACTTTAAGGCGAACTGGAACAGCATTCTCGGATGACTTAGGGGCATATCAACAAGGGCTTTATCTCTGCTTTTTTGGCTTTAAAAGCCAAAAAAGGAGAGATAAAACTAGCGCCCTATCAACAACAGGGTGCTAACATGCAAATTTGCATGTTAGCACCCTTTTACTCTACGCTTCCCCTTGCATCTCTAATGAGATGCAAAGGGGGCATTCCAGAGTAAAATAATAGGAGAAATGTCGCTAAGCGACATTTCTCCTATTATCAAGAATGTCGCTAACCCTGTTAGAGACAAAAAAAGCAGCGCTAACCGCGGTTAACGCTGCTTTTTACATCTGGTATTTTTCTGACTTAGCCATGATATCCTATGGAAGGAGGATATCATGGCTAAGTTTGCCTGTCCCTATCAACAAGGTAACGTGAGATTATCGCTGGGTTTCCAGCGATAATCTCACTTTAGCCTGTTAGCGTGAGGATTTTTATCGCTATTGAGATAAGCGTTGCTAATAGCACGCTATCTCAGCGATAAAAATTCACGCTAGCCGGCGATAATTATCCTAGCGCTAAGTGCGCTTAGAGATAATTATCGCCGGTTGTTGTTGATATGCCCCTAAATGTGATGTTTGAATCCACGGTATTCACCCAAAGTATCACTGAACACCTATGGGAATTTGTGTTTAATCTCAAAAATAGAAGTATTGGCATTCCCTGTAGCTTTGTTAGTAACCACATACACTTGAGGATCAGCAGTAGAATCCAATTTGATACCCATTTCCTTTTATTGTGGCCAACCCAGTAAGGACTGCCCTTGTTTGGCCACATAAACCTTCCCAATAGTATGCGTTCAGAAAATTCTATTTTTGCACAAAAATAACCGAACAGATCAATGTTATGACTGGTATACCCACCAGGGGACACATCAGCTTTTTTGAAAGTAATCAATTACTCGACATCACTCAGACAGGCTTCCGACCCAAGCATGGAACGGAGACGGCTCTGATGGCAGTCACTGAGGAAGCAAGGCGGGTCTTAGATCGGGGAGGATCAGTGGCAGTGATCCTTCTTGATCTGAGCGCCGCCTTCGACACGGTGAACCACAGAATCCTCCTGCGCCGCCTTCGTGGCCTGGGAATATCTGGAGAAGCATTGGCCTGGCTTGGGTCTTGAGTGAACGAACCTTTCGGGTGTACGAGGGAGCTTCTGTTTCCGCCAGCAAGCCGTTGGGCTGTGGGGTTCCACAGGGCTCTTCCCTGGGCCCCACGCTTTTTAATGCCTACATGAGGCCGCTGGCTGGGATTGTGCGTCCGCATGGTATTAAGATCGTCTCTTATGCGGACGACACCCAGCTGGTGGTCTCGCTTGCACACAAGAACTGCCATCAAAAACAGACTAACCTCACAACCTGCCTGGAGCAGGTGAAGAACTGGATGATGGAATCATGCTTGAAGCTCAAAGGAGACAAAACTGAGCTCTTGATCCTAGGCCCACCGACCCCCTCCAATTTGGAGCAGATATGGCCAGTCAGTCTAGGCGACCCCCCCTCACCTAGAGAAAACATAAAAGGCCTGGGGGTATGGCTGGACAAGTCCCTGACTTTCAATACTCAGGCCACTAAAACTTCAGCAATCTGTTTTGGCCTCATTAGGATGTTAAAAAAGATTCTTCCACTGTTACCTTTTGAGGCCAAACAGGTAGTCATTCAAGGCCTAATTCAGTCCCGCATCGACTTCTGCAATGCCCTATATTTGGGGGCACCTGAGTACTGCTTGAACAAACTGCAGCGGATCCAGAACTGCGCTGCGCGCACACTTCTAGGAATCCCCCGCAGAACTCGAATAGAGCGTGGACTAAGAGCCTTGCACTGGCTCCCCGTTAGAGAGAGAATTAAGTTTAAATCCATGTGCATTGCTCACCAAGCCTATGGGAAAGCTGGCCCTGCAATCAATCATGCTCTGATTACCCCCTACTATCCAAAAAAAGAACTTCGCTCCTCTCAGGCTTTTTTAGCAAAAGTTCCTAAGATTAAGAGATCCAGAGCTGGAGGCCGATCCTTTACACACAACGCGCCCAAGCTATGGAACTCACTTCCCTTGCACCTTAGATTTAATCCTAATTTGTTGACCTTCGGGAAGCAACTTAAAACTTTCCTCTTTGAGTAAGTCTATCCCTTGTTGGTTCTATCTCACTGGGAGATGTGTTCTTGATTTCTAGCGCCGGGACGCCTCAGGGCAACTGTAGAGCTCTATAAATCTTTTTTTCATTTCATTTCATAAGCTCCTTATCAGGCCAGAATTTCTTAAACACCACTTGTGAGATGATGGTGTACCAGGCACAAGAATCCACAAGAACATGTAATGCAACACCATCATTATTAATCTCACATGACGGAAATATTGAAGTACACGTTCCCCCGTTTATGGACCATACAGTATTAATTTCAGGTTCACTGCTGTCATTAGAACTATCACATCATTCGTAGCCTTGAATTGCATTGACTTTTCTAGGAGCAGATCTACACACTCTACTAAAATGTCCACATTATGCACATATTTTATCCATAGCTGGACATATTCTTGCATTACCTAAATGAGAATCACTGCCACACCTATAGCATAAAAGAACATCATTTTTCCCATCTTGGCTTTGCCACTTGGATCTCATATCATTATATTGTGGTCTATCCTTTTTTTGGACATTAACACTCCTCATTTTAGGTTTATCTTTGTGTATCACATGTATATCTGTTTTTTCTACACCTCTTATCTCATGTACAAACTTTTCAGAATGTTCAATTGACTTAGCAATTTCAATGGCAGCATTGACCGACATGTTAGTACTTGTCCACAATCTTTCTTGAATTTTCATTGTTATTGTTTCTCATTAAAATCTGGTCTCTGAGTACTTGCTCATAAGATATATGTTCAAAGTCACATGTTAAGGTTAAAGATCTAAGTGTGGACACATAATCCTCAATGGATTCATCAGGACATTGTCTCCTGGAATAAAATATAAATCTTTCCATAACGACGTTGGTTTTTTTTCCATATCTTACACAGAGTTTTTTAAAAGCATATTGATAAACATTAATACTGCCAGGATTGACTAACACAGGTAAATTATTGAATTGTTTCAGTCCAATTTCACCTAAATAATGTTTGAGTAATGCAAGTTTCCTTTCAGGTTTGCACGCCTCTCCTTCTAAAACTTCCACGTATGCTAGGAACATTGCTTCCCACGTTTCTCAATCCATGGGTGGTTCCCCAGGAGCATTAAGGAAGGAAGGGGGAAGAGTAATACCAGACATAATGTAAATAATGAAAGAAAGGTTAACTGTGACAATTTGAAAATGAAAAAAGTGTAGTCATACAAGCAGTAACAGTACAGTACCTTGACATACACTTTGTTTCTGGACACTCCAGCAGGACTGGTAACGTTGAAATTCACAGAATATAAATAACAGTAATAACGTACATAGATCGGCTCTTGTGATAAAAAATACAAATAAAAACGCTGTCATAGCAAGTTGAATATACACGGAAAGTAAAATAACCTTCCCCTGTGCTGAAAGGCATAGCCAATTGATTGTGGCCAATGAGCACACTCAGTAACAACCAATCGCAACTCTTGTGAGGAACAATATTTTGTTGCACCGTAGCTCCACCAATATCAATCTTGTTAATTGGTACAGGCAATAAGGATTCATGTAGATGAAACGACGTTCCTCCAATGACAATACTGTGAAAATATGAGGCAAATCCATACGAAGCAAATCCGTACGTGAAAATCAGTTCGTTGCTGCACTCCCACTCGTCGCCAGTGTAGAGAAGTAATGAAAACGTTGCATGAACTTCTGTTTCTGTAAGGCAAACCTTTATTCACCATACAACATGGGTGTAGTCTTCATGGTGTCCGGTCCTGAATGCCCAACGGACCGTCACACACAATCAAATACTTTCCACCCTCAATTCAATTGCAAACACCCCCACGAGGGAGATGCGTTAGCAAACTTGCAAGTTGCCACATATGAAATAGTCACGAGTGACAGGTTGTCAGTCGCAACTACTTCAAAACATAACAACGGACAGCACTCACCAATGCGCGCGTGTTGAAAAACACACGTGCGGAGGATTGCGCAAGATACCACAGCCACCACTGACTATTGCGTGACCTCCTCTGTTGTGTCTGTAAAACTTACTGTTGTAATGTTATAAGTCCAGTAGCCGAGGTGTAGAATAAAGATGAAGGTTTATTGATCTTAGTTCTTAGATGGTCTAGAAGTAGATCTGTTTTCAGCCCCACCAGGAGCAGCCTCCTAGCTGCTCAGCCCATACTACAACTGACACTCCACATCCAGGCATCCTCACATTATATTACATCACCCTGCACACCAACATTCCACAGCACATGCACACTGGCTGAGCAGCAAGGGCAGAGAAACAGGAAAGATGCATCATACCATAAGCCAGATACAACACATCTTCCCCCTTATAGAACACACATGAAATAGATAAAGCAAGCAGGAAGCATAGCAATAACATAAAGCAACTTGCATGTGAAAATGAGTAACTTGCATGTGAAAATGCTGCAATCACATGATGGAAACTTGCATGAGATGGAACACAAAGCATTTCATGAGAAGACATGCATTTAAATACATAAGATAAGATTAAAATGAAACACTACAATATGAAAGATGAGTACATTGCATTAATTAACAAAGAGTGACACACATCTTCCCCTTTACACATAGCAAATGAAAAAACAACAAGAAAATGCAAGATGCCAACAATGATCTCTATTGAAGGTAATCTTGCATGCTAAAGAGCTAAAAATGGAACAAAGATAGAGCAAAGAAATACATCCAAATAAGGAAGAAAAAAATGAGAGGAAAAAATATTTCCCTCCACACCACACGCGTAGCAATACTAACGGAAACCAAACAGACGCAAACAAAACCTGATGTCCCAAAATACCACCAAAACACACCAGCTGGCCAGACTAGCATGGTGAGAAAACAGAGAACCCCAACCAATGAAAAGTAAGAACAACAACCAGAAAGAAAAAATAAAGGTACTCCCAACCTAAAACACCGAGTATGAATCTCCTACTCACACACGCAAAGGACATGTAACCTGGAAAGAAGGCAAAGGTAGGCAAAACCCACACATGGTCCTGGGGAAAAGCAAAAGAGGAGTGAAAGAATAGCACCCCAATAGAGTATAAACTAAATGAAAAACAAGAACAAACATGACAATAAGTAAGTGCGGGATCCACGCACAGAAACCATGCGCACAGGTGGAAATGCACGCTGTCTTATGATGAAAAAGAAAGTAGTAGAAATTATCAAGTTCTCTTGCACAGAAAACTTGCACACCTGAAATAGGAATAAAATCAAACCCACGTGCCAGAAATAAGAATGACTAGTCCATGCACAAGACTCTTGTGCACAGGTAAGAATAGACCCTGACACAAAAACCTTAACATAGCAAAATCACAGCAATAAGTCCCACAAACCGGAAACTTGAAATCTAACTACTGAACTGAAGTATAATGAAGGAAAGATAAAGGTGATGTGTCCACCCACAAGAAATTTGTGCACAGGTGTAAGATCACACTGCAACAAGCAATCTCAATACAAACCACTATCAGAAATAATTCCCACATATGGGACCATGCATACAAAGTACTGTAAAGTAAATACAAAAACTTAAGGAAAAAACATAGATAAACAAGTCCATGCACCAGGATTTGTGCACAGGTGGAACATCACAGTGAAACAAGCAAAATAAAAACATTGCATACTACATACTGGTAACAAATTAAATGAAGGAAAAAACAAAGAAAAACGAGTCCACTCACAAAGATTTGTGCACAGGTGGAACAACACACTATGGTAAAAAGAACTAGCAAGTAGAAAACCCCACATGACTGTAATAAAAGTGATAATTTTACGCACAATAATTTGCGCACTAGTGGAACATCACACAATCTTAGGAAAACGTTACAACACCGTTTTCACCATGAGCTGCAAAAGAATCCAGCAACAATTAAAAAGATATTGGCTGTAGTTAAATACAATTGCACAAGTAAACACAAGCTACTTGAATAAAAATAATTGACCCATAGATGAATAACATACAAAGAGCATGTAAAAGAAAACCACAGCAGCAGAATAAGGACAACACAGCATGGCAACAAATAGATTGTCATACCACAGGAAAACCCCTTGATGGTGAACAACCTTTCACCCAAATTCCTCAAAAATACCCGAACTCTGATGAAGGAACCAAGTATTCTCATAGCATTGAGGGAATTTCCCCAAATTTCTCCATGTACGCAGAACTTTTAAATGTGTGCATATAACAGTGGAATGCACCAAGTAAGAGATGACGGCTGAAACGGAGATTGTTGTGATGACGATGTTGAGTCGTATCCCAATCCAAAATGGTGGCTTGACGTGATGACGTGGTGCAAAGAAGGAATCAGTTAACGCGCATTCCACAGCTTCCATGACTTCAGACGGCAGCGCGTGTGACTGACAGCAGCAAAGCACGAGCGCCACTCTAACAGCTAGAGACTTGCCGGACGCACCGGTCTCGTGAAGAATTAAAATGCTGCTCGGCAGCACTGTTCTCGTGAAGAATAAAAAATTAGCTAGCATTCGCGCCAAGAATTTTCAATTCTATTAAGGACACGGAGGCGAGGATTACGCTTCTCTTTCTATTTATTGCTACTCACAGCAGCCAATGAAAACTTTTCTTATGCAAAACAAACTACGTTTCCCATGATGCATATACCACATCACTTCCTGCAGAGCCCCATAAGAGCCAGTAGCACCGGAACCAGTCCTCTTTCTTTGCTCCGAACAACAAGTCCAATAAGTATTAAAGTTCAACAACAGCTTCCAACGTGGAAGAAAACCAGACCAGCTGGGAAGAACGTCAATCTGCACACTGGATTAATCCATCTTCTTGTCAGATCCTGAAAAAACAGAGATAAAACAACCCGTAACTTCTGTATAATGAGAGTATATACACAACGGGTGGGCAAAAATTACATTACAGTAATTTAACCGGGTGGGATAATCCTCGCCTCCGTGTCCTTAATAGAATTGAAAATTATTGGCGCGAATGCTAGCTAATTTTTTATGCTATTACAGGACCGGAGGCTTCGTATTATGCTAGTTTAACGCTGATTTAAAACAACAGAAGATATATCACCCACCGGTTTATAATAAAACTGTTTAAACGTTGATTCAGACGGCCAGTCTGCAGAATGCATAATATCTTGCACAGTAGAACCCAACATGAAAGTCTTAGAGGCCATGGTGCCTCGGACAGAATGTGCACCAAAAACCTGAGTATCCACCCCTGCTTCTTGCATAACATCTTTGAGCCATCTGGCTATGGTAGCCGCAGTCACAGGTTTGTACGGTTTCTGCAGAGCAATTAACAATTGTGCCACACCATCAGGCCTGGTAGACCTGGTACATTCTTCATAAGCTTTGAGGCATTGAACCACACAAAGTTTAGCATTATCGGGAAAAGCATGACAATCCACACTACGTGACATTGTTTTAGTCCTGGACGTAATAGAAAACGAAACTCCATCCGGAGTAAATACCCTACCTGTAATATCCAGAGCTTTAACATCCGAAGAACGTCTGCAAGCCGCTAAGCAAAGCAACATGGCCAGCTTTGCCGACAACTGTTTCCTGGACAACCTGTTGTTGTCGGGCCAGCTATTAAACAGAGACAGAACCAGTGAGACATCCCACAATGAAGAGTACTTCGGTTTGGGTGGGTTAGCTACTCTGATACCCTTGAGGAGCTTACAGATTAAAGGATGCATTCCGACAGGTTTGCCCTCGGTCTGAGAGTGGCCTGCCGAGATGGCGGAACGGAAGTTGTTAACCGAGCGATACGCCAAACCCCCCGCCGCCTTTTCTGACAGAAAATTTACAATATAGGGTAATCCTGCCCCCACGGGATCCACATGCTGTCCCATGCACCAACGAACCCAGCTTCCCCAGGCTGAAGCATACCGCTTCCTGGTAGAAGGGGCCTACGCTTGATTGATAAAGCTTGCAGCCTGGTCCGAAAATCCTGGCATTTGCCAACGCTGCCTGAAAGTCTCCAGGCCATCAGGGACAGGTGCCCCGATAGGACCATTGGGTGTCTCTCCCCCTGAGGGCCCTGGAGCATCGTCGAGGACCAAGGGATCCTCCTGGGGAAGTCGCAACTCGCCTCCAGCAACAACGGGAACCAAGGCTGCGACTTCCACAAGGGAGTCACTAATATCACTTCTGCTTTCTGGCGCATCACCTGAGTGAATACGCGCGGAATGAGGATGAATGGTGGGAACACGTAATTCAATTTCTGAGTCCACTCCTGTGCAAAGGCATCCGTCGCCAGCGCCAGAGGGTCCGGCCTCCAGCTGAAAAATCTCGTCATCTGACGGTTCAGTCTGGAGGCAAACAGGTCGATCTCGCAAATCCCCCAAATCTCCTGCAGCCACCGGACCACTCGTGGGAGAAGTTGCCAGTCGCTGTAGTCCCTGAGGTGGTGTGAGTTCCAGTCCGCCACCACATTGGACTGACCCGGAATATATTCCGCTATCACCGAGATCTGCTGGCTCAGGCAATAATGCCAAAAGGCTTTCGCTATCTCCACCAACATTGAGGACCTCGTGCCCCCCAATTTGTTGATGTACCGTACCGCCGATATGTTGTCCATCCAAAGAAGGATGCAACATGAGATCCGCTTGGGAGCCAGTGTCCGGATCGTAAACGAACCTACGAGGAGCTCTAGACAATTTATGTGAAGATCTAACTCCCCTAGGGACCAACGTACCCCTGTGGAAATATTTCCGCAGCGCGTTCCCCAACCCCAACGGCTGGCGTCGGATTCTATGACTACCTCCGGGAGAGAGACAAAAATTGCTCTGCCGTTCCACGCCTTGACGTGGGCTAACCACCATTGCATCTCCTCCCTCACTTCTTGGGAAAGAGGGACTACATCCGTGTAGGAAAGGCCCTTTTGTAAATGTTGAATTTTGAGTCGTTGAAGGGCCCTGTAGTGCAGGGGACCCGGAAATATCGCTTGAATGGACGATGCAAGAAGTCCCACTATCTGGGCAATCCCCCTGAGCGAGACCATCTGCTTGGTCAGGAACGAGCGAAGCTCCTTCTTGATATCCCGAATCTTGGAATTTGGAAGACTGAGCTGGGCCGTCTGCGAGTTTATGACGAACCCCAGAAAATCTATCCTCTGTGTGGGAGACAAGACCGATTTCGGTTCGTTGATCACGAACCCCAGGTTCTGCAAAATATGAATGGTCATGCGCAAGTGGAGAGCAACTAACTCCTGAGATTGTGCCATGATGAGCATGTCGTCCAAATAGACAATCATACGAACCCCCTGCTCCCTGAGGTAGGCAACGACTGGTTTCAGAACCTTGGTGAAGCACCACGGTGCTGAGGAAAGCCCGAAAGGAAAGACCAAATATTCGTACCATCGGTTCCGCCATTGAAATTGAAGGAATCGGCGATGGGGGCGAAATATGGGAACGGACAGATAAGCGTCCTTCAGGTCCAGCCGGACCAACCAGTCCCCTTGTTTCAATAGGTCTGCCAGCAGATGGATGCCCTCCATCTTGAAGTGCTTGTAAGTCAAAAAGTGGTTGAAATCCTTCAAATTGAGTACCAACCTGTAACCACCGCCTTTCTTCTGCACCAGAAAAATATTGCTGCAGAAACCGCGAGGGCCCTCGTTGCAAGGAGCTATCGCGTGTTTCCGCAGCAACCCTTCTATTTCTGAATCTATAAAATCGCACTCTAGTTGGGAAAAAGAAAGCTGTCTGGGACGATGTACCTGACATGGAGTCTGAAAGAACTCTAGGTGGAATCCCTGAACTGTCTGTAACACCCAGGCGTCTTGTGAGATCTGAACCCAATTGTGATAGAAATGCTGAATACGCCCCCCCAAGGGAAGAGGAAATAAATCTGGAGCGCTCACCTGAAGACTCGGTGGCTTGGAATCCTCCTCGATAGGATCCCTTGTTAAAGCGCCGCTTGTTGAAGCGCTGCCTGGTGGGGTAGAAGGTGCCACCGCGGGTGGAGTCCCAATCTCCTCTGCCGCGTCCGAAATCTCCTCGCTGAGGACCTTGGGAATGCTGACGGCCAAACGAGCGTCCCCGACCTCGTCCGGCCCGTTTGAAAACCCCGGCGTGGAAAACGCGTTTGATCCCAGCCTGAGCCTTGTCCAGGGTCGTGAACGTGCCCACATATTTCGCAACGTCCTTGACGAATCGATCGCCAAAAAGGTTTCCGTCCACCAACGGCCCAGGTTCCGCCGCAGCCAACTCTGTAAGATTAGAGTCCATGCGCATCAAAATGGACTTCCTGCGCTCTGTGGAAATCGCGCAGTTGGCATTCCTGAGCAGGCAGATAGCCCGTTGGGTCCAGCCTGCCAGCACATGGGAATCTATTGTGGTACCCGATTCCTGTGCCTCCAGAGCCATCTCCAATATTTTCGCTAGGGGCCCGACCACGTCCAGAAGCTTATCTTGGCATCCTCGCCAAGCGCGATTTATCCCCTTCTTGGGGTCCTTTGCGAACTTTTTAAGGAAAGTAAGCATACTTGGATCAATGTCCGGCGTCTCTGCCACCTTGTCCGAGAGATCCGGTCTGGGACATTCGGACCGCAGCCTGTTGCGCACCTCCTTATCAAAGCACTTGCGCAAATTCTCGTGTAAATACGCAGCCACCTCCGGGGCAGGCAACCAGTCCGAGGATCTGGGGTGAACGATATCCGAGGGGTTGAATGTAAAGGGCGTAGGGGCCGGCGGAGAAGTCTCCACATGTTTAACCTTCCGAGACTTCTTCCTGGGGGGGGAGTCATCAGGGGTGTCAGAAGAGGTGGAAGTAGACTCCGAGTCAGTATCCTGTACCCTCTCTCGCTCCCTCGCCGGGCGCGGTAGCAACTCATAAGTATCGGAATGCGGCCAAGACCTAGGCCGGGGCTCCCCTGCCGGCCCTTCCGATGGGGTGGTGAAGCCATGCTGCTTCGCAAATCTTTCCAGCTGCTTAGTGATAGGCTTTAAAGCAGTCGCCAAAGCTTGCTGCACAGTTCCCGGAACTGTCTTTTCCAGGGCCTTGTTGACTGACTCCTGCACCGAAGCGTCCAGGGCCTCAACAATATTATCCTCAATCGCAGGTCTCCCTACCTCCTCCTCATACAAGGTATCATCCTCCTCATAATGCACCCAATTCTCCATAGTGGAACCAAACTTGTAAACGTATTTGCTCATAAGGCAACAGCAAGGAGGGATAATCCAAAGGGGGAGCCAACCCACAGCACAACAGCACCGGTACCTAGCTCCTCAGCAGCAGCTGTATACCAATTATTGCAGCCCCCAGGGCGTAGTGGAGCCAAAGAGCAAGAATAAGATCCAAGGAGGTGTGCTCCCTCCAGGCCCAGGTCGTTTTTGCATCCAGCCAGGCGTCAGCAGTGCTCTCTGAAGAAAACGCAGCCTAAATGACGAAAAGTGAAAGCAAAAACACCAAAAACTGGTTGTTTCGACGTGCGTAGCCCAAATCCTACCAAAACAGCCCAATTGGGCTACGCACGTGGGAACGCGACCGAAACCAAAACTACCAGGCTCCCGGCGTCATCGGCATACAAGGGAAGCCTTAGCGCCCACAAACTACAAATATTGTACCCGCCGAAGGTGGGGCGGTACCGTGTGCTGGAATGAAAGAAGCGCTCACGCGCTGACCTGGGCATGCGATGCGGCCGAGCGCCGTGCCTAAGTTGGAAATTCAAACCTGCGCACTTTCGCGCCACGGACCGCTCGTCGTCCGCAATGCCCCCAACACCATCGCTCACTCTGCGGGGACCACGAAGTGCCGCAGCGCGTTACTCAGACCGCCCAACCCGAGGGTTGCATGAGCTCAGGGCGCTCTCGCCGACGCTACCGCTACACAATAAACGGCTGTCACAATGAATATAAGCATTTATAATCACAATCAATAGTAAATTCAAATGAGAAATCGGAGCTCTCAACTTAACTGTCTGCGTGAGCAGCAAAGAAAGAGGACTGGTTCCGGTGCTACTGGCTCTTATGGGGCTCTGCAGGAAGTGATGTGGTATATGCATCATGGGAAACGTAGTTTGTTTTGCATAAGAAAAGTTTTCATTGGCTGCTGTGAGTAGCAATAAATAGAAAGAGAAGTGTAATACGAAGCCTCCGGTCCTGTAATAGAATTCAAAGGCCGCATCACGCGCCTACACACTGCCACAACAGTCACTTTACCGGTAAGCGCGCACACAACTTCAAAGCTCTATAAGGTTTACCAGCATAAAACAAGGTGAAATAATCCTCAGTGGTCCAGGAAGCACGTCTTCTGAAGCAAGATGTATGTCATACACCTCACTATCCAGGTTGAAAATTAAACCTGTTCCTCTTTGGTAAACACTGCTATGGTTTGAAATCAGTATCAGACTACAGGACGTAGCCCATATACCCTGAAGAGACTAGGGCAATCATCTATATAATAAAATAGTGTCTCAAAAGGGTGTAAATTGAAGGTCAGTTACACATAGCACAACTAGTTGCTGAGAATAGAATCAAAAGGCGAGAAAACCAGGGAGACAAATTGTTTTAGTAACATAAATTGTATTTTAGTGAATTTACACATTTGACATATTAAGTTTCATAGAATCAATCGTATGGGAGGCACTGCGTTACATTGAATGACATGTACCTGTGGGATACTGTGCACAAGTGCTCGTGAGGGGTTGTGACGGCGCAAGTGACAGGTGAGGAAGTATGTACAGTAATAGGAGGGGGTGCAACAAAAAAGCAAGTGAAAGTAAATATTTTTACATAGTTAAGACAATCAAACAATAAATGGTAGAAAATACAAATTAATCAAGTCGGGTATCCTTGATGGGGGCGCCGAGAATTCCGCTGTAAAAAGTCGACGGCATTTCGGCCTATTGAGGTATTTAGGCCATGATCAGGACCAGATTACTTATTTATATGGCAGTGCTGGGAAAGAAAGGATATACATATATTTATATACATGTAATCACTCATGGTGGACCAAGAAGAAGAGAAATGAAAGGGAAGAAGTATAAGAACTAATTAAAAACAAGCATTTGCAATGCAATAGGTCTCGCATTTACGCAAGTTTAAGCTATTGGCATTATAAATGACAATGCCTTTTATTTGTTTTAAAACGAAAACAAAAATAAACGGCATTGTCATTTACAATGCCAATAGCTCAAACTCGTGTAAGACCTATTGAATTGCAAATGCTTGTTGAAGTTTGTTCTGGCCGACGCTACAGTCAATGTACTGTATTGCATTCATGATGTTTGGTTGATGTTTCTGCCTCAAATCCCTGGTTGGCAATGGCTAATGGATATAGTGAGAAAGGGCGCCATCTACATTTAGAGAAGCTTCTCTAGCCTACTATTTTGTATGTAGTCCATTCAAGATTAAACAACAGGATTGAATGAACGTTTTTAGGGCACTAAACAAAAGCATCGGCATAGCCAATAGGTCGCGCATTTGGGACCTTATAAGTGTTTAACCATGCAACACTTGATGTTGTTGCACCAAGGATATTGTGCTGGATAACTAAACACTTATAAGTATTTAGCTATGCATCAGGTCCCAAAGGCTATGCCAATGCTTGTTTCGCTTATGGAGGGTGGTGACAGCACAGACAATTGGAAGGTGATGGGTGGTGTGGAAGAAGTAGGAGGGTCAACAGAAGGATGGGGGTGGAAGGGAAGGAGTAACACGGACAAGGGGGGGTGGTGGAAGGGTAAGAAGCATCACTGACAAGCAGGGGCTGGAGGGGAGGAAGAAATCAAGACAATTGGGGAGTGGGAGGGGAAGAAGCGACAAAGTGGGGGGTGGGGTGGTTGGGAGGGGAAGAAGAAATCAAGACCATTGGGGGAGAAGGGGGGAAGAAGCAACAGGTACAGGGGTACCCCGTCCTCTGTTACTTTACTTAGGTAGACTGTAGTGTAGAGCTCATATTCCTGCATAACGTACCCAAGTGAAAATATAAATTACACATTCTCTGCTTACTTTCTAAAGAGAAAGCTGCAATGTGCACATTGTGTTCTTGAGTTGTTATAAAAGTAAAACTGTAATGTACATATCATATCACTCCCCTCACCTTCCACTAGTAGAACTGTGATGTACACACCTTTTACCTGCTTACTCGACAATAGTGACTTTTTGTTCATACATGTTACGCCAGCTTTCTTGCCATGACTTCTGCTTGCTCTATGATACTACAATTGTAACGTGGACGTCTCCTGCTCTCATTCCGCAAGTAAACCTAGAATGTACACATCATTCCCAGCCGAGCTTCCTTACAAAAATAAACTGTGTAATGCACACATCATGTCATTGCTTCCTATATGAAAGTAAATAGGTCATAATATATACATACTCAGCTTAGTTTACACATGTATAAATGTAATGTAGGCAT
This sequence comes from Triturus cristatus, assembly GCF_964204655.1. Classification (NCBI taxonomy): domain Eukaryota; kingdom Metazoa; phylum Chordata; class Amphibia; order Caudata; family Salamandridae; genus Triturus; species Triturus cristatus. The sequence continues at coordinate 458,116,424 of NC_140584.1, read as the reverse complement.
TCACAGAAGTGAGGCGGTAATGTACACATCTACTCTACCTCACTTACACGTCACTGGCAGAAAAGCTGCGCAGAGACTCGTAAAAGCCTTTGTTCAATTCAAGAGATGCTCGCTCAGAAAACAGAACAGCTTCAAACATGCGCTTTCTTTTCCGCCTTTCTCTCTCTTGCTCGGGGCCAGAGTCAGAGGCTGAGGTGGTGCATCTCCCAGGGCATAGCTTTGCATGTCTATCAAGCTACATCACTGTATCATTTCTCATTTTCCCAATCCCTCCTAAGTCACATGAATACCATACATTGTAATGAGGGAGCCGGACAGGGCGATAAATATTTCCGGCCTGCATTTAGTTTGATGTATTGCATATCCCTAGCTGGCTGAGTAATAAAGTTTACAAGAGGTGGTCAGGGACTGCAGCCTTTTTGATCACAGTTGAGCGTGTGGCTGTGGTGGTTTGAGGATCAGGGGGAGGGGAGGGAATGGCGGTTTAGGAGGAGAGGAGATGAAGCCTGGGTAGAAATCGATACAGATACAGTTCAGACCAGCTATAGATCAGCCTCAGAATGCACTGTGAAGCCGCTGCTATATAACCCAATCACATACATCAACACCCAGCTGCTGCTCCGGGCCTGTGAGGCAGCTCTGACGCCTCAAACCACACATAATCACACATGTGCAACAGACACACAAAGAACAAGCACGCACAGACACACGGATCACCTACACATGCACAAAGGAACATACGCACTCCCACGCATACAGACGCGCACAGATCACTGATGTAGAAAATCAGAGACGCCCATATGTACAACCACAAACACAGAAAACGGACCCCACACAAACAGGTACAAACACACACACTCCACGCGATAATCTCGTAAGTGTGTTAATGTGCTGCCAGGTTGAAGGGTCTATCTGCAGCATAAATTGACACGATCGCTTTCGGCACAAAGGGGGGGATATGCAGACAGCTTCAAGAGGACAGGGAAGAGAAGGATCAAATCACGGACACCGAAAGAGATGGCGCACACAGGAGGGATGGGGTAACAATGAGTGACAGGGGGTGCGTGCCTATACAGAGTAAGTGAGGCAGACGGCGAGAAAGAGGATGAAGGGGTGGGCCACGGACAGAGAAGTGCCAATGAAAGTGGATTGATGTGCAGTGATAGCGATCAGCAGAAAAGAGATGCCGTCCTCAGGGAAAATAAAGGCACAGATTGCGGCAACAGCAGAACCGTGAGGATGCGGAGAACAAGCTGCAGGGATGTACCTGAGGAAGATGGGTGAACAGGAACAAGTACAGGGAAGGATTAGAATAGTGAGCGTGGCGCTTATTATGAATGGACGTCAGGTCTACTAAAGGGAATCCAAATGCACTGCGTAAGCGCTTATGGCAGGGAAATGCACACACAGCATTTTGTATTCCTGGAGGGGAATGCTTTTACATGTTACTTGTTTATCAGTAAGTACGAGCAGGGCGGAAGTGGGCGGGTGCAGCCAGGGACAAATGCATGTCGGACAACAATCGCAATAAAAAAAAAACGAGAAGGGAGGGGGCAATGCCAGCAAACAGAGGAGCCCGCGAAAGTGATCGTGATTACGATCACTACGGAGTTAAGACACATGGCGCTGCGCGCGTGCACGTTCACGTGCACTGTAGCTTTAGGCCACGGCAGCACTTTGAAAAGCCCAGATATAAAATGTCTCTTTGAGCCTTTGGCTCGCGAGACCTAATGAGCCCAAGTAGGGGTGGGGGACAGGGAAATGATGGGTAGCGGCAGACAATTACCGCGTGACTAAGCACGAAGAGAAGAATAGTGCGAAAAAATGCTGGACCCACTGGGAGGAGCGACTTACGCGAACGTGCTCACTGTAAAAATACAGGTGGGATGCTGTCAATTTCCAGGTGTGGCAAGGAATCAAGGCAATTGAGATGTGACCTGCGAAGGTTCTATCTGGGGGGAGAAAGGAAGTCATGAGTGGGGTGGAACGGGGCCCGAGGCGCAGAGGGAGAAGGAACAAGCATTTACAATGCAATAGGTCTCGCATTTGCGAGAGTTTAAGCTGTTGGCATTGTAAATGGCAGTGCCTTTTATTTATCAGTTTTACAAAACAACAAATAAATAAAAGGCGTTGTCATTTACAAATGCGAATAGCACAAACGTTCTCAAATGCGAGACCTATTGCATTGTAAATGCTTGATTTTGTGCAGCAGCACCTGCGGTCTCCATTGGTCAGTGAGGGTCACTGTGGATGGGGTATGTTGAAAGGCTGGACTTATCCTCCTGCTGGAACCAGTCCTATGTGTGCCCGGCCATGGGGGCTGTCCAGGGTGAAATGATGACTGCTGGAAACACACCAAGCGGTTATAAGAGAGCGTGGCGCGGGGGGGGGGGGTCCTGTCCCTGTGCTGGGGGTAGGAGGGAGGAGGGCGTGGGACATGCGGCCAATACTGGCTTGTAATTGGAGTTAGAGCAGTGCACATACTGCTGCTTATCTTTGTAGTTGGAGTTAGGGCAGTGCACATACTGCTGCTTATCTTTGTAATTGGAGTTAGGGCAGAGCACATACTGCTGCTTATCTTTGTAATTGGAGTTAGGGCAGTGCACATACTGCTGCTTATCTTTGTAATTGGAGTTAGGGCAGTGCACATACTGCTGCTTATCTTTCTAAGAGCTACATACATGTGGTAGTTGGGAGGTGCAGACTGTACAGTCCAATTGCACATTTTACACCAGGATGCTTTAAAGTCTTGGATCTAATATGATAATGCCCAGCAGCGGGAGCAGAGTGTGTGGTGTTTGCATGCATTCATCTGCCAAAGGTGGTGCATTTGCTGCTGTACATGGACTGTTTGTTTCAATGTGAACTTGACCGGGATTTATGGTTGAAGACAGCTGTATGTTTGCTGGGAGACCCCAGTACCACTGCAGTCGCCAGATTGATAGTTCTTATGTTTCCACTGAGGGTGAAATATGCAGGACAGGTGCTGCTCTCGCATGGCCGTCTGATCACCCCACATGACCTGAGTGCGGTGTGCCCGTGTGTCCGATGTCCACTGTTTCTAGGTATGGTTGGCTCAGGCAGGCAAGGTTTGTAGGCTGCTTATGTGGCGTCAACCTAGCTCCAATCCACGCATGCGCACAGTAATGGGGTACACAATAAGGGATGGCGAGTACTGGAACCAGGTATTGAAAGCAGGGAGGGATGACTGGTAGGCCACAGCACAAGAAGTGGGAAATGGAGAGCAGTGTACTGGGGGCGCAGAAGGCGGGGTCTGTTGCCCAGTGTCACCATAGAAAGGAGGTGAGACTTGAAAAGATGGGCCGATGCCCTGCAGGTATTCCTGCTTGGGGAATGAACTGTGTACAAGATGTTGGTGTGGCAGATTGGGTCTTCACTGGGTTGTTTCCAGGCACACTGTGAGCATTTCATTGTCTCTGATCCCCCCGAAATCTTGAGGAGGGCGTGGTTTATAGCCTTCCCTCTGAAGATGCCGAGTGAGTGCTGGCATCTTTAGAGGAGAGGGCTTTGCCCCCTCTTTAATGGTGCCACACGCTCTGCAGAAAATACTGCAGGGCTGAGGTACAGACCTTTAAAGAGAGACTGGTCCATACAGAAGTGCGGTCTGATCAGACACACTGTGCTCTAGGGTCACACAAGCCCTCTACCTCTCCTAGTCTCCTGTTTATTTTTGTAAAGTTCTAATTTGTAACATTTCTCTCATGTAACGTAACTGGTTCTATTGTACAGCGCTGCGACACCTTTGGGTAAAGTCCGCGCTATGTAAAAATGCATTAACTACATTTAAAAAATAGTAAACGGGATTAATCAGCAAAAAAAAGCGAAAGGATGAAAGAAGCGTAGTTGAGTAAATAAAAATTAAAGGAAGAATGGAGCGTGGAATAAGTAATAAATGAAGAGGTGATGGAGGGTGTGAGGAATGACGGAAGGAGGTGAAGACGTAAGGAGAGTAGGGGCCTGGAATGAGGGAAGCCGAGAAGAAAAGAGGGTGCATATATGGAGGGAAATTTTGATTTATGGAAAGAAACGTGACGAAAATAAAAGCTGATTAATTAAAAAAAAGAAAAGAAGGAATGAAGTGGTGGGAGAAAGCAAGGCAATCTTTATCCTGCAGTTAGGAAACCGAGCTGTGAGGAGGAGCACTTGCGGACAGCTCCACAAAAAAAACAATCTCTCGGCATGCGGGGGCGGGGGAGCGTATTCCAGGCAGGGGAGTGGACCCTTTGAAGTATGATGCCGAGGCTGTGGCTACACGTGCACGCGCCAGTGGGCTGAAGCGCTTCCCCAAACGGATTGCATGGCGGCACGATGCACGTGATTGTGCGCGTGCTCGCCATGAAATCCACTTTTGGGGGCACTTTGAAATGCCCCTCTTACTAGAGTCTCGCATTGCGATTGTGTAAACGCAATAGCTAGGCGAGACCTAAAAAGGAGTGAAGACCAATTTGCATATGGCTAGGTCCAGACGTGGGTGGCTTAGTGAGCACAAGAACGGTGATGGATTAAACCCAGATCAGTGACGGGGGGTGAGTGTCTGAAAAGTTTCAGCGCTCCGTCCATCATCTTACTGTGTTTGCTAAGTTATGGATAAAAGCTGATGTCCGTGCTCATGATGGTGCTCACGAGCAGCTGCGCTTCTCACTTTCGAAGCGGAATAGTGTCAATGTGGAATTTGCTTCCCGACGCCTATTTGGGTCTTCAGAATGTCATCCACAATTGGACATCACGTGATATCTTACAGAATGAAAACTTACCAGCATCTCAAGTTTAGGAGTGTGAAAGTTGGGCTTGTTTGAGCACATTATTATACATTCCTCTTGCAATTATGGGCATTCATTTCTGTTCACGAAACGCTTAACTAGGTAGTGCAGGTGGTGTTCTAAAATAGCAAGTGCTTAAAGTTTATGTTTGACGCCTCAGTGAGCCTCTACTTCATTTTTTGATTGGTGGGAATTTGTTTTTGCTTGGTATTTGTATTCCTAGCACTGGCGAAGTGCAGTCGGATTGGACAGCTACACTACTGCACCTCTTTCAGAACACTTTAGGGAGCCCCTCTTCACATCATGCAGTCTTATTGCTTTCAAAGTTTTAAGTCGTGGCTAGGTTAGCAGGCCAAATCAGAAAATCGGGCAGCCATGATGTTTTAATAAAAGGTCTTTTCAAAACGACCTTCAGCTGTCTTTGGTGTTAATACGTTAAACCCATTTTTTTTTTTACAGTGAATGTTCCTCCCTTGTCAACTAAATCCGAAAAGAAGACCTGTGCTTACGGTCATTAAAAGCCCAGAATTGTCAGTTATTCGCTTTTTAGCGACATTTCTGACAGTTGATGGTTCTTCTGGAAAAGACAAATCGTCTCCAAGTTTCGAAAAACTGTGAGTTGTTAAGTAAAGTTGAGAAGGAACTTCTATGAGTGACGCAGCACAGCAAGCTGCCTATCAGTAAATTGCAATCTAATAAGTCCAAACATCCAAAATTAAAATCACGAGGATCCCAACCTATCTTCTAATGCACCCCCATTGCGGCCTGCTGACTAAGACCGCTTAAACCACTAGGGTTTTAAAAATCATTATGGCCTCTTTGTATAGTATATTGTGCTACCTGTTATGTTACCAGAGTGCAGTAAGATGGTTGTTCATAGGCACTACTCATGTCCATTGGGGTGAATGGTTAAGCTGGTTTGTAAAGCAAAGCTTGTATTTCATACAGCAGTGAGTAAACCGTTCACGCTTAGTGACGCAACACAGCATGCTACCACTAAATCACAATATACTGGAGTGAACTGTGCTAACCACATGTTGTGCATAATTGTTTTGCTTGGGGGCAAACAGCGCTGTCTCTGTTCACAAAACACTGTTCTGACACATGACCATACTTTCTCACACGGGTATCATTGGGTTCCAAGCACCAAATGCAAGCTGCTAGCCTTGAATTAAGGTCTGCCATGCACCTCCCGTTGCCTTCAGGGAGATGTAGTTAAGTAGGATGATAATCCGTGGTTGTATCTCTCGAAGAGGTGAAGCAAATTAAAACCTGAACTAAAATAACAAAGATTAAGAATTGGACATGAGCCAACAGAAATGTAAAATGACAGGAGAAAGAATGCTAACTGGATTTTACAAACCAAAACTTTTTTTAATTACATCTCCCAGAAGACCTTGGGAGTTACACAATTGGGTAAATGGGTTTCACTATTTAGAGGTGAAAGGAAAAAACTCTGGTAATGGTGAATGTGAGCAAGCCAATGGTGCATAAATAAACATTGTGTAGTAGCTGTTACCGAGTGGCAACTACATATTCTTTGTGACAATAACAATAGTGAATAAGAGTGGTTCACCTGTTCAGCAAACACTGGCACAGAGTCGAGCACGGCAACACACAAAGAACGAAACACAAACATTGGCATAACCAATAGGTCTCGCCCATGGGACCTTAAAAGTGTTTAGCCATGCAACAGTTGCATAACTAAATACTTATAAGGTCCCAAAAGCGAGACCTATTGGCTATGCAAAGCGGCCGTGCGGCCGCGAAAGTTAAAGTGATCGCGATCGGTATCACGATCAAACATCAAAGCAACCCTGCGGCCGCGAAAGTGAAAGTAATTGCGGTAAAGTGTGTCGCGCGCGCCCGCGCACATGCACTGTAGCTCTAGGCTGGCCTGGTAGCACTTTTTGGAGCCCTCACAAAATGTCTCGCCAGACCAGCGCATGCGCTGGGTCAGGCGAGACCTAAAAAGGAAAGAGTGGGGGGACTTACTGGGAGGGACATAGTTAGAAGTCCCAAGGAGGGAATGGACGTTGCCACATGCGTGGCCGAGAGTGTGGGACGGAAACACATTGCTATGGGCCAGTGTGGTGTTGGAGTAGGACTGGAGGGGGGATGGCTGCGTTGGTACTACGAGGGGTCGGACTCCAAGAGTTTGTGCTGAAACCACAGGCACTGGGCTGGGAGCCACCAGGCTGTGTAAGTATGAGCAAGGAGGGGACCCATCTGGAGATCAGGAAGTAACCCCATTTGGATGTGCAGAGGGCTACGGGTGCTGGGATGGGGGAGAGTCACACTTGCCAAATGGTGTGTAAGGGCGTCGTAATGTGGGGTTACAGCCTGTGAAGGTCAGCCGGGGTGGAAGGTGGGGCTGGAACAGCAAGGACTGTGTATGAGGGCGCAGGCGGGCAAAAGGTATCTCCGAGAGGGCTGCGGGAGTGTAGACTAAGTCGGGTGGTTGGTTGGAGCCCGTGTGCGGGTATGGGCGGGCAGAATAGATCAATGAAGCCAGCCTCCAGTGTGTGCCTCTGACGAGGCTGCGGGACTAGGCCCGAGAGGACGGAACTGGGATGCAGGGGTGGGGCTAGTGGCTGGCAGGCCAAGGAAATGAAGGAGGGCAAGCCAAACGGGCCGGGATCAGCACGGAGATTGTTAATAGTAGGGCAAAACTTACTTGGCGAAATCAGCTTGGGGCATGTCGAGAGGTCACATAAGGCCGGCAGGAGTCAGTCACTGTGGGCATGCACCGCTAGCATTGACTAAATGCAGGATGCAAGTGACGTGGGGCAGGTAACGTAGTGCGCGAGGGAACTTAAGACTAGAGCGCGCATAAAATGAAACTGGCAGACAAAAGGGACAGAAAAGACAGACTAGAGATACCTGTCATCAGCAAATAAGAATGATAATCAAACAAAACATCAAGGTGAATACACACAATAAACATCCGTGTGTATAAAAACGAGTTTAACACGTGATTAGTACATTGTTTGTGGAAGCCGGCCACGTGGTGCACGAGGAGAATGAAGACTAGAGCGCGCATAAAAACAAAGGGCAAAGATGAGGGACAGAAATGACAGACTAGAAGTAGCTGCAATCAGCAAAAGACAATGATAACAAAGTGTATACACACAATAAACATATGTGTGTGTAAAAACGAGTCTAACACGTGAGTAGTACATTTTTTGAGGAAGCCATGACAAGACCCATTGAAAGGGGTATATACATGAAGGAACATGGGCTTCAATATGAGGGACCAATTTTTGCACGAGCTGGGTAGTTAAACTCAAAGCATATTTAAGGGTGACTCATCATGCTGGAGGGCGGTCTACAGAAAGTGTAGAGGGAGAAGTACATGGCGTTGGGGAATCATGGAATTATGGAATTATGCTTATGAGTAAGGGGATACAAAACATTTTGAAACAGACTTATCGCAGGACAGCTAGGGTGGTAGGTGCATGAGAATGCAGGCTGCCTGTGAGAGTGCACTATGAATGGAGATGAGGATACATATACGGGGAGACCATCCGGGTAGATGTTGTCTGTGTCATCATAGATTACAAAAAGGGGGGTACGGGTTACGGGTTGATCATGTGAGTGTAGTGTTCCATTCATCCAAGGTGTTCAGGCCATGTTCGATGGTATTGCAGCGTGCTATCCAATGGCATTCACAGCTGTTTAGGAGTCTCTGAATATCCCCGCCCCTTGTGGGTAGGGTTGGTTGATCAATGACCATCCAGGTGAACTCCGTTTCTTTGTGGTTGTGTTCCTGGAAGTGTGTGACAAGAGGTGCTGTCAACACGCCATATCTTACACGGCTTCTATATTGGATGATTCTGTCCTTGATCATCTGTGTAGTCTGACCAATGTATAGAAGATTACAAGGGCAGCGTATGGTGTAGATAACATTTTGGGATCTATAGTTGGTGAGAGATCTTAGTTTGTGTTTCTGTCCATCGTACTCAAAATGTTTCATGTTGAGTGAAGTAGAGCACGCTGTGCATCTTTGACATTTGTAGTGTCCAAGCGGAGGGGGGAGGCCGCATGGCCCCCTGACAGATTCATCTCTGATGCTAGTTTTGGGCCATGTAATGGCGTGTACCAGGTGGTCTGAAAGGTTTTTGCCTCTGTGGTGAGAGAACAATGGTGGGCCGTTGAATATGGTGAGAGGGGCAAGTGTATTCCAGTTTCTTTTAATGAATTTTGAAGTTTTGTTGCTAGTGGGGGAGAAAGTAGAGACAAAAGGAATCCGTGAATTTGGCCTCTTTTACCTGGGTGTGAGCAAGGTATCACAATGATTGTACCAAACGCGTTTGCGTGCTCTGGTAACCAATTTCTTAGGATAACCACGGGAGATGAGTTTTTCAGTAAGGACCGCAGCTCTAAAGAAGTCCTTCCTCCATTTGCAGTTGAGGCGGATCCGTAGGAACTGCCCGAAGGGCAAGCCATCGCATAATCCTGGTGGGTGGAAACTGGAATATAGCAGTAAGGTGTTTAGTTCAGTGGGCTTTCTAAATAATGCCGTCCCGATTTTGTTCTCTTCCACTTGTAGAGAGAGATCAAGGAATGGTAGATGATTCTAATTAGGGTCAATGGTGAACCTAAGGTGTCTTTGGCATGTATGTAGCCAATCCAAGAATGTTAGTAATCTGTCCTTATTTCCTTTCCAAATGAGCAGAATATCATCTATGTAAAGACGCCAGAAGGAGATGTATGTCCTAAATGGGTTGAGGTCAGTTAGGATCTTTGTTCTTTCCAGATGGTGGACATAAAGTATGGCGAAATTTGGGGCAAAGCAGGCGCCCATAGCTATGCCTTTAATCTGCAGATAGTAGGTGTCCTTGTAAAAGAAGTTGTTAGTTCCTAGAGAAATCTCAAGAAGGGACATCACAAAGTCTGCAGGGATCCTTGCAGGTTGAGGTCCTGTGTCAAGTATTTCCTTTATTACCAACAGGCCTTCTTGGTAGGGGATATTGGTGTAAAGTGGTTTGATGTCCATCCCAACCATCAAATCAGTTCCTAATGTGAAGGGGGTGTCTCCAATGAGGTTGATTAAAGCCATGCTATCAAGGACAAAGGTATCCGTGAGGGGAACAAATTCTCTGATGATGCTGTCGATGTACTTTCCAATTGGTTCGAGGATCGAGCCGCAGCCTGACATGATTGGTCTGCCTGGAGGGTTACATTGGTCCTTGTGGATTTTAGGACGGACATAAAGATCTGGAGTGCGTGAATGGTTGTTTTTGAGTAAAACAGCTTCTTTGTCCGTTATGATATCGTTGGACTTTGCCAATGCCGTGATTTGTTGAATTTTGGTTCTAATCCCTGGTAATGGATCAGATGGTAAGGCATGGTAGGGGTTGGTATTGTCCAACTGCCAAAGGATCTCTACATCATATTTAGGTTGATCCAGAATGACGATGCCACTGCCCTTGTCTGCTGGCTTGATGCTTATATTTTTGTTAGCTCTGAGGTTGTGTTAGGCTTGCTTCTCAAGCATTGTGAGATTGTAGGGCACAAATTCATGTTGTGATTGGATATTCTTCATTTCATGTAGTATTCGTCTATCAAACGTCAGGATCTCAGTGTGCATGAGGGATGATGCAGGGTTGATGGTCGAGGCTGGTTGAAATAGTGAACGGGTGGTTTGCTCACATGGTGGTCTTTTAGAGAAGAAATGTTTAAGCCTACTTCTTCTGAAGAACTGAAGTAGATTTTCCTGTATTTCAGAGGCATTGCTTTTGTCGGGGTGAGTCATTTACTCAGGAGGCTGGTTTCATAGGCAGAAAGGTCATGTTGAGAAAGGTTGAAGATGGGGAGCGAATTGGTGGTGCCCATGTTGATGATTTCTGTGCTTAGTTCGGGCCCCATTGATAGAACTTGCAGCGGGTTTGACGTTCGCCCGAATACTGATACTGGTAGTTTCCTCTTGAGCGGCCCCTGCCTCTGCCTTGGTTTGTGTCTAAAAAAAACAACCAGGAATAGTGGTTGTGGTCTCGGTTGTTGAGCTCTCTGTGGTTTTGAAGTACTTGGGCCCTCCCCAGGGCTGGAGTCCTCTGCTGAGGTGTTAGAGAACTCAGAAAAGGACACTTGTTGGAGACTGCAGAATCGGCCCCAATACTTTTGTTGTCTAGGTGGTTGGTAGGGCGTATCTTAGAAGTCATCCCTGAGGTAAGGGTAAGTCTGTTCGTTATTATAATTCCGGATGTCCTTTTGGATTTTGTTTATCTTCTTGCTCTGTTCGAATGTCTCGAAGTTGGAAATTGTTGCGTTTATTTTATCCAGAAGGGTTTTTGCATCTGCAATGGTACTATCCGCCAAGACAAGTTTTTCCAATATTGCTATCTCCTCTAGTTCCTTATAGACTATGTTCGAGGGCTGTGTCGATTACCAAGACCATCCAGTGTTTAGAGCAAGTTGTGGGAAAGTGGCTGAATGCGGATCTGAACATAGGATCCTTGGTAAAGATCGCCGGGACGTTGCGAATTTGTAATCCTAATTGTATCACGTTGGACTTTAAGTACTCTGTTAACATACGGGCATGTAGGTCAGTGCAAATTTGCTTCTTTCTAAGTTTTTCAAGTCTATCCAATAGAATACGTCAAGTGTTCACTCCTGTGGAGGAGGAAGTGGTGGTGGAAGAAAGGAGAGATAGTCAACTAAGAATTCTCTGTATATATTCGTCTGCATAGTTTGGCGATTCCCTGGAAACCATGATGTGTGACAAGGTACACAGGTGGTATGTGATTAGAATGAACAAGTTAGTCCCAAGTGGGACAACCTCTCGTAACAAGCAGTTGCTCAAAGTAAACAGTATCAGACTACAGGAGGTAGCCCATATACCTTGAAGAGACTAGGGCAATCATCTATATCATAAAACAGTGTCTTAAAAGGGTGTAAATTGAAGGTCAGTTACACATAGCACAACTAGTTGCTGAGAATAGACTCAAAAGGGGAGAAAACCAGGGAGACAAATTGTTTTTGTAACATAAATTGTATTTTAGTGAATATACACATTTGACATATTCGGTTTCATATAATAAAATGTATGGGAGGCACTGCGTTACATTGAATGACATGTAACCTGTGGGAAACTGTGCACAAGTGCTCGTGAGGGATTGTGACGGCGCAAGTGACATGTGGGGAAGTATGTACAGCGATAGGAGGGGGCGCAACAAAAAGCAAGTAAAAGTAAAAATGTTTACATAGTTAGGACACCTAAACAATAAATGGTAGAAAATACAAATTAATCAAGTCGGGAATCCTTGATGTGGGCGCCGAGAATTTCGCTGTAAAAAGTCGACGGCATTTCAGCTGGGGGTGAAAGGATATACATATATCTATATACATGTGATCACTCCTGGTGGACCAAGAAGAAGAGAAATAAAAGGGAAAAAGGATAGGAGCTAATTAAAAATGAGCCCAAGTAGGGGTGGGGACAGGAAAGCGACGGGTAGCGGCACACAATTACCTCGTGACTAGGCTCGAAGAGAAGAATAGTGCGAAAAAACACTGGACCCACTGGGGGGGGACTTACACCAACGTGCGCACTGTAAAAATCCAGGTGGGATGCTGTCAATTTCTGGGTGTGGCAAGCTATCAAGGCAATTGAAATGGGACCTGCGAAGGTTCCATCTCTTGGGAGAAAGGAAGGAATGAGCGGGGGTGGAACATGTCATGTAGACATGTCCCTGCCAGTTCCTTTGCTGAGCAAAGTCCATTTCTTAAATGCTGTGGTGTCCTTTTTTTAAAAGAATGCTGGTGGTTTCTATAAAGTTCCACACAATCGTATGCTTCAGGCTGATTTTATATGAACACTGCAGCTTAAAATAAAATATTCAGTACAAGTTGTACTCCTTTCCATGGTACCAGTCCATATAAGTTTAAAGTAAGGGCTGCCTCCTGGCCTGTGGTGGAAGTAAGAGAAGCTTGAAAATAAAAACAGGAGGAAAGACATACACCCTGTCTTATGGGCTGTCTGAATGAAACTGGACACTGGTGGGGCAGCAGGGTGTAAAATCCTTAGGCAGGCTCTTATGAAAAGTACTCCAATTGTTTCTTCAGTTACCTTTCCTTATGGTTGCTTAAAGTAGATCCTCAAGTGTAGTTTCAGTAGATTAATCCCATCCTCGTCGCCAAATTATGTTGTAATGTAATGAGTCCAGTAGCCGAGGTGTAGAATAAAGATGAAGGTTTATTGATCTTAGTTCTTAGATGGTCTAGAAGTAGATCTGCATTCAGCTCCACCAGGAGCAGCCTCTTTGCTGGTCTGCCCATACTCCAACTGACACTCCACATCCAGGCATCCTCACATTCCATTACATCACCATGCACACCAACATTCCACAGCACATGCACACTGGCTGAGCAGCAAGGGCAGAGAAGCAGGAAAGATGCATCATACCACAAGCCAGATACAACACTTTGTGGTGATAGAAGGTGCGTGCCCCGGAGGGAAAGATGACACACACAGGGTATGCTGCTTAAGTCCCTTTATTCGCAGAGGGAGGCAAACGTCCATGCACTATTCTCTGCCCCCACGTTCTGCACCGCCTCTCACGATACCATGAGGTGCAGCACAGATCACGTGGGTGCAGAGCACTAGACAGTAACACCACTTATCTCCCTCCTTTAATAACGATGCAAGAGGCATATGAACAATTGTTCCAACTACATGAACGTCTTATCAGTGGATTGTGCGTGAGCACTTGTGTACCCAATTTGTGCGTGGTGATCCCTCACCGGAGGAGTCTCAGGTATCTGCGTTGTCAGCTCAGGGTGAGGAGGGTATTGACTCCTTGGAGCTCTATGTGGTAAAGTCATTGTATCTTCTTGGTCTCCCCACTCTTCTACCTGTGCGGGTGTGTGTGTAGGAGGCCTGCTCCACTTGCGATTCTCTTCCCTGGCAGTTGACGCGTGGAGTGGACGTCCCTTGCCTTGTTCCTGGTGTGTCCGCCTGACCGGGCGTTTGGGGAGGTGTGTGTTGTGATGGGGCGGCGTTGTTACTTTCACCAGCCGATTCGGTGCTGCCCCCTGTCCCCTCCTCCAGACCGCCAGACTCACAATTGTTGGTGGTAACGTCGTCGTCCAAATCCATCATCTTCCCTTGAGGGCGTGTCATGGAGGAGGATCCATTGGCTTGCTACTGTAGGACCTTGTTGCACTTTGCCATTCTGCTGTGCGACCATACTTTGCCGTCACTTAGTAGTGCTGAGCGGGAGTACAGTTCTTGGACTTGAAGGGGCGGGCTGAATTTGCTGTCACCTTTCTTGCCGAAGTGGCCTAGTTTCACTCTTACCCAGTCCCCTTGGGCTAAGGAGACTGCCCGCACTCTGTGAGTCTTGTCGTAATTGTCCTTGTATATCTTTTGGGCTTTCTGTATGTTGCTTCTCACCACTGCTGGTGACCAGCGGCTTTGAAGTTTCAAGTCCATCCACGCCAGGTTGTCCCCTGTGAACGACTCCCTGCCGCGAAGGATCCGGAACGGGCAGTACCGGGTAAGGGTAGCAGTGATACGATAGGCCCACACGGTGTTCCTGATTTCCGTCTCCCAGTTCTTGCCCGCGCCTGTACTGAGCCCATGAGGACTTGGTTGAACAGTTCTGCTTAGCTGTTGCCGGCAGGATGATAAACTGGTGTATGTTTGTTTTGGATGCCGGTTCTTTTGGAGGAATGCTGTCCACTTTTCCGAGGTGAACAGGGGGCCATTGTCGCTGGTGAGGACTCTTGGAATACCCTCCCTCAAAAATGTGTTTGTCAAGAAAGTGATGACGGCATCAGTGTCCACCTCCGGCCACTTGGAGTATCTGTCGACGAGGACGATCACGTATTTGTGTACTCCCCATGAGCCCAGAATGGGGCCCCAGGATGTCCACTGACAATTCTTCCCATGGGTTCTTGGGCGTGTTGAATTCCCCCATCGGGGTCTCTGCATCGTGTGTGCTTTGTCGGCGTTAGCGCAGTGATGGCATGCTCGCACAAACCTTTCCACAGAGTTGTCCACTGCCGGCTACCAGTATGACTGTTTCACTCTTAGTTTGGATTTGAAGATGCCGAGATGGCCTTCAGGCAGGATGGTGAGGAGGCGGTTCATCACATCCTTCGGGGGAATTACTTTGTCGCCTCTGAGGAGGAACGTGGCATCGTCGCTGAGGGATAACTCCTTGCGTACCTCCCAGTACTTTCTGAGATCGCCTTTCAAGTGTTCCTTCTCGGGCCTGCCTTGTGTGATGTTGGTCTTCACTTTTGAGAGTTCCTGGTCGCGGTCGTACGCTGTCTTCCAATCATGCGCCCCTATGGTGGTCTCCTGGTCTGCAGTGAGCGCCACTTGGCATTCCTCCTAATGGTCGGAGTGTGGGGCGTCCTCCATTGCGGCCGACCAGCTGAGAAAGTCGGCTACTTTGTTCTTGTGGCCTGGCAGGAATTCCACATCGTAGATGAAATCCAGGAGCCGGAGTGTCATTTTTGCTATGCGTGGGGTGGCTTTGGCATTCCGCTGGACGTGAGGCCTTTGATCAGCGGCTTGTGGTCCATGCGGAGTGTGAATTTGGATCCCCAGCGGTATTGTCGGAATTTCTCCATTGCCCAGATGACAGCCAGCATCTCTTTTTCTATAACACTAAACTTCTCTTCGTTGGGAGCAAGGGAGCGGGATGCCAAGCCGATGGTGACTTTCGTGCCGTCTGTGGCACTTTGCGACAGGACTGCTCCCAATCCCTTCTCGCTGGCGTCGGTTGTCAGGATGCTGGGGGTGGAGCTGTTGAACCCTTGTAGTGGAATGGTTTCGCAGATGTCTGTTTAGATTGCCTCGAATTCTGCATCTGATTCCGCCGACCAGTGGAAAGTGGATTTGTTCTTCAGCAACTGGCATTGGTTGTGGGTCTTGGTGGTGAAGTTCTTGACTATAGAATTCCGCCAACTCGAGGAATGATCGTACTTCATCCTTGGAGCTTGGTTTGGGTGCCGATTTGATAGCTTCGACGTTGGCTGTCTTTGGAGAAATTACGTGTTCCCCGATTTCATGCCCCAGTTATGTGACCTTGCGCAGGCCGAATCTGCACTTTTCCAATTCAATTGTGAGGACATTGTTGGACAGGGTGTGCAGGACTGTTCTAAGGGTCTCATTGTGTTCTGGCTTGGTTCTCCCCATTACTAGGATGTCATCCTGGAAGTACAGGACATCGCGGCAGTCTTTGAACAGCTTGTACATTTGTTTTTGGAATACTGATGCTGCGGATGGCAGTACGAAGGGCAGGCGCATGAATCGGTAGCATCCGAATGGGGTGATGAACGAGGTCAGCTTCCTTGACGAAGGGTAGAGTAAGATCTGATGTTACGTGGCAGTAAGGTCAATGTTCGAGAACCACTTGATTCCGCTCGTTTGAGCTAGCATGTCGATGCGTGGAAGCGGGAACTAGTATATTTTTGTTTAGTTCTCGAAGGTCAACGCACAGGCACACTTTTCTGTTAGGTTTGCGTGCCACTACCAAGGGCGCCAGCCACTCTACGCTTTCGATGGGTTCAATTACTCCATTGGCCTCCAGGCATTATAATTCGAGTTGCACGGCTTCCCTGCAGTTGAAGGGGATGTTGCGTACCTTGTGACTGATGGGGACCACCAAGTCTTTAAGTTTTTAAGTTGAAGTATTTTATGAGTGAACTTAGACAATTGTCCAATGGTCCCGCCAAAGACGTTGGGGAACTCTTCACGAAGTTTGTCCACGTTGGGGCCGGGGCTTTCGCCGGTCATCAGTACTTGCGTTTTTCCGCCGGGGTTGAGCTGGATGCCCAGTGCTCCTTGTTCGATCCATCCTAGGACTGAGGGTCCTGTTTCTACCACGTACAACTTGCCCGTGGTCTCCCGCCCCTTGAACTCGAAGTGTAGTCATCGGAATCCTACCATGGGAATCTTTTCACCTGTGAAGGTGACAGGATGTACATCCGTAGGATGTAGGTGATGCATTAGTGTGCTTGCAAAGTCCTTGTCCCATGTCTCTCTTTTTATGATTGTGAATGGGGACTCTGAGTCCGCCACCATGGAGATCTGGATCCCTCCTATGGACATGAGACAGGACGGTTTCCTCCTGTAGGTGCAGTCAAAGCCTAACACTTGGTCCTCTATGCACAATGCAATCTTCGTCTTCTTCTCCTTCTTTCACGTTGGTCTCCGAGTCGTACATGACACACTTGACTGCGTTGCTGCGGGGTCTCCACCTGCAGACTTTACCGAAGTGTCCAGTCACGCTGCAAAAGGAGCACTTGACGTGGAAGGCAGGACATTGTTTGTCATTGGCCATGTGCGTCTGGCTGCCGCACCTGTAGCAGGAGCTTTTCGAATCGTGGGAGGACCGGGGAGGGCCTGTCGAGGTCGTCATGAGGCGTCGGCCAGACTTGTGTCCCGTGGAGGAGCCTGGTTTGTCTCTGGGCGTGTCTTTGTCGCTTATCCTGCACAGTCAGTTTTGAGTCCTCTTTTTTCGCTGCCGCCGCGCATCTTTTGTAGAGTTCCGCCTTTTGGACGATCGCTATGATTTCATGGAGGGGCGCCTCCCCACTCACCCACAACTTCTCCTGCACGCTGGTGTTGGCCGTGTGCATTATTATTTGGTCCCGTATCAGGTTGTCGTGCAGGTACCCAAACTTGCAGTTTATAGCCAGTTTCTTGAGTGCTGTGACGTAGTCTTCCACTGTCTCCGTGTCGCTTTGTTTGCGTTGAAAAAAATTGTATCTATCTATGGCTATGCAAATAACCGGTTGGTAGTAGCCGTCTAAGTCGTCTAACGCGTGTAGGAATACGTCTTCATCTGCGGCTGCTCTTGGCTTCTTGACCATGTTCTCATACACTTGTACACCCTCCGGTCCGAGATTGTGAAGGAGTATCTTCTTCCTGCGTTTGCTAGAGAACGCTTCTTCGCCTTCGTCTTCTAGGGCCGATAGGTAGTTCAGAGAGTACCCCTTCCTGTCCACCCATTTCATGGCAGGTTCACCAGGCTTAGGGAGGAACGGCACGGGGTTGGTCTGGGCGCACATCTTGCTGGCCGGAAGTGTGTCCTCTTGGAAGGGTTGTCGGCGGGGTGCCCGGCTGACAGCGGTGGCTGAGGTGGTGGGACCTGCAGGTGCACCTGGTGGGGCTCACTCCGGCCTTCCTGTGCAGCCGTGTGGAAATCCCGGGCACGCTGGCAGCATTGGGGCGCCTGGGCTGCGTCTTCTTTAGTACGCAGATAGGTGAGAGGAAGCTGCGTGGCCCATTTGTGGTGACCGTTGAGCGCCGCCCCCCCTCTGCAATTCTGGATGCCGCGCCGCGGAGTTCGAAGGGTGCACCGCCTCCCACGATACCATGAGGCGCAGCGCAGATCACGTGGGTGCAGAGCACTAGACAGTAACACCACACACTTACCTTTTGTCCAGAATTTTTTACCTGAATGTTGACCCTCTGTCCTGAATATTTGTTCTGAATTATGACCCTTTGTTGTGAATTTTTACACTCGCTGTCATGAATTTGTACCCATGCCAGGTGGTCATTCTTTCGGCAGAACATTATTTAAATGCAGATCTATTGTAAAAATCTATTCAACACGAAGAAACCATATATTTTATATGACTAAACCTAATACAACTGAACACATATATTTGTAACGCTTCTAACTTTGCCTTTTATTTGAGACACTCGCACAGCTCTTTCTCGCTTTGATCTCCTCGCCAATCCTGTGTATCATTCTCTATTTGCTTATCGCTTTCAGCACTATGTACCATCGTATCCCACAGATTTGCATCCATTCTATTTCTCCTTTTCTTCACAGAACGCAACGTGGCCCAATTAGCCTTGGGCACGCGTTTTTATTTGTGCGCATGCGCATCTCATATAACTCGAAACGCCACGAAACTAAGTCGCAGCCGTGTATTTGAGTGGGTGGTGAGCTAGTTTTGTTTCACGTGCCACCCAGAAGTGTGTTTATAAAACGTCCGCTGACTTCCAGGTGTTTAACTGAAACCTCACAAGGCATCACACACTTCCATAAACACAGGTGAGCCTGGAGCACGCGCACTGAAGGGCCGTCAAACGTCAATCCGTAACGTGCAAACGTCACAGGGTTTATCCTTTCATTGGACCCGGTTACTGAAGTTGTGGAGAAAATCAGTTTCCCAGTAGATCGGTAGCACTGAGCGCGGAAGAGTAACGGCAAGGAAGGTAAGAGACAGGTGGAGGGACGTGGCAATTTAACTTATGTTTTCTGTCCCTGTCATAATAATAACTGGCCGTATTACGTCGTCGTTGCAATCCTCGACCCCACACTAAATACCCAATGAACAGTGAGTGCCCTCGATGTAATTCCTTGTTCTCACTACGTCAATATTTCTATAGCGTTATCCGTCATTGCCATCCGCTGTTGTGCAACTACTCCACACGCCTTAACGACACCCACTGTGTTCCACTGGGATACCACTGACTGTCCTGCTATCATCCACTGTCACTTGCTGCCCCTTTCCTCTTCCCTTCACCGTCACTCACTCCAGCTTGGTAATACCCGCTTCGTCTTGCTATCAACTCCAGTGCGCTGTCACTTGGAGTCATGCTCATCACTGTCATCCCACTACATCTTGCTGACAAGCGTCTGTCCCTCATCAACTTCTGCACTCCCCTCCTTGCTGCCCACCTTTCGCTTTTACTGTCTTCTTCTCATTTTGCTAGCCAGACTGTCTCATTCCTAACGCCACACTGCACCACAATGTACCTTGCTTTCACCACACCCAAATCACTTAAACTGACCGTTAATTTAATTCCACTAATGTCATCTGTTGCCCCCGCTGCAGTCACTGATAACCACGTTTTACATTACATTTACTGGAAACATCGCCGCCTACCACTACCCGTTATTGTCATAATCAGCCCATTGCTGTCATCCATGGCACTTTAATTTGGTCTGTCATGCCTTGTCCCTCGCTATCAAGTCAAGTCAAGTCAATTTATTGTTTCCAGTTATTAAAAACTATTACAAAATACAATAAGATACATTCATTAAAATACTCTTATTTATACCGCTATAAAATCAAATTGTCCATAAATTTATTTATACATTTATCTATGTAGTGTTGGTTTAAAATCAACTTGTCCATAAGTTATTTGAACATTTATCTATATAATGTTAGTTTTGAGTTTTTCGGGCTCTTTTATCCCCCTCTGTTCCACTTGTTGTAGGAGGGATTGTACATGTCTCATATATTTAACCCCCCTACAGGCCAACATGGGAGATGTTCCATCTAACCATTGAATAACAGCTTGCCTGCATGTGCGAATATTCAGTTTGTTAAAGATGTTTTTTAAAAATTGTCTCCTTATGTCCAATAATGCTGGGCAAGCGCATAGCAAGTGGGGTAGTGTTTCATTTTTATAGCCGCATAAGCGACAACAGAAATCCATATAGCTGCCTTTATAAGTTAATAACAAATCTTTTGAAAAATGTAAGCCCAACCGATATTCAATGTATCTCTGTTTTAATGTCACGTTAAAATGACTTCTTAGATAAGACTGCGGCTTTATCCCAGAATGAGTTTATTACTGTCCACCCATGTCGTCGCTTCGTGATTAATGATTGATCTTCCAAAAACGACATCCGTTTGACAGCATTGTTTATTATTTTATTAAAAGTCGGTCTATCTGGATTAGAGTCCCATAATGGTTGAATTTCAAGGACCTTCAAAGATTGAGCCAAATAATTTCCCCAACTGCCTTGCGTGTCTTTACTCAGCTGGTTTCTTATTTCCTTCCAGCATAGACTATCCAATGTTCCTTCTTTGGATAGGCGTATTTTGTGACAAAATTTTACAAAAGTGCCCCTGCTACAGAACTTCTGGTTCAGAAGACCAAATTCTAAGCGAACCTGGGCCGGTGAGGCTGATTTTGGAAGATTTAAAACTGCTTTATATGCCCTCATTTGAAGGTTATTTAACAGCCCCGCCTCTTTACCGCACCAGGTTACCAAAGCATATGACAAGGTTGGCAAAATCTGTGATTTCATCACGTTTAACTGGTGGGTATAATTTGGGCAACTCAACTTTTTTTGTAGTATCCGGTGTGCATAAATCAAAGAGTGGGTTTTTGCCTTTAGGTCTATTTTGAGTTCTTTGTTCGATGAACCTCTTTCTATTTTTAGACCTAGATATTTATATGATGGTTCTTCCTTTATTTGTATTTTGTTTGCGAACCATTTAAATATCAGTTTTTTTGTATCAACTAAACGGACCACTTTAGTCTTTTCTTTATTTAATTCCAGACTTTCGTGCTCCAGATAGATTACCAAATCATTAATCAATCTTTGGAGTCCTATTGGGGTTTGGCTCAGAACAACAATGTCGTCCGCGTATTGCAGAAGGGGGATTGGGATGTTTGCCAACTTCGGCGGGTGGCCTTCTGCTATCTTCATATGCTGTGAGATGTCCGCCATATAAAGATTAAATAAGCTTGGGGCGAGGACGCATCCTTGTTTTAGGCCCTGTTGCGTAATAATTTCGCCAGTAGTACTACTGCCGTCTCCCAATTTGACTCTTGCCCAAGTGTCGCTATACAGATTTTTTATTGCATCCAACAGGCTCTTTGGTATTCCCCATAGATTTAATTTTTTCCATAGTCTGTTTCGATTCACTCTGTCGAATGCTGCTCGTAGATCAATGAAACATGCAAATAATCTGGTCTTCTTTTTTTCTGCTTTTCCTTTTAGGAGTGCCAAGGTTGTTAAATTTGTTAAGGTGCCCATTTTTTACCTAAAACCTGTTTGAAACATAGGTATTATTTTTGTTTCCTCCATCCAATCTTGAAGGTGCTGCAGCAAACATGATCCATATAGTTTTGCATCCACATCTGTCAAAGATATCAGCCTGTAATTTCCAGGCTCGTTATGATCGCCCTTTTTAAAAATAGGGTGTATTATACTTCCTTTCCAGGACTTGGGCGTTTTATTCTGGGTATAAATCCAATTAAATAATGGAGTTAAATATTCGGCCCAAAACTCAGGAAAGTGTTTGAAAAGAGCGTTTGCGAGTCCATTTGGTCCTGCTGCACCCTCTGTTTTTAAATGTTTTATTATTCCTTTTAGCTGTTTAGCTGTCACAAGGGTGTCTAGGTCCAGGATATTAGCTTCTAACGCTTTAAATACGCTTGTGATAACTTTTCCAGTGTTATTACTAAGTCGGTTCTTTTTGCCCGTGTTTGACATCCTTTTGTCCTCCAGTTGCTGCTCCTGTGTTTTGAGCGAAGGTTTTTTTTGCTCTGATTCATTGGAAAATATTTCATACTCTTTATTATTATGACACTTTTGTACGCTCTTCCCACCAGCGAACATATTTTTAACGTGCTTGATCCATTTATCTTCTCCGATTCCTGCCTCTTGTTTTAGTTGGTTACCCTTTGTTAATTTGTTAATTATACCCCAAAATGACCGTCCATTTTTATTCTTTCCAGCAATTAATAATTTAGTCCAGATTTCTTCTTGATATACTTTTTTTGCTTTACTTAGCATTATCTTGTATTTATTTCGCATTGTTCTTAGTTTTACCTTATCTGGATTCCTTCCGTTTTTCATCATTATTACCTGCTTCCGAACTTCACGGGAAATTTTCTTTTTTGCCTCCCGGAGCGTAAGATTGAACCATGGCTTCATTCCACTATCTATTCTTCCATTTTTTAATTTTTGAACTGGGGGGTCTCTGGTTATGGAGTCACATAAATTTTCCCAAGCTTTTAAAGGGTTTTTTTTATCTTCAATTGATTGTATTAACAATAGATTTTTGAATTTCTCCATTACTGGTTTAATATCTTTACCACCCC
Source organism: Triturus cristatus (assembly GCF_964204655.1). Lineage (NCBI taxonomy): Eukaryota > Metazoa > Chordata > Amphibia > Caudata > Salamandridae > Triturus > Triturus cristatus. Next base: position 458,093,825 of record NC_140584.1, on the reverse strand, counting down.
ATTTCAGTTTCCGTAAATTGAATTTTTCCGTGTTTTGAATAACTGTTTGTTTTTATTTTTTGAGATTTATTTACTGGCATTATGATTTTGGTAATTAAAGGAAAGTGGTCACTTTCTGTCCTTTGCTCAACATCAAATGCGTTTACCTTTGGTAGCAGGTTATTGCTCATTATTATAAAATCTATAGTTGATCGCCGTTTACCGCTTAAAAAAGTTGTTATGGATTTATCCCCATTTGTGTTCCCATTCAAAATTGTCAGGCCCAGCTCTCTAAGTTCTTGAGATAAATATTTATCTTTCACGAGGTTGGTATTAAAGTCTCCTGAAATAATTAAAAGAGTACCATTCATATGAAGTTTGCAATGCTTGAAGGAGGGATATTAATATTATAAGTCTTTCCTTTTTCTGTTTCTTTTCTGGGTGTACATATACATTAAGCACTAATAAGTTATAAATCTGTACATTTGAATCAAACTTTGCTGTGAGTTTTATTGCTTGCAGCCAATTAGCCCCAGTATCTATCTCTTCCGCTTGCCATCTATATTGCTGAGAGATGTATACTGATAGTCCTCCTCTCGGGTGACCAAATTTTGAGAGTTTTTCAGCTAAGATATGAAACTCTATGTAACCTGAGATTGATACTGGTCTCTGGTTCCAGGTTTCTTGAAGTAATATTAAATCCTGTTGTTCCAAAAATTTCAAGGTTTCATGATCTTGTCCCATATTACTGAAACCATGGACGTTCCAAGAGCAAATACTGATTGTTCTTATATTCAACTCACCGAAATCGTCTCTAATTGCCCGTTTTTTCCCTGATTCCCCATAATTATGGGGTGTTATCTGTAAGTGGTTAGGAACTCTTTTGGTTCAGTGTTTTAGCAATCCAGGACCAGTCTGTGCTCTTTTCCAGCCTACTATCCTGGTCCTCTAAGGTTGTCTGTTTCATGCCTCTTTGGATTATTTTTTGCGGTGTTACTGAACAAGCATTTTTTAGGCATGATCTCTGATCTTGTTCAATTTCCTTTTCTGTAGATTCCTTTTTAATGGCTTTTAAAAGAGGAAATGGGTATTTTTTCCGTTGAAGACGTCTTAACCCAATACCCCATGCTTCAAAGATCAGGCTCATTGCGAGTATCCTATCCACTATGGTCTTTGAAGCCCAAGTAGTCAGAGTTTCTTCTATATCTGGATTGCTTGCTTCTGTTTTAAATTCTACTGATATCAGGTCTTTGGATGTTATTTCCTCTAATTCTGGTATTTCTTTAAAAAGTCGCAGTAAATTCCCTCTATTCAAGACATCTTGACCACCAGTTATCTGATATGCCGGTGTAAATAATAATTTTTCAGGGCTTTCTCCTTGTATTTTAGTTACTAGTGTCTCTTCTTTTTCCTTTTGTTGTTGGTTCTTTGATTGGTCACCCTTAGCTATTATTGTTCTGCTCGGAATTTGAATATTTTTAGTTATTTCTCCGATTTGTATTTGTTGTTCTATTTCGCTTAAAATTGGATGCCATAGGCCCGCCTGTTTCCAACTTTGTCTCTTCAATATTATGTTCAAGTATATCACTCTTTAAATGTATCGCTGTTTGTGGACACTTTGAGGATTTATCTTTTTGTGATGTCTTGCATGATCTCCCATTTTCATTTAACTTTATTTTTATCGGTGTTCTTATCCTTTCTTCTTCACTATCTTGTCTCCTGAGGTTCCGTACTTCATCACCTTTGATAGTTAGTTGTTCCTTTTCTCGTTTTATCCTTTTGACTTTAGGAGATGAACTAATCTCTGCCCACTGCATTTTTGTTTCCCATTCTCCTGAGTTTTCTTTATATTATTGTCGCCTTCAATTTCAGTTCGGGCTTTGCCTTGTGATTGCGGAAGTTTTTTTATTTGATTTTTTTGTTTTTTGTTTTTTTTCTTTTTTTCCTGCGCATGGTTTACCTTTATTGGCTTAAGAGATTTCTGTGATTCGTTAAGGAAATCATGCCCATTCTCTATCCTTATTTGAGTTGGATGCTCCAAGTTATTTTCAGACAGAATTGATGAAATTTTTTCTGATAACCGTTTCTCTTGTTATTTTATTAAAGATAGGAAAGATCTGATATTCTCCTTTCGCTGAGTCCTCCCCTTTCTGGCGCGTTTTCTTTGTCTTTTTGTTAACTTTACATGTGAATTGTCCTTTACTCTTTGTGAGTCTTCAATTTGGAATAATCCTTGATTTGAATGTTCGTCATGTATCAATTTCTTTATGTCAGAGCTTCTATTCCATTCTTTTCCCTCATTTTGGCTCACGCTTTCCTCATTTATCTCTATATCCTTGCCGGGGCTCGTATGTTTGTTGTTCCCTAGTGATGTTTGTACTACCCCTAAGATATCTTTTAGGATATCTGGTAAATTTGACAATTTATCCACCAATTTGCCACACACGCAAGTAGGTTTTGAGGCATTTGTATGTTGTTGGCCCGAATCTGATCTTCTAGATAAGAGGGTTGTCATATGATCCAGCTTGGTATTTATGCCTGAGATATGGCTTGCGATAAGATTTATTAAATCGATTTGTACATCCATTTTGTTTGACTGGAAATTCAAGGCCCTAATTGCCTGATCCAAGGTATTTAATAGTGTCTCACTCCACGGGATCTTTTGATTCGTTCCTGGTAATATTTCCAGCACGTCTGACACCTCTTCCAGTCTACTCACCGAAGAGATCGTGATTGGGGATGTCAAATTTAGCTTTATTGGCCACCCTTTGTTTTTTTCATGTTTCTCATCTGATGCAACATAGTTTTTGGCTAGACATATTGGTGTCGATTCCAGTCTATCTTCTTCAATCTTTCCCTTTACCTGTTCCTTTTCTCGTTGGTTATTTTTAGGAACACCTTGTGTTTGAATTTGAATGCATTGTTCTATTTGAGAGTTGGGTTCTATTAATCTGTCCGGGGTTATCTCCTTAGATGTTAAAACGGCTGACCAAATTTCCTCTAGCGCAATTATTTGATCTTCCCCGGTTTTATTCCCCTCTATTATAAAGCTTTTATCTTTAGCCTTGTCTTTGGCCTTGGTCCTGTTCTCATTTTTTGTAGTTTTCTCCATTACTGTGGAACTCTGGTTATGTATCTGGGCTGTTACCACAACTAATTTATTATCTTCTGTTTTCCATTTTTCCTTTCCAAAGGATTGAGAAATTTGTAACTGTTCCATTGAGTGAGTTGGACTGTTCTCAATGGAGATTTTTTGAGCTTCTTTTTCATCCTTCTTGTTCTTTACTTGCAGTTGTTCATTTTTACTGTTATTTATCCTTAATGCTGGTACAATTGGGCTTGGCAAATGGGCTTGTTCCTGTGTTTGCCCATATATAGCCGCCATTGGGTCCTTTAAGAAAAAGAATTTTTGAATCCCACTTGGTTTTTTTTTGGTTGACGATGGTTCAGGTGCAGACACTAGTCTCTCTCTTTGTTGTATATCCTTCTCTTTTTTTTTTCCCATCTTAGATGACCCCTGTTCTTTTTCGTCATCGTACCCTTTTTTTTTTTTTCATTTATCTCCTGCCGCACTCTCCCGGATCTCATATTCTCCCTTGTTGACGGCAATTATTATCACTTCTCCTTATTCCTCTCCCCTCCTTGTCCCCTCTTGGTCTTCTGGTCTCCAATGCTCCGACCCCCGTACTAGTTTTTCAGGGTCACCGTCCACAGCCGGGGAAACTAATGAGGACAAACACGACAACTAACTACCTAGGCTTCTTTGTGGCAGAGAGGCGGGGAGGTTGAGGAAACAGTGAGGCAGCTAGGCCGGGGTAACCGACGGCAGGAAAAAGCGGAAAATAAAAAAAAAAACACGGGTGACCAAGAATGATTAAGAGTCTGCTCGTTATCCCTCCGCCTCCATCTCGTTGGCTCCCCTCATACCTCGTACCTCACTTGCTGCCTGACTCCACTCCACTCCACGCCTCCTCCTGTCTCGCCCGTCTCGCTCGCTCTTCTTACTCCTCCGTCTGCTCCTCCGTCCGGTTCGGTTCTCTCTTCCGGCTTCAGGTTCCAACTCCTGACACCTGCGTCTCAGATCCCAGGTCACAGGTCTGCTACAATGCTGATGAGGTGCGTGATGGCCCTGTGAGTGGGAGGCCAGGGATCAATGGCCGTTAGTGCTGGTTAGGTTAGGCTCCGGCCAAACTGGTTGCTCCTCCACGCTAACGGGCACTGTCGGAGGACGCCGTTCGGAGCTTACGGCTCCGCGGCCCCGCTGTCAGCTTCGCTATAGGCTCCGAATCTGCCAAACAAACACAGCCCAAAGCCGCCGCCAAAAGCCTCGCTCGAAACCTGCGGATCGCAGCTCGCAGCTCCGCACTGCTCTGCTCCTCCTCTGAACGTCACATGCTCCCAATCGACCTCGCCTCCTATCAGTACTCAACGCACATGTGTGTCCCTCGCTATCACACTGGTGTCTGGTAGATCGAAAGATGAGTATTAACTAATTCGTGACGTAGAAAAAAATAAAATGCAGTATAAATGCAAAGATAGGTGAAGTAGAGAAAGATGAGGTAGAAAGAAGGGAAAGGTAGAGCGTGAGCCGTGGAAGACAGCAGGAGAGAGGAAGAGTAAGTTGCAGCGAGGTAGAGAAGTAGTGCAATGTAAAGAGGATCATTAATCTAGGGAGACTAAGATGATAAAACAAGGGATAAGTGAGGTATAGAAAGAGATCTACGTAGGGAGTTATGGCTAGGTAGAGGTAGGCAACGTTGGTGACAGAGAAAGAGATACACAAGAGAGAGGCAGACAGCGCGTGGATGATCCTTGTGGCTATACCAATCATTTCCCCGGAAGGGGGGCATGAAGGTGTGGGCCTTGGCAAGTTGACCACTTTGTTCATTTTTAAAAAACATATCTGCATACCAGCATCTATACTGCCCGCAGCTAGTAATTTCAATGAGTTAGCTCGAATGTTGCAAATGCTGCTTGGGCGAGTATGGGAGGTTCTACCACCCAAGAAATTTCTGAAAAGTAAATGTAAAAAATGGAGCATTTTAAAACACATTTTCTTCATATAATACATTTTTCCTTTATTGCCTTTTTCTTCCCCTTTTTTGCTCTCTCATCCTATCACAGTAGCCCCCGCTTTCTGTAACCATAACATGACTTTGTGTCTCACCTCTCCTTCAATTCCCTTCTTGTTGCTCTCTCCTCCACTTTCTCTTCCTTTCTCCTCCTCCTTTTCCTCTTCCTCCTCCTTTTCCTTCCTTTCTCTTACTGCATTTCCTTTCTCTCTCATTTAGTCCTTTTCATTTCTCCTAGTTCACTTTGTTCACCATACCTCCCCCCTGTCTCCCTTCTACTCGTAGCCCATCACCTGGTGCTCTTGGAGAGTCTGGTTGGTCAGCCCATCTCATCCTGTTTCTCTAGGAACGTCTGACTGATCAGCCCCATTGTATGTGTTACTCTAGAAAAGTCTGACTCGGCAACCCTACTTACTCTGCACTCCTCTCTCACGCCTCAGAAGACACTGTACATGGAAATTGTTTTGTTATGTATCCTTTATGTAAAATTGGATGTGTACTTTGTATTAAGTTGTTACATGTGAGTAATGTCTCCACCGTACATACCTCATGTTTTACTGGGCCTGTTGCTTTTGCTGTCTCGCCTTCTACTGTTCGGATTATGACTAATTGTAGAGTCTTCTGGCTCTTTTCCTTGTCCATTTGTGATGTCCTTCCTTCTTCTTGCGGACTAATTTGGTGTTCATTTATCTGTTTTAGAGAGAAGTTTCTCTTGCTGCGTCGTATCCTTGTTATGCCAGTTTGAGTTATGGACACACTTCTGCTATTTATGGAACTGGTGTACATTTTTCCCTCTTACTCTCTCCAGATTTCCTCTGAGATCTCTGCATTTTAATGCCGAGCCTGTACCTTTGCTAGCCCGTTGATGTTGTCCCAAAACTCATTGCTGTTAGGTAGTTTGCTGGTCTGCAGTAGCTTTTCCCATAGCTCTTCTTCGAACCTCCGTTTAGCTTTCCGACAATCTGGTTTGTATAGTTTCCTCGTCGAGTTTAGTTGGGCTTTGCCAATTTTTTCCCCTTCCTTTGGTACCAATGCCAATTATCTTACTTCCCTGGTGATTTTTCTTTTTGCTTCATGCAACTCTGTGCTGAACCAGGGTCTACTTACTATTCCTCCGATCTTCTCTTCCTATGTATGGTATGGGTTTTGCTGGGAATTTCGTTAATAAAGCTCTTGTTAATGCCGCCCAGTCCAGTTTGTGCGGGCGTTGGCCATTTTTTCTGTCTTTCAACATTTTTTGCATGCTGCTAGACCACAGCCATTATTTGCTCCGTGAGGACCTGTAGAAGGTGATCGCTTTCTGAGTGAGAGTATTTGAAATTGGCTCACCAAAGGAAATATGTCTTCGCCCACTGTAGTGTAGTCTATGGTCGATTGACGCTTTCCATTAAAACGTCATTGTTGCTGGGCTGTCCTCACTTGTTTTGCCGTTCAATATCGTTAGGCTTTGCTTTTCCAACTGTGTTGTAAAATTGGCTACAAGATCCGTGCCTGATTGCTTACATTTTTGTTGTGCCTGAAACGGTTTGTGTTCCAGTCTCCAGTGATTATCATATTCCCATGTTGATATAGGTTTTGCATCAGCTTTACTAAGTCCATCAGGATTGCCATCCTTTCTTGTTTTTTTGCTTTACATGGGTGTATGTATACGTTTATAATGAGCAACTTCTTTTCTTCTGGGTTGCTATTACTGCTTCCAACCTTGATGACTATTAACTAGCTTACTGCTAAGTCTATTTCTTCCAGTGACCACTTGTACTTTGTGGAAATATATATGGACATACCCACCCCCTGGAGTGTCTGGATGAAGAGGTCCTTTCTGCTAGTGTGTAGTACTCCAGGAATCCAACTGTGGGTACTGATTTTAGGCTCCTTGTTTACAGTAGTAGAATAATTTCAAAGTTTTGGAGGAATGACCTAGTTTTGTTGTCTTGCGACATTACCCATAAGCCATAAACATCACATCAACATATGCTGATGTGTTCGTGTTTGCTGGACCACTTGATACTGTAGGTGAGTCTCTTTTCCTCAACTTGGTTACTTGTATCAGGACCAACTGAGATCTAGGGCCTTAGGGATCCAGGTCCAGCCTGGCTTGGCTTCTACTGTAGGATCCAGCCGGGCCTGTCTTTGCCCTGCATGAGGTGAGACTTATGCCGGTATTACCCGAGGATTGGGAGAGTAACGTCTAGCCCCTGGTAAAACTGATTTGACTGATTTTTGTTGCCCTGACTCATGTTAGGCGTGGGTGATTTATTTATTTATTTTTGCAACAAAGGATAAGGGTATTTGGGGGTCTGATATTTTTTTTAAGTGATTCTCCAGCTTTGGAATATCGAAGTGTAGGAGCAGACTAAGTCTACAATTTCTTTTGTTTTCCAGGTTTGTAAGGTTGATTCCGTTTGGTGGCTATTTTCTTTTGGATGAAATTCTACTGTTTATAAGTCAGATGATGCGATGCCTCTTAGTTACGGGATCTCCCCGAACAGTTTCAGAATATTTCTTCTATTTAGGATGTCCCGATTACCTTGAGTGAGATATTCAGACTGAAACAAGAGTTTGATTTGGCTGTCCCCGATTCTTGATGATGTTTCCTGCAGGGAGTGTGATTGTTGACAACTGAATTTGATTGTTTGTGGTTGTCTAACTGGGTCTAAGCAAGATCCAAAGTGATCCCCTTTTGTGTTGAATTGGGAAAACCTGCTTTCCCTACGTGCTGTAGACCTGTTTGAGTAATTGATTCTTCCATGTGAAGCTCTAAGGGGTTTGGATGCCAAATCCGATCATAGCCATTTGTGGTAACTGATATTGAATTCTGTCTTTCGTTCTGAATATTTAGCTTAACTGAATTACAGAGTGGCTTTTGGAGTGTAGCCGAGTTTGGTGAGTCAGTGTTTCCAGGCTTCCCTCCTTGAGTGAGTTGATTGCTGGTTAACTCTTTCCTTTGTTTCCGTTTGCCTGACGGCACTGTGCTTGTTTACATATAAATGTCACCTCTCAGTGATTGCCCCTTCTTGTGTTAGATTCGGAGAATTGTTATTTATGACTTCTTGTGTTTCCACCTGTCTACATTGGTTGAGTTTTTGTAGGCTTTTGTATCTGAAATGATTTATTGCAGGGAACAGTCTGATCTGTGACTACCCTTCCTGAGCCATTAGTGCGATTCAATGATATGTTGGATGAAGAGAGTTATTTTGGTGGCTTACTGTGGTGCACAAATATTGGGTAATTTTGTTTGAAGCCTTTCGATGCCGTATGCAGGTGTTTGTGCCTTGCCTTCCTTGCCCTCTTTCGTTGCTTTTTGTTAGCTAGCTGGTATGGAAGGTGGAATTTTTTAGAGGACTGGTACCTGTCCCGCCTTTGCCTGTTTGTTTTGCCTCTTTCACCATTGCTGTTTCGGTTGGGAACTGGCATTTGCCGGGACCTTCCTGTGGTACAGAGTCTTCTGATGGTACTGATTTTGAATTGCCTATGTGATATGTATTGCTTTGGTCACTTTTGGGGCTGCCCCTATTTGAATGTAAAATTAGTGAGAAGATTTCTGGATGCAAAGCCAGCTTGTCTATTATTGGGCTGCAAGTACAGGTTCTTGGTGGTGGCATTGATGGAAGGTGAAGGGCTTCTTGGGCCGTTGTTGGGGCTTCGAATTTTTGGTTGATGCCGGCAATATGGACAGCAATGGGGTGCATTTAATCCATCTGAACGTCAAGCTTGTCTGTTTGGAAGTTCAAGACTTCAATTGTTTGCTGTAGTGCTGGTAGTAGTGTTTCCCACCATTGCGTATGTGGGGTGCTTGCCTATTGATGTAAATTAATCGATTTTACTTGTTGATGATATTGTGAAAGATGACTAGGAGCGTTATCTACTTTTTGGAGATGGGCCTTGCTCTCCGTTAAATTGGGCTATTGAGGAATTTGCAGTTGAAGTTTATTTTTAGGAGCCACGTTCATGTTGCTTTCCGAGGCGAAGTTGTTGCTATGGGTTTTATCTTTGGTGACTTAAACTGATTTCCACTGATGGCGACTGTGATGGTACTTCTTCCTAACCTGTCTTTCTGGTTTGTGTTGCTCAGTTATTGGAAAGTGGGGCATGGTTGGACCTTATGTGTGCCATACGGGCTGGATTTCGTCAGTGTATAGTGTTTTGCATTCCAGTGCTTGCAGAAGGTCTGTATCATTTGATAATGAGAGTGAGCATGACCATGTGTCGTCCATTTGAGAGTCCTGTACCGCTCTGTTAGCGTAGGAGTCATTAACTGTGATGCATTTGGTTCCTGGGTGAATTCCTGTTATTGAGTCATTTACAAAATGTTTATTTAAAATAGGTGGCAGCTTGCTGGCTTGCACCTGTGCTATTACCTGTAAAGTTTTGCCGTGTGCAACTAACCCCTGCGGACTGGGCTTCCCTAATACTTGAGGCATCCAGGTTTGAGGTGGGCTTGTTTGGGGTGCCTTATCTGTGCTTTTTCTGTCAAGAGACTTGTTGAGTCAGAATTAGTGTGCTTGTCTGGTTTGAATTTTTTTGTGGGGTGATGGGACAAGGGAGTCTTGGCGCTTTCTCCTGCGTGGCGTCTTTCAGGAAAGAACATTTTTTATTGTGGGTTTATTTTCCTAAAGTAGGATACTATTATTTCTAGGGGGGAGCTACTACGAGCATCTCTTTTTGGGTTTTCACTTTTTTATTGGTTGTGTTTGTCTCCCTTGGCGATGCTTGCCTTCGGGGCTTGTTAGTCGGTGGTTGACGGAGCTTCCCCGATCTCAGGGTTTTCTGGGGAGTGTCTGTGACTGGTTTGCAGTTTGATTGGTACTGAGGAAGTTTTCACGTGCCTGTTTTATTCTGCTGTTTTGCTGGTAACTTCAATGGTGGTGCTTCCTGTTGGTAGTCTCTATAAGGACTAGTGTGCAGTTCTGGTTTGGTGGGTTACTGCTTTGCAGCTATTCTTGGTGTTCTGCAGTAGAGGAGCACGAGCGCACAGTGATGTTTCGTGAGCTGACCGCTTTTCCTCGCCTCTTATGCACTGCACTACTGTGCAGGGGACTAGTATACTGAATTTGTACTGCCAAGCTTCTTGGTGTGATATGGTAGAGGGGCACAAGCATGCAGTATTTTGTGGGATGACTGCCTTGCCTCTAAAGTTCTGTGTTATATAGTAATGAAGGACACTAGTACACTATGAGCTGCCAATAATGTTTGACGTTTTAAGGTCTCGCCTAGCGCAGCGCACATGCTCTGCGGGCTCTTGGAATCACTTCAGACTTCCAAGAGCCTTCTCCGTGTGGGTGTGCCTCCTCCCACACATCCCATTGGCCTTTGCCTGTGGCTTTCAAAAGTTAAAAGCACGAAAATGGCCAAAGACTGGTGCATGTCCCGCCTTCCCTCAAAACTTTCACTCCCATGGCCTAGGGGTTTCGGGAGCGAGCAGAGGTGCAAATTGTGCTAGCTGCATTCCTCCCTGATCGTTAGCTTGGCTTCCTCCCCGCGCCCATCTGCAGGGAAGACAATTAGGGCCTTCTCACTGAAAGGCTCCTCTTGTGTTGCTATGTTTTGATCTTCAACCATATAGTCTGCAACCTGATCCTCTCTGCGCCTTCCTTGTTTGGCTTCTCACGTTCCCACTGCCTTTTTGTTATTCGTGCTCTTCATCTGCCCCAGTCCTCTCGCAGGGACCTTACTGTAGCTTGTTGCTTTTTTGTAGCTCTTTGTTTCCTTTTTTCGTCGGGCATATGTTTAATAATAGTGTCCGCATCTTTATTGTTGCGCAAATCGTCCGACTCTAACGATGTCGCATTAAGCTGGATGTAAATACTCTCCCTAAAGCATTGAACCGTTGTTAACTTGTTGTATATGGTCAGCAGTTTGAAGATTTTAATTCTGTGGCACAGCAGCGTCCAGCTGATCGCCCCTCGGCGCTTCCAAAACAAAATTAAGAACTTTCTTGTTTAAAAAAAAAGAAAAAGTTGTTAAACCTTTCAGCTAAAGCCATTGGCCACAACACTAGGGTATGGGAGTGAAAATGCGTGTTTAGTTTGAAATGCCCTGAGGGAAACAGTATGCAAGCTGCGTTGTTTTTCCACTCTCCAACTTTTATGAAATGCATTTGTTGAGGCCAGCATTTTTCCCTCAAGTTCTATCGTTTTTGTTGTATCGCACATCTGATGATTGCCCGTTTCATGCGTTTCCCACCTTATAACCATGCCTCCCTGTCTGCGCATTGTGGGGTGACACCGTAAACCCTTACTCTGACTCTCATTGCTTGCATAGAACTTGCTGTGGAGTTTTCTAGGGATTCTCCTGCATGATTTCGTACCATACAATTAGGACTTATTGAAGGACCGTACTCCTTTCAAACCATTTGACAGCCGTTTCTCATGTCCTTTGCCTTTTACATTGAAATGATGTAAATGAGGCAAATGCTTCATACTAATTTAAAATTGATCCGGGCCACGCGCTGTGAGTAGTTGGAAATATCTCAAAGGCAACTCTGCAATTATTTTGTAGTGGTTAGGTGCGAGCACCGAGCTGCTCCTCTTTGTTAAGACCCAACATGCATCTGGTGTTCTTGTGCTCCTGTGTAGACAGGGTGTGGCTTGGCAGTTAAGTATAGACAGGCCTTCTAGTTAGATCAAGATTGTTTTGCATGGGGAGGAGCCTAGCGCTTGACCAAGATGGCCGCGTGAGCCCTGAGCTCCCGCTACCCTCGCGCCCTCCTGCAATCATCCTGTCCTAAATCCTGATTTTCATGCACGGAATCCTGCAGATGATTCACAGCTGGGGCGATTGACGTTGTCCGGGCTAAGATCGCCCACCGGGGACCGAAGTTGTGCGTGGCGGAAGATTGCGGCCTACCTCCGAAGGATGCCAGGGGCTTGCGTTGGCAGGATGCCCGGCCACTAATTGAACAACAGCGGCCTTGGGAGGTGTGAACTGACGGATGGGACGCCGCTGCACTTTCACTTTCGCGCCCTTTGTTTGCTCTGGGCTGGGAGTGCTCCGTGCAGGCCCTCTATTGCCTGGAAGACCTCCACTCGGTCCTGACTAGCTGCTGAAGTCCTAGTTGACCCTGTTTCCTTTAGCGGAGTGAGTGACGTCCTTTTGCGACTGACCGTCCTGCTATTCGAGATGTCGACCAAATCGGAGGCAGACAGGTCGAAGTCTAAGACTACCAGGCGGGGCGGCTATACCCAATCCAACAATATGGATCGTTATGCCCAGCAGAAGGGGTCGCCGGGTGGATCGGGACAGTCGCTGGAAGCACAGAAGGCCGATTCATCCCCAGCCTCGGAGTTATCATTGCAGGATATCAAGGGGGCGATAGATGGGATGCAATCTTCGATTGGGCGGCAGTTCGAGACCCTGGCGCACAAGGTGGACATGATCTTGGTCGATGTAAACTTGATTCGTGCGGACCTGGGCAGAACCAACGAGCGGGTCAAGTCCCTGGACCTCCAGGCCACTGGCCTCGCGGACGATGTCTCGGAACTTCAGGCCGAGGTTCGTAAGTTACGAACCTCGAATGACCTCTCTGCCCGCCGGCTCGAAGACTTTGAAGGTCGGGCCCGGCGCAACAATGTGCGCCTTATTGGGGTCCCGGAAACTTCAGAGGAGCTCTCCGTGGATTTACTCGTCGAGGATTTGGTGGTGAATCATCTTGCGCCTAAGGGCCTCGGCAAGTTTTTTGCGGTGGAGCGGGCTCACCGAGTGCCTGGCGGACGGCCTAAGGTGGGAGCCCCCCCGCGGCCGATTGTCGCCCGGATTTTTAATTTTCGGGATCGGGACGCTATCCTGCAAGCATCGAGGGTGACAGGCCCGGTGCCTTTTCAGAATGCCTCTGTGAGCTTTTACCCTGACTTCACCCAGATGGTGCAGAAACAGAGGCAAAGTTTCCTGGGGGTGAAGCGGCGGCTTAGGGAGATGGACCTGAAGTATGCCATGCTTTTCCCCGCCAGGCTACGTGTGGTATATGAGGATCGGACTTTCTTCTTCGAATCACCGGACATGGCAGGGGACTGGTTGGATGCATTCCCTCGGCGACAGCCCGGCCGGGACAGCGTGGATGGAGCGGAAGGCGACCGGGATGGACAGAAGTGATACCTCTGGTCTCGACCTGTTTTGACTCAGCCCCGGCCAGTGACTCGCACCTTACTGCAGTAATGGGAGGGCGGTGGGGGGAAGATAGGAGCTCTTTCCTCCCTTGGGGTACTTTTTGTAGATTTGTGTTTTGATAGGGCGACAGGCACACTGCAAGTTGGGGGGGCTTTGTAAGCTGACGCAGGTGTGCAGGAAGGGGGGGGGGATTCGGGATGTTGGGGTTGTTGTTTGGGGTTGTTATTTTCTTGCAAGGCGTAGCAATGGTTGTCAGTATTGTCCGATTGTGGTTCTCCGGGGGGGATGGAGGTCTCTTTGTGTTCAGGGATGGGGGATAGGGGCTTAAACATAATTAGCTGGAATGTTAATGGCTTAGGGGATCGTATTAAACGGGGGATAGTCTTGCAATTCTTGAAACGGACCTCGCCAGATGTGGTCCTCCTGCAGGAGACCCACCTTATAGGGAATATGTGTTATGCACTTAACAGAAAGGGTTATAAATTCATTGCTCACTCGGGGTTTTCCTCGGGCTCCAGGGGTGCGGGCATACTTGTTAGAGCTTCCCTACCATTCGAGGTTGACTCCACCATTGCGGATGACAGGGGGCGCTTTGCGGCTGTGGCGGGGAGGTGGGAGGGCAGAACGTTGGTATTGGTTTCTGTTTATGTCCCTCCGGCCCTGCAGGCCTCCACGTTTGCCGATCTGGGCAAGGCCTTGTTGGAACTCCCCGATGGGATGCTAGTGGTGGGAGGAGACTTCAATGCGGTTGGTTCTGGAATGCTCGATAGGTACCCGCCCAGAGACACCGGGGGTGCTCAGAAGTGGCTTCCCGACTTTATTGATACTTTTGGTCTGGTAGACTGTTGGAGGCTGCGGCACCCCACTCAGAGACAATATACCTTCCATTCCGGGGCCCACGGGAGTCTCTCTCGGATTGATTACCTGCTCACTCTGGCGGCGCACGCCTCCTTGGTATCTGAGGCTAGGCACATGGCACGGGGCATATCTGATCATTCACCGGTGTGGGCCCGTCTGGATATTGGCCGGGTGGCGGGGGGCAGGGTAGCTCCCATTAACCCCTGGTACTTTCGTGACCCCAAGCTGCGTAGTGCGTTGCTGAAGACAGTTGACCACTATTTCCGAGATAATCGGGGTTCAGTTGAATCTGCGGTGTCCTTGTGGGAAGCTTCTAAGACTGTACTGAGAGGGGAGGCCCTGTCCTTGGTAGTGGCCGCTAAGCGGCGGAGAGACGCCGAGGTGATACAAGTAGAGGACGAGATAGCGCCTTTAGAAGTGGCCTTGGAAGGGGATGTTGCAACGTCCACACTGCATAATTTGAGCTTGAAGCAATTGGAATATAGGGATCTGGTGACGAACGCCGCCAAGACCCTCAATAGGGAGCAACAGGGTCGATTGTATGACGTTGGTGATAAGGCCGGGAAATTGCTGGCATGGCTGGATAAAAAAGAGCGTGTTAATCGAGTGGTGCCGGAGTTGTTGACAGATGGGGGAGAGGTTGTCACTGATCCCGACGGTATAGTTCGGTGTTTCTCGGACTATTTTCGTACGGTATACACCTCGGTCTCGGATAGGCCGACTGCGGACTCGTGTGACCTTCTGCGTGACATCGCTCTGCCCTGCCTTTCTGCCATTGATAGGGATGACCTCGATGGCGATATCACTGTAGACGAAGTGGCGTGTGCTATCTGTGCGTTGCGCTCCGGTAAGGCTTCGGGCCCAAACGGTTTGCCGATAGAGCTGTACAAACTTTCTCCGGATAAGTTGGCTCCTGTTCGTGGAGGCGCGGGGGAATGGGTTTCTTCCGCTCGATCAACGGCTGGCGACGATTGTGGTAATACATAACGACGGAAAGCCCCGGGACAAGTGTGGCTCCTATCGGCCGATATCACTTATCAACGCCGAGCCGAAAATCCTTGCTAAGATCCTCGCTAACCGCCTGGTCCGGGTGCTTGGCGACTTGATCCACCCGGATCAGTCGGGCTTCATCCCGCACCGTAACACAGCTCTGAATCTTAGACGCCTCCATGGAGTGATTGCTAGGACGGGCACGATGCGAGAGCCGGCTATTGTGGCGTCCCTCGATGCCACGATGGCCTTTGATACGGTGGAGTGGGCATACCTGTGGGCTGTGCTAGCCAAGTTCGGCTTCGGGCCTGGATTTGTGGGATGGGTGAGGTTGCTCTATGAGGGGCCTCTTGCAAGCGCCGTGGTGAACGGGCGGGCGTCGGCACCGTTCGAGCTCGGGAGAGGCACCCGGCAGGGTTGTCCCCTGTCGCCGTTGTTGTTCGCCCTTGCTCTTGAGCCGCTGGCGGCGTGGATACGATGGCACCCGGACATACGTGGGATTCGTTGGTCGCCTGACCACGAAGACCGTATTTCACTCTACGCCGACGATATTCTGCTATACCTCACCTCGCCCAAGAAATCTCTGATAGTGGTTTGTGACGTCTTGGCCTCTTTCGGTAGAAACTCTGGCCTAGTCATTAATTGGGGGAAGTCATACTTGTATGTCCTGTGTGGGGATGTCCCGCCTGTCCCGCGCAACTGCTCGATCCAGATAGCCCAGCAGGGCTTTTTGTATTTGGGGATCTACATTTCCACCGACCCCATTTTACGCTACGAGAAGAACTTGCTCCCTCCCTTGGCGCGTCTGCTTCGGGACGTGGCGGGCTGGCGGCGGTTGCCGCTTTCCCTCCTTGGCCGTGCCGCTCTGTTCAAAATGATGTCTCTTCCCCGTTTCCTTTATGCTCTGCAGAATACCCTTGACTTGGTCCCGGCCAGCTACTTCCGTGAGGTCGAAAGCCACCAGCGCGCGCTCTTGTGGGACGGGCGTCCGCGTATAGCGATCGCTAAGTTGACGCTTCCGTGGTACGACGGTGGTATCGCGCTTCCAGACATTCGACGTTATTACTGGGCCACCCAGTTGAGCGCGATTAACCATGATGTATATGGTCCGGCGCTGAGCCCCGGCTTCGCCATGGACCGATGGTTGCTACGTGGGGGTAATTACCACAGAGCGCTGTACTCGAAGTCGTCGGACTTCACCCTTACGGGGCCCACCAGGGTGGCCGTGCATGTATGGAAGGTGGCGACGGACTCACTGGGCTGGAAGGGTAAGCTTACCCTTGCCACCCCTCTGTTTGACTCCGATATTCTGGGAAAGCTTTGGCATACAAAAGGGTCTGAGAAATGGGACCTGATCGGCATATCCAGGGTTGGAGACCTTTTGGTTAAGGGTAGGATAAAGTCATTCGAGGACCTGCAGAAGGAATACGAGCTAGGGAGCACGGAGTTCTTCCGATATGCTCAAGTGTGCCACGCCTTGCGGTCAGTCCTTGTAGTAGGGGAGAAGGTGCCTGAGTCCTCTCCGTTGGAGGACCGGATCCTGGATGGCCATATGCCAGAGAGCACGATCTCGCTCATTTATAAGAAACTTATTAATGTTCGGGCGGATCTTCTTCTAGGGTTGCGCGATCAATGGACCAGGGATGGCCTTGAGCTAAATGATGAGGATTGGCAGTATGCTGTTTCTTCTCCCAAAGAGGTCGCTATCCCCGCGCGCCTGCGGCTGGTGCAGCTTAAAATACTCCATAGGGTCTATGTGACGGAGCCCAGGCTGGTCCACATGGGTTTCTCTGAGGAGGGCTTATGTAAGAGAGGCTGTGGTATGGTGGGCACCTTCCTACATATTATTTGGGAATGCGGTGCGATTATGGAGTTTTGGAGGCGAGTCCACGAGGTGATGGGAGAGGTGACGGGAAGTGTCATGCAGCCTGAGGCGCGATGTTGTCTCCTGAATGTCTGGGGTCCTACTGACCACAACGCGGCACAGACTCAGTGGGTGACCCTAGGGAACATGGTAGCCAAGCGCGACATTGCTCGGCTGTGGGGCTCTAATAGGCCTCCTACATTGACAGCGTGGATGGAAAACATGGATTGGAGCATGTTTAGGGAGAAGACAGTGTACTGTGCTCGAGGGCGCCCTCGGAAATGGCACTCTGTATGGGGGCCATGGAACCAGTACAGAGGGGACATATGCCTGCCCCCAGACCCGGACCCGCCTGAGGAGCAGCTTTCCCCTTAGCTTTCTTTCCGGCTTTAAGTTCCTTGCTGGTATGTGTTTGTCTTCTTCAGTCTCTGACTTCCCCTCCTTTCCCTTACTATAGACCTGTGTCTGTTGGACGAAATGGGGCTCGTCCCCCCTGGGGGGAGCCTCTATTGGTGCTTACAGTACTTATCGCCTTGTTTGTGTTTAGGTTTGGATTTATGTTTATTTAAAACAGAACCTTTGATTCTCCTGTCAGTAAAATGTGGACGCAAGCACGTGTTGTGTCTCTAAAGCTGCCGTACCTCCGGGTTGTCGGCTGAATAGCTGTGTCACTGATTTTTAAAATAAAGGTTTTCAAAAAAAAAAAAAAAGATTGTTTTGCATATGGCTACCCACTTTTGAATTCCTTTTATGGAACTAAAATGACGAAATGGCATGCCACAAAGAGAAATATCACGGCTAAAGGGTTTCCATCCATCACCTGACCTATGTTGAGTAAACCTGTTGAGACACTGTTGGAAATTGTTGTTAATCAATCAAAAGCTTTATCCGGCTAAAATGATAGCCATAAAGTGCTTGCTGGCAACAGTAAATATTAAGAATTTAAATTCAAGTAAAAAACAATGTGTAAGCATATAAGCACAATTTAAACATTTTACACTGGCTGTTTTGCCCTTGTTAAAATAATCGCCTTATATACCTAAAAAAAAGAATCAGACAAACGTCAAGAATTCATTACTCCATGTCAGTATATTTATTCCTGTGGTTAATAAGCATTTTATTAAATTAATCATCTTCTAGCACACCTCAAGGCTCCCTAGTTACTGTAAAATTTTAAAAAAAACATTTTTGTGTATCCCATATGTAATACGGAATATTGGGATTTAAAAAAACAGTTTCTGATGTTTAGTGTAAAGCGTGCAAAATAAAATATACTGCAGTGTGCTCTGTCTGGATCGGTCATCACATTGACACATGGGAAGGGTTGTAAACCATGAACTTTCAATGGAAAATGCCAGCATAAAACAAATATGATTAAGGCGCAGCCTTGTAAGGAGAAATCTATGCCATCCATTTGAAATGTGATCAATAAGCCTCTCGAGCCGGACTTACATTTGCATTCCAAAGAGGCTTGCAGGACTGCCTGAGATATCATTAATCCTTGCGCGCATTGTGGCACCAATTAAGTAATTGGCCTTTCTCCGAAACCATAGTAAGATGCAAAGTATTTTCTGGATTTGTATACAGCTCAGCGATTTTTTTTTTTCCCCCCCCCATATCACCGAAGGTTTGCTTAACAAATGTCATCTAGGGAATGTTCAATACACGGTTCAAGGTGAAAGACTCCAATATTACAGTCGTAGTAAAGTGGGCTTCCTGGTTTCTCCATACTCTTCGCCACAGCAGTGGGGGTTGTAGTTTGATGCAATCCTCCACAAGCCTAAACCAGCCTCTGCATGGCAAGAAATGCTGGTTGAGGATTGTGGTAGAGCCTAAAGTCTACGTAAACATTGGTTTCCGACCTTTTGTGTGTGGCTAACATCTATGTACCCACACACTCTGGCTCCATATGTACAGACCGAGAGGAATTTGCTCTTAAAAATTTGAACTATCTCCTTCACTGGCTTGTTTATACCCCACCCTTTTATCAAAGTGAAAAATAGAATCGACGACATTGGAGGGCCCTTCTTGTTAGTCAAAATTTCAAATTACTTACTATATCCGTAGGTATTCCCAAGTAAGTGAAGTTTTGGACTGGCTACCTCCTCTCCAGGTAAGGTAGGTGAATGTCTTGGATTTAGAATACTTTGGCCCACTTTTTATTATAAATGATTTAGAGAGGTTTGTTTTCAGCCTAGCCTTATAGGGTGCCCTACTGCCTTTTAATGTTTATTCCTTGCTATCTCGTGTCCAGCCTGACCAATCACAATCATTTTTATTTTCTCAGATTTTATTTCTAAAGGTATATCATTAATTAAAGAAATGTGAGGTACTCCGCATTGTAATCTCAAAGACTGTTATGATATATACACACATACATCCCACAACACACATCATATCACAACTCACCTCTACATTCCACACCATGCCAGTGCCCTTACATCACTACACTAAGCAGAACTTGCACACAAACTTTACAGTACTTAACACCGCAGCTACATTGCTCTACAACATACCTTAAAAACATTGCCAATATATCTGGCTAAACACTTATAAGGTCCCAAAGGCGAGACCTATTGGCTATGCCAATGCTTGTTTTTAATTCAGCTTTGTGTCAATGATATTAGCCCTTTATGAGGGATTTGATTTCCTGTATCGAGATTGTGGGCTCCTAGCACTAGTGGCTGCTAGCCCCGTTATCCAGTTTTTCCACTGTGTTCAATAGCAGTTACTGTGGCAGTTGCTATGGCAGTGAGTTGGCGGGGTGAGACTTATCACGTCCCGGTGAGGGAACTAGGCCCAGGTCCGCGTAGGAGGAGCACTCTCTGGGCCTTGACTCCTCATTGGCCCAACTGCATCCTGGGAGCCACAGGCGAGTGGGTTGACAACGGGAGTGATGGCGGCAGTAGCGACGTGAGCGGTTATTGGCCTGGGGCACCACGGCTGCCCGGGCAGGACTGTGCTATCCAGCCTGCATTGCCACCGCTCTGCCGGCTGCAGCTTTACACCGATATCCCCTACCTATGTTGGCCCTGCTCGGCCGGGGAGGCCTTGAATCGACCTAAGGCAGCGGAATCATGGGGCTGGTGCCAGAGGCCAGAACCTGCGTCCTTCCTGCGTCCCTTCCCTCGCCCTTAATCCCCAACCAGCTCTTCAGCACGCTAATGCTTCTGCTTCAACAAAACTGCCGTACCAACTGCAGAGTGATTGTACCTAGAATTGATCAAGGTGTAAATCGCTACATACAGGTCAGTGGAGAATGACAAGCCAGTCTCATCTACTGAAGCAAATAGCTAATTAAGAGATTATGTAGAGGCGCTTAACTGAATTTTTATTTGATGACATACCTTTGCCTTTGCAGGGTTTGCACCCGCCCATTGTTTGTTGCCCCTTATTCTGCAGTGTGCGTGTGTTCTCTTTGGATAAAGAGAGATTGTTGCAATCTTTGGGGGGAAACCTGTTACAGCCCGGCAGTCAGTTTGCTAATTGAATTGACTGACAGTCTGCGGCAGAGTACTGTCATTAATGGGCAGCATTCTTCAGTTTATTGGCTACCTCTGTATATATATCTGCGGTACACTGACAGGACTGAGAACTGCTTCTTAAATCTCAGTTCCAGCCGAAGGGAAACACAAAGAGTGAGTTTTGGCACTGCTGCTAGACTTTGGAAACGTGTTACGCAGATAATCTAAATATAGTAATGCTTAGGGGTAGTAAGGAGGTTTTAGGGTTCAGAGATGGATAGTCCATAGGCATAGTAAGGGGTTGTTTAGGTTTAAGGGAATGGCAGTTTTCAATAATACATTTAAATTCAAATTCATTCAGTATAGAACAAATATAAGTATTAAAAAAAACACAAAAATATGTGTATATATATGTGTGTGTGTATATCTGTATGTATTTATATATCCAAGGTACTCCACCTGCCACTGGCCGTTTGAACGAACGAATGGAGCACGGACTACAGATTTAGCGCTTGTGAATTATTTGTATGTGTGTGTGTATATATATATATATTCACTGAAAAAACCATAGGTTTCACACATGTTATAGTTAGCGGAAATTTTACTGATAAAAAACCAGTGAAATTCCCCCGTTATAGTTAGTGCAGGCAACTATAACTCACGCGACCGCAACCCTCTGCTGATGCTAATACTGTATTTAGACACTTATTTGCCCATGTCTTCTTCCATACATTTTTAGCTATACATATATTACAAATATTTTTTTTTCATAAAGACACATATGTCATCAGCAGAAGATTGCGGTCGCGTGAGTTATAGTTGCCTGCACTAACTATAACGGGGGAATTTCACTGGTTTTTATCAGTAAAATTTCCGCTAACTATAACATGTGTGAAACCTATGGTTTTTTCAGTGAATTTGCAAGGTTTTTTAAATGCTAATTCCTAATTATAACGTGTGTGAAACCTATGGTTTTTTCAGTGAATTTGTACGGTTTTTTAAATGCTAAGTTACTTTACGCCATTCGTGGCGTGCGCGCCCACTTAACGCAGTTCGTTCCGTGCGCGCACGGTGCGCTTCGTGCACCGTGCGCGCACAGTGAGCACGCGGTGCGCTTTGCGCACCGCGCGCCCACTTTACGCAGTTAGTGCCGTGCACGCACAGTGCCCACGTTATGCTAGATGGGCCATGTACACACGATGCGCTTCGCGCACCGTGCGCACATGGAGGACATATGATGCACTTCGTTTTGAAAGGTAATATTTTACTTTTTGTCATATGTCATAAGCCATGCACAAATGGTGCCCTTCGGACACCATTTGCACACGGGGTGGGGAGAGTGTGGATAATTTTTTTTTTTTTAAATATTTTTTACCGTACGCGTACGGTAAGCGTAATCGGCGAAATTAGCGAAAAAATAAAAATTCGGTTTTTGCCCTTGGGGGATCTTTGGGGACTCCCTCAACATGGCTAGGTGCTTTGGAGCTGTCCAAACAGCCCCTTTAATTGTTTTTGTCCTTTGTTTTATAATCAACACTCTCAGTGCGAGAGACAAAATGGCGGCCGCCGCTTCCTGGTTTCGGCCGATTCGAATGTTTACTAAGATCTAAGAGCCAATCAGAATCGCGCACGTCACCGTACGCGTACGGTAAGCGTACCGTAAGCGCACCGTAAGCTGGCTCAGATATATATATTGATTTAAAGGCTATTTTCTCAGAATCTACTGAACAGATTTACACCAAACCTAAAAAAGGCACTTCCTTGACCTGAGGACTACCTCTCTGCCAAATTTCAAGTAATTCTGTTCAGCCGTTCGGGCTGTAGCTGTGTCTAAAGGTCCTATGGAAAAATGCATGGGAAAAACGCGTTTTGGGACCCCCCTTTTATCTCAGCCCCCGCTTGACGAATCCCCCCAAGACTTTCAGGGTAGGAGCGGAGCGTAGCGCCCCACCTATTTTGAAAAATTCGCGAGGATTCGTCGACCGGCGCAAAAGTTATTCAAAATAGAATGTTGCGGATTTCCTATGGAAACGTGGTCCTAACTATAACTACCTACTGGCGACCGCCAGTAGGTAATATATATATATATATATATATACATGTACATATATACGAACCAAAGCATCCTCCCACACTGGACAGAAAAGTGTGACACAGCTCCGGGATGCACCAGGCGACTTTATTGATGAATTTTGCGCACCTCATCAGCAATCCATAAAATGCTTTCGGTAGACGCGTTTCAGCCTAAATTGGCTTTTCCCAGTGCCGGTTCCACAGGTGCAGCATTCTCCCTGGGGGTCTTGTGATGTACAGATGAATTTGTGACCGCTCCCAGTCAGGTGTTTTATAGCCCCTCCTCCAATTTCAGGGTATGCTCGCAGCTCGCGTTAACCCAAGCCAGGCAGTTGCATGCTGGTCGTTGAAGTCCTCAACGGCTGCCCATTCAATGATTAAGGCAACCAAACACCAAGTGATGCCCCAATTAAATATTGGTTAGAGGCTCCCACACCATCTCAGGTGCCCGGTGGGTACAAAGTGACTTGGTGGATCCCTTTTTCAAGGCAATACAATTTGCCTCCTTTCTCCCCACTGCAGAATGAAAATACCGTCCTAAGTGGAACATGAATCTGGGGAGGGGGGGCAGCGTGTTGCTGTTATATGCTTTTTCCAAACCATACTCTCTCTCCACGCCGCGCCTGAACGAAAGGGCGTGTCACATGATAGCGACTGCTTGCTGGCCTAATATACGAACCAAAGCTTCCTCCCACACTGGACAGAAAAGCGTGAAACAGCTCTGTATGTATGTGTGTGTATATGTATGTATGTATATGTGTGTATGTATGTGTGTGTATGTATGTATATCTGTGTGTGTGTGTATATGTGTGTGTGTATATATTTGGCTTAAATTTAATACTTACAAACTTACCTGTAAAGTAAAGGCACTTATGATATACAAATATTTGATGTAATGTACTCCACATGTGAGGACTTGCGAAGTAACACTGGCCATTCGATAAATGGGATATTACCCTGTGTATCTCTGATATGGTTTATTTAATTTTGTTTCATGTGCTTTAGCAATAAATCATGGTATCCGACAGTAACCAGAGCACAAATCTGTACTGTGGGATAAAAATACAATGGGCATCATGAGAACAGTTCCAGTGTTTTTACTTATTGCTCAACTGTGGTTGTGACTTTAGATTTGATTTGATTTTTTCATCATAATAATAAATGTTTTACTTTGTGTTGCCTAGATCATTTGTATCAAATAACACGTTTATTCTCACTGGCATGACATTGATAATTATTTTGGCAATAGTGTGTATATGTTCTCAGTGTACTATGCTATTTATTATCAGTGTTGAGTATGGGGAGAGCCATAATTCACAAGAAGCGGATCTTTGTGTGGGTCATGATGACTCTATCAACAATGGTAATCACAGAGGAGCCTAGCGCGCAACCAAGATGGCCGCGTAGGTGCGAGGCTCCCGAGGACCTCCGCGACCTCCTACGACTATCCTGAAATTATCCTGTCCCAGATGAGGGGACTGTGTTGGTGAGCCTGAGCTGAGGTGGCACCCGTTTCCTGCTTCCAAATCAGACCTCGGACACCGGCGTGAGCACCGATCGAGGTTTGCGGCCTTCTCCTCGCCGAACCCCGGATTTGCGCTATGGGGCGATCCAGTGACAAAGTGAACAACAGCGGCGGGCAGGGCTTGGCGACTCGCGTACCCCGCACTTTCACTTTCGCTTTCGCATCCCTCTCGCTGTCTCTGCGCGATTGGGTCGCGGGGCTTTGTGTGTTGGTGTGGCCTCACTGGGAGACCCTGCCTGCCCGCCGGCTGTGATCCACCCCGCAGATCTGAGGTGGCCCCCCCCCGGAGCCCGTGAACCGGCTTGCCTGCCCTTCACGACGTGGCTGGTGCGACCGGGAGACTGGGACCATGGCCACGAAACAAGATGGTGACCGGGCAAAGACAAAATCGACCCGGCGTGGCGCAGCCCATCAGTCCAACAGCATGGACCGATATACCCTCCAGAAGGGATCTCCCGATGTGCCACGCAGGTCCCCTGAGGGCCCTACTGATGCCCCCGACCTGCCCACGGATCTGACTCTGCGGGATGTCATGGGCGCCATTGCCGAGATGAAGGCCTCGGTGGGCCAGCGTTTTGATACACTGGCGCAGCAGATCGACTCGGTCCTCGTGGATGTTGGCCTGGTAAGGGCCGATCTTTCCAAAACCAACGACCGAGTCGATTCTTTGGCCCACACCGCATCGGGCCTTACGATAGAGGTGGCGGCCCTACAAACGGAGGTGCGCCGGCTTAGTCAGGCGAGTGCGCTTCTGGATCGCCGCCTGGAGGACTCCGAGAGTCGGGCCCGGAGGAACAACATCCGCATCATCGGGGTGCCTGAGGGACGTGAGGAGGCGGCGGCGGACCTCTTCGTGGAAGACCTGATTGTTACCCATCTCCAGCCACGGGGGCTGAGTAAATTTTTTGCTGTGGAGAGGGCCCACAGGGTTCCCGGGGGAAGGCCTAAGGTCGGAGCCCCTCCGAGACCTCTCATTGCCCGTATTTTCAATTTTCGGGACAGAGACGCTATCCTGCAAACCTCTAGACTGCAGGGACCGGTTAGACTTGAAAATATGGACGTTAATTTTTATCCTGATTTCACCCCAGCGGTCCAGAAGCAGAGACTGAGCTTCCTCGGCGTCAAATGCCGTCTTCGGGACCTAAACCTCAAATACGCCATGCTTTTCCCAGCTAAGCTACGAGTGGAGATGGATGGTCGCACGCACTTTTTTGATCGTCCCGAAGCGTCCGGGGACTGGCTGGATACTCTGTCTGGGGATCGGGGGCGGGGGGGGAGCGGTGGGGGGAGAGGGCTCGCCGGATCAGGACTGAGGGACTACTATGAGGCCTCGCTCTGGACGAAAATGATGCCACTTTTGACCATGTGTCTGTTCGTGTAAGTTCCCCTCCTATGGAGGTTGTGTAGGGTCTCTTGGGGGTTCTCCCTCCTCCTCTGGGGGTCTAGTTAGTTCAACTATCTATGGGGCGACAGGCACACTGCACGTTGGGGGGGCTGATTGGGCTCATGCAGGGGTGCAGGGAGGGGGGAGTTTTGTTCGGGTGGGTGGGCGGGGATGGGGTGTTGTTCGTTTTTATCACAAGGCAAACGTATTTTTGTATTGGTTCTAAGGTGCTCTCGGGGGGACGAATGATGGCTTCTGTGTATGATGGGGGGTAGGGAATTGACTTTGTTGTCTTGGAACGTTAATGGACTGGGGGACAGGATCAAACGAGGTGTGGTCCTGCAGTTTTTGAAGCGACTCTCGCCCGATGTAGTCCTTCTGCAGGAGACGCACCTTATTGGCAACTCCTTCTGCGCCATGAATCGGCGTGGCTATCGCCTAGTGGCCCACTCGGGCTTCACGCCGGGCTCACGGGGTGTGGGCATCATGGTAAAGAACTCGCTCCCGTTGGAAATTGATGAGGTGCTCCACGATGATAGGGGACGTTACACAGTTTTGGTGGGGAGGATGGAGGGCAAAGTGGTTGTCTTTGTGTCCGTATACGTCCCACCGGGGCTGCAGTCGACCACCTTTGCTGACCTGGGGCGCCTCCTCCTTGGCCTTCCGGGGGGGCTTCTGGTGGTGGGGGGGGGATTTCAATGCGGTGGTTTCTGGGACTGTGGATCGTCACCCCCCTAGGGACCTCCCCGGGCACAGGCGTGGTTATCCGGCCTCTTGGATACACTGGGATTGGTGGACTGCTGGCGCCTAAAGCATCCCACGCAGCTACAGTACACTTTCCACTCGGGGGCCCATGGTAGTCTCTCACGGCTTGATTATGTCCTTGTCCCGGCGGCCTATGTCGGGAGGGTTGGAGAGGTGCGCCATTTGGCACGGGGTATCTCGGATCACTCCCCGCTCCTGTCACATTTCGATGTTTTTCCGAGGGGTGAGGGTAGGGTGGTCCCAATCAATTCCTGGTACCTGCGCGACCCCACCATTCGCGCTGACTTGATTAAATCCCTGCAGCGATATTTTGATGAGAATGTGGGGTCCGTGCCTTAGGCTGTCTCCCTGTGGGAGGCCTTCAAGACAGTACTCCGAGGGGAGGCCCTATCCCTTATTTCCCACGCCCGGAGGCGCGAGCGGGAGGAGGTGACCCGGGTGGAGGCTGAAATAGCCGAATTGGAGGGTGTGAGAAGTTGGCCTGGTATATGATGCTCACTAGTTAAAGTGATCACCTTGTACCATGCCAAGCAACCCTTATGGTGTGGTTGTAAGTCAACCTTTTCGGACTAGCTGCCCTAGTGGTAGCGTAGGCTAAGCAGTCTTTGAGGCTAAACTCGTGATGCGTGTTAAGCAAGCTGTTTTACCAATAGTAACCCCCTTTTATACCAATGAAAGGACACCACACAGATATATATTCAAAATATATATGTATTTATTTCTCAAAGTAACCCCTAGTCTCTTTATGAGCACAGGAGCACAAATCGTCAAACAAGATTATCACAGAATACACAGAAGTTGCACTTTATATGGATAGGCCCTGGTGGCCACTCAAACCATATACTAAAATAGTGGTATAAGTACCACGAACAGAAAAGGGAAAAGGCCTAGGGCCTCTAGAATCGCTGGGCCTACAAGGAGCTAACGTCAGTTAGTGACCAGGAGGTCCACGGGTGGCGTGTGCAGAGCAAATAGTCACACGCGTGCTCCCATAGGTTTCAATGGGTGCGTAAAAAGTACAAAGTTACTGCAAAAGGAATCTTCCGGATGACCTAGGAACTTAAGATTTGGAACACAGGCACTAGAGATGTATTACTACACATGGGCACCGGAGTACCAGCTTTACCTCACCCACAGGAAGCGGGTGCATAGGCCTCAAAGTGCGTCGGGTTTCTTCTATCTGTTCCGTTGAGCCTGGGACAAAGATGCTGCAGGCGGTCGGTCGGGAAGAGATGCAGTGGATCCAAGAGTGGATCGGAGATGTTGAAGACCTGTAAGCAGAGGGGACAGTGTTCACAGTCACTAGCCAGTGACCAGCGTGGCACCAGGTGGGTACCAGGCGATGTCGGGTGCAAACAGGTGATGAGGGGTAGCTTGTCTCCGCAGCCACGTGGTCCCTGAAGGTCGACGACGTCCAGGAGTCGGCTCACGAGCTGTCCCACGCAGGCTCTCGCTGTCGGCGGTGTCGGCGACTTGATCGAAGCAAACAAGCCTTGGCAAAAGCAATTGCAGGAGGATTCGGAAATCAGCTGTTGGTTCTGACCAGCAAGGTCAGAGGGATTGCTCCTTTGGAGGGGAGCAAGGGCCAGTCTGGAGCAACCAGACCAGCGGTGTTTGTTGTAGATTTCGTCGCCAAAATGGCCACTAGCCAGCGGGCCAGCAACCGGTTAGGCGCGTCGAGTGGCAAAATGCAGAAGGGCCCCACGCAGATCGTGGAGATGCTGGAGGGCTCACCTTTGGTGCAGATGCTGCTCGAGGGTTGGGCTTCTCAGGACCCAAAGCACAACTTGGAGGGGGCCTCGGTTGTTGCACTGGTCAGCTTGTCGTAGTCGTTCCAAGATGGCTGGCTCCACGTGTCTCGGTGCCTCCACGGGTCTCCTCTTTGCAGGGACTGTGGATCGGGCGGTGAGAGGTCTGGAGGTCCAGGTCTCGTCAGTCTCTGGGCTCGGGCTCCGGCGGGAGGCGGCGGCAAAGCAGACGTTGATTCGCTGGATGGTGCTTGCGTTAGCAAGGTGGTCACTCCCTGACCACAGGGGAGATTTTCTTCAGTCTTCTGTGCAGCAGAATGTCGAAGTTCCCGTCTTCTTCTTAGTTTCAAGTTGATTCCAGGATGTCTGAAGTCTTAGGACACAGCTCCTACCTTTATTCGGATTCTAGGGGCCGGACTACCTGCTAGGTCCCTCCCTATGGGTGGGACCAGGAAGGGGGGTGGTTACACCCCCAATCCTTTGTCCAGCTCGCCCCAGGCCCGGGACTGGTGTGCCCCAGGACCGGTTTGAACTGGCATATGCACCGAGGCTCCTTGTGAGCCACAGGCATGTCTGGTTTCTTTCAAGCCCTACCTGACCAATACACAAAATCCTGTCTGGGGTGGTGCACGCACCTCCCCTGGCAGGAAACCCTTTGTCCACACCTCCCAAGCTGGAAGGACTCCCAGCAGCAGGAGGGCAGACTTGTGTCTGTGGTGGCAGCATCCATTTTGTGGAGCTGAGGCTATGTCTGATTTTACCCGGGTTTCAGGTACTGTACATGTCGTGTCCCTCTAGAAGGGTGGAATGCTAACCCCGTCGCCAGAATTGGCGAGGGGTTAGTATTCCAATTCGTATGACACCTTACTCGACATGTTTTGATAAAGCCAAACCAAAGATAGCATTTAACCGCGAGGTTCATAATGCACTTAAGAGTATATGGTATGACGATATCTGGAAACAGTAGAAGGAAGTTGTTCCGACCACTGCAGACAGGCTCAGCTCATGCCAGAGCACCATCTCACATGGAACCAAGCACTCTGCCTTCAGGATTGTTAAGGCCTGCCATAGGAGTGACTTATAGGTTACCAGGTGTCCCATTTAAGTTTAGGTATAGGTATACTACACCTAAGTAAGAGGTGATTACACCAACTTACCCCAGCTGAGTGATCAGCCAGTTGTGTCAGATTGTTAGGCCAAGCCTGGGGTGGCATAATACATGCTTCAGCCCCTGGCAGGCCTTGGATATACCAATGCCCTGGGTACCTAGTGTACACTGGTACAGGGGCTGACAGGGTGATCCAACCAATTGGGTATGTACCTAGGGTACATGGAGTCCATTTTACAGAGAGAGCAGATAGCCTGAGAGCCTGAATGGCAGGATCTCAGGCCAACTAAGTCGAAAAACCAGCTAGACACTAGGCAAAATTTTGGGGGTAACCATAGTCAGATATCCACCTTCCTACACAACCCCCCCCCAAACGAAGGGAGATAAGGCTGACCTTGACCAGGTAAGCCTATATTGCCCAAGTGGCCATATAAGGAGGAACCAGCACTGGCATGGTTACCCCCTGTCTCATGGTCCACTAAGCAATCCCTCACACTAAGGGTATCAGAGGGTCTCCACCATAGGGAATCTCTACCTGTGGTGTGTCTTGGCAAAGTAAAAGGCTGGTGTTGAGATGGAGTACTGAAGTGAGTGTCCTCAAAGTGAGGCCTCAGCCTCCTCCAATCATCCTCCACCATGGATGCCTTTCTTTCTTTAACTGAGTTGCACTGTGCTCTCAGGGTCAGCCTCTGGCTACCTAAAGCTGGAGGCTGGGTCCCTTTTGTGGGCTTACTGGAGGGACAGGTCAGGTTTGGGGCCCTAAGGTCCCATGTTTGCCTGTGCCCAACAGAATCCCCCTGGGGGAGGTCCCTAACTACCTGTAAAGGAGATCCCTCAGGAATGTTTTTACCCATCACCTGACTAGGGCTACTAGCCAGGCAATCCTCATTCTTTTGATGGGGGGGTTCTTGTGGACAGGGGCCCTCTGGGGGTCCACTGGCCTCCCTGACCTCTGCAGCCCTGGGCTGACTGAGGCAGGGTAGAGAGAGGCAGGCTACCTGCACCAGACTGGATCCCACCTTGGAAGGGGCCACTGACATCAGAGGCTCTGCCAGGCCAGGCCTGGCTACCTCTGGGGCAGTTCCTTCACAAGGGGTGAGGTCAGATCCCTGAGGAGGCTGACCTTTTCCTAATGTCTGGGGAGAGGGAGACTTTTCTTCCTCCCCACTACTCTCAGTTTGTGTGGAGTGATCCATTGTTTCAGGCTTCACTACACCTATGTCAGTCTGAGTATAGGCTGAGACCATTACAGCCTTGCCAACCTTTTCAGGGGGGCACTCAGTTTGTGTTTGAGCTGTGACTGTCACAGCTCTGCCAGTCCCTACAGGGAAGTCTGTCTGTGCCTGGGCTGTGGCTACCACTGCCCTTCCAACCTTTTCAGGGAGGAAATCTATTTGGACAGGGGTTGTGAATGGCACAACCCCCCTACCCTTTTGTGAAAGGCCTACCATTTTAGAATGGGTGTCTTGTTCAACTCCAGCCCAAGCTGAGAGTTCTAAGTCATTCCCCAGTAAGCAGTCTACAGGCAAGGTTGGGGACACTGCTACCCTTTTAGGGCCAGTGACCCCTCCCCAGCTGAGACATACCTCTGCCATGGGATGACTGTTCTGTTTGCCATCAATGTTAGTCACCTGGTAGGAGAAACCGGGCAAAAGCTGCTCAGAGGGAACTAGCCAATGGGCCACCATTGTGATGCTAGCCCCAGTGTCTCTGTAGGCCTCAGCTTTTGTACCATTGATGTAGGGCTCCTGTCTGTACCTACCCAAAGTGTTGGGACAGGCAGTGAAGTTGGCAAACCCCATGCCACCATCACAGACAAGAGTGGTTGCTGTAGGGGAATTGGCTAAGCCAGGGTCCCCCTGTGTTCCCCAAGTAAACCCACCCAGATTTCTGGGGGCACTCCCACCACCTGGGGGATTACTGCTGACAGTAATAGGTGGTGTGACAGGAGTAATTGGAGGAACAGTTTTGTTTTTAGCCCTTGGGCAACCGCTGTCAGTTTTCCAATGCCCAGGAGTTTTACACTCATGGCAGTAGGGCTTTTTAGCTGTGGTAGAGGAGGGAGCTTGGGACCCACCACCCTGTGTGGAGTTTTGGGGCCCTGAGGAAGGTTTCTCTTTTTCTTTATCCCCACCCTTCTCTTGAGGCTTGGTGGTATCTTTCTTTTGGTCACCACCCTGGTTTTTAGGCCTGATCCTGGTCCTGACCCATTTATCTGCCCTCTTTCCCAATTCTTGGGGAGAGGTCAAATCTGAGTCTACCAGGTGTTGATGGAGAAGCTGGTTTTGACAATTACTTAAAATCTGCTCTCTCATCATCAAATTGTACAATCCTGTATAATCAGACACCTTACTTCCCAGCAACCAACCCTCCAAAGCCTTAGTGGCACATTCCACATATTCAGACCAGTCCTGAGTCTGTGTCTTCTGGGTGTCTCTGAACATTAACCTGTACTGTTCAGTGGTTAAGCCTAACCCATCAACTAGGACACTCTTCAGGACTCTGTAATTTCTGACATCCTCTTCTCTAACAGTGAGGAGTCTATCTCTGCCTCTCCCCTCAAAGGAGAGCCATAAGATTGCTGCCCACTGGTCTTCAGGAACCTGCTGCACTTTGCAGGCTCTCTCAAGAGCAGTCATCCATTTGTGGATGTCATCCCCACTTTTGTAGGGGGGCACAATCTTGGACAGGTTCCTATTGTCAAAGACCCTATCTTTGTCCCTAGGGACATTGCTGCCACCAGTGGGTATAGACCCACTCTCTCTATGCTGCCTAGCCTTGCTCAGTTTTTCTTCCATCAGGGCTACTTCTAGCTCCTGCTTCCTGATCCTCAGCTGAGCCTCTTGCATCTTGGCCTCATGTTCCCTCCTCTGAGGGGTGGTCATCCTTCTCCTGGAGTGACCTTGAGAGCCTCTAGAGCCATGGGAAGCATTGGAGTCACCTGAGCGATTCCTTTGCCTTCCAAGCCCTGTGTTAAGTCCACTGGGGAGATCCAGTGGGTTGAACCCACTGTCAGTCCCCAATAGCCTTGGTTTAGCTGGGCCAAGTATAATACTTGGCACTGGGCTAGTTCTCCCTTCATCCTCACTACTGTCAGTATCCTTTTCACTCTCATCCTCTGTGGTAGGCATCCCATCTAAGGGGTGACTATTGGGAAGGGGTACTTCAGTGGCATCTTCAGAAGGGGGGCCTCCTGTTCCTGACCCTAAGGGGGCTAACTGGGAAGCTTTCTTGAGTGCTCTCTGATTCTCATCATTCTGTAAGAGCTCTCTGAGCTCAGCAGAGTTTGGGTTCTTGGGCTGTTTAAGGCCTCTAAGAGTTGCCAAATGCCTGAGCTCATTCTGATTAAGGGTAGCAAAGCTGGATGGTGCCCTCTGGGGGTCACTCTCAACAGAGATGGGTACAGTGGACCCCTCTGCCCCGGCCATTGCTCTTAAGTGTGGGTGGATGTGTTGCAATCTACCTACACTTGGGTTTACCTACTAAACCTATCTAGTAGTTGTAGTCAGGGTGTGCTACTCCCTTTGCTCTACAACAACTAAGTTCAGTAGAACTTAAGTATATCTAATCTTGTTTTATATGTACCTACAGGTACCTATGTGATCTTTCAATTGGTAACCAAGAGATTACAATGGTAAAACACAGCAAGCTCAAATCCAACCGCTGCTCACCAATGTGAGAAGTTGGCCTGGTATATGATGCTCACTAGTTAAAGTGATCACCTTGTACCATGCCAAGCAACCCTTATGGTGTGGTTGTAAGTCAACCTTTTCGGACTAGCTGCCCTAGTGGTAGCGTAGGCTAAGCAGTCTTTGAGGCTAAACTCGTGATGCGTGTTAAGCAAGCTGTTTTACCAATAGTAACCCCCTTTTATACCAATGAAAGGACACCACACAGATATATATTCAAAATATATATGTATTTATTTCTCAAAGTAACCCCTAGTCTCTTTATGAGCACAGGAGCACAAATCGTCAAACAAGATTATCACAGAATACACAGAAGTTGCACTTTATATGGATAGGCCCTGGTGGCCACTCAAACCATATACTAAAATAGTGGTATAAGTACCACGAACAGAAAAGGGAAAAGGCCTAGGGCCTCTAGAATCGCTGGGCCTACAAGGAGCTAACGTCAGTTAGTGACCAGGAGGTCCACGGGTGGCGTGTGCAGAGCAAATAGTCACACGCGTGCTCCCATAGGTTTCAATGGGTGCGTAAAAAGTACAAAGTTACTGCAAAAGGAATCTTCCGGATGACCTAGGAACTTAAGATTTGGAACACAGGCACTAGAGATGTATTACTACACATGGGCACCGGAGTACCAGCTTTACCTCACCCACAGGAAGCGGGTGCATAGGCCTCAAAGTGCGTCGGGTTTCTTCTATCTGTTCCGTTGAGCCTGGGACAAAGATGCTGCAGGCGGTCGGTCGGGAAGAGATGCAGTGGATCCAAGAGTGGATCGGAGATGTTGAAGACCTGTAAGCAGAGGGGACAGTGTTCACAGTCACTAGCCAGTGACCAGCGTGGCACCAGGTGGGTACCAGGCGATGTCGGGTGCAAACAGGTGATGAGGGGTAGCTTGTCTCCGCAGCCACGTGGTCCCTGAAGGTCGACGACGTCCAGGAGTCGGCTCACGAGCTGTCCCACGCAGGCTCTCGCTGTCGGCGGTGTCGGCGACTTGATCGAAGCAAACAAGCCTTGGCAAAAGCAATTGCAGGAGGATTCGGAAATCAGCTGTTGGTTCTGACCAGCAAGGTCAGAGGGATTGCTCCTTTGGAGGGGAGCAAGGGCCAGTCTGGAGCAACCAGACCAGCGGTGTTTGTTGTAGATTTCGTCGCCAAAATGGCCACTAGCCAGCGGGCCAGCAACCGGTTAGGCGCGTCGAGTGGCAAAATGCAGAAGGGCCCCACGCAGATCGTGGAGATGCTGGAGGGCTCACCTTTGGTGCAGATGCTGCTCGAGGGTTGGGCTTCTCAGGACCCAAAGCACAACTTGGAGGGGGCCTCGGTTGTTGCACTGGTCAGCTTGTCGTAGTCGTTCCAAGATGGCTGGCTCCACGTGTCTCGGTGCCTCCACGGGTCTCCTCTTTGCAGGGACTGTGGATCGGGCGGTGAGAGGTCTGGAGGTCCAGGTCTCGTCAGTCTCTGGGCTCGGGCTCCGGCGGGAGGCGGCGGCAAAGCAGACGTTGATTCGCTGGATGGTGCTTGCGTTAGCAAGGTGGTCACTCCCTGACCACAGGGGAGATTTTCTTCAGTCTTCTGTGCAGCAGAATGTCGAAGTTCCCGTCTTCTTCTTAGTTTCAAGTTGATTCCAGGATGTCTGAAGTCTTAGGACACAGCTCCTACCTTTATTCGGATTCTAGGGGCCGGACTACCTGCTAGGTCCCTCCCTATGGGTGGGACCAGGAAGGGGGGTGGTTACACCCCCAATCCTTTGTCCAGCTCGCCCCAGGCCCGGGACTGGTGTGCCCCAGGACCGGTTTGAACTGGCATATGCACCGAGGCTCCTTGTGAGCCACAGGCATGTCTGGTTTCTTTCAAGCCCTACCTGACCAATACACAAAATCCTGTCTGGGGTGGTGCACGCACCTCCCCTGGCAGGAAACCCTTTGTCCACACCTCCCAAGCTGGAAGGACTCCCAGCAGCAGGAGGGCAGACTTGTGTCTGTGGTGGCAGCATCCATTTTGTGGAGCTGAGGCTATGTCTGATTTTACCCGGGTTTCAGGTACTGTACATGTCGTGTCCCTCTAGAAGGGTGGAATGCTAACCCCGTCGCCAGAATTGGCGAGGGGTTAGTATTCCAATTCGTATGACACCTTACTCGACATGTTTTGATAAAGCCAAACCAAAGATAGCATTTAACCGCGAGGTTCATAATGCACTTAAGAGTATATGGTATGACGATATCTGGAAACAGTAGAAGGAAGTTGTTCCGACCACTGCAGACAGGCTCAGCTCATGCCAGAGCACCATCTCACATGGAACCAAGCACTCTGCCTTCAGGATTGTTAAGGCCTGCCATAGGAGTGACTTATAGGTTACCAGGTGTCCCATTTAAGTTTAGGTATAGGTATACTACACCTAAGTAAGAGGTGATTACACCAACTTACCCCAGCTGAGTGATCAGCCAGTTGTGTCAGATTGTTAGGCCAAGCCTGGGGTGGCATAATACATGCTTCAGCCCCTGGCAGGCCTTGGATATACCAATGCCCTGGGTACCTAGTGTACACTGGTACAGGGGCTGACAGGGTGATCCAACCAATTGGGTATGTACCTAGGGTACATGGAGTCCATTTTACAGAGAGAGCAGATAGCCTGAGAGCCTGAATGGCAGGATCTCAGGCCAACTAAGTCGAAAAACCAGCTAGACACTAGGCAAAAATTTGGGGGTAACCATAGTCAGATATCCACCTTCCTACAGAGGGTAATCTAGAAGGTGGGGTGACGGATGCTGCATTACATATCCTCCAACTCAAGCAGGCGGCCTATAGGGCCCTTGTCACGGAGGCGGCCAGGGGCCTCAGTAGAGAGCAACAGGGGCGACTGTATGATGTGGGTGATAAGGCTGGTAAACTGATAGCGTGGTTGGACAAAAAAGAGAGAGCGAATCGTGTGGTCCCGCTGATTGAGAAAACGGATGGTGTGTGTAACTGAGCCAGAAGAAATTGTCTCCTGTTTCGCGGATTATTTCCGCGAGGTGTATTCCCCGGTCTCTTCCTGCTCTGAAGAGGATTCCAGTGCCCTGCTCAGGGATATCGCGCTGCCGTCCCTCTCCGGGGAGGACAGGGTGTCGCTTGACGCCGCTCCCACCTCTGACGAAATCGCCCTCGCCATACGCTCGGTCGCTTCTGGCAAGGCCATGGGCCCGAATGGTCTCCCTATCGAGTTGTACAAGCTGCGCCCGGATACACTGGCGCCCCACCTCCGTGCAATGTTCCTTGCGGCCCACTCGCTGGGCTCCCTCCCGCTGGACCAGCGTCTGGCTACGATCGTGGTGATCCACAAGGAAGGGAGACCTCGGGACCGGGTTACATCCTATCGGCCCATCTCGCTACTGAATGCGGAGCCCAAAATTCTCGCCAAGGTACTGGCCAATCGGCTGGTCGGCGTGGTGGGCGATCTGGTTCACCAGGACCAGTCCGGCTTTATTCCTCATCGCAACACAGCCCTTAACCTGCGGCGTTTGCATGGGGTGCTCGCACGTGTCCCATTCATACGGGAACCGGCCATTTTGGCGTCCTTAGACGCCACCATGGCGTTTGATATGCTTGAATGGCCATACATCTGGGCGATGCTTGCGAAGTTTGGATTTGGCCCAGGGTTCATCAGTTGGGTCAAATTGCTGTATTCGGGACCCTTGGCGCAGGTGGTGGTGA
Organism: Triturus cristatus; assembly: GCF_964204655.1. Taxonomy (NCBI): domain Eukaryota; kingdom Metazoa; phylum Chordata; class Amphibia; order Caudata; family Salamandridae; genus Triturus; species Triturus cristatus. Next base: position 458,057,514 of record NC_140584.1, on the reverse strand, counting down.
ACGGAAGAGTATCGGCTCCGTTCGAGCTGGGCCGGGGCACGCGACAGGGCTGCCCCTTGTCGCCGCTCCTGTTTGCGCTTGCCTTGGAGCCCCTGGCGGAGTGGCTGCGGTGGCATCCTTCTATCCGTGGTCTCCGCTGGACCCCCGAGTATGAGGACCGCGTGTCCCTATACGCTGATGACATCCTCTTGTACCTAGCCTCCCCACGTAAATCACTAATAGTACTGGTTGATGTTTTACATTCATTCGGTCGCAACTCCGGCCTTGTCATCAACTGGGCTAAATCATGTGTGTATGTGCTCTTTGGGGAGGCTCCCATCCTTCCGCGGGGCTGTCCGATCCAGATCGCCTCGCGGGGGTTCAGGTACCTGGGTGTCTTCATCACTCTGGACCCGGAGGCCCGCTACGAGCGGAACTTGCTTCCCCCCCCTCCAGCGCCTGAAGGAAGACGTCGCGCGCTGGCGGCGTCTGCCGCTTTCGCCGCTCGGCCGGGCGGCATTGTTCAAGATGATGTCGTTGCCACGCTTCCTGTACGCTTTGCAGAACACTATGGACTTAGTCCCAGCGCGCTACTTCTGTGAGGTGGAGAGTCTGCAACGCCGCCTGTTCTGGGACGGGAGGCCGCGGATTGCCCCGGCGAAGTTGACGCTCCCTTGGTATGACGGGGGCATTGCCCTCCCGGATATTAAACGGTACTATTGGGCCTCCCAGCTAGCTGCAATTAACCATGGCCTATACGGGCCCGCCTTAAACCCGGCATTCGAAATGGACAAGATGCTCCTGCCAGGTGGCGACTACAATCGAGCGCTCTATTCTAGCGCGCCCGATGCTCGTCTGACGGGCCCCACGCGTGTCATGGTGCAAGTGTGGCACGCGGCCAATGCAGCTATGGGGTGGAAGGACCGTTTGACCCGGGCGTCACCACTATACGCGTCTGAGCGGTTGGGCTCCCTGTGGACCTCTAAGGGCTTTGAGAAGTGGGACATAATAGGCATTAGTAAAGTGGGGGATCTCTGGACGAGGGGAGGATTTAAAACGTTCGAGATGTTGCAGACGGAATTTCAGTTGCAGGGAAGTGAATACTTTCGGTATTTGCAGGTCCGTCATGCGCTGGGCTCCGTCTTTTCGGAAGTTGCCTCCATCCCGGAATACTCCCCCCTGGAGGATAGAATGCTGGATGGGCACGTCCCGGACAGCACGATCTCACTGATATATAAAAAGCTGATTAACGACCGCTCGGGCCTGTTGACTGCCCTTCGTGCGGCTTGGGTTGCCGACGGGCTGGAGTTGGACGATGAGGACTGGACCTCCGCGGTGGCCTCCCCGAAGGAGGTGGCCATACCGGCTCGCCTTCGCTTCGTCCAGCTCAAGGTACTCCACCGGGTCTACATGACGGGGCCAAAGCTTCTGCGTATGGGCTATGCTGAAGATGGGTTGTGTAAGCGTGGATGTGGTGCTTTGGGGACCTTTCTGCATATTTTGTGGGAGTGCCCGGAGGTGGAGGGGTTCTGGCGTGGTGTACACGAGGTGCTGCGACTGGTTACGCATGTGGCGCTGTTGCCTGAAGCGAGGAGATGCCTGTTGAATGTGTGGGAACCAACTGATTACTCGGCACCGCAGACGTGGTGGGTGACTCTGAGATATATGATAGCCAAGCGTGACATTGCTCAACTGTGGGGATCCCAGAGGCCCCCGACGATCTCTGCCTGGAAAGAACACATGGACTGGTGCATGTTTCGAGAAAAGGTGGTGTATGTGGCGAGAGGTAAGCCTGGGACGTGGGTGAAAGTATGGGGCCCCTGGAACGCCTACCGCGGGGGTATCTGTGCACCACCGTTGCTGCCTGCTGCCTCGCCAGCCCCGTCCCCTTAGCCGACTCATTCACCCGGTACCGGGCATTGGGTTCCCCCAGTCCTCGCTCTGCTCTCTTCCCCCTCTTTAGACTCCTGTGGATAGTTGGGATCCCCCCTCTAGGGGAGCACGTGCTGCTATTTTCGATCGTGGGTTGCCTTGTGGGTGTGGTTTTTCTTGTTCTTCATTAAAATGAAACCGTATAGTGGGGTCTGGCTGATGTGGCTTTCGACGTTGTTACCTCCTGAGCATGCTCATCCGCAACACCATGTGTTTTATAAATGTATGACGTATGCTCCTTTCATTGCTAGCGGCCGGCCGGAAGGTTGTAGGCCCATACTTGTATATTCTTGAGTCTTGTAATAAACGGTTTCAAAAAAAAAAAAAAAAAAAAAAAAAACAATGGTAATCACTAGCATTACATTCTTCATATCTGTTTTATGCTATTGCATGTTTTCAAATAAATTTTTTAAAAGAAAGATATTTCAACAAAACCATTAAATGTGTGCAGTGAAGTCACATTGGTGATGCCTTATGAATATTAGGAGACCAGTATCCTTGTTTAATGTAATTGTAAAATGCATTCTGTGAGTCAGTAAGCAGTGTTTTTCTAATGTTGTGTGCTCTGGAATTCGACCTTTGCATTGTTTTAATAAATGTGTTTATTAGTACTGTTGCTCTAAATAATGTGTGCCATTGGCCACATTTATTTTCTCTGCCATTTCATAAATATATAGTTGTTTTGTAGTTATGCAGTTAGGAAAAATAGATTTTCTAACTGCATGACTACACAACAAGCTGCAGCCAGTCTTCACTGTCATAAGCGTTTGCCTATTCGTAAATGGGAAGGAAGTATTAAACCATTCAATTTATTAATTGTTTATCTGTAATTTATGTAATCCTCACTGAAAGAGATTGTGAAAAAACTTCACAACCTTAAACTTTATGCCTTCTTGGAATCTTATTAAAAAGCTTACAGTTCAGTAACAAACTTGGTCCTCTATTGACACCTGAAATTCTGGACTAGCTATTTTCTTGCCTCTTAGACCTTTATGACCTATAAAATGTCAATTTTTTTTTTTTTTTAGATTGATGAGAACCAGTGCTTGACTTGGGGAGGATTAAGGAGAGTTGGATAAATTGTGTCCGCCTTTGAGCTATCTGTTTAGATCCCCATTGGCGCAGACACAGTATCCTGTTTTATTCGTTAATTATTTTTTATCGGTTTAGATTACTGCCCTGTAATGAGACAGGACTAATAACCTGATATTGTTATAAGATGCCGTAAAGTGTAAATCACCTTAGTTGTGGTAGGTCTTCAATCACAAACTCCCCGGTGTATCCCACACATCCCTCACAAATTTGACAAAATGGGATGCAACAATTTCAGCAGAATGAGTAAGTTAATATGAATTAACAACTGCACTCCGGGCTCACACAATCCATGAGCCGCCACCAAGCTCATCTGTGCCATGCCCCAAAGCTTCTCCCTGAGCCCCTCTCTCTACATTTCATACATGGCACATTGTCACCATTGTCCTCCCCTTCAGCTTCCACATTCCCAGTTAATGTTGTTCTTGGAAGACACACCCACCACCCAATCTGCCTTTAACCAGTGCACGTCCTCTGTAGCCAACTGCATAAGCAGTAACTGACTAAAAATCAATAGTGACAAAACCAATATGGTACTGTTCACAAGAGACCCCCGCTCTGGTCGCCGGCCTGGTCTCCTGCCGATTTAGGCACTGCCCTCCTTCCCACGAAGTCGCCAGAAACCAGGTAGGCGACCAACTTTCAATGCCCAACCAGGTCAACACAGTATCGTCCACATGCTCAATGTCTGTTGAACAGTGATACCATCCTTTCCTATCAGCAGACTCAACTAGGGCAACACCCTCTATGTGGGCATCGCGGCTAAACTTGCCAACAGATTCTAGGTAGTGCAAAATGTACCCTCCAGACTCACACACAACATATCACTCCCAGCCCACTTTACCAAGTACTTTACAGACTTCCACTGGCTACCAATCCAGGAACGTGCCCTCTTCAGACTTCTTACCACACCTACAAAGTACTGAACAACCTGGGCCCCATGTACCTCAAAGACTGAATCAGTTTCCACATCTCAACCAGACATCTGTGATCAGTCGGCCATCTACTTGCCTTCTCCCCTGTATCTGGCGAACCAAAGTTGGAGACTTTGCCGTCTTCCACATCTCACCCAAAGCATGGAACAAACTCCTTCTCTACATTGGATCTGCTGACTCCTTCAAGTTCAGGAAGAAAACCTGGCTGTTCCTCTAGGGCTCTGTCAGACTTTCCAGTCCTCTACTACTAGGCACTGGGATACCCCCCTCCCCCCGGTGATATGCACGCCTTATAAATATGAATGACATAATTAACCCCTTAGCAATTACTATGTTTTTTGTTCTTTCTTGGGGCTGATCTGCGTGGCATGTCTAAGATTATTAGCATGCATGTATAAGTCCGTACTGATGGACTTTATGATATTGAGTGACGTTGTATTGAATGCAAATGTAAGGTATGGTTTACAGCTACTAGCAATGATACTGTATTGTCTGTGTTTATTTTGAAAAATGAATGTCGAAGCTTCAGAAAGCCAGTTTTTGGGATGACGCTTTAAGGTTACTGGGAAGCTACAGAATTCTAACCTTTTAGCAAGGCTGTGTAATTTATTTGAAATATATCTACTTGCTCAAACGACAAGATGCTTCTGAAATCTACTTGTCCTGTAAAAACCTCTTGTCCCATTTGATGCCATGTAATGAGTTTAAAATGATGACAGCATTCCCATTATATCAGAGCTATGATAAGATTATCTGATTATGCCAGCACTCCTATTGTGTCAAGGTCTCAATTGTGCAAGTCTCTGACACGCCTTGCTGACTTTACAGGACTCTGACCAGGCTCAGTTTGACTCACATCTTTGGATAGTAACAGGCTGAGCATAGGCTAGCTTTCTGATCATCATAGGGTTCTGAATATGCTAGCAATTTTATTATATACCAGAGATCTGACTATAGTCGAGTGCAGGATATATTATTGCTCTCTTTCATAGTTTAGTCTTGTGAATTGTTCTGGCAAATTTACTTTTAAGTGTTCACATTCACAAAATGTTTCTGCAAATAAATTCAGATTTCACTCGAGGCCAAGTGCCTGGGCAGCCAAATAATGGTTAATGAGAACCCCCAGTCAGACATGCTATACTTGACCACATTGTGTAATTTGTGGACAGATTACTTCATTTAACTGTAGAGTAGCTCCCTTGTTTGCAACTAAGTGCCATATTAGTGACATGACATTTACAGTTTTTACAACCTGAAACTCTGCAAACTCTCGTCAGTGTCAGAAAGTTATGTTCTATCCATGTAAATTTGTCTTACACATGCTAAAGTTGTTTTTTATCTTCGAAAAATATTTACACTCCTGAAGACCTTCTCAGAGGCTGGAAGTAGATTGGAAGTCATCGTTCCAAGGCTGGACTGGCCTTTGAAGTTGTGTCCATCCAATAAACATAAATATTTAAGGATATTCATCAACTTCTTAAAAATTCCTTGCCACCTGAAAACGGCAGGAGTAAAACGTGGTCTAGGGTGGGAAATGGTTTTCTTCATGAGGTAAAATATTTCCTCTGTGGAAAACAAAGAAATACAAGTTTTTAACAAGTATATTGGCACTTGCCCTGCAGATTTTACATGCTAATATACTCATGTAAATTGTGCAGATACTGAATTCACAACAGCACATCTGCAACTTTCGGAGTTTTCCAGGCCTACTTCTGAAAACTGTTGAGAAATCCTGATATTTGTACTGATGCCTTTTCAGTCTCTTAAAAAATGCAAACTTTGCTTATTAATGTGCAATGTCCTTTTCATACAAAACCATACAAGATACATTGCTTTGGCCCCACCCCCCACAAACATGCCTCTCTGTCCTCCTTTCCCATCAGTACCATACACAACTACACTTACCGGGCTGAATGTTGAGCTGGTTCAGTACCACTGCAACTCAAAACTAAAATGCAAACAAACATTAGCAAAGCCAACAGCTCTGTGCTCCCATTACAGGGGCTCTACCTATTGGCTTTGTCAGTGCTTGTTTTCTTAGTTAAAAATATTTTTGAGTACATTTTATGCTTACAAAATAAAATCGGCAATCTTGCAAATACTTGCAGAATAAAGTAGGCATTAAATAAAGGAGCGTGGTAGAAGCATTTTGAATAGCCACAGATGGTTAAATTTTGCAAACATGTATACCTTTTTAGGTCTCGCCAGCGCATGTGTTGTACTGTGAGACATTTAGTAGTGGGCTTTAAAAAGTGCTACCCCCACGCTTTTGCTGGCCTAGCGCTTGTGGTTGCGCACGCAGGCGCCATCTTTCAGCGCCCGACCAGGCGCCATCTGTCTTTCCTCTCGCTTGCTCTCTGAACGCTCCTCCGCACCTCCCTGCCGCATCTCGCGTTAATTCGCGCTGCTTTCACTTCCGCCGCACACCAAACAAAGCCTTGATGACAGCAGTGACTCGCTCAGGCTTTTGACCGGCTTCAACTTTTCAGGTACTTTCTCGGCATATACTGGTTCTTAATTGTTGTCACTTCAGAGGAATTCCCCTGCATGCTCAACATTTCGCTAATTGGGAGGCTCGAGGGAGGGATCCATTTGTGTGTCTTCCCTATCCGCAACCCTCGCACAATTAGCTGACACTCTCATTTATTGTTTCCCCCTGCGGACCTCCAAGCTCGGACTGTTCCTTTAAATGGAAAAATATGTGAACCCTGCATCTACGGGTCACGTGGGTCCTGCCGCGACCCTCTGGTGTCCCTAAATAAACAGAGAGCAAATGCGCCTATACAGCTTCCCTTGGACAGCCTTCTCTGTTACTCTCCAGGACAGGTATGTCGCCGTTAATTTGGGCCAAGCAAGCTGTCCTTTGTTCCCTTCCTGTGCTGCCTGTGCTCGAACATACCCCGTGGCACTGTGGTCCGGCACTGCAGGGATTTTTGTGGCCGGCGCCGTATCCCACGGATCCACTTGGCTATGGTGCCCCGTGCCGCCGCTCTGACAATGGGGTGGTGATAATGCCTCACATCAGCCCCAGTGCATTATGTTGTTGACACCTTAGTGTCAACAACCTCTAAGTTTTGGTAGCCCGACACCCTAGGTATGTGTACAAGAGGGGCTGTGTCACATGCGGAGGGGTGCGCACATAAGTGCCAGGCTGCCAAGACACTAGGTCACTGCCAGGCCAGTATTCTACCAGCCGCAAGCTTAAACATTAAGGAGAGCACTCTGTTTAACCTTGGTGATACTGATGTATTACCATGATTACATTTCATATGCATGCTTAACGATGTCTGCTCTTCCAAAGCTCTTCAAAGCAACATGGCCAGTCTTCTTGACACAACTAATCTTCACCTATTATGCATTTCGGAATCTTGCTACTCCTTTCCGAGGGGCATTCTATCTTAACTGAAGGCAGCTACCTGAAAGAAAGGTCAAAATTGCCGTAATTTTCAAGGGGCCACTAAACTGCAAAAGTTTTTCCATTGTGTCTTTTGCCACTTTGTCTCAATGTAGTCTTCTCAAGCTCCATCTAAAACACCTATTTTTAGGTCTCGCCTGACCCAGCGCATGCACTGGTCTGGCAAGACTTTTTGAGAGGGCTCCAAAAAGTGCTACCAGGCCAGCCTAGAGCTACAGAGCATGTGCGCTGGCGCGCGCACCCCGCCTGACCGCATTACTTTCACTTATGCGGCCGCTTTGATGTTTGATCGCCATCACGATCTCTTTCGCGGCCGCAGAGCCGCTTGGCATAGCCAATAGGTCTCGCTTTTGGGACCTTATAAGTATTTAGTTATGTAACTGTTGCATTGCTAAACACTTATAAGGTCCCAAAGGCGAGACCTATTGGCTATGCCAATGCTTGTTACATTTGTCATCCATTGAGGCACGTTAGCTCAGTGACCGCACTGCCCTTCCCCTGCAGGTGGCTCTGTCCACCGGTGCTGAGCGCTCCTGGGTGCTTAGCCGCTTGTCCCTCTGCTGCCGGGTGCTGCTGCTAAATCTCAAACGGAGAGCGTTGGCTGGGATGTGTAAATCTGAAACACTTTTCACAACCAATGTCTACCCGTCCAAGCACGGCACCAGAGAAAGTTTTATTATGCATCTGATTGAGCATTGAAGACAAGTGTGCGTTTTTAATAAAGAAAACAGCACCCCAGATGCCAGTGCAATACATGTGGAGTGCACGTTCGTCAGCTTTCATGACATTAGTGTTCACCAAAGTTGGCGCATGCAATGTGTCACGCTCATTTGGTTTTGAGGCAGCGCGAGACGCTGCACGATGTGATATTGATGGCCACTTCTCTTTTTCAGCTGTGCCTTCTGATTACAGTTGTGAACTCAGACAATGTGTCAGGATGGTGTGTAGGCTTCTTCTGTCGCTGCATTTGATGCGACCGTTCACAACTCATTGTCTCAAAACTGGTTCACCTGGTTTCCTGCTGTTTTAGTAACCCTACACCCACCCCCCACCTTCGCTTGAGGAGCTACTCTTCTCTTCGAGCGTTTTGTTTTCATGATGACCGATAAACATCTGATTGCACATGGAGATGGTGGTTACAGGTTCCTCAGAAACACAAAAGAAAGAAGATTTAAAAAAATAAAAAACTATGTAAACGAGAGCTGCAACTTATTTTACATTTGAAAACGTGACTCTTTTCGTTTTATGAAGGTGTCATCTGTCAAAGCTTGGCGTCGTTACTTGATTCATGCAAAATTCCCCAATTCTCTTTGTTATGCTTTGGCCTGGACGAATCTCATGTGAAAAATACACAAAATGTCAAATAAAATTAAGCGTTCTTACGTGAAAAGCCAGTCCGGCTTTTAGAGCGATTTTTATTTAGTGGAAATCGGATTGTGTGTGACAAACAGCTGCTGTACGCATTCTGTATTGCTCACTCATGCATTTTTCCTATATACAATAACAGGATTTTTACCTAAAGCACATTTCTGTTAATCAATGGCGTAATGGCATTTCTGTTTCAGGGCAGCTATGCGCTTTATAAGTTATTACACAACAGAACAAGATAAGATTGAACATTTCACACATGGAGCGCAACAGAGGCTGGCTAAGCATACATGGAAGATAAAACATACACCCTCGACCAAAGCATGATACAAACTATTTTCTTGCCATAGTCTACTCCCATGAAATAAAGAATCAATTGTGCTTACCCTCTAAATTTGTTTGACTTTCGACTACAAACAGCTGCAGTGGAAAAATGAAAGGCACATTTTTGTGTCCGTTAGTAGTGATTGTAAGAGTCAACAGCTAAGCCCTAAGAACTTGGTAGTAAATTTAGTGGGAAGGACAGAATCATCAATATATTGTTCCTAGCACCCTTTCCTGCTTTATTTACATCTGAAAAATGTAATTTTGGGAATAACTGTATGTAATTGGCACATGTTACAAATTATAGCAAGGTGAGACAGGAACAACACATCATTCCCATTTCAATACCCACAAATCCCAGAGATCTTTTTTAGGTCTCGCCTGACCCAGCGCTTGCGCTGGTCTAGCGAGACTTTAAGTGAGGGCTTAAAAAAATGCTACTGCCGGCCACAGCTGTCAGTGCATGTGCGTGGGCGCGCGCTTGAGCAGGGGCGCCATATGGCGTGATTACTGCTGCGCGCGCACCACTCGTGCACTTGCACTGCAAGCTGTGGCCGGCGGTAGCATTTTTCCCCGGTTAACTTCCTTGTTGTGCACGCGTTTAGTTGTTGTTTTTCCTATTCGTCATTACGGAGCCCCTCCACCCGGGGACCTGCTTATGTACAAAGACAGGCTCTGACACGGCCGCAGGGAGCAGCGCAGGTCCTGCTGTGGAATGCGTGTTTCTATTACAGGACCGGAGGCTTCGGATTATGCTTTCTCCTTCTTTACTGTATCAACTCACAGCAGCCAATAAACATACAATTTAGTAACACAACTACATTGTCCATGTGACTTTGCGTCAGCCACGCCTCCTTAGCCCTCCATAAGAGCCCTGGTCACCGTCCCAGCCTCCTCTTTCTTTGCTGCTCACAGCATGAGCTAAGTACCCCTCGTTTTTTCATTAATGATATTGTATATGAGACGCTTTTGTTACAAGACTGCTTCAGCGCGCTGCGCTTTGCCAGGTCAGGGCTTACTTGTGTGCGCGATTCAGCGTTGGTGGAGGGCGCTCTGCGCCGCTAGCAGGGGATCGCTGATAAGCCTCCCCTGATGTCGATGGCAGCGTTACGAAGCGCGTGCTTCACATCCTTGTACCGCGCCGCTGGGCGGCATTAATTCGGACCGTTGAGGTCCAGCGCGCTCAGCGCGGTGTCGAGGGCTCCCCTCATCGCCCGTGGACACGTAGAGCCGGATGGTTACCGGCCGACGTGTGCAGCTCACGCGAAGCCCATTTGGGCTGGTTTTCAGTAGGATTTGGGCTCGCGTTGGGCTGCACACGCCGAGCTCGGCTTCCGGGGGGTTTTGGGAGCGCGTTTTCGCTCCGTATTTGTGACGCCTGACTGGCTGCAAGAGAAGTCGCCCTGGGAGTGAGCACACACTCCAGAAACTCTTAAAAAACTTGGCTCTGACGCCTGGAAAGGCTGCAAGAATATAACTACAGCATCTGCTGAGGGGGCTAGGTACAAGATTGTTTTGTGTGCACCTGGGCTGGCCTCCCCCATTACTCCTCCAGGAATATATTATTATTGGCTCCTCTACCACTGGTGGATTGGTTCAGTTCTTCCACCTTGCAAGCATGAATGAGTGGGTACGGTACGAGGATGATGAGGAGGATGTCTATTATGAGGGTCAGCAAGAGACTGTCCTTGAGGACGATATTGTAGAGGCTCTGGACGCGTCGGTCCAATCCTCTGTCAACAGGGCACTGGAGACTACAGTTCCTTCGACTGTCCATCAAGCATTGGCGGCTGCTTTAAAACCAATTACCAAGCAGCTGGAGAGTTTTGCTAAACGACATGGTTTCACCAAAGGGAAGCACGGGGGACGCTCGAGCACAGAGCAGGCAAAAGTGCGCCGCTGGCCACATGCCACGACCCTGGATACTCTTCCTCCACCCGCGGGTTGCGACCACGCGTACTCGGCTGGCGGAAAGGCCAAGAGTAAGCAGAGGGTATATGCAGACACTGATTCCACCACCACTGCTACTGATACCGATACCAATACCACGGACGAGGAGTCCCCCCCCTAAGAAGAGGGCTAAGAAGGTGGCTCCGGCTCCTCCGGAGACGGTGTCCACTACTCCTTTCACTTTCAACCCTAGCGAGATAGTGCACCCGAGGTCTACTGACTGGGCTCCAGCGCCGGAGGTGATCGACTACCTACATGAGAATATTCGAAAAGGGTTTGACAAGGAGGTCAGGAATAGACTTCGGTCGGAATGCCCTCGACCGGATCTTCCGGATAAGGTAGCAGAGACACCGGAGATAGACGTCAGCTTGCTCACGTTTTTGAAAAAGTTCGCAAGAGACCCCAAGAAGGGGATAGACAGAGCCTGGCGAGGGTGTCAGGATAAGCTGCTTGACGTCGTGGGTCCCCTCGCGAAGATTCTAGAGATGGCTTTGGTGGCCAAAGAGTCGGCAGCTTCAGTGGATCCGGATATCTTAGCCGGGTGGGCACAGAGAGCAATTTGCTTGCTGGGTAATGCCAACTGTGCAATATCAACAGAGAGGCGCAAGTCCCTGCTCATGCGCATGGACACTAATCTCACTGATTTAGCCGCGGCTGAGCCAGGCCTGCTGGCGGAGGGCAATTTGTTCGGAGACCGTTTCGTGAAGGACGTGTCAAAGTATGTGGGGACTTTCACGTCGCTGGACAAGGCCCAATCGGGGATAAAGTGGGTGTTTACCCAGGGCCTTTTCAATAGGGCCGGACGAGGTAGGGGACGCTCGTCAGGCCGCTTCGCCAACCAAGGTCCCCCAAGAGGCGACTTCGGACGAGCAAGAGGTGACTGGGATTCTACCAGAGGGGGTACCTTCTACCCCACCCGCCGTCGCTTCAACAAGCGCAGATTCCAAAGTGGCGGGAACAGAGCTGGCTTCCAAGCACAAAATTCCACAGGTGAGTGTAACAGATTTGTCTCTTCTGCCATTGGGGGGTCGCACTCAGTATTATCTACACAATTGGCGCACTCTAACCCAGGATGCGTGGGTGCTTCAGACGGTTCAGGGATTCCAGCTGGAATTTTACGAGCCTCCCTGTCAAAACACATGGCCCAGGCCTCTCCATTTTTCCCAACACGAATGCAATTTTATAGACTAGGAAATAGAGGCCTTGCTGCAAAAGCGCACAATAGCTTTGTGCGATCACAAGCCTCACGGTTTTTGCAGCAACGTGTTTCTGGTCCAGAAAAAGGGAGGTGGATACAGACTAGTCTTGAACTTGAGGGATTTCAACCATTTTCTAGTATACAAACACTTCAAGATGGAAGGTATACACCTTCTGGCAGACCTCTTGAAACCGGGAGATTGGCTGGTCAGGCTGGATCTAAAAGATGCCTACCTGTCCATCCCTATTTTTCCTCCACACCGCCGTTTCCTACAATTTCAGTGGAAAGGTCGGTGGTTCGAGTATTTGGCCCTTCCTTTCGGGCTTTCCTCGGCTCCCTGGTGCTTCACCAAGGTGATGAAGCCGGTGGTCGCGCATTTGAGAGAGCAGGGGATTCGCATGATCATTTACCTGGACGATATCCTGATCATGGCTCACAGCCCGTCTCTAGTTTTACAGCACTTGCAAATGACAATGTCTCTCTTACAAAGTCTAGGATTTGTAATAAATCAGACCAAATCGGCTCTCACCCCGTCCACCAGCACGGAGTTCCTGGGGTTTGTGATAGACTCCAAGAAGGCGCAGTTGCACCTTCCCAAAGCGAAACTCAAGGATCTCAGGAAAGAGATAGTAGCCATGTTAGACAGGCAGATGGTGTCCCTCAGGACCATAGCCAGAATAGTGGGCTTATTGGCATCCTCCATACAGGCAATATTTCCGGGACCACTGCATTACAGGGCATTGCAGAGACTAAAGATTCAGCACCTTCAGAAGGGTCTAGCTTATTCGGACCTGGTACCGATCTCTCAGGAGGTTCGGGACGAGATGCAATGGTGGCTGGCGCACGTGGAGGCGTGGAACGGCAGGGCCATCTTCGGCTCCTTACCGGAAGTAGTCATCGAGTCCGACGCCAGTCGTTGGGGCTGGGGAGCGCGTTGTGGCGACATTTCCACAGGCGGAAGATGGTCTCCCCAGGAGTTAGAGTTACACATAAATTGTCTGGAACTCCTAGCGGGCTCCTTTGCAATTCGGACGCTGTCGCCCAAACAGACAGCTTGCTGCATTCTGTTACGAATGGACAACGTGTCGGCCGTGAGATACATAAACAAGCTGGGGGGGAACGAGATCGCCCCTGTTAGTGGAGATTGCCAAGGACTTTTGGCACTACTGCCTGCGCCACCAAATAACAGTAATAGCGGAATATATTCCAGGGCAGTCCAACCTCATAGCGGATTGGAACTCCAGACATCTGAGGGATTACAGCGACTGGAAGCTGATGCCGAGCATGTTTCGCTGGCTGCAGAGGCTTTGGGGGCCGTGCCAAACGGACCTGTTTGCCTCCAGGTTGAATCGACAGATTCCCCATTTTTTCAGCTGGAGACCGGATCCAGTGGCGACTGCCACGGACGCGTTCCTCCAGGATTAGTCGGGAGCAGTGAATTATGCCTTCCCGCCGTTCCTCCTCATTCCGAGAGTAACCTCTCATGTTCTCAGACAGAAAGCGGAGGTGATCTTAGTGACACCACGGTGGAAATCGCAACCATGGTTCCCGATACTGCTGGAAATGAGCTGCGATCTTCCCAGGAGACTCCCTTGGTCGGAGTCTCTCCTCCTGGGACCGCACGGGGAGCAACACCCTCTGATCACATCGGAGAGGTTGTCGCTGATGGCATGGAGAATTTCCGGCAACAGTGGGAAATGCCGGGAATTTCGGAGGCAGCTTCAGGCTTCATCAGGCAAGCGTGGGCTCCTTCCACCAGGAAGCGATACTCATCAGCCTGGACAAGCTGGATGGGTTGGTGCGTGGAACGGAGTCTGGATCCCGTGGGGACCGGACTATCCGCTATTGTGAATTTTCTTTCGGAAAAGGCTGCGAGTGGCCTTGCCTATCGCTCTGTAAACAACTTCCGATCGGCCATTTCGGCGGGGCACGCACCGGTGGATGGAAAACCGGTGGGCATGCACCCTATGGTATGCAAGCTTCTTAAGGGTATTCGGATGGCAAATCCCCCCAAGCCCAAGTACTCGGGCTTATGGGATGTATCCTTGGTCATTTCTTTGTTCAACAGTTGGCCAGTGAATAGTCAGTTGTCAAGAAAACGGCTTTTCGCAAAATTAGCGATGCTGTTGTGCCTCTCGGCCTGTAGGCGCTCATCGGATGTGCGGGCATTGGATATTACAGGTAGAGTATTTACCCCAGAGGGGGTTTCCTTTACTATCACGGGTCGTACTAAAACACTGTCTAGATACATTGAGTATAATGCTTTTCCGAGTAATGAAAAATTATGTGTGGTCCAATGCTTGAAAACCTATGAGGAATGTACCCGACCTTTGAGGTCTGAAGGTTCTACGCAGCTCCTGCTTGCAATACAAAAACCTTTTAAACCGGTGACTGCTGCAACTATAGCCAGATGGCTGCGTTATGTTATGAAGGAAGCAGGTGTTGATGTTCAAATGTTTGGCGCACATTCTGTGCGAGGTGCGATGGCTTCAAAGTCATTTATGCTGGGTTCTAGTATTCAGGACATTATGCATTGTGCGGATTGGTCTTCAGAGTCAACATTCAAACAGTTTTATTATAAGCCGGTGGGAGATATAACATCAGTGGTATTTAATAAGCGTTAAACTAGCATAATCCGAAGCCTCCGGTCCTGTAATAGAATCAAAAATTAGCTAGCATTCGCGCCAAGAATTTTCAATTCTATTAAGGACACGGAGGCGAGGATTATCCCACCCGGCTATGCACAATATGATTGTTCATGTTTACCCACCCGTTGATGATTATATAAACCTTTGTGGTAAATGGAGTTTACGGGTTGTTCATGTTGGTTTTTCCTAGGTGCAGACAAGAAGTCTGAATGAAGAGGCCTTCACATTGAAGCTTTTTGGAAGGACGGTGTGTTCCGGTTAATCGTTCAAATCAGACGGCAGGTCTGGAAGCGGATATCTTCACGTTGAAGACGGCGCAGAGGACTTGGGTTCCTGTTACACTTCCAGGTTGGAAGAGGTTGTGAAAGTTGTGGATTATTAGACTTTACGCAGTTCGAGCAAAGAAAGAGGAGGCTGGGACGGTGACCAGGGCTCTTATGGAGGGCTAAGGAGGCGTGGCTGACGCAAAGTCACATGGACAATGTAGTTGTGTTACTAAATTGTATGTTTATTGGCTGCTGTGAGTTGATACAGTAAAGAAGGAGAAAGCATAATCCTCGCCTCCGTGTCCTTAATAGAATTGAAAATTCTTGGCGCGAATGCTAGCTAATTTTTGATTCGCACGCACTCCACCTGCCTTCCTGCGCTGCATGCTGTCTTTCCTGTTGTTACCTCGCCCGTCACTTTAAAAAGGAAGTGCTCTAGGCCAACCATTTGAATTCTGGAACTGGAGCGAGGACGCCTTAATCACGCGTCCCAGGTAACTGACTCGGCTTGAAACCAGCTGCTTTTTTGTATCACTTGCATTTGTGTTCTGCTAAGGGTTTTCATTTCCTGTGTGTTTCATATTTTCTTTTATATTTTGTGCATTCCATGTAGATTGAGGCATTTTTTTTGGCTTGCAATGCCTCATTTATTTCAACATTTCGTGTGTTCCCCACTCATTTACATTTTCGAGTAACATGGAGGTGCGACGAATATTGTTTTTATCATTTGTGGGCATGGAGGCACACGGTAGTCTTTGTGCATCTCCCATCTCTCCATACACGCTCATTATAGCTCCCACAAATATACTGTCAGGCCGCTTTGCACTTGTTTAGTATGAAGAGCAGAATAGGTGCCATGAGCCCCCATACACAAAGCCGACGTTGAGCAAACTTTGAACAGCACTTTTCGCCATTGGAGGATAAAGTCCATATACTCAGCTGCATCTTTCGCCATAAACAGCACAACACGCACTTCCATCCGGCAGGAAAGTGCGCGCAGACACACACACACACAAGTGCGCGCACATACACCTCAACACTTCATCATACCTCACGCATCTAGACCCCTACAACTCTCTTTTCCCTATGTACATACAAATTCAAAAGCACACAGCTCTTCTCTTCTCCGGGTTACGGTGATGGTTATACCAGAGGAAGAAAAATGCCTAGCTAATGGACTGCTTACCCCAAAGCATTGCGTCATTCCAATCTAGTACTTTGGAAAATAGATTTTCATTCTAGTCCATGCAATGGGAACTGTCAGCTGCTATCTACTACCGCCTCTGCTTGTCCTCATTCTGCTTCCAGTTCCGGGTCACGAGGGGGAGGCGAGAGCAAGGAGGACTGGAAAATTGCACTTCCGACACTGGTCGAAACAAAAGACTGAAAGAATTACGAAGTAGGAAAACACGAGGCGCGGCTGCAGAGATCACCACTAGCAGCGCTTCGTTATGTTTGCATAATGAAAACACCAGTGCATGTTTGGGAATTGGAAGAGGGCTGCATTATTTTGTGATGGTTCATTTTAGGCGTGCAATTATAGTTTTAAATTAGACATTCTAGTTCCCTTCAGTTTCTGGTATCAAATAACGAAGATTTGAGAACAGCGGAGCTCTGCTACTTTTTTTCATAAGGTGTTATTTTTTCACATTTTTTTTTTTAGAGTGTCTATACTGCCGCCCATGTCACTTTGTATGACAATTATGCAAACGGTTCTATGACATCAGTTACTGTGTTGTCTGCGTTTTTATATAGTGCGTACCTTTCCCGAAGGTGTCGGAACACTTTACAGTAGAGCCAGTTACATTACATAAGGATTTAAGAGTACATGGTTTACGTATAAGATACGAAACAGATACTTAAGTCTAAACACTGAAGGAAAACTTTACTATGGTGTTTTCGAACAATGTTCAATTATAACCAAAGCGGCTGAAATTAGTTTCTTATTCAACCAGCATCTTATTCTCAGGCTGAAGTTAGCTTCTAATTCAGCCAGCATCTTATTCTCAGGCTGAAGTTAGCTTCTAATTCAGCCAGCATCTTATTGGACGTGGAAGTTAGCACCTTTTTTGGGCAGCATCTTATCCGCACAGCATTTTATTTTCAGGCAACATTTTATATAGAATGCAACCTTAAATAGGGTAACTCAATTTTGTCTGACTTTTCATTGCCATACTATAAATATGTTGTTTTTCAATCACAACACATACCACTAATATGCCTATCAGGATTTAGTCTGACACAATCCAGCTTTTCACCAAATCAGGGGACAACTTTGCCACACACAAAATTCATAATCATCTTTAAACAAGCATTGGCATAGCCAATAGGTCTCGCCTTTTGGGACCTTTATAAGTGTTTAGCCATGCAACAGTTTATGTTGTTGCACCAAGGATATTGTGCTGCATAACTAAATTCTTATAAGGTCCCAAAAGCGAGACCTATTGGCTATGCCAATGCTTGTTTACTGGTGTATTGTGGAAAAATGTCAGGTAGATTGTCAGTAATGTATTTTACTCACTTCTGACTAGCGAGATGAAGAAATGGGGGTGGGGCGGTCTCTCAAAGGGGCGTGGCATATCTAATAAAGGACGTGGCTTAAAATACATAAGCTAAAAATCTGTGCTTAGCATAGTGTGCCACACTACTGGTATTTTGCTGGTTCTGTCAGCATCTACTTATATGTTTCAACAAGTAACATTACACCTACAACAAGCCAGGACTATTGGCTTTGTCAATGGCTGTTAGTTGCATATTACAAAGGAAATTTGCTTTTCTGTGCTTGTTTTAATAGCATCATGGTGTTTGAGGCCGCGTAATATCTAAGACTAAATTATCATAATTGCACTGAACCAGTTATGGCATCCATTGGCATTCTAAAATAAAGAATTTATACTCAATGTTTTCTTTGTCTTACAAAGCTAAAAACGTATAAGGTCCCAAAAAGCGAGACCGATTGCATTGCAAATGCTTGTTTAGGTCGAGCATTCAAGACCTCTTATATATACTTTAGTATATACTTATATGTTGTATATACTTATATGTGTATGTACTTTTTGGGCTCTGGAGAACAGCCCTAGGACTTGTCTGCATCCGCTTAGGGACTTTTTTTTTCTGTTCATCTGCCTCTATTTAACTGTCTTGATCTAAAACGACAAGCAGAGGTCAGTAAAATACCAGAATTGCTTTCTGCTGAGAGACTTTCTTTTATTTTCTTGGCAACTGCCTCAATTTAACTTTCTGATAGAAAACGACCAGCAGAGTTCAGTAAAATACCAGAATCACTTTAGCATTCTCTAGATTCCAGTCCATAAAAATGATCTTCCATGAGCACCCGTAGACAATAATATTTTTTCAAATCTTGTATTTTCAGTGATATGACCACCAAAGGCCCTGATTTTATATTAAAAACAGAGCTTTGGACTAAATCCTTTTCCGCTGAAAGGCAATATTTCTCTCCATGTGTTCCCATACCTGGCATGTCACACAGTTTAGGGCTTGCTTTCCCTCCATGTTGAAGAACAGTAGATGTTTCAGCACCCAGACTAATGTGCTGCATAGCTAAATACATTTAAGGTCCCGAAGGCGAGACCGATTGCATTGCAAATGCTTGTTTTGTATTGGAATTACTACCACTCAAGTTGAGAATACAATTGATTAAATTTCTTTTATCTCTTATTCTAGCAATAAAAACTTTGCAGTTGTGAGCCATATATTCCGCTTTGAACATCTTGTACTTATGGATGCATAACCCTCATTACAAGCAGACAATATTCTTGTCCTCTGAACAAAATAAACATACAGACTTGTCCTTGACCCTAAACTATACGTTACGGGTGTTGGATGATAGGAATTCCACACCCTTGCGTTGGGTTCCTAGAAGAAGATACTACAAGTCTTTACTTCCTGCCTGATTCTTCGCCGTTTGCTTGAATGCTAGACTGTTCGGCGTAGTTTTGAGTTGGTGTGTGAAGGTGGCCAGTAGCGTACTTATTGTTGATAAAGATTAGATGGTGAGTAGTGAATGCTGGCACAGCGATTAGGCCCTGGAGAGCTGCATTGTGAGCTTGAATTCAGTTTTCTGTGTACCAAGATGTTGTTAGGTTTAAAGCAGCTTTTTGATCGGGATGGAGAGCGTTTTCCATAGTGCACACTGTTACTGTGCCTTTGAACATGGTATTACAGATGCAGACCAGCAGATTTGGTTTACTTGACTGAAATGGAACCCGTTGGTGGTAGCCTGTGATGTTTCTCCCACTATCGTTCTGTTTATAGGATTGCACGGTTATTATGGTGGAAAGAGTGCATGGTCTACTGTATTGCATCATTTTTAATGTGAAAGGTCGAACCAGAACTTGATTCATCTTTGGCATTTCAGGTAAAAACCTGCTGTATCAGGTCAACAAAGTTGCTGTTTCCAGGTATACTGCCTTAATGCAACCGTATCTCCCAAATAGAGCCTTAAGCTTGGCAGACTTGATTTTGGCCCTTTTACCCTTCATTTGAAGAGCCAGAATGGGAGTACGCTCCTTTCGAGTCCTGGTTCTGGTCTAATGGAACTCTCTGCCTCTTCAATTAAAGATCCAAAACCACTTGAGCTTTCGGAAGCAGTTAAAGGCCTGGCTGTTCTCAGCCTAGGCTGCATCTGTCCTCCTCTATGGTGCACTGGCTTACTTTTTGCTGCTTTTGTCTCATCATTTATCAGCACCAGGAAGCCCCTCTCCTGGGGCAGCTGAACGGTTTAGAAATTCTTTTAACATAACATGCCAATCTAGTTGGAGTTGAAATTTGTTTTGTGGTCTGGTGGGTGTGTTAAAGTTGCGTTCAAATTACTTGATGATTCTTTTCTTTTTCAATTTTTCTTTTTTCTTTTATTTTGTTCATGTTCTTTCCAGTTGATATTTAGTTAATTGTGTGTTAGACCTTACATCCTTGGCATTGTTTCCCCTGGCCTTAGGACTCTGCGCACTTTACCACTGCTAACTAGTGCTGTAGTGCTTGTGCTCTTTCCCTAAAGGATGGTAACATTAGCTCATACCCAATTGGCATGTTTAATTTTCTTATCAGTCCCTAGTAAAGTGCACTACATGTGCCCAGGGCCTGTAAAATAAATGCTACTAGTGGACCTGCAGTACTGATCGTGGCATCCACTTAAGTAGCCCTTTAAACATGTCATGCCTGCCATTGCAGATCATGTGTGTGCAGTTTAACCTGCCATGTCCTCGTGGCAAAATAAACCTTTTGCCAGACCCAAACCTTCCCTTTTAATGTATATCATTTGAATATGTTGTTACTACGCAAACCATTTCTTAGCATGGTTTTAAAGCCAGCCCATTACTTACCATTGATTGGGTTGGACATCGCTCTTGTGTCCTTGCTTAATATTGGTCATCACCCACCTCCTGCTCGCCTTCTACTTGCTCCTGGAATTTCACTCTTTGTCCCTGCATTGGAGCATGGACTAAGTCACGCTTCGTGAACGTTACTGGTGTTCTACCACTGGTCACATGCTTCTGCAAGTACTTAAAAAAAAAAAAAAAAAGTTTACATGCTCACTCTAAGAGTGATGTGCCTTCTGTCCCTCTCTCATCCCACCATCAGTGCTCTTACCCCACCCCCTGCCCTCCTGTTTCTCTCTGTTGTGCTCCTGCTCCCTTCCTCCTTCCCCACACCTCCCTTGTGTTGCTTACCCTCTGCCCTCCTACATATAGCTGTGTTATTGCTGCCCCACACGGTTCCCCTGCACCTCCCCTACTCCCTTCACTCTGTCACAAAAAAAAAAATGAAAGCCAAATAGCTTGTGCAGATGTCAGTGCTACTGAACTTAGTTTAATGCTTTTTGGACATATTGAAAAGCAGTGCGGGCTGCTGCACAACATGGTTTAAATGACTCCGTCAGAGCTGGCCAGGTCATAGCTCTTTTCTCCCTTTACTTTAAGCCATGTTGCACAACACCCTGAGCTTATTCTTGTTACTTCTAAGACTTCTGGATATTGATGACCGTTGTCTGGAAAACCTCATGTTCATTTCAAATTCTGTTTGAAATTGTAAAGTAAGTAATCAAGTTCACAAGAATAACGTTCTTTTCTTTTTATATTCTAGATGCAATCCAAAACAATTGCCTTGAGCCAATATTGTTTTCTGTTGGTGATGTGTATCCTGTTTACATCTAAGGCAGTGCCAATAGATAAAGACAAGACGAAAATTAATGAAGAGCCACAAGTTGAAACAGAGAAAAAAGAACCTTCAGTAAGTGTTGTGAAGTCCTTTTATATGCTGCATAGCCTTCAAGTGATGCCAACGCTATTGATATTGGGGGGTGGGGGGGGGTGGGTGGTGGTGTGTGTGTGCCGTTATAGTTAGGGTCTAAGTTTCCATAAGAAAAGTGTTTTTTGTTTTGACAACAACCTTGTTGCGGCTTGACTAATGTTGCTGAAATGTTCACAAATCTTTGCCTTTTTGGTTCAGCTGCTGTTTTGAACATTTTGGGGTGACCAGTCAAGCGGGGGAGAAAAAAGGGGGGTCCCAAAACACATTTTCCCCATGTTATGTCTATGGGGATTTTCCAGTTTTTGAACACTATTACAGCCCAAACTGCTTAACGGAATTACACCAAATTTGGCAGAAAGCTAGATGTTGGTCCAGAAAGCATGCTTTTTGGGATTTGGTGTAAACCTGTTCAGTTGTTTTGGAGATATTTAAGTTTAAAAAATATAGCTATCTGTGGATGCGAGTCCTTGCAGTGGACTTGCAGATCCTACTGAAGTTTGATTGGTTGCCAACACTTCAACCAGAAAGTGTTGGCAGCCATTTTGGGACACTGCTTGAAGCCGAGTCCCACTAAAGAAAGTAAAAAATAAAGAAAAGGGGCAGGGTAAGAGTACCCTGACCCCTCAGATATGGTGGGGGATCCCATGGGGACCCCACCGGGGGGATAAAAGTAGACCTGCGGCAAAATTAAGCTGTATGTGTGAGTGTGTGGCTATGTGAATGGCTGTACAGGTGAGTGACTAGTAGTTTGAGTGGCTGTATGGGTGAGTGAATGGTTGTGTGAATGGCTGTACCAGTGAGGGAGTGAGTGGGTCGGTGAGTGCCTCTTTGGAGAAGTGAGTGGGTATATGAGTACTGTTATGGGTCTGTGAATGGGTATCTCGGTGGTAGTGTGGGTATGTCACTGGGCGTGTGATAGGCTTTATAGGTGTGTGAGTGGTTCTAAGGATGATGTCATTAGTGATGTCACTGTCCATTCATGAGTGATGTAATATGTGAGGTCATTTTGGGGTCGTAAGTTGTAGTTGGCTCAGGTAACAATAACTCCTGAATTTCGTTGGTTTTGTACAAGTGAAATCTCAGCCTAACTAAAGTCCCTGTCACCTTTGTTTTTTTCAGTGAATTTCTAAGGTTTTTTAAAGTTATATTTCCTAACTATAACGTCCCAGTAACCTTTTTTTTTTTTATTTATTTTTTTGTGTGTTTGTGTCTCGGGGTGTGTGTGTGTATTAATATATTCATATGTAAAAAAAAATACATCTCATCTAGTACAGATAGAACCTCCATTTGCTCCTTCTTCAACATCAGTGTCTACTTCGGAGCTCAGCTCGCTATTTTATTACATTTGTATGTCTTCCTGACTTTGTTTATTCACTTCGGTCAGTCTTTGTGTAAAATATGAATTGCCCCTACTCAAGAAAGTAAAGAAAATAAAAGGTTTTTACCTATATAAAACTGAGTATGCATGTATATTTTGTGCTGCCATTGTAAGCTTATGTACGTAAGAAGCACCATGCTACCCGTACATAAAGAGAATTTTGAAGCATATAAGGGCATTAAGAAATGGAGCTTGAACATAACCAGTGGTCGGCCATTTTGAGGAAAAGCACGAGTGAGGTAAGGGGACTGGAGTATTTTGTAGTTGACCCTGTACCGAAAAGACAGATGAAGTAACCAGGAGATTAGTCGGAGGCAGTTGGAGTCCTGATATATTATAGAGCTAAACTCCAAGATCCCTTGGGGATTCAACATTGAAGAAGATTCCCATACTCACCTGTAAACCTGCCAATAGATTTCTTTTAACTAAGAGGCAATTGCAAAGGTTTTTAACCTGTTTTTATATTTAGTACTAAGCACTTTGGTTTGCACTAGTCACTTTAATCATGCCAGTTGAGAAAAATTAAAGTTAAATCGTGTGTATTAAGAGGATAGAAGATGATGCATTGATGTAGAGTATTAAATACGTTTGTGTGACTTTTAGGTGTGCCCTCCTGGCTTAATTACAGCGTTGTAAAACTTAAAAGGCACTGTTTAGTCTATTTGCTCAATACGTAAAGTGCACACCTTGGCATTATTTGTCATTGAAATACAGCGCTTTATTTTGTTTTATTTAATTTTATTGTGCGATATTGCTATTAGATGGGATTTACATGAGCAATATCGCATCAATTATGTATTTAACGTGGGCTTCTACCATTTACACACAAACGGAGAGAAAACAGTAATGGCAATACATAATGAAGTCTGGCTTCTTTGTTCCTGATGATGTAATGAGTATGCACTTTTAACTCCATAAACAATTTGGTGTCTTGGTTTGTGACAAGGCTGCAGGGCAGCTGAAACGTGGCAGCACAAGAGCAATTTTAAATAATTAAATAACTAACTAACTGAACATCAACTTTTTGTGTCGGCAATCCTTGGATACAGCTTGTGAGGAGGTGATGAAGCATTATTGCGCAGAGTGCTGACTCTGCTTTAAAACCGACACCCCCTTCGATTTGCGGCACGACGACGGCCAACAGCTCTCGGATTTGATTTAAAAAAAAAATATATATATATATATATATATATATTGCAGCTCCCAAAAACTCTCGTTACTCACACAGAGTTAAGCACTCACAGGAGGGGTTCTGTATCGATTATTTCTTTATTTCGGCAGAAATCAAAATAGCAGCAAGACAGACGCGTTTCGAATCGATCTTCATCAGTGTCTCGATGACATCGAGACACTGATGAAGATCGATTCGAAACGCGTCTGTCTTGCTGCTATTTTGATTTCTGCCGAAATAAAGAAATAATCGATACAGAACCCCTCCTGTGAGTGCTTAACTCTGTGTGAGTAACGAGAGTTTTTGGGAGCTGCAATTTCTTGTGGGGCACCGCCACATCATAGCACCCGCCTGCGAGTGACCCGGCTGCCGGTGCAACTTTGGGAGCTTTCACATATATATATATATATATATATATATATATATATATATATATATTTTCACTGGAAAAAAACAAAGGTTACAGGGACGTTGTCGGTGGTCTCAGATTTCACTCATGCAAAACCAGTGAAATTCAGCAGTTGTATTTACCTGAGCTAATTATAACTTATGCCCCTTCAATGCACTGCTTATGACCTCACATTTTACATCACTCACTGGTCAGTTTTAGGCAGGAGACAGGTAAAATAGAGGCCTTTTGGGCTTAAAAATATTGGGAGTCTCCTGCCTGAATCTGGTCTGTTGGCATGTATGGTTGTACAGCTCCTGCCTCTTCCTTCTGCCCTCAATGGTCTTTTATACAGCCACAGCCTCTCTTGCTTGTACTGCATGGCTGGTTTGTTGCCCCTGCCCTCCCCTTTTCCCTGTCCCCCCCCATGGTCCTTTGTGCTGCCTCTGCCCCTCCCGCCTGCACGGTGTGGTCAACTTGTTGACTCTGCACCCTCCTCCATGAAAGGTTCTTATTCCCATAGAAATTATGGTTAATGCTCTAAACAACTAAAATGAGGACATATTTTCTGAGTTCTTAAATAGCGACAAAGAAAGTACTTTAAAATAATTTGCTATCCTTTTTTTTTTTTCTCCAGTTGATCACTGGATTATATGTTACACTTAAATGTGAGGTTGTGGCGTTTCAGCCAGAGCTGGAGACTTTGCACCTAGGGAACCAGGTTTGAGTTTCGGCGTCATTTCGACATCCTGTGATTCTGGACAAATCATTTAATCTCCCCATGCCTAAAACCAAAATGAATGTGTCCTTGTGTAATGTAACTGATGCCCGTGTAAAGCAGTCCTATATCTTCGGGTTAAGTCTTTTGCTATATACAACTGCAAAAAAGCATGGAAATTAAGTGTTTTGCACACTTCTGTCATTGGGCTACCCTTACGTGATATTTGTGTTATATTTGGGCTCTTTTGTTCTCTGGTGGCCATCTTAGGAGACGTATTTGTTATGAAGGTCCCTAATTTCCTTATTTACTGCAGTATCCTCAATAGAAAATGCTTTCAGTTTTCTACCTCCATTCCATCAAGATGGCGTTCAGATGTGCCACACTTTTTCAATAAATTAAAAATGTTAACACTAGTTTTTCATTATAACACTGTAGTAAAGCGGCTGATCACACAGGACTTAACTGGCAGTCTGCTGCTGGTGTTGAAATTGCATGTTTCAGTCTGCATGTCAGAATGTTTTAGTAAAATAGAAGAGGAAGATATTTGAGACTTTCCTTAAAATGTGTCCTAAAATTTCTTTTCACACAGCACTAACCATAATTTCTATGACAAACTGAACCCCCTCATTTTGTTCCTTTCTAAATTCAATGTTTTAAGTTTTACCAGTTTGTTTCAATCAACATGGCTTCAGGTGTGCCATACTTTTGTCATAAGTAATGAATTGTACTGATTTGTACTCGGATTCCTCTGCTTTGGTTCGATGCTCAATAGGTCCACCTCTTGGTAGGCTTAATTCTGATTGCTGTGATAGCACAGAAGTTTAAGGTGATCAAGTGAGGGAATGTAACAGCGGGGAAGGAGACCTGTAACACAAAGAGAACCAATCTCTATTACCATGAACACACCACCATGCTAATAATCTAGCTTCTGTAAAATCTAGGGTACCTGCAAAGCAAATAATCCTTATTTCTAAGTTGTACGTGTGGTATAGATATAGATTCCTCATCTTAATTTTTGTGAAGGTGTTTATGCTCTTCCAAAGAATTGCAGCTGTATTAAAAAAACACACATTAATATATACTCCTACTAAATGAATCCACTTTTGTCTTATATCGATATAATGATATATACCCAAATTAATAGCGTGCCTTGTCTCACAGGGTGTAAACCATATCCTTGAACTCAGAAGGCCCCTGTTAAAAATGGCAAGAAAATAATACAAACCACTTAATCCTAGGAATGTTCGAGCATAGCACCTTAGCACTCCTCCTCATGAATGTAAGTATTTGAATCTCAATGCTAAGCAGGAATAGTATTGCTCCATACCACCATTGAGGATGTTTTCACAATCTGTAATACTTAAAAGAATTTGGAACGAAAGAAAAATCCTTTTAAAATGTCAGCAGTTTCATCATCATTGCCCCGTATCAAGGAAATTTGTGTAAAAAGAAATTGCCCTGACCTTTTGATTCACTTGGAATCCAAATTGCAATGAACAAATCCGGGCAAGTGCATTATGGTACATATGATTCGTCACCACAACAGATCTGCTCACAAGACGAGAGTTCTCTTCCCCAATTCGGCAACTAAACTCCATACTTTCCTTTAAGTTAGTAACCAGTTGCTAAAGCACATTAAAAACGATCCGTCGCATTATTCACACATAGTACTTTGAATATAAAAGAATATATTCAACTGACTTGTGCAAGCACCCTTAATTCACCAGAGACTACTGCAAGGATTCCTATGGCAGATTGGAACAAACAGCAATCAGAATAATCTGCTCCGCAGTGACGGCGGAAGCAGTATTTGTCTTTCCGGGTAGAGAACTGAACTGCTAATCAACTCCTCTTTCTGAATACTATGTGATGAATAGAATCATGGGAAATGTAGTTTATCACCTCCTCTACGCCCCACCATTCAAGAAGACCCTGAGACAGCATATCCACCGTCTTCAGCTCCTGTGACTGTACCGCTATTTTTATTTTTATAAATCTTTTTATTAAGAAAACACAAAACTACAACAAAAACAACAACCTAAAAAGGAGCAATCGTCCGGATTAGTACATCATTTAGAATAGACATATCACATATACGACTGAAGAAATTTAAATAAACAATAGCAAGAACGATACGAGCACACAATGACATTAAATCCTTAAAGTGACTCCCTGTCTACATTATATGCGGCCTCCTCTGTAAAGGGGATACATAAAAATCCTCTATTTTCGTTCCATGGGCCCCATATTTTAGTCCATTTGCCTGGGCAGCCCAATCCGTGCGTCGAGGCTCGACTCCCCCCTTCCATGTTCAGGCAATGTTCCATTTTGCAATGATACAACCCAAGGAGACCCATAGTTGTTCGGTGCAGTTAAGATTGGTAGCATCCCAAATGTTCAAAAGAAAGAGCCTAGGGGAGGGTTCTATTGATTTCTGACATATTCGGGACATGGTAAATAGAATCTCGTTCTAATAGTGTTGGAGAATCGGACAGTCCCACCACTGATGTAGGAAGGTACCCAAGGAGCCACAATCACGGGGGCAGAGTGGTGAGGTTATTAAACCCATTTTAACTAGAGCCGTGGAGGTGTAATGAGCCCTGTGAAGTATTTTAAGTTGTATAAGCTTAAAGCGGGATCGGATTGCCACCTCCCTGGGGGATGCCAAGGCCTCCCTCCAGTCCTCGTCCGGGTATATCCCCTATGTCGTCCACCCATTTCATGCGAAGTTTGTCAAATGGTTCCGGTAAGTTGTTCAGTATCTTGCGGTAAGTTAGGGAAATTGCCTTGTCCGGAAGGTAGTCGTCAAGAAGTCTGTCTTCTAGAGCTGATGAGACAGGCAGATCGGAACCTTTGGGGATGGCACTATTTAGTGCACTGCGTGCTTGTAGGTAACGGAATGTTTCCCCCTCATGCAACTGGTATTTTGTCCACAATTAATCTAATGGAACCACCGCACCCTTCACCCACATGTCCCCGACTGCGGAAAGGTCAATCAAGTCTCATTTATCAAAACCGGGTAGGCTCGACAGCATCACCAGGTGACAGGATTTCCGTAATGGAGTAACTCGCAAAAATTTACCCTTCCAGCCTAGCGTGGCAGTGGCCGCGTGCCAGTTTGAGACTGTGGTAGAGGTGGGCGGAAATAATGGTAATTGCTTGGGCTCTCCATGTATCGCCCTCATATAATTGCGCGCCGCCATGTTGAACCGATCCATTCTCTACGCTGGGTCCGCAATGGGGCAGTGGGCCCAGTGATTGAGGACCACCAATTGCGAGGCCCAGTAATACGTTTTGATTGCAGGAAGTGCAATACCACCATCGTACCAGCTACGTAATTGTTTTGTCAATGCGATTCGGGGAGTGCCGCCATTTCATAGCAATGAACGAACCTCTGAATCAATTGTTAAGAAATATTGTGGTGAGACAGGGTAAGGTGTATTTTGTAGGGTGTATAAAAAGCGGGGAAGTGCCATCATTTTAATGAGGGCGGCTCTACCAAGTAGGGTAAAGGGTAGCGCCCTCCAATGCTGCACATCAGCCCGGAAGCGATGCAAGGGAGGGAGGAGGTTTCTCCTGTGAAAGACATCTGAGTCTCTCGTGGCATAAATACCCAGATAGCGGAAGCCATGCGTAACTATACTAGCCATCCAACCCGGTGGAAACCGTGGGGGATCTCCACTGAGGACATATATCAAGGACTTGTCCCAGTTGATTTTGTAGACAGAGTATTTCCGAAAAAGAGTGAGAATATGGAGCACTGGTGTTTGGCCAAATATAAAAGAATATCATCGGCATAGAGTGATATTCTATCCAACCAATCCGGAGCCCAATTCAACCCACAAATAGATGGGTCACCTCTAATCCACATCGCCAAGGGCTCCAGTGCCAGAGCGAGTAGCAGCGGCGACAGGTGGCAGCCCTGTCTCGTGCCCTTCTCCAGCTCGAAGATTGCCGATCTGCCACCGTTGACCGAAACTCAGGCCCAAGGTTTGGTATATAATAAACGCACCCAGGTCATAAAACGTGGACCAAAGCCATATCTTTCCAGAGAGGCAAATAAAAAAGGCCATTCCATCATGTCGAACGCCATTTTAGCGTCTAAGGACACGATCACTGCGTTTTCTTGTATGGTGGAGGCTCTGCCCAAGACTCCGAAGAGGCGGCGGAGGTTGAGCGCTATATTTTTGGTCAGCATAAAACCAGATTGGTCCGGGTGTATTAATTTATGGAGGTGGGGCGAGAGGTGAAGGGACAAAAGTTTAGCTAGGATTTTGACCTCTGGGTCAAGGAGGGAAATTGGTCTATTGGAACCGCATTGGTCTCGGGGTTTCCCTTCTTTGTATATGACTGCAATATTAGCCAGATGCTGTGTTGCGGGCAAACTTCCATGCTCTGCGCTCTCATCATACATTTGTACTAGGTATGGAGCCAGAACCGATGAGACCGCTTTGTAGAGCTCGATTAGAAGGCCTCTAGGTCTCAGAGCGCAATGCGCCAATAGCTTTAGACACCTCCTCCGGATCAAGTGGAGCACCAAGGTCTGCTTCATCTTGAGGGTCTAACCTTGGTAGGGGAGGATAGAGAGTAAGTTGGTGGCCTCTTCCTGCGTGGAAGTGGACGTGGGGACGTAGAGGCGCTCAAAGTGGTTAGCAAAACTCTCTGCAATTCCATCTCGGTCGCTTCGCCGCTCTCCACCAGGAGCCACAATTTCAGCTACCCACCTACTGGCGGATTCTCGCTTATCCAGCCATGCCAACAATTTACTGGCCTTATCTCCTATTTCGTAGACCCCATACTGAGTAGAGCGGTAGTGCGCCTGGGCCTCCTCTCTAGCTATATAATGATATTCCCTCTGC
This sequence comes from Triturus cristatus, assembly GCF_964204655.1. Classification (NCBI taxonomy): domain Eukaryota; kingdom Metazoa; phylum Chordata; class Amphibia; order Caudata; family Salamandridae; genus Triturus; species Triturus cristatus. Next base: position 458,027,620 of record NC_140584.1, on the reverse strand, counting down.
TTCACTGCAAGCCTGTGGGAAGTGTCTGGGGAGGCGGATGTGATGAGGTCCCGTTCAAGATCAGGCACCTCCAGTTCTATATCCTCTAGTCGCTTCCGTTTTCTTTTTTATCGCCTGCCACCCCACACCCTCGAAACACCGTCTTATATGCCTCCTATAACGTTACACCCGAGTCGAAGGAGCCCTCATTTTCTGCAAAGTAATCCGATGTGGCCCTTATCAGTTTCTCGTATCTCCGGGACTCGAAGATACCATGGGTTGAGGGCAAACTCACGACGAGAGCGGGAAGGAACACCACCATAATGGGCCAGGATTCAGGGAGTGGTCGGATATGCCCATAGGTAAAAAGGTTATGTCACTAAACATAGAAAGTTGGGAGGCTTGGCAGAAAACATAATCAATACGTGACATGCTCCCATGGACCCCGGAAAGGAAGGTAAATTGCCGATCTGAAGGGTGGAGTGTGCGCCATGTGTCAATTATCCCCAGGGCCGTTAAAAATTCTGAAAAAAGTTTCCCTTGTGGTTCAGTTCGTCGGGCGGCAAATGATCCAATTCCCCAACCAGAGCGGCGTTACAGTCCCCTCCTAACAGAGTGTCACCCTCTGGTAAATACAACTTATGAGGGTCCAGAGCGGTCAGGGTAGAGGAGTGGAGTTTGGGGGGTATGTATAATGAAGTCGCATTGAAAGAGCGGCCTTCCCAAACTCCGGATACCATAACCAATCGCCCAGCTGGGTCGTGTGTAATTGTCTTAAACTGAAAGGGAAGGGAGGAGCGTGCAAGGATGCCTACCCCTCTGGACCCCCTAGTATACCCTGCATGAGCAAGTAGTTTGTAGCCCCAGCCGTTCAATGCGCTGTATGTGGTGCCAGGGATGTGTTTCTTGAAGTACGAGGTCCGGGGAGTGGCGTTTCAGGTGCTGTAAGACTAGCCCCCTTTTAATCCGATCGCCCAACCCATTCACATTCCAGGTGATTATTTTGAGCCGGCCCAGGGAGGTAGAGACTACAGGCGTGTCACTCATTAGGATCGCAGAGCAGGCGCCCCATCTCCCACCAGGCCCAATAAACAATAGTGTGTAATGGGATACATAGCAAAAATATGCAAGTGAATCAATATGCGTAACAATACCTACCTCACAAGTGTGCATAATCATCATAGACCGATTGCTCAGAAAATTAAACAAAAAATGAACCAAACCCCGAATAAAACACCCTGGTAATTCCCCGCCCGCCCCCCCCCCCCCCCCCACCCCACCCTGCCTCCCAGCAACGTGGACTCTGAACAGACCACCACCCCAATTTGCAGAGCGCGTGGGTACCCATATAGAAAACCAATTAGAGGGGAACGCTACACAACCAATGTATCCCAAGATTCGACCCCCCCCCCCAAAGGAAGCATTGTGGTTGCCCAAAATAGAGCTTATAGGATCTGGGAGCCCCAAGTCGGAAGTCTGGAACCCCGAGCATCCCAGATAACACGTCCCTTTATTCCCCTCCCCCAAAAAGCCAGTCCTCAATTAAGCAAGTGTCTTAGAATGTTCATTTTTAGAAGGACCTATATACGTTGACCAATATTCGGTTAGCAGAGGGTCTTCATCCACCACAACCAAGGAGTGCGGAGAGGTGAATCACAGTCAGTATTGTAGCCAGTCATTAAATACAAGGAATGAACCCCAGTCCGAGTTACGTTTACCATTATCTGTACCATATGAGTTCAGCCAATCTTTCCTTGAGGGCGTTCGGATCCGTGAGGGTGACCCTGTACCCCTGTTTTTTATCCATTTAGAATTTTCCTTGTTCCCAATAACATTTACTTTATTATTTCATGCACCCTCTTTTTATTTTTGACACCTCCTTTTTCTCAGCCCAGCTTGACAGATCACCCCGAAACTTTACATACACAACTAGAATGACCTGTAGACTTTTTTGAGAAATGTTCATGCAGCTTCGTCAACCAGCACCAAGAATATAGGCATGTCAAACGCTTTTCCTATGGAATAATGGCCCTAACTATAACTACCTACTGCCAACCGCCAGTAGGTAATATATTTTTAATAGGCTTTCCAACAACAAAACGCACAAGAAATCATATTGTGACTGAGCTGCATAGATATTATCGAACTATGCCATATCAACGTATTCTCACCTCAACAGAAGCATGCCTCTTCCAAACACAAACTTGACCATTAAAACAGATCAAATATTACAGTGATCAACTTTTGTGACCTATTGCAAGCCCACTGAAATGCTGCACACGTTCATCCATCTAAGATCTTCCCTTTGTCCTTCAAGTCAGCAGGCCAGTCTTTTTTTTGTTTTGGTTTTGTTATCCTTCATCTCATGGGATCCTAGTTCCCTGCGGGTTAGAGATGGCCTGCAACATCTCTGCCCACTCCTCAAAGTCGTCTGGTAGATTTTCATCCAGTCTTACTTGCTGCATGTGTGACTCTTCTGCAGCAGCGTGTTTTAACATATTGTGGATCTGGGCTTCCCTTGGGCAAGCTCTAGTGCTTGCCCAGGTATGGCAATGCACCTCTTGGTTCGCATAGTGCCTAGTTTAAAAAATCTTTAATTTGTACATTTCCTCTTCCTTCCCCGTGGTAGGATATCTAGTAAGTAATGTTTTAGCTTAGGGATCGAACCGCCTGTTACCTATTTGCTTATTGCGTGAGGTATCTACAACCAGAAAGGATTTATAACAGTGCAGTGCAAGACTATGTGAAGGAAATTTGCTCCGTCCAGCCCACACCCACCACAACTTGCCGATGGAGCCTGGTGAATTTTTATTCAGTTTCATCGTAGTGTAGTATGTCATGTGAGTGTAATTATGTTTTATTAATCCAACCAGTGGACGCCGTTCTGCAACTGGGCTGCCATGTACTACAGTTCCATGTGGGCGACCTTAACCCTCCTTGCTTCCAGTCCTGTTTCAGCGTATCCAATTTAAAAAAATCACCTTAACCATTCCAGATTTAGCAATAATTGATTGAGAAGCCCAGATGTCTGTCTAGAAATCATGTAGGTGGCCTCCTGTAATACATATAGACATTTGTGCAGGGATAGCACTTTTGCCACGGCCGTTCTGTCCATAACTGTTAACGGGAGCGTGATCCAGAACTGAATGGAAGACTGGAGGCTGTCTACCACCTGCACTATTTGCAGCGAGTGGCTGTTGGACTCCTCTAATGTGATACATATGCCCAAGTTCTAAAGTCACCCAGGAAAGACCCAGTCTAGGGAGTTTGTCAACTCCAAATTCTCTCAGTCCCCCCATTTGGAAATTTTTTGGTTTATTATGATTTATGCACAGACCTGAGATTTCCCAGTTGTCAGTGAGAGCCTGCAGCAAGATTGGAACTGACTACATCAGATGTTGGAGATATACCAGGGTATAATCTGCCTATATGGACACCATATGGGAGGTGGTCCCGACTCATATCCCCCACAGGTTGAGCACACAATGCAATTTGCAGGCCAGCTGCTCCAAAGCAAGCACAAAACGTAATGCAACCCTGTTGCGACCTGCGCTCCATCATGAATTGTACAGAGACTATGTGGCTGGTCCTGACCTGTGCCAGGGGTGTGACATACAACAGCTGAATCAATTTAATATAGATCTGCCTAAGGCGCATGTTCCACAGCACCTCCAGAATATAGGTCCAGGAGCCTGAATCGAAGGCCTGTTTAGAATTGAGTAGGGCCAGTCTGGAATCGTGATCCAATCTGCCTACCATGTGGACTATGTGCGTCAGACGGAGTATTTTGTGAAGTATGCTTATATGGGGTATAAAACAACATTGGTCCATATGCCCTAGCCCTGTAAGGCTTTAAGGAGAAGATTAGCCAGAACCTTACTTAGGATTTTAACGTCCACATTTAATGTAGGAGAGTGGACGATATGATGAGACGTTCATAGGATCTCTATCCGGCTTGGGAATAAGAGCTACCTATGCTTCCCTCATAGAAGCCATCAATACCAATACTCCTGCCTCATATGCCTCTTTCTACACTCCCAACAATTTGTCTCCCTGTAGGCCCCTGTAACATTGATAATATTCTGTCCCCTCTAAGAGTTTTGGCTGTCTGTATATTCTCAATAGTGGCCATGATTTCTTCTTTGCTCAATGGGGCACTCTCTCTTCCGGAAATGGCCAGCGCAACAGGTGATGGGGCTGATTTCTGAGGGTCCATGGCATGGCGCTGTGAATATAGTTTGCATATGTGTTGGGATGATAGCCCATTAATGCCCTCTTGGGTATGGAATATGCAACTGTACTCGTCTTGAGCTGCAATATGGCCATGTGTGCAGCTTCAGTTTCAAGCAACCATTCGAGTAAATGGCTAGATGTGTCTCCTTCCCTATACAGCCATTGCCCATAAGTCCTAATAGTAAATGTATCCATCCTATCTCATGGGTCCGTAAGTGAGGTCTTACATGTCACCCTGTGAGGGGGGGGGTTGGTGGTGTGTGTGTGTGTGTGTGTGTGTGTGTGTCGGGGTGTGTGTGTGTGTGTGTGTGTGTGTGTGTGTCGGTGTGTCGGTGTGTCGGTGTGTCGGTGTGTCTGTGTGTGTGTGTGTCGGTGTGTGGGTGTGTGTCGGTGTGTGTGTGTCTGTGTGTGTGTGTCTGTGTGTGTCTGTGTGTGTGTGTGTGTGTCGGTGTGTGTGTGTGTGTGTCGGTGTCGATATCTGCGGGCCTTGTAGTAGTTTTTCTTGTGCACACAAGAACTGTTCCAGTACTTTTTTCACCCCATATACCCGGCTATACATTCTCTGCGTAAAACCACTTTCATTGCTTTCTATTCTGCAACTCTGCTAGTGCATTTTTGAATTAGTCATGAAATAGTTGCGAATTGTATCCGTGAGTCACTGGGAACATTTGGCGTCTTTAGTGCGTCAACTCATCTTGAAGGCACTACAATGGCACCCTCTGTGTGCCTTGTCCTGCCATATAGCTACTTATTAAAGGAGAGTGGTCTGACAAGTATGTTGCCAAGACCTTCACACTTTCATACTTGTAGCCAGATTGAAGCAGGTAGTAGTCTAATCCACATTGTGCGCATGTGGATTGTGTATAACCGGAGAAGGCTTTAAATGTAGGGTATACACCCTCGCCTTCCCCCGATCTACTATACTAGGCCTTCCGTTGTGTCTACTAGGCTATGAGTCATGTTAGGCTTAACATTGTCCTTTTGTGGGTGTCTGTCCAAAGTACCATTTAAGACGTAATTTATATCGCCGGACCAGATGATGTCCACTTGTATGTACAGGAACCACTACCGCACTAGCCCAGTGAACCCCCCCCCCCCCCCCCATTGTCTACGTCAGGGGCATATACATTTATCAACCATATGTTTTGTGAGTTCATTGTGCCAACTGATATTAAATACTTGCCCTCCGTGTCTGCCACAGTAACTTTCAGATGAAAGTGGTGTTCCCCTCTTCCGTGTCTGAAGTAGGATGGTGCATATATCTCTCCTATCCATTTCTTACAGATCTTACATATATCCTACCCACAGATCTGCATCTCCTGTAATAGCGCTTTACTGATTCCGTATCGATGGAGATATGAGTATATCCTGTGTCATTTGGTGGAAGGTATCAAGTCCACGAACATTTCAGACAAGCATATATGCTTCCCATAATAAGGACTTGTCTCTGTCTAGATTGGAAGCAAGCACCTTAGTAGCGCTTGTGTCTTAATGTGCAACTTGCTCTAGTAGCTAATGTACTGTGTGTGTTGATCTGTTTGATCCAAACTTGGGCATAAAACAACTGTGTAACATCCCAACAATCCACACCAACCCATGAGTAGCGTTTTTGATGCCCCTTGGTCCTCATAAACAGTAAGAAGATAAAAAGGGATTCCTCAAACTACCCATCCCCCGTAGCTTCAATAAACAACCCAAACGGGGATCTAGAACAACAAGCAGCCTGGTTGAACTGTGGAGGTAATAACCATCCATCGGCATCCGCCCCCTTCCACTGCATAGACAGCAGGAGGGCAGTGCAAGCCTAGAAGTTGTATCACTCCGCTCTCCACACACAATGAAATGTGTCTTGCCTTACTCATTGGTCATAGTAGCAGTTGCAATTCGATCAGTTGTGTTTTGGGCCCAGGTTAGACCCCCTCCATGTATATCTTGGCTGCAGTACGTTCAAATATTGAGTGTAATTTGTCCCATCCATGGTACCAGTAGTAGTCCCCTTGTGCGGTGTGGGTGCAGTCAGCCTCCTTGGGGCTCAGCCGCAGTGATTGCAGCCACGCTGGGCTCGGCATCTCGAGCACTAGTCTGAGATGGTTTTTTACCCATATGAATCCCCAGTTTGTACTACAGTGTGACCAAAGGCCCTCCAACATCTGCGGAAGGTTCTCCGGCATGGAGGGCCTAGTCTGTTCCTTGCCGGTTATTTTGGTGTGCTTGTTGGTGCCCTGTTAGCTGCTTCTGTTACAGTCTCCAACCATTCCCATGCCACGTCTGGTGCAGTGAAAAAGCAGGCCTTCCCTTTTTTTTTTGAGTTTCGACTTTTGACGGAAATATTAGGCTGTTTTGAAAGTTCGGGTCGCCTTATCCATTTTAAGTTAGTCAGGGAAGACCAGGATTGAGGTGTTTTCATATCCCAGTGGCCCGATCTTGCAGAGATGTTGCAGGATAGCGGCTCGGTCTTTATTCCTAGTAAATCAATAATTTATTGTTTGATTACTTAAAACCATTACAATCCATATTAACGAGAACAATGTTGAAATTACAAATCTCATGACTTTCAGAGCATTTCTACATTTAATGATAAACCATTACATTCAATAGTCATATGTACAGTGTTAAATTCCAAGTCAAATGACTTTCAAAGCATTTTATATTCATTGATACTGCTGGTGCAGGCAACTGCTCCATTGACTGATAAAAACAAGGTGCAAAGTGCAATACATAAAATAGCCACATACTTTTATCAACAAGAGTTAGGCACGTGAGTCTGATGTTCCCACCAGGTACTAGCACCTAGTTTACATTTTACATTTATCGATAATGCTGGTGCCTACAACTGCTCTAATGGCAATAAAAGCAAAGCGAGAGGTGCTCTATATAAAATAACAGACTTTTATTGGGAGTTAGGCGCCAGACCTTAATGTTCTCGGTTGGAAGTAGCACCTACCTTGCTCAGATTGTTTAACCATGACAGCAAAGATCACATTGAAACACTAATACCAGCAATACCAAAGAGGATCAATGCGTTTTAAATAAGGAAAGAGCAAGCAAACCACCGGTTAATACAAAGAACAAAATGCGGAGTAAAAACAAATGGCAGGCTTTTATCAGTGAAAGATTAATGCGAATGCCGATTGCTCCCTTTGAGGACTTACACACGAGTAGACTCAGCGCATCTTCAATAATTGCATAAAGCTCAGGATGCATTTACAGTGCTTTTCACACCGTGCAAAAAAACAAAGATTTCGTAAGCAAGTTTAGCTGTAAGCATAAATCAGGTTAGCGACACTGAAACTGAGACAGAGCGCTTAATCCTTAAACTTGAGACTATTGAGAGAGTTTGCCTTAATGTGCTGTGGCATCAGTTGGCAATCCAATAAAGTGCTTGAAGTAATGGCTGGAAACACACCACACATTGTTTCCCCCAAGCTTAGCTTCTTAGCCGCTAGGGCCACATCTCGACCAACAAAATGTTCAAGGTAGTATTGTCGGGGTTGAGAGTTGTTCCAATCCAGCCTTGGGAGTACTACTCTTCTGACAAGGCTGGACAGCTGCAAATGAAGTTTAGAACTGACTTTACATACATACCACAGCCTCTCCACATTTTAGATTCCAAAGGCTGACGCCACTTGGCTAGGTGTTTCAGCAACGGCCATTCCCTAAGCCAGAGGGCTGTAAATTTAAATATTTTTCGATATGTACAGGCCAGATAAGGTTGGTGGTGTCTCTAGTGATAAGAGTTGATGATGGCCCATGTATGCCTGCCCTTTGCCAGAACATCCATGTCAGCCTGGTGTGAGAGGAAGCACACTCACTTTTTAATACTTGGCTTAAGGTCATTTTGAGTTGTGTGTGAAGCCCAAAGCTCTCCAGGAGACTGCAACAATACTCAAGGTGCAAGGAATGGGATTGTCTGGTGAGACCTGATTGAATTTCATCCCACAATTGGGCCTCTTTTAGCAGCTGGAGTTTGTGGCAAAGATTTAAAAACGCTCCTGCCCTTGCCATCAGTTGATCAAGAAGGTCAAATTCCAGTCGGATCGGAGCGGCTGATGAAGATCTCTGCAGTCGAGGAGCAGCCTTTTAAATCTTGGTGACCATCTCATTTAGAAGCGTACAATCCCTTCCCAGCAGGATTTCACTGCCACAAACCAGGGCTGGAATGATCTTTGCCCTCATTGCTTTCAGAAGTGGGTCAAGGCTCCTCCACACAACAACCTTGACAGTTTTGAAAAAGATGACAGGAGGGCCAAGGCCTTAGTTTCTACAGCTTTCATGTGCCGGGCAAAGGAGCACCTTGCATCGATTGTAACACAAAGATGTTTCCTGTTTCTTTGAGATCTTGTTGCCATTGAGGTACCAGCAGCCCACCTTGTTGATTTTCATGCCCAATAATAAAATATTATTTTTCCTTAATTTCACTAATAGGCAATTAACATTGGAGTGAGATACATTTCATAAGCGCTGCGATCCAACTCTTGTATAACTAATCAGAACTGAGTTATCTGCAAGTTGCTGATGTGTTCACCTCTGATAATGGGAGGATGGCTTTTTGTATTGTCGAGAGCGCTTTACAAATCAGAAACGTACAAGTTAAAAAGAAGTGGGCCCAGCACGCACTCCTGCATGACCCTCCGCAATTTTCCTGTATACACAGGTTCCCGTGCCCAGTGCTCGGAGGAGGCCCCAGGTGGTGACCCCAATGACCGGTGTGCTCTTTTTATCGAGAAGAATTGAGAAAATCCTGGGGGCTGCAACTCTTCTGTGATGCACTCTTCCAAAAACAGTTTGACCGATGGACCGTCCTCTCTCTGAGTAGCCAATAAATTGGTATTGAGTGCCCTTCCATGTCTTCAATGCATTCTTCCAAATTGGTAGTCTGGGTGGACAGGAAGGCAACTGTGGTTTTCAGTGTTTTCACTTTTCTTTGTAGCATTTTGAATCAATCCTCTGCCTACCTCGCATGATCTGCAACTTTCTGCATGTCGGCTCTCAAGAGATTCACTTTGATTGTAACCACATCTGTTTCCCCTTTGAGTGCGCACAAGTGCCTTAAATGGATGCCATAATGTCCGCTGGCGAAGACTCTACACACCTCTTCTGGCTGCACTGATCTCGCAGCTGCACAGTGTCTGTTCCATACTTAGGGGCAGCATAATGCAGAATCTTGTTGGACTGGGAAGACTTGGCAGTTCTGTTCTTACCCATTTGGGGTTTCTGGTCACGCCCAGCTCCCTTGGGGCAAAGCAGTCCACAGGGTCCTAAAGGGAAGAACCCTAGTCCAGTAGGCAAATTCCCCAAAATATGGCCCTGTTTTAGGCCCCCTCCAAGCCGCTGGGTGGCTGCTGGTTGCACACAAATGCTCAGTCATTGAAGCAGGCCGAGCAGATTGCTGGGGGCTAGCACAGGCAGTGTACTTGTCTCTATCTGGCCTTTCCTCATTCTCCACAGGTCACAAATCCAGGCTCCAATCGTGTAGGCCAGGAACGGCTCAGGCCCACGCCAGCCGTGGCTGCAGCGATCAGAATCGCTGCGGTCGCCGCTGCCCTTTGCTGCTATGCCAGAATAAATGCATTTGGCACCCAGCCAGTGGCAGTGTTCCAATCCTCTCCCTGCAGGTGTCTGGCTCCACATCACCCACTGACACCAGCTTAACTGCCCTGCTAAGCTCTGTGTTGCGCCAGTCTATAGCTTCAGGGGTGATTTTAAGGAGGAAATTTAAACCCTCTGCAGACTCTCTGCCACTGGTCACTCTACAGGAGGTTCTGTGGTGTGATGGGCAGGCAAAAGCCAGGATTTCAGCAGGACCATCTTGTGTGCTGGAGCTCAGGGAAAACTGAGCTAGTCTGCCATCTTGCTATGCCACGCCACCATTTTAGATTCCTATTCCAATGAGTTATTGAATTTTCTAGCTAGTCCCAAACTAAAGCTATGCATTATCAGGAGTTCTGATATAGCCCAGTGCTTTTCTGTGGGAGAGCCAGGCTTGCCACAGTGAAAAACTATTTTGGAGATTTTTCTCTGCTACATATGTTCTACTTTTTAAATACTATGCATGTACCCTATGGGCATTTACGGCCTACCGTATGACTTACTTCTAAGTATTCAAAAGGAAGGGTTAGGCCCGGAAAAAGGTTTATTTTACCAAGTGGAATTTGCAGTTTAAAACTCTGCTACAGGCTGCAATGGCATGCCTGCAACATGCTTTTCAGTGCTACTTTAGTGTATGGCACAATGGGTGCTTCAGCCCACCTGTAGCTTTTAATTAACAGAACCTAGATACATAAAGGATCGTATACTAGGAACTTCTAGTAAATGAAAACTTCATAGGAAAGCACCTTACCACTGGTTATCAGGGGTAAAGTGCACAGACTACTAATGCCAACAAAAAACTGGTTCAGCTGCAGAAGGCAAAATCTGGGGTGATCCTGCAGAAAGGGCAAATTTCCAACATAACCCCTCTCCCATCCCCACCGCCCCACCTCCAGCCAAAAGCTAGGTGAGACTAATCAATACCCTGATGGACTTCCTTGCTCAGACGATAGAACATGAACAGTTTGCCTCTTCTGCAGTTGCATTTGTCTGTTCTGTTCCCCTCTAAACCACACTGTAACCCTCTGTCACAGCCCTCGGGAGTACCTGCACTTTCCCATGGGGAACACTTCAACCCTAAAACATTATCTGTGGATCTCACCAGTCAATTGGCGCCCTAGGGCGTCCAATACACAAGTAAAGACCGACGATGGCGGAGTGTAGCCCGGGGTACCGACGGATAGAGCGGTGCCTCACGTCCTGAGCAGTTGCCAGGTGAGGTCTGACAACTACACAAGCCTACAATACAGAGGTTTGGTGTGTATGGTTGTATCTTTTTCACACTTTATGCAGTAGCTTACACTTTTGGTCCTGAGGAATGCTAGACACTCTATAGGTCATGATGGCAGAAACATGTAGACCGACCCTCTAACTTTATAGTGGCAGTTATTTTTTAAAACTGCAATAGCACGGTTTTTAATCCTGACACCACGAGATACATATTAAACTTTTTTTCTCCTGGTGGTTAGTTTTAGTACACCTTCACGGTTTTCGACTGAGCACTGCACTCATCACCTAGTAGCAAACTGTAGCTCTTCATTTGGTGGATTTTAGTATATCCTGCTGAACTCTGAAAACATCCCAGAGCTCCTCCCTCACAGTGAGGGGGTTGTAGCCCTCGGCTGTACTCGGATTTACAGCCAGGATGAGATTCCAGATGATGAAGCATGCCACCTTTTGGTGAGTGATGGGATTCCGTCCTTTAAATAGGGCTTCCCAGCAAGAGGTTGAATATATTTTTACTTGTGTATAGGAAGCCCTAGGGCGCGAAGTGACTGGTTAGTCCCACAGATAATTTAGTCTGTTTTATGGTTCTCATAGGGAACTGATCTGTGTTAGTCTTTAAACTTTCCCACGGACCCTCCTATCCCAGCTTGAGTATTTTTTAACATTTCAACCCACTTGCAGACCCCATCTGTGAGACCCCTGTCCTAAGCTTGCTCACAATGCATCCAGTGAATAATTTGTAAAAAAATGAAGTGCAGGGGCTCTCGTCAAGAGGCAGCTTGCACCAGCCCATTTTTTTCAAGTTGAGGCTGCCTAAAACAGAACAAACTATTACTAAGACCAGAGCTGTCGACTTCGGAGCTGGGGAACAAGGTTTGAGTCTTGGAGTCGGCTCAACATTTTGTGATTCTGGGCAAATCAGTTAATCTCCCTGTGAATTAATGTGTCCTTAATGGGTGCTCATGAAGAGCGCTGGTGTTGATGATTAAGTGCTGGTGCTGAGCACCGGAAACCACCAGTTCAAATTAAGCACTGGTTGCATCCCAGTTGGCAGACAGTACCACCATGGCCAACAAAGTGATGTGGCCCATCTTGCTCCTTAGATCAGACTTCTGTCCCAACCTAGGGAAACTCTAGCAACAGAGGCTGTGACAACTGTCAGAGTCACAGCTTGGACCCTGGCCGTTCACTGCCAGGTGAAGGTTCCAACCAGGGGCTTTGGACAGACCCTATTTCCACCCTTGGGGTTGGCAAGGAGACCCTGCACCCCCCGCCTTCCCCTGCGAGGCCCTTCAGGCCTCTTAGGTTTCTTGCTGTGGGGGGCAACAGCACTGGGGGATGGGTACTCTACTTTCATCCTCCCGCCTGCCATCTCAGGGGTGGTATTCTGAGACTGACTTCCCAGCCTATGTTCTGTACTCCTTGGCTGAATAGGTGCATGGCTAGCGAGGTCCTCTAGAGAGGAAACCCAGCCCCCGCGAGGGTGATATAGTCTGTCATGCAGGGATTGCCTGGTGCCGGTCTCCTGTCTTCTGTCTCTGGGATAGCACAGGCAGCACCTCCAGGCCAAAAGTGTCCTCACTTGGGTCAGTCTTGCGGTGCTCTTTTCCCAGAGCAGATAACCCCTTACCCGCTGGTCCACCCAATGTGGAGATTCTCAGCTTCTTACCCCGTGCTCTCCATCTGGGCCTCCACACTCTCAATTTGGGAGCAGTACCCTGAGAAACCTGAGCTTTTGGGGCACAGTGGCTCCAAAAAATCTCCACTCTGGGGTTTTTGTTTGCTGCTAGGACAGGTAAAACATGAAATATATATGTCCTACTTTTTAAATACAATGCACCTTGCCCTCTAGACCTTTTGGACACCTAGGGGTGGCTTATAAATATTAAAAAGGAAGGTTTAGTAAAGGGCCAAAGGTTTATTTTGATAATTATCAGAGGGAGGAAAGGTACTGAAGCCAGTTCACTTCCCCTGGCATATGTGTATGTATCAATAGGAACTAGCTCTGGAGTGGGTGCTCCTAGCATTTGTATGTCTTGGAATGAAAACACATTGTGCTTTGAAAAAAGCCCTCACTCACCAACCTAGTTGATGACATGCTTCATCATTGGGCCCCACTCAAGGTGCCGAGTGCACCTCGGGTGTGCTGCGACGCCTGGATACAGTGGAGTGGGTATTTGTATCGTGAGAGTGCAGTGATTGTGGGTGTGTGGGTGTTAAAAAGACTATCCTAAGGATCCCACAGGACAAAAGAGACTATTTTAATGTGTGGCCCTTGGTAGTAGATAAAAATGAGAGGCGGATATTTTGGAGATCTAATGTAACTCCAATATCCTAGTCAGTCAACATGTTTCAGCCATGCTCCCTTTAATGATATGGCTTTCTTCATGACCTATGTGAAGTGCAAGATGAGGGGTCTGAAAAAATGTTTATTTAAGACCAGGTATGTGACACACGCGCTAAGGTGTGCTATGTGGGAGAGGAGATTTTACTTTAATGGCGCTTTCCTGTAGGGGAAAAAAAGGACAAACGGACATACAAACAATCACATTTAAAATAGTAAAAAATTACTCAGTGGTTAGTGTTTATGAGGAGCGGAGTGTCCATGCTCTATGCGGGCAACGGCGGAGTGAGTTCGGAACGTGGCGTTTTTAATGTGACATATTACAACTAACGCCTTGGAGATATGCGTTATCCAGTGATAATCAAATGCGTAGGAACCTGTGCATAGAAAGTACATGGGAACATGCACAAGCATGGTATCTTACTCAGATAGTTCTAGAGAAATGCCCCATGAGTTCCATGTGGGAGCCCGACCTGTAGTCACACACTATGTGACAGGGAGAAGAAGACAAAAAAAGACAAAAAAGTTTGCTTGCAGTGGTAGGGAGAGTAAAAGTGTAGAGAGGCCCAACAAAGGATTTCCCACTTACTACGTCAAGATCTAGGGCCCTGCTGGGTACCTGCTGTTACCGCCATGACACTCCGTCGCTGTATGTGTGGAGTCCGGCGGGCATTTAAATATACAGCTGCTTTCGAGTGGTAAACCTAAGCCACTGTTTGTGTCAATAGATTATGAACATTCTAAGTAGGGTGGGGGATATCTTGTTAGTAATATGCTGACATGAAGCTATATTAAAGAGTTGGAAACATATTGCAAGGTTTAAAAGAGAGACTGAATATTGAGTGCATTCCATGAAAGTGCATGTGGAAGCTAGTCTAGTGTGACGTCAAAGGGGACCATCCATTGTGTTTGATCATCAAAGTTCAGTCCTTCTACTTTAGTGATAAAGTCGGTGGTATCTCTCAAGTATGACGGCACATATCTGTGTATACAGAGACCGCAGGATGAAGTGTTAGAAGTTATTGGATGTTATCTGGAAGAGAGACCACGTCCACATAGGGTGCCGACGACATTCATTTTACAACTAGCTGAGGTGGCATTGAAGAAAAATTACTTCAAGTTTGAATATTTATTCTACATCCAGGTGAAAGGTACCGTCATGGGTTGTCCCATCGCTCCAGAGATGGCGGTGCTCTATATGGCCAAGTATGAATAAAAAATAATTTTTAACAATAATCTGTTCAAAGGAAAAATCTCACAGTGGCTGCGAGATATTGACGATATTTGGTGCTTGTGGCGGGGCACCAAAGAGGAATTAGAAACCTTCCATGGGTGGCTCAATACACGCCACGAGGATATAAAATTTAGTCTGAATACGAGTAATACCAACTTGACATTCCTTGACGTGGAGGTTTCACCTCATGATAAGAAATTAACAACCTCCCTGCACCGTAAGATTACTGACAAGAACACCATTTTACATCACAAAAGTGCTCACCGCAGGAGTCTCAAAGAAAATCTTCCATATGGGCAACTTTTACGGATACAAAGGAATTGTTCCAGAAAATCAGACTTTGAACGGCATGCAGTCATTTTTTCCGAAGAAATGATCAAGAGGGGATATCCTAAGAAAATGCTGAAACATGCAGTGAAGAGTGTGGTACACACCTCATGAGGATCTTCTGCGAAAGAAAACTAAACCACCATTGGACCGAATTGTTTGTGTTACAACGTTTGGGCAAGACACTAACCAATTCAGGCAAATTGTCTTAAAGAATTGGCATCTGCTGGAAAATTTGAATATTCCCTTCCAGAAACCATCGTTTGCCATGAAGAAAAATCGTAGCATTGGCCAGCAAATTGTTAGGGCGGACATTTTTCCTGGCAAACGAAAATCGGCTTACGAACCCAGTGGCAACTAAAACCGATTGAAGGTCATCACAAAAGCGGTACTTGCGCTGCGTGTGATTCGACAATTGAAGGCTCTGAATTTACACATAATTCCATCAAATGGCTACATTCGGAGTTCACAAACTGTAAAACCAAAAATGTTGTTTAAGCTGTGCTCTGCCCTTGTCCTAAATTGTATATAGGCAAGACCAATCAACAGAGCAACCAACACATCACACAACACTGCTCAAGAATAAGAAAGAGAGTAGTTGCAGCCCCAATGGTTGAGCACCTTTTAGAAAAATCCCACAGCGAAAAGGATTTCAAATGGACAGTATTGTCTCTCCTGGACACAACTAAACGTCTAATGGACATTGATGGGGCAGTTTGTTACAGAAGGAAGCCTATCTTCTATTAAAATACAATAGTACAGTCACAGGCCTCAATGGCACGACAGAACTTAACAAAACTTATCATAAACTACATGCCCCAGGATGCCCTAGTCTGGTAGCTAGAAACTGTTGTTCCGATCTGCCTGGTGATTGGATGTGCCTCTTGGAACCACAAATCCCATGAACACTAGTGCAAGAGTGCGCGTAATGTAGTTCTAACTTGAAATGCCCTCAATTCTTTCCTGTGAGCCCACGCTGATCGATAGAGCAAGGAAATTGACATAAACTTCAGAAAGTAAGTGTAGCTTTAGCGCTGACCTGAGTTGTCTGCCCACATTAAGATACTTAGCTGTTTTTTTTACAACTGTGTGTGTAATTCGTTTTAGGAAACTCTGAAGCCATTGATGAAATACACACCTTGTGCGCAATACCTCGAGTCAAATTAAGGTATTTGACAACTATTTTCATATTCTAGAACTAATTGGTTGTAAGTTTTTGGCGGCAATTACACTCCCTTTTTAGGTCTCGCCTGGCGTAGGCTGCGCGCATGCGCAGTCTCGCTGGCGAGATATAGTGTTAACCGGGTATTATCTGTAAGGCGCTTTAAGCCCCGCCCCTCTGTTCCATTGGCTGGCGACAGAGGTGTCATTGACGTTTTTGCTTGGCTTTTTGAGCCGTCCCATTTGGACAGACTCGCTTGCTTTGCGTTGGTCGCGAAAGGTTTCTTATCTTTATGGGGCCAAACACATGGCCCCATAAAGACAAGAAACCTTTTGGCAGGCGAGGCCGTCCAAGTGGCTCGGCAGAAAAAGCAGAGCAAATACGTCATGGCGATCTGCTCTGTGCCCGCGGTCGACACCCGCCACTGGACTGTATGGGCCGGACAACGCCTCCGCCACAGGGCAAGACGACTGCATCTATTCAGCTGGCCTTGCAGCTGCCACGGATAGCAGATAGACCACTTTTACATTTTCATATTAGAAATTTGTTGCCCAGAGGTTCATTCCAGGATGCCAGGGTGACACGAAGGATCAGACAAGAGGTCTGACTGGCAACTGCTTTCATGCACAGGCGATACTGTGGCTTACTCAGGGGCCAGGCTTCGGAGAGCTTTCTGCTCTACATCAAGTCCCTGGTGTCCCTTTCAGTGCCCACGCAAGGATCAGATTCAAACCCGTCCACAACGCCTTCAGTACCACAGTGTATCCTAGCGCAACAGGACGGAAATTGGGGTACACAGAGCTGGTACTTCTGACACTTAACATTTACATCGACATGCTCTAAAGTGCCCAAACACAAAAAGCTACACAAATAAACGCCAAATGCTCTCGATTGTTGAATACCGTGCTCCATACTAGGAGACAGGTTCTTTGTAGGGGTGTCATAGGAGTTTGTACTCCCTGCCTGACAGCCGTAATGAAACAAAGCACTGCCTGGAATCTTTTAAACCACTAATTTAGGCACTAAGCCATAAACCACCAGCAATCCAATGAACGAACAAACAGTAAGAAGAGCGCAATGCACCAGCTTAAGAAGCCACACAACATCACTTCCACACCGAGAACATCGATCTGAGTAGTTTTAAATCATTAGTGTAGCCGTCCGAGTTGAAAATGTATATTTACCGGACTCTGCGCCGTGCTGCAACCCTGAACCGGCTGTGGGCCCTTGGCACGCCCGTCGCTGCCATTTTGGATGGTGGCCCAGCGCTGAGAACCACAGAGTGTTTCATGGAGTCATATTTACTCAGCAGCCTGTGCCAAAATACCAGTTCAAGGAAATTACTTGCAATTATCCCATTATCCCCCCTTCTCAGCCTGCCCTACATTGGAAAAGGGACCAATTACATACACAACCTCAGTTCTCTCAGGACGCGCACCTGGCAAGGGGAGTCTGCTTCTGAGAGCCCTATGAAGTAACTTGCGCGCACTTGTCGGCCAGCCCTGAGAGGCCATAAAAAGTCAGCACCCCCTGCGAGCCCCTCTGCCCGCGAGAGCTGTGCGCCCCTCTGAAGTGGGCGGGCTATAAATAGCGCCGGCGGGAAAGGCCGCAGCGGAGCTCGCGTCTGGGCAGGGCTGCAGTGTGCCCGCAGGTGGGATCGGGAGAGAAGATTATCGGACGGATAACAGGGATAAACGCGGGAAAGGGTCACAGCGCGGACAGGAATAGACCTCAGGCAAACGTGGCGACAGAGGGCTGGCTGGAAAAGTATCCAAACACCATGGGCACTTTACAGCTGGAGCAGGACTGCAGCAAAAGTAAAGAAATAGAAAAACATTTTATTTTCTATTTCTTTACATTTGATGCAGCAATAGGTCTTGCATTTACAAAAGTTTAAGCAATTGGTATTGTATATGACGATGCGTTTTATTTGTTTTAAAACCCAAAACACAAATAAAAGGCATTGTCATTTACAATGCCAATAGCTCAAACTTGCATAAATGCGAGATCTATTGCATTGCAAATGCTTGTTATTTACGTTTTGCAGACAGCCCTGGTCACACATCCATCAGCCTTCAAAGCCACAAGCCAAGCTTTTTGTTTGAAAGGAACCGGTCTCACGAATAATTTGAGACTCTTACTGATGGTGACAATAGGTAATTGTGCTGGCCTTAGTGGTCGACTCCTTTGGAGAATAGAAGAGCTTTTTTAGCGTCTCTAATGTTAAGTCCAACTGTCTGACACCCGTCTTTCACATTATTTTGTAGAATAATTTGACCCCCATTAAGATGAAGCCCTGATGAGAGGCCCAGTACCTTCTGTCTGTGCCTCGAAACGCGTTGGCATCTGTAAACACGGAGGAATTGTTAATAAAACAAACACCAGTGTCTGAGGGAGATAGACTGAATAATTATCCCCAGCTTGTGCATCTAAAACTTGTTCCCCGTGTCAGGCATCTCTTTGCTTTGGAACAATTGAGAATTCAAAGATTTGCCTGCTTGAATTGTTGTTGGTGTATATACAATGATGTTTCTGAATTATTGCACTTAATGTTGTCGCACTTCACTGTTTGTTCATGAATGTCTTTTTGTGAATTGTGTATATGTATTTTGCGTGGATGTGAATTGAAAACCAGTGTGCTTTTTTTGTTGCATTTGAAATTTCAAAAAAGAAATCAAAAAATAATGTGAAAATGAATGGGTAAATAAAAACCCATTCCAACAGAAAAAGGTATTTGTTTGAGTGTTGCTCTAAAGTAAACAAGCCTAAGTTACGAAGGAGTCCGGTTCTCTTTTTTTGTACTTTCAGAAAGTAGGCAGTTCACTATGCTTTTGACTCTTGTGCTTTGCAGCCTGACTCCAATTCATGTCTACAGAAGAGTGACAGCTGGGCTTTGTGCATACTTTCCAGACCGCCATCACACCGGTAGAGTTGTGTGTAACAGGGTTGCATCTGCATATTGAATGGTCTTCCTAGGCTGGGAGAGAGGGAGGTGGGCGCTCTTATATTTGTAATGGGGGGGCCCTGCCCTCACACAAGGCTAGTGTACCCCCTACTGATGTCGCGAGCCAGGGCTGGGGTTGAATGGGGTGTTGTGCACTTCCAAGATTTCTTTTGAAGTTACCTTCACATTAAAGGCATTTTGAATAGAAGTATAAGGGCTCTGACCCCATGTTTTTTAGAGCACCTTTGGAACTGGGACTGATACTCTGTCAGAAGGCCTTCCTGTGCTGCACAAAACACTCATCTGGACTGCTCTTCTGTTGCTGCCCTGCTACCTACTACCTGGTGGGTGGCATAACAGACTCACTGGATTGCTTTTCTGCTTGTTGCCCTGCTGCCATCTGCTCCCTGACTCTAGGTTACTTAGGCACTGCTGGACTACTATGTTTTTTTGCAGGGTGAGATCTTGGGGAGGCCCCTGATTACCTCATGATACAAAATTGCTGTATTATGGGGAATAGGCACACTGGTGCTGCTATGCCTTGCACTTGGGGCCTAAATTACTGTATAACGTATGAAAGGAGCACAAGCTCTCCCTGACCTACACATTTATGGTGATTTTGGTGGTTATTTCATTATCTGTTATATTACGTATCCTGAATGTATTGGCATATTCTGTTTTTTTGGCTTACCTTGGTCAAGATAACGAGTGCTAATTCAGGATTGTTTTATATGCACAGCACGTTTGAGTCATATGTTTTCTCTCCCCAAACTAACCGCTGCAGTTCATGCCCTGATTTTATGTTATGTCGTTTTTGCCTTGCCTTGTCAGGATAACAAGTATTATTTCAGGATTCGCATTTGTATGCACAGTGATTGTGTTTTCAGGATGTGTGAACATGTAAGTCTGTATCTTTTTGCACTAACGATGTTATGAAGAGTCTAGTTGGTTTGTGTGGTTTTGGTCTGTTTTTATGTAATGCAGAATCATATTTTTATGGAATACTGTGTGGAGTCTCTCTTGTGGTGTATTTATTGTGTCACTGTTAGTGTGTTGCGCAAACGCTTTACACATTGCCTCTGGGATAAGCCTTGTAGCTCGTGCAAAGCTACCTAAGTGAGCAGTGGTTATCTTAGGTGTGCAACTTCTTTACCTGGACTAGAGTGGTGGGTTCTGCCTGGCTGAGGTGCATACCCTAGCCAACTTGAAACACCATTTCTAACAACACATTTATACAGTTTTATAATGAATGAAATCAGAAGCGTTCCTTCGATTTCTTGTCTTTATTTTTCGTTTTCTTTTTTTGGTCGGCGTAGTGTACAGAGTACAGCCAACGCGTGTTTTGTCACCTATTGGGAGGCAGTCCTGGGGCTTTTCCAAGGCTGCTAGGTAGTACAACTACAAACTGAAAATAAAGAAAAAAGTGAAACTATAATTAAATCTAGCTAATAATATTTCACTGATTATCCAGTCTGATGGTGGGCACTGCAAATCTGTGCCTGTCATGTGAACATTCTGTATGACACTGCAAATATGAGTGTATGAAATGATGAGGTTCGCACATGGGGTTCTGTGTAGCTAACTGTAGAAGTGGAAAAGATAGAAAATATTCCAGAAAAATGCCATTGTTGGGTACCTGTTTAGACGTATTTGTTAGGATTAGATGATGGTGGTAAGTGAAGCTATGGGGCTATATATAATAAGTATAGGTGTGGAACCCGAAAATATGGAGGCTTTAGGAGAAAAAATAATTTGACAGGTCAGGTGAAGGAGGGCAACATCTCATGTTGAAAAAAATATATAATTTGTCATTTAGATAGTACTAGATGCTATATCAGTATTACAGTATGCAAGTGATGTAACTGTAGTTTACTGTTAACAAGGTTCATCATATACTGTAAAAAAGTGAAGAACGTAAGGGTTTTGCTGATGGACTGTCGTGGCGTCGGTCGACTCCGCGTTCGTCATTGTGATCGCCGGGATGACATCGCGGTATCTACTTCGACGCCGCCCTCGCGTGCTGATGTTAGTTCTTTCTTTTTCCGCGCCAGCTAGTGCAGATCCGGAGAGAGCGGTACCTCTAGTCACTTATTGACTACTATTTTTCGAGTTTTGTCAACTACTTTTTCGAGCCGTTCGACTTCTGGTGCACGTAGGGATGGCCCATCCTCGAACCGGCTTCAAGGCTTGCGACTCCTGTTGCAAATTGATGTAGGTTACGGACCCGCACCTCGTGTGTCTTTGGTGTTTGGAGCGTGACCACTACCCGAAGTCGTGCTCTGACTGCCGGGCCATGAACCTGAAGTCTTTGCAGGAGCGACCTGAAAGCTTCTCAAGGCCTGGCAGTCCTCTCCGTGCCGCTCGAGGTCCCAGTAGAGAGGGAGGTTGCGGGACCAGTTGCGGAGCCATCACCACCACTCATCTTCGAAGTCTTCGGGTACGTTAAAGCACAAAAAGATGGTGAAAAAGCATTGTCGCTCTTTGCGTTCTCCCCATCCGTTGGCCGACGCAACACAAGTTGCCGAGGTAGTCATGCTCTACCCGCAGAGCCTGTTGGGTCGACTCTGAGCCTCCCTCCATTCCCGGGAGCCGAAGCGACCCCTGCCCAACTTTGTAGTTTTTACAAAGCCCTCCACTTGATCGTTGGGTAGCCGGACTCCACCGGCGCGCCTTCGGGCCACGCGGACTCTGCCGGGGGTTCTAGGCCTTTGATGGCAGCTGCTTCGGCGCCTCAGGTCCCCAGGGATCCAGGTCTGGATCTGGATTGGCGCCAGTCGACTCTACGACACCTCCTCGGGTGTCGAATCCCATGACGACACCTCCGCCCCCTTCGACGCCGGTTTTGTCCCCAGCCGGTGTCGATCCCGGCCTCCACCCTGACCTGGACATGGAGCCGGACCAGCGTCAACTGATGCCGGATCCGGCGCCGGGTGGTACTTTTCTACCATTGGTCTATCCTTGTGTTCCCTTTTGCCCTGAGTGGCAACCAGAAGAGGACAAGGAGGACTGGGAGGGGTCTGGTGACCCTTTAGCTGACCAGTTGAGTGAACTGGACTGGATAGAGGAGTTGGGTGATGCCAGTGGTCTGGATACCTCACCAGACCCTGGTATCCTTTCTCCCCCTACCGTGGCTATGGAGGAGGGAGCCCTTATGCGCAGTGGTTTTGCTTAGAGGGGCTGAGGCCTTGAACCTTGAGCTTCCTACGGTGGTGGTCAGGACTAACCTCCTGACAGAGGTGCTTCAACCGGCAGCGGCCTCTTCGGAGCCCCTACTGCCGTTCAATGAGGCCGTTACTGACATCCAAGGCCAGCACAGGGGCTCCTGTGGATAGGTTGCCCGACGCCACTGCCCGGCCCCGGGTGAGCCACTTTTCCTCTCCCAACACCCTACCCCTGAGAACTTGGTGGTCCAAGTCTCTACTTCTAGTGGCGCATTCCCTACTGCTCCCCCAGATGGGGAATCCAAGAAGCTGGATCATCTTGGGAAGAAGATGTTTTCTTCCGCCAGCTTGGGACTGCAGTCTGTGAACACCGCATGTCTTTTGGGCCGTTATTCCCACTCTGTGTGGGATACGGTTGCGCAGGTGCTGCCACAGTGTCCGGAGGAGGCCTGGGCCACTCTCTTTTGTGCAGTCGCTGAGGGCAGAGATGCAGCGAAGTTCGCCATTAGGTGTGGGCTGGACACCAACTCGCTAGGCAGGACAATTTCAACGTCGGTAGCCCTTCGACGCTACACCTGGCTGAGGTCCACTGGCTTTTCAGACAATGTCCAATTGGACATGCCCTTTGATGGCCATCGCTTGTTTGGCGACAAAGCTGACAACGCGCTTGAGCGCTTTAAGAATTCTAGGGCTACGGCCAGATCCTTGGGCCTCGCTCCCACCTCTCACCCCGGGCAGTCAACTTTTTGCCCTTTCGTGGCTACGGAAGGGGTGCCCCACCACGTTCCGCCCAGAGCCTCAGGCATGCGCAAACTGATCAGCATCTGCTCAGTCGGGATGTGTGGTACCCAGGGTCGGGGGGGCCAACGGGTGGGCCAGTCCACCAGCTCCCCCTCTGCAGCAACCTCCAAACCCTCCTAGTCTGTCATTTCAGGGCCACCAGTTGACAGTGGGCGGTAGGATCCGCCATCACCTATCCCACTGGCAAACCATCACATCGGACAGGTGGGTTTTGCAGATAGTCCAAAGGGGCTACTCCCTTCCCTTCAAGACTACCCCTCACTCCATGCCACCACAATTCCAACGCATGTCGGAGGATCACTTGGCCCTTCTCCATCAGGCTCTCTTGGCCAAGGGTGGTATCGAACGAGTTCTTGCCCCAGAAGTAGGTTGTGGCTGTTATTCCCACTACTTTCTGGTGTCCAAGAAGGACAAAGGCTTGCGTCCTATCTTGGATCTCAGGAATGTCAACCGCTTTCTCCGGAAGTAGAAGTTCAAAATGTTAACATTGGCTCAGATCCTGTCTGCCCTAGACCCTGGATGGTAGCGTTGGACTTGCAGGACGCCTATTTCCACATCCCTGACCTGCCAGCCCACCGGCGTTACCTACGGTTCATGGTAGGCCACAAGCACTTTCAGTTTACCGTGCTCCCCTTTGGCCTTACCAGCGTCCCTCAGGTGTTCACGAAAGTGATGGCGGTGGTCACAGCTCATCTGCGCAGATCTTCCCCTATCTCGACTACTGGCTTTTGAAGGCGGGCTCGCCCCAGGCTGTCGTTTCCTACCTGCAGACTACGGCGGACCTCCTGCATTCACTTGGGTTCCCTATCAATGTGCCGAAGTCACACACGATCCCCTCTCAGCTCCTTTTCATCGGAGCGGTTCTGGACACAGCACAGTTTTGGGCCTATCCTCCCGAGCAGCGAGTCAGGTATATTCAGTCTATGATTCTGATGTTTCAGCCTCTATCCCGGGTTTCGGTCAGAAGGACCCTGAGGCTGCTGGGCCATCCTCCCCGTTCTGCGAACTGACTTCTAGGATAAGGGACTCCCTTTCAGGGCCCTAGTTTTGTGCACCAGAGGTCAGTGTCTTGCATGGCTCTGAGCTTCTGGCGTGAAATGTCGTGTAAAGAACTGACGTCAGCGTGCAAGGGCAGCATCTAAGTAGATACTGCAACCTCATCCCGGCAGTCACGATGTTGACGACAAATTCGTAGTCGACTGATGCCACCTACTGACGTGCAGGGGTACTGCTATGAAAAAAATTCTCAGGATCCAGTCTGACACCGAGGGGTAATTCTAAGGTAAGGAATCTATAACTAATAGGTCTCTTACAGATCTATCGTTACCGAAGGTAAGTAATTTGTTCGTGAGTCTGAGCAGGATTCCCAAGCCAGAGACGTACTGTTCGAGTTAAGTACGTTTTCCTGTCATTACTGTATTCTATGTCATACATGGGTAAAAGTGAAATATGTATATTAATATTTTGGGAAATATACATTTGGTCCAGGAATATTTTAATTACTAGCAGGCAATAGAGGGAGTATTAAAAGGCAGGTGTTTTGTGGATGATGTGTACAATTACCTATATCTAGCTTGAAGACAGAGAGCTGCTGTGTTATTTGATACTCAGATTTGTTTTGGCAGCATTTTGAAAAATTCTAAATGCTGAGGGCTGCATAGACCTTTGGGGATTTATTTTTCCTCTTTTTTCAGCAAATCTTACAGAGCAACGTATAGGGCTAACCACAACTACACTCGAACACTATTCATGTTTAATCAGTAGGAAAAATATAGCCGGTAAGGTAAATGTGAAATAATAAACGTATGTTTTGTAGCACAGTGTTAAATCCAATGCAGGATGTTGAGGACAGAGCCTGTCTCATGGTCATTGAAGAACACCTTCCCAACTCAGGCCCGGGGCAGCATGTCCCTTTTAACATTGTAAAATCGAGAAGATTAGCCCTGTATAGAAGGGTGGTTAAACCCAGTACAGATACAATGCAAGTCATTCAGATAAATAAACCACAAAGGAGGTAGGGTTCCGGTGACAGCTTGCTTTTTTACTATTACCTCCCTGCTGTGCATGTTTTCAGCCCTCCTTTTCTGAACATCGAGAAGGGATTTGAGTTTTCGAAAATTCATCATTCTTGCCAAGGTTTCTATATTCAGCTCCGAAGTTAATTTGCACATGCTAATACTTTTACAGATAGTGTGCTGTTTCTTACAACCTTTTTATCTCCTCCTTTCTTTCTTGGCATCACTTCCAGAACCGTTACATATGCATGAATTTTTTTAATCTCTTTTTTCTCCTTACCATATCTCAATCAATTGGGGGATTATAAAGCGTGCACCTCACCCGTGAGGGTCTCAAAGCGCCTGGGTGAAGGAAGGGGGTGCAGTTCCATATCAGTCGAAAAGCCAGGTCTTGAAGGGTGCAGGGTGCAGGGTGGGGGAGCGTCTGATTTTGACTGGGAGCTCGTTCCAGGTCTTTGCTGCGACGTAGGAGAAGGCTCGTCCACCAGCTCTGGTTCTGCGAATGCGTGGGGTCTCTTCCAGGACGAGGTCGGCGGAGCCGAGATTTCTTTTCGGTACGTGCAAGGAGACTCTTTCGTTGAGGTATTTGGGTCCGATGTTGTGGAGGGATTTGTAGGTGTGGGTAAGTAGCTTGAAGGTTACTCTCTTCTTGACGGGAAGCCAGTGGAGGTCTTGTAGGTTTTAGGTCATGCGCTTGTGTCGTGGGGTTCCGAGGACTAGACTGGATGCAGTGTTCTAGATGGTTTGGAGCTTGTGTATCGGGGTCTTGTTGATTCTGGCGTAGAGGGCGTTACCGTGGTCCAGTCTGCTGGTTATGAGTGCGTGGGTGACGGTCTTTCTGTATTCGATGGGATCTACTTGAATGTCTTACGGAGGATACAGGGAGTGTTGAAGCAGGTGGAGGCGATTGCGTTGATCTGACGGGTCAGGGTGAGGGAGGCGAATAGTATGATGCCAAGGTTCCGGGCATCGTCCATTGGGGTGTGTTCCGAGGGCAGGTGGCCACCAGGAGCTGCCCCTCGCAGTGGGGGAGGGTCCAAGGATGAAGACCTCTGCCTTCTCCTAAGTCAGTTTTAGGCAGCGGTCGCTCACCCAGGCTGCTGCATCTTTCATTCCTTCTTGGAAGTTGAGTCTGGTGTCTTCGGGGTTCTTCGTGAGACAGAGGATGAGCTGGGTGTCGTCGGCGTAAGATACTAAGCTGACGATGATGGCGAGGGGGGCCATGTAGATGTTGAAGAGCATGGGGCTGAGCAATGATCCTTGGGGTACACTACAGCAGGTCTCTGTAGATTCGAAGAGGAAGGGAGGGAGTCTGATCTTTTGGGTTCTGCCGGAGAGGAAGGTGCAGATCTAGCCGAGGGCGGTTCCTTGTAAACAGGCGTCGTGGAGTCTGGCTGTGAGAGTATGGTGTGAGACGGTGTTGAAGGCTGCGGAGAGGTCTAGTAGGATAAGGGCTGCGGTGTGGTCCTGGTCGAGTAGCATGTGGCTGTTGTCAGTGGCGGCGAGGAGGGCGGTCACGGTGCTATAGTTGCTGCAGACTCCGACTGGGAGGAGTCGAGGATGGCGTTCTCTTCGATGAAGGTGGTCAGTTGGGCATTGATGAATCTCTCAGCGACTTTGGCTGCGAAGGGAAGGAGAGGGATGGGCCGGTAGTTTTTCAGGTCCGTTGGGTCGACAGAGGGTTTCTTGAGGAGGGGCTTGACCTCTGCCTGCTTCTAGTCGTCGGGGAAGATGCCGGACTCGAGGGAGGCATTGATGGTCCGGCCTAGTTCGGGTGCTATGGCGGCGGCGGCTCTGTGGTAGATGTGCAGTGAGCAGGGGTCCGAGGAGGCTCCTGAGTGGGTGTTCTTCATGGTTGTGGCGTGTCTTCAGTGGTGGCAGGTTTCCAGGTGGTGATGGTCAGCTGGTTGTCGGGGGGGTGGGGTGGGGAGTGGTGTCCGTAGTCTGTTCGCTGAAGTAGTCATTGAGGGCCTTGAATTTTCAGGTGGAAGTATGAGCTGAGCTAATTGCAGAGGTCCTGAAATGGTGTGACGTTCGTGGCTTTGCTGGGGGGCTTGGTGAACTGTTCTATGACGTTAAAGAATTCTTTTGCGTTACTTGCTTTGGTGTGGATTTTGTTCTTTATAAAGGTCCTCTTGGTGGCTCTTATGTGCTGGTGGTATTCATTCATGGTGTTCCTGTAGTTGTTCTGGTCTTCGGTGGTTTTCCTGTTACGCCAGAGTTTCTCAAGGCATCTGCAGGAGCGCCTATCTTCTTGGAGGTAGGTGGTGATTGCAAATAATCTGTATGTTTTCATTTTTCGAAAAAAACAAATTCAGCGTTGGCTCGTACCGCTTTGTAGAAATCTAGAGTGTAATCAATGTTTAGCGGCATAAAGAATTTTACGAACTGACACACACCCACCTATTGTGTTTGCAGAGTCGAAGGTGATTCTTAAGCTTATTATTGTAGTTAGTAATCTCCTCCACTGAGCATTGATTAGTATTTTACTATTATCTTTAAAAAAAAATATATATTTTTTTAAAGTTTTTAGTTGTTCTTACTATTTTAAATTAATAACCATGTATTATTGTATTACTCCTTTTCCATTGGTGGTATGGACAGTTAATTGATCTAATTCCCCCAAAAATGTTTTAAACTGTCTTTTTCACTACTTGCATTGTTTACTTTTTATGGTCTGTAATGACCAAAATAAAGTTATTGGAATTGTAATAATATTTCTTCCTACCAGCAAAAACTCAGACGATAACTAAAAAAAGAAATTGGAGGCTTTAAGAAATTCGGTCTAGAAAATGAGGGAAATGGTAACAAATGCTCAGTTACACTCTGGAGCTAAAATTTGATATTGAATGTTTGAGGAAGCTGGAGTGCCAATAACTCGTCCTATTTAAAATGGCAGTTGCTTCACTACATTTTGACTCTAATTACAGTTTAATTCTTTATTTACCATCCTGAGGCTGTCACTTGGGACGATTGCAGGATATTTTTAAGATGATTTTCACGATAAAAAACGTATTGATAGTTGTAAACTTTTGAGTGTGGCAAGCTCATACCTACCAAGAAACGGTACAGCAGCATTGAAGTTAATGCTGGAGACACGAACAGGAAAAGCGTTTCACCCTCGCTCAAACTGCCTTTTTACGAGTTAGCCCTTTTTCATTTGTTCTGTGTTCGCTGCCCAACCGATCATGTCTGCAATTTAAAAGCTCTAAAAAGTGCTCGAAAGTATTCGGGTCAGTCAATTCTTAAGTTCATTAAGTATCATATCTGTACAGAAAGTTCTGTTGCAGTGAGAGCAATGGTGTGGAGGTGTCTACTTCAACCACTTGCCAGTGAAGTCCTTCACAGCATCAAGTTAGTTGCAGTAGAAGACATTTGTGCTTTTGTTTTTTCTATTTAATTCTGCTTTGTTTGTAATAGATAGGATAGATAGTACAGAATAAATATATCATCAGTACAGTCAGTTGATCTTTAAATTCCTGTGCTGGGGTGAAAGGCTTGGCTCCTCATTTCTCCCACATTCAACAGATTTATGCTTTGAGTCTTGTCATCATGAAATTATACTTGGTCCCAAAAACGTGAAAGGAGATTTAAAACATTACTTTAAGCCCACTTAACATCCTTAAGCGTAATGTTTCGCAGTCTGTCTAGCTTAGTGAAATTATAGTTCCCTGAGCACACTCAATACATATTAACTTCAGTTTATAGTTCATGAAAGTAAATTTTTAAGTCACAAGTTTGTGTGTTTACAGATGAGAACCAAATCCGATCTTCATCTTCCGTTGTAGATTCTGGTTATAACTTTGATATTGTCCTGCGGAGACTTGTTTAAATAAAAGACGCAGTGTTACCCGGACATAGAGTAGTCCAAATCCATTCAAAACTTTGTTCGAAATAAAAAGGTTTATTTCATTCCGGCATAGAGAGAACAGCTAACACGTGTTTCGTCTATGGTTAATAATCCAAAAGACTTCCTCAGGGCTGTAATAAATAGATATACAGCAAAATTACAAATTCTATCTCTCTGAATTTAGACGAGTTACAAACCTCCACCTAGGAGAGAGAACCCGTGT
Source organism: Triturus cristatus (assembly GCF_964204655.1). Lineage (NCBI taxonomy): Eukaryota > Metazoa > Chordata > Amphibia > Caudata > Salamandridae > Triturus > Triturus cristatus. The sequence goes on along the minus strand of NC_140584.1, from coordinate 457,998,531 downwards.
TTGTGAAAAAAAAGTCAGGAAAACCAAGAAAGTAAAAAAGTGAAAAACCAAGATGTGGCAACAAATGAATTCAAGTCATCCAAGTGACACTCAATTAACACAGAAAAAAGAACAGAAAGGAAAACACCAGAAATAGTCACTTTGAGCTAACAAAATATTAATCCAGAACCATAGAGCCGCCAAATAGTCAAACTAAAAAAAAAAACGCCATGTGTCCAAAGCAGCCAAACGATGATTCCAAATAAACCGTGACTCAGGCAACGGTGACACCATACATAAATATGTGTCACAAATAAAATTCCTAGTAACATAGAGCACTCACCCTAGTTCCAAATCTCGATTAGCTTTAGCTTGAAAAAGTGAATGAATGAAAAGGGGTGGGCCAATTTAATGTCTGCCAGCCCAACTAGATATTTCCTTAGCAGTGTTATCCGTTACCTAGAACAAAACGAAAAGCATATATAAATGCTTAGAGATATTTTTAAAAGGAAAACCAATAAGGCCCCAAACATCCAAAGAGAAACAGCAACAGTAATGGTTAGAAAAATACATTGTCAACAATATTAATAGGCGGTCCGGTCTGGGAAACCAGTGCGCAATACGACAATATCGATCCTAGTAACACATAAGTTCAACGATATTTACACCCTATAACTATGTGTCACGACAACTTATTCATAATAACATAGAGCACTCACCCTAGTTCCAACTTGTAAATAGCTTAAGCTGGAAATAATAAGTGTGGTTGGCCAAATATGTGCCTGCCAGCCCAACTAGATGCTTCCTTCGGAAAAGTATTCCGTTACCTAAAATTAAAAGAAAGGCATAAATATATGCTAGAAGTATTCTTATAAAAAAACCCATACGGCCCTAATCGTTCTACAAGCCATCGCAACCATATTGGTCACAGACATTTGTTATCGACAATATTTGTAAGCCGATTAGATGCATTGTCTAGCTTAGTGACCCGTTGCTGTTAAAATGCCACTCGTCAGACGCATGCTTACCCATCCCAGGTGTTTTGTAGCAAACTGAGGTTGTCACTCGGGTTGAGTTATAAATGAGTCACAGAGCAGTCTGTAACGCTTCTATGTAACGAATGTTGAATAGCGTTGATGCAGGATAGATGTAAAGCCTTGCAACAAATGCAGTGGGAAGAGACCCAGACCATCCATGCTTTGTGGAATATTGAAGCTGGGCACAGAATCCAGGTTTCGTGAGCACTGTAATACCAATGAAGTTCTGAGAATTGAGGAACTATAACTGCAGAAGTGAAGACTTCTAGGGACGGATAGAATAAATTGATACAAAGATGCACACACGGAAGACCTCCTCCAAGTTTCTTTGGTCTTCTTAGCCACAATAAATAATGCGGCATCAAAACACCAGAGTCTTTTCCACACTTTTTAATGGACACAGACGTTTGTAAATGTTGCAGTCTGCAGCTTTACATGCTATTTTACGTCTTAATCTGCATTTCCCCTTCTTCCTCATTACAAGTTTTGTCTAAGCAGGTCTAAATACCTTGAGCTCAGTTCATGTCTCAACTGTGCTTCTCAGTCGAGACAAACTCCACTGAATAACAGAACATATGCAACGCCCTGTGTGGAGTTCAACATCATTAAGCCCATAAAATGCCTAGAAACCAGGAAAAGAACATTATCATTTCAAAGGCTAAGACTGTCGTGCTTGATGATGTGAATGTTTAATGGCAACCTGTTCAAGTTGGTTGCTAAGAAAGCATTCATTGCCCTTTGTGGTTGCTTCAGGGGCTGTGTGGGCTGCAGGGCTAAGCTCTGTGCTTTTGTGCTTCTAAACACTGGATAAACGATGAGGAGTTTGTGGCGTTAACCATTGGTCAGTGAAGTCAATGGCAAATTCAAAATTAGCCACCTTTTATGAAAAGTGTGTCCAAAGCGAATGTGTTGAACCTTTCAAGGATATCTGATAGACTTTTAGCTGCAGATTCCTTACCTTTGAATTTCTCAGGTATCAGGCTGGATCCGGAAACTTTTGCTGAGCAATACCCCTCACGCACGGCGTCTGGTGGCTCCATTCGGCTACACGTCTGTTATGATGTTGGCGGTGGCTTTAGAGGATCTGGGAAGAGCTACCCCTCTGCCACTTTTTGGCAGGTTTTTTTCTCGACTTTTGTCGAATTTGAATCTTTTTTTACAATTTGTTTATGAAGGATATATTTGTCGAAGACAGATTTCAAGCTGTGCGGTGCCTGCCACCGCATGATGTTGGTCAATGATCCCCTCACCTCGTCTGTTTCTGCTGTTTTGAGCGCTACCACGACCTGAAGTCCTGCTCGGACTGCCTGGCCATGGCTCCGAAGGCCTTGAGGGATCGAGCCATGAAGCTACTCTCGGCCCGGAAGCTGACACCATCCAGCGAGACTCGGCGGAGGTTCCTTTCCTGATCGAAGAAGGGTAGGTCGTGGGACCACTCCCGGAGTCCTTAGTCCTCTTCTTCCCACTTGAGGTCCTCTGGACACTCGCAGAAGAGGCATAAGAAGAAGTCAAAGCAGACTTCATCTTCACATTGGCTGTCATCCGTTGACTAGAGAGTACCGACGCTCCAGGCATGGTTCTGTTGAGCCAGAACCAAAGTCGACTTTGCACCTCCCCCCCACCCCCCCTCCCTCTTTTCCGGGAGCAAGAGCAACTCCTGCTCAAATGAAAGACTTTTACGAGGCCATGTGCCGTGTGTTTGAACAGAAAGACCCCGCTGATGAGCCCTTGGGCCCCGCCTAGTCGAAAGGGGGGCCATCGTGTTTTACCACGTCTGCTCCAGCCACGGCTTCGGTGGTGCCTCAAGGATCTGATCCAGGTCGATGCTGGTCGTCCCATTGCGATCTCCCCCGGCGCCAGACCCGAAGTCTGTGCCTGCGGCAAAGCAGCTGGTGTCCATTGGCGGCCCCAGCCCCATCCTCATCCCTGATGACATAGAGTCCGAACGACGTCGCTTGATGCCGATTTCGGCGTCGATTAAAACCGGAGGTTCT